>NC_063178.1:10975166-11575166 GCF_023159225.1 Perognathus longimembris pacificus
TGTGTGTTTGTGTGTGTGTGTGTGTGCGTGTGCGCGTGCACACATGCACACACGTGCTGCTGGAGCTCGAACTCAGAACCTGGCTTTCTCTTAGCTTTTTTTGTTCAAGGCTAGCACCCTACCACCTGAGTCACAGCTCCAATCCCTGCTGTTTTGGTGGTTAATTGGAGATAAGAGTCCCACAGACTTTCCTGCCCAGGCTGGCTTTGCACTGTGATCTTCAGATCTCAGTCTCCTGAGTATCTAGGATTATAAGTGTGAGCCACTAGTATTTGGCCTATTTGCCATTTTTTTCCTAGATCTTTGTATCCTGACATACATAATTGTACTCTGCCTCCTTCCTCTCCATAGGAGCACTTTGGGACAGAAACCTTGTGAGTTTTTTTGTTTTGTTTTTGTCATAGTGGGGCTTGAACTCAAGGCCTGGGTACTGTCCTGAGCTTTGTGTGCTCAAGGCTAGCACTGTGCCACTTGAGCTAGAGCACCACTTCCAGTTTTCTGGTGGTTAATAGATAAGAATCTCAAGGACTTTCTTGCCCCAGCTGGCTTTGAACCATGATCCTCGGATCTCAGCTGGGATTACGGACACGAGCCACCAATGCCCAGATAACCTTGTTCTTTTTATCTGTCTTCAGTGCCTGGCATTTCGCAGTGGTTAGTCCATGTGTGCTGACCCGTAGGCTCATCACCTCTGGCCAGCTCACAGAAATGGGACCTGCTCACTGAGCCTCAGGCTCTTTGCAATAGCTCCTTACAACCCCTAGGAACCCTATCAAAGTGGCCTTGATACTCAAGTGGTCTTCAGGAGCTGGTTGTACAGATTTCCTTGAAAGAGCAGTTCATCTTCACAGGGCCAGGCCCGCTCATGTTTAAACCATGGCGGGTTTCCAGGTTCATTAACGACTTCCTGCTGAGCAGCGCTAATGTCTTCATGTGGCTGGTTGGCAGAGGCTCAGGAAATCACTGGGCTTTCAGAGGGGCTGCCAATAGCAATGTGCCTTCAATGAAAGAAGTGCTTGCTGATGCATCTTACAGACCTTAATCGAGGACTGAGTTATGGAGACACTTTACAGCAGCTACTTTTTTTCAGGGTCTCTCACATCATTCTGCCCAGTGGCTCTTGTTGTTGTTGTTTGGGGGTGATACTGTTTAGGCCTCTCCTATGTCTCAGAGTAGCTGATCCTCCGATGCTAGGCAAAACGTGAGGAAAGCTCTCTACTGTGTGCTCTTCAGTGTGGGTCTTTTGTTTACGGTCCTAGCCTAGGCCTAGCCTACTATGAGGTCAAAACATGGAGGTCCCAGTTCCCATTGCTTGAGGACTAGCAAGGGGAGATGGGGGTAGAGTGACTCCCTTTCCTGACTACCTTCTGTGTGATAGGAAAACAACCATGGAGAAGGATTTAATTGAGAAGAGCCCAAGGAACAATGTATGCCTGTGCTACGATGTTTCATTCTTTGTATGGACAATGTTCCCAGGGAGTGATCTGTGGGTTTTTGTGGGTAGCCACAAGAAAGACATACTCTTCTTTTTTTATTTTTTGGCCAAAATAATATCCACAACCAGCATTTCACGACAAGTTGACTAGTGGTGTGTGTGTGTGTGAATTTGAGTTTGATTGGCCAGCAAATAAAGCATTTCAGCACTGCCCTAAAGTCTGTGGCATATGGACTTACCTTTCAGCTGGGATCAGGCTAATGTGGTTATGTTGTAGGAAATGGGTGGAGGTATCAATTGTGCTTGAAGATTAGGTTGGCTCTGTTAATCAGTAAGTGAGTAATGAGGTGTGTGGGCAGGTTGGAAAAGAAGGAAAGAGCAGGTGCGACAAAGTCAGGGTCCACTGCGCATTTCCTGAGTACTTTGGAAATGAATGGAAATTATGATGGAGAATTACAAGATGTCAAGACAGTAAGTAAGGCAGGGGCCTAATTCTAAAATGCCAAGGATTGCTTAGGAATGGAACCAAGAGTTTCAACTACAAAATTCTCCCATTCAGCTGGCTATGGCGGCACATGCCTGTAGTGCCTGCTACTTGGGAGGTGGAGGCAAAAGGATCACAAACTGAAGGCCCCCGTGGACTGCATAGCAAACTGTATAGACCAGCCTGGATCATTTAGCAAAGCCTTGTCTCAAAACAAGATTATGAAAAGAACTGAGGATGTATCCCAGCTGAAGAGCACTTAACCGAGCAGGTGGGTGCCCTGAGCTGAACTCTCAGTACTGAAAGAAAAAAAATTTCTGTCACCTTCCTCTGATAGCGAGTGTGGGATCCTGGGTGTGGGAGGGTAGATGAACTCCGTCATCCCATGAAACCTTGTCAGAAACCTAGCAGGAAGCCGAGGTGACTGGCGTTCTATCGGGCCGGTTCTCTGTTTAAAATTTCAACCAATTTGCATATAATGGTTCAAATGGTCATCTGCAAAGTATGGATGAGAATGTGAACAGCTTTATGGAAGTCATCGGAAGTACAGGGAGGGAAAAATCATCTGTGTGCCACTCTTTACTCTTTCTGTACTGTGAGATTAACTACCCCTCTGAGAGGTGAAAATGATCAAGCACAACTTCGGTACCAAATCAGGATTATAATTTAAATTTCTTACCTGCATAGCAAAAATTTAAATCTCTTTGGAGCTCAGTTTTCTTGGTTGTAAAATAGGCACACGAATGTTACCATACAGGGTTATTGGCAGAATTAGAGGGCTGGGTTGATGAATAGCTCTTAAAAATAGCTTTTAATAAACAGTATTTATGGTAATGGCGGTGGTGATGATTCTATGGTAACAGTGATGATGATGGTATTGATGATGGTGATGATTAATTATGATGGTGGGGACTAGTCTAGGAAAACTTTTTTTTTTTTGGTGCAAGATTGTGTATTCTTGGGGAAAGGAATTCTTCTCTAATTTCCAGTTCTGTTCTCATAAGGAAGAGCAGAGGAGCTTGCATTTGAACCACATACTATTTACATGTTTATGAAATTGCTCCACATACACCCAGTGATGAAAAGATGTCCATGCATTTCCTGTAGCAATGAAAGAGAGCAAAGGGAGAGTAAATCAGTTATGAAGCAATCATTTGTCAAAACAAAACAGGAGGGCATTTTCACGGCCAAAGTACAGAACGGACTTTTGTGCCACTCAGTATCATAAATAGGGGACTCGGTGGCCATAAACGAGCTTTCTGCATTTCAGTCATCTGTTTCTGTTCACAAGGATGTTTCCAGAACACAAAACACAATGAGAAACACATTTTGTTGAGTAAACACATTATCTGTCTGCTCCGTTCATTTTCCCCACGTTCTCCAGACCTCCTTCCATCTTGCCCCATTGAGCTCCTCTTCTGCCCAATGCCCACAGTGTGATCTCTGCCCCTTTCCTGGGAAGCTTGCTCAACTCATCACACCTGGGTTTGTATCTCGTTACCTCCAGTAACTTTGAGGTGTGAAAAACTTATTGGTCCTTGGTGAGTTTTAGTGTTTACCTTGTGATTAATTAATGATTACTTAATGTGATTAATAATGTATTTATTTCCTATCATTCCTATGTCAGGTTAGTAAAACTCAGAGTAACACATGTTTATTATCCTATAATCCTGATTGGAAATTTAAAAGTGAGTTTTGCAAGGATAAAGTCAAAGTGTTGGCTGGGCTGGCGCTTTGTGGGGGCATCTTGCCTTTTCTGTTGGTAGGGAATACCTGCATTTGTTCACATGAGGTACCCTTCCTCTCAGCACTGGCATGGCCTCTGCTTCCTGTCACATCTCTTGTGAATCTGACCTGTCTGACACATAGGACTCATTGGTTCTACTGGGAAAAATCTAGGATTTTCTTCCATAAGTGAAGATCCTTATTTTAATCTCAACTGCAAAGACCCTTTTACTGTGTAAGGTGACACATTCACATGTCTTGAACTGAGGACAGGGACATCTTTGGTGGGCCATTCTTCTGCCCATTGCACGATTCCACAGTTGTTGTGACTCTGTCTTTTTTGCCCATCCTGGGGCTTGAACTCTGGGCCTGGGAACTGTCCCGGGGCTCCTTTGGCTTATGGCAAGCACTCTACCACTTCAGCCACAGTGCTACTTCTGGCTTTTTCTGTGATGAATTGGAGATGAGACTCTCCTGGACTTCTCTGCACAGTGATCCTCAGATCTCAGCCTTCTAAGTAGCTAGGATTACAGGGGTGAGCTACTGGCTGCCTGGCTGTTGTGACTTGTAATGTCACTGTGCGCCCCCTCCCCCTGATATGTTCACGGGGGCACACACACACACACAGACACACAGTGTTGAAACATGTTCTTCACACTACCCTTCTCCCTTGGTCTCTCTCCACATGCCTGTGTCACCTGCCTCATTCAGACAAGGCCCAGGCCCTGGAGCATGCTCTGCCTGCATCAGCCCACCTTTCTCGCCATCTCTTTGTCTTCCCTGCTGTAGGCTCATCCTCCAAGGGCCATTTTCAACTCCACTCCTCCATGAGCGAGTCCCCTTGTGTTATCCTGGAAGGTCTCTGTAAAGGAAAGTGTTTCTTCTCAGAGTGTCTGGATTTCTCCATCCGTGAAGGTATCCAGGCTAATTGGGTGCCAGTTTAGCAGGCTGAGTAACCAGGTCACACCAGTACTGTCTAGACGGCTTGTTTATACAGCAGAAAGGATGGACCTGCCTGTAGAACAGGATCGCCACTGACATTTTGTCAATGTGGTCCTGGATGGTTGGCTAATCCAATTAAAATATCTAGTACAAGATTTTAATTAGCCAGATAGTCATTTTGTAGAGATTATTATTGATTACTGTTGTTCTCCTTTTTCCAGAAATCTGCCCACTTCATTAGCTAAGTTTTAGTGGAGAAAATATGTGTACATAAGATGAGTAAAAAGTAAGTTTCTCAGGGAGCCTCTCAGGCACCATCCTGGAGGCAACAGTATGCATGCTTTTTGTCTTCCTTTCCTAAGATTGTGTGTGTGTGTGTGTGTGTGTGTGTGTGTGTGTGTGTAAGAGAAAGAGAGAGACAGGCAGAGAGACAGAGACAGAGAAAGGCGGGGGGCAGTGGTAATATAATAAACACAATGTCCTATATATTTATATATTTCACTTGTATCTCGGGAATAACTTGGTATCAGCACACATGTATCTACTAACTTCTTTTAAATGGATACATAGTACTCCATTATGTTCTTAAGACTGTCATTTGCTTAACCAACTCCTTATCGATTGATATTTAGATTCTTTTCAAAGCTTTGGTATTTCTAACTTTTATTGAATGTTTAGAAGCCATGATATCACTACAAGTTTCTTTGCATAGATTTAGCCAAATGGTCCTTTAATGTAGCAATTATTGTACTTATGGGACTTTGGTTCCTTCTGAAGGAGCTTCAAAAAATAGAGAGCATCATTGTGCTTGGTTAGCAAGAACCTTGTAAGAATTTGCGTTCAAGTTCCAAGTTAAGACATCTGAGCAAGGATATAAGGAAGCCTTATCAAATAAGCCTTGTCAAATAAGAGGGTCCCAATTATGTTCCTGGGCACAAACATAACCCAGAAGTTGAGTTCAACCTCCACCCCTCACCCGGCCATTCATACCCACTGGCATTAAGAGAACACTGGTTCTTCCTAACAGTCAAGAGAGAAGGGAGCACAATGTCTGCCAGGTCAGTGTAGTGTCCTTACCATAAGGTGGGGGTGCATTTGTGCAGGAAGAGAGCTTCCTCACACAGGAGACCTGGGAAGACTGGTGACAAGCACCATGTAAGAGCACATACATGCACATTTGATAAACTTGGAAGCGGGTGCCAGTGGCTCACGCCTGTAATCCTAGCTATCCAGGAGGCTGAGATCTGAAGAGTAAGGTTGGAAGACAGCCCAGGCAGAAAAATCTGAGACATTCTTATCACTAGTTACTTAGCTGGAGTGGAAGTGTGGTTCAACTGGCAGAGCATAAACTTTGAGCAAAAAACAAAAGCCAAGCAAGAGCTCCAGGCCCTGAGTTTAAACCTCAGTACTGGCACAAAAACTAAGATTGAAAGAAAAAAAAAAAAAGAAAGAAACTTGGAGAATGATTACCTCCTTCCTGTGAGTTCCCGCTTGAAGTCATTACCTCCATCACTCCAGAAGAATATACCCTGGCATCAAGGGGTCTATGGTCCTCACACACCTGATGGCCTCTGAGTCTTTCTGACATTTTAAGCCGTGGCTTCATTGTGCTTTAGTCATCATAGAAGTGACCCTCAAGCCTGCCACCTCCCTCCAGTACCCAGACTTCTCCTAGTCCTCCTTGCTGTGAGTTTTGTTTTTTTTTTTTTTTTAAATAGCAGCAACCAAAAAGACAGATACCTTTTGATTCCATGTCTTATTTGGACAAGTGACACAAGGACAGTAGACATAAAGTCTGGGAGGGGGCTGTCAGGGAAGTGAGCGGGGAAGGGGGGGAGGGAAGGAGGGGGGTAAGGGAGGGTGTGCTGCTAAGTGAAGCATGCGCTCTTTAAAGCATGCCCTATGCAGCCATTTGGAATTTATTTGCCTCCTGCCTTCGGAGCAGTGAATCTATTAACAGTAGAGATTTAATGCCATAGGAAAACCTTCAGAAAGCCAAGATGTCCCAAGAGTGATGGTGCTGGGGTTCTGACGCCTTCACCCTGTGACAGGTCAGAGCCCAGACCCTACTCTGGTGGCCAGCCATGTAGAGGTGTTCTTAGACTGAGAATCGCTCTGTTTGAAAATCAGGTTCACTGAATGAATGTTTATGATTGTCCCGTCATGGTCCTTGAAGCTCTTGTGGAAGATTGCCAGTTGGAGAGGGAGATGAAAGAGGCAATTTAGAGTAAGAGTTCCTTAGCATCTAGGCCACACTTAAGGGTCTGCCTCTAATTCTAGCTGAGGCACTGATTCAACTGAATAGGAATGGGGGGTTACAGACCATTTTTCCAGAAAGAGAATTTTCATGCATTTGTCTTCTGCAGTCGTATACACTGACATACAGCTTTGTATCTAATTGTCAAGCAGAGGGTTCTGCAAGGCTCACTTCAGTGAATAGAGAGATCTAAATTGGATAGCAATTTTCATGCAGACATTATTTGTTCTGGGAGGATGTGAAAGGAAGACATTTCTTTGTGCTTTTGGCTTGGTGGTGCATAGCTTTAGATGGGGCCTGGTTTTCCTTTGGTCCATGTGCTTGCTGAATTAGCACCATCATGTCTTTCATGACTTCCGCCTATGTGTGTCCACTTCTCTTATTGCCTAGTGTGTCTGCCTGGAGAGTTGCTCAGACCTCAAGATCACCTGCCTCCTTGGCTCTTCCCATCTCTTCTCTTTGGATTCATTTTGGGCAGGAAGACTACTGTGGGGTTGGCATTTTAAGAATTTATTCTAGCCAAGTGCTGGTGGCTATTGCTTGTAATCCTAGCTACTCAGGAGACTGAGATCTGAGGATCTCGATTTGAGGCAAGCTTGGGGCAGAAAAGTAGATTGTGGCTCAAGTCATAGAGCATTAGCCTTGAGGAAAAAAAAAAAAAAAGCTCAGACAGAGTTCAAGCCCACAAACCAGCAAAAAAAAAATTTTTTTTTTAAAAAAGAAAGAATTGATTCTGGTCTGGAGCAATAGGTCAAAAAAGGCACCTATCTAGATCCTAAATTGTCCCAAACCAAAATAACACTACCTGTGTTTTGTTTGCTGATTAGATTTTTTCTCCCCATTTGTTTAAAGGAAAAACAAAACAAAACAGAAAACTACTTCTCATCTTGCCCTGGCCTGACATAGAAGAAAACAGTATTTTGAGTGGAAAAGAACATTTTGATTTATGGCCAGAGGCCTAGGGGTAGCGTCTGCAGGCCCATTTGCACGGTGCAGTGAAGGCAATAGGTGGGAGGCAATGCTGTTAATAAAGTTAATAACACAATCCATCCCATTCGTATGAGCGAAGGGCTGCAAAGCAGGGAAAGGCAATGAGCCAATACTAGCTGACTCTCAGCTAATAGGGCAGATCATTTCAGCACCATCTAATTATTTCTTGGCCTAATTTTGGGTGGATATAATTTTACTGAATGGTTGGTTTCGTGTGCTGTTGTGAATCAAAAAAAGACAGCTCCAGAATTCTTGATTCTGGTTGAAAGTCAAGAGTTTTTAAAAGAGTCTTCACTAGTACCGTTGGACAGACGTGATGGGGCACATGAACGGGGCAAGTCCCCACAGACCGGAAGCCCCATTACTCTTGTATGAGAAAAGAATTATTTTTGTCTGCTTGCTGGTCTTGGGGCTTGAACTCAATCAGGGCCTTGACTCTTGCATGGCCTCTTTGCTCAAGGCTGACACGGTACCACTTGAACCACACTGTCCCTTCTGGCTTTTTAATGTTTAATTGGAGAGAAGGGTTTCATGAACTTTCTTGCCAGTGCTGGCTTTGAACCATGATCTGCAGATCATGCTCCCATGTAGCTAGGAATAAAGTGTGAACCACTGGGCTGTTGTTGTTTTTAAGTGACATGCATTCAGATTAGTCAGTCTACACATCACTCCTTGACATTTGTTCTTAACACCTTAAAGTTAATGGTTGGGAAGGCAGAAGGCCCTGGATTCTTGTGCTTATTTTTTGTTTGTTTTGTTGTTGTTTGACTTTTTTTGCTCTCCTTTTGAGAAATGTGCTTGCTGTGCTACCCAAGCTTTCCCCAAATTTTGGGGCTTAATCAATCCTCTTCCCTCAGCTTGCTGAGTGGCTGGGGCTACAGGTGTCTACTTCTAAATCTGTCTGCTGTTTTTGTTTGTTTTTAATAATAATACTTGGTAATAAATAGATCATTTTAGCCAGCATATTTCAGGACACAGCTTAGCTTTGAGTTCTGGTCTCAATAAAAGCTTCAGATAGGGAAAAGACTTTCCGAATGGCCCTGTGGATTTTATAACAACTAGAAGGTGCATTTCTATGGGTAGCTCACACTTTAAATGTCAGTTTCTAACTAAGGCATTCTCAGGGTATATGGTTTATGTTCCTTTTCTCAGAGAATTTGGGGAAAATGAGGCATGGGTAGACCTCAGCCCACTGCTTTCATTTGCCTTCCCACATCGTTAGCTAAACCGTGAATCACTACTTTCAAAGCATGGGTGGGGCAGGACTGTGGGGTAGGCTTTCTAATCTACCTCTTTTTTTTTTTCCTCCAAATTTTTATTATCAAACTGATATACAGAGAGGTTACAGTTCCATATGTTAGGCATTGGATACATTACTTGTATTGTTTGTTACCTCGTCCCTCATGCCCCCCTTCCCTCCTCCCCCTTTCCCTTTCCCCCCATGCGGTGTTCAGTTCACTTACACCAAACAGTTTTGTAAGTATTGCTTTTGTGGTTGTTTTTCTTTTTTTACCCTGTGTCTCTCAATTTTGGTATTCCCTTTCAATTTCCTAGTTCTAATACCAGTATACATGGTTTCCAATATACTCAGATAAGATTACAGAGATAGTGTAGGTACAACCACAGGAAGGTGATACAAGAACATCGTCAATCTACCTCTTAACACCAGAATTCTCCTCTTGATCCCGATTACCTACATAAAGGAGAACAAAATTCTCTAGTCATGTGACACTTCCCCTTAGTTTTGGAACCTCAGTTCTCAAAACAATATGTGTTTTCTCCTGTGTACCTGGCTTATAATCAGAGTAAGCTGTTTTCTTGGTGGCTATTGAATTTCCTTTGCAATATAAAAGAAACGGGGGAAAGGATTGCATGTTTGCAATTTGTACCGCTTATCTCCAGGTGCAGAAAATATTTAGCATCACAAAAAAACCCCAACTTTTTGTCTGACCTCTCTAGTAATTTGTCACAGAGATGTAATTTCAGTAGAAACTTGGTATTTTTCAAAAATAGAATAATGGTTCTCTTTATGATTCAAATAAATGCTTTGTCACAACTTGAAAAAAAAAAGCAACTTTCAGAACACTGGAATTTTAATTTCTCCTATGATTATACATTTTCTTAGATCTCTTCATAGTACCAGTTTGGAGAAGCTACCCCTGAGATCTAGCAATTGGGACTACTGTGTCGGTGCAGGAATGGTTGTGGTGTTGATATAGCCCTGCCTTTCTGTGTGACATCCCACTGTTGCTGTTTCACACCCAAAGTCTACCCATGCTGACCCCTCTGTCCTTCTACAACTTTCTTCCCTGGACCCTGAGATGGTTGGTTCCTGGGAATTTACTTTCTTGGGTAATCTGAAGACTTGCTAGGCTGTCAAATCATTTCGCTGACTGCTACTAGCCCCGCCTTCTCTTTCCCCTGTCTTCCTCCTTCCCCTTTCCTGTCCCTGGCCTTTCCCTCTCCTGTCTTCCTCCTTCTCTTCCTCTGCTCCCTCTCTCTTACCACTCCTCCCACCTGGTTGTGTAATTACATTGAAAGTGCCCCAACTGCTCATGCATGAGGTTTGGGTTTTTTTTTGTTTTGTTTGTTTTGTTGATGTTTTTAATTAGCCTTCTTGGACAGGGGGAAGTGTCTGCAAGTGATTTCTGTTTATTGTGGGGACAATAACAATTTATGCTAATCTTCTATCCTCCCCGAGAAGACTGTCTTTGGAAAAAGCCTTGTCTTTGGAAAGCATAAGAAGATAAATGCGCATTGTTTGGCTAAAGGACAAAGGGATGGATTTGCTCACTTGGGATGCCCAGTGGGCAGCTCCCCTGGGGACCCCCTTAGATCCCCTGCCCCCATCACTGCCTATCAACCCCCACAAGGAGGACTCAGATGGGCAAGGGGACTGCTCTATTTTTTGCCCTGTTCTTCCTCTGCAGCTGAGCTTAGCATGTTCTCGTCCAGAGTGGAAATGGCCGCTAGCGTCTATGCTGTACTTCTCTCTGTGCCTTTGCAGTTGATTCATGCCAGGGTACTTCATAAACATCAAGGGGTACAACCATCAGGTACCCTGTCATTATTCCTATAATTCCACTCTCATTGGGGAGGTAAGGAGAAGAAGGCTTATCAAGTTTGGTTTTTTCCTGTCTTCATTCTTAAGCAGTGGCAGTGAGTAGAAGTGGTTTACATTATTATTATTATTATTATTATTATTATTATTATTATAGTAAAGTAGACTTGATCACTTAAACCTTGTTAAGGGTACAGTTCAGTGGCATTAGGAACAGGGTTATGCAGCTGTCACTGCCCTCGGCCCAGGACCTTTTCATCGTTCCTGTCCCCAGTTGACAGTTACTGTTCCCCCCCCAAACCCCTCCCCTAGCCCTTGGCAATCACTGCTCCACTTTCCGTCTCTGTGAACTTGACTGCTCCAGGGACCTCACGTAAGCGGAATCCTAATAGCCTTTGTCATGTGTGTGTGTGTGTGTGTGTGTGTGTGTGTGTGTGTGTGTGTGTGTGTGTGTGTGTGTGGTGCTGGTTCCTTTCAAGGTTCATCTGCATGGGAGCATGTTGCCAGAGTTCCCTTTGTTTTAAAGGATGAATTCCATTCTGTTGTTTGTATCAGCCACATTGTGTGTTGCCAGTTTTCCCGTCTGTGGACGTGACACATGGACTATTTCCACCTTCTGGTGACAGTGAACAGTGCTGTGATGAAGATGGACAGATGCGTTGCGGCTCACGTCCTTGCTTTGGCTTCTTTGAGGAGTGTACCTGGAAGCAGAATGCTGTTTGACTTTAGCTCTGAGCCAAGGGGACTTATGACCTTGACTTCATCATTTGGCTCTGAATGATTTTCTTGTCCATCCGGGGCCTTCTCTGCTCTTCCCTGTATCTTATTGGGTAGCTCCTATTGGTCAGCCTGGGCTGTTTAGATCAAGAAGCCCTTTCTGGATCTGAAGGCAGGGCCCGGTTCATCCATCCTTCCATGGTTAGGGACAAGGGCAGAGAAAGCCCATGCAAGGATGACGCAGGTCATAGCTTGTTTCAGCTTGTACCACTGTGTAAGTGGGTTCACTTCCCGGCCTGTCTTTCCACAAGGAGCTGGTGAGACCCACAACCCCACCCCTCAGTGTTCTCCAGGGGGCAGGCTGCTGAGCCCCAGCTTGCCGCCTGAGATCCCCAGCTGAGGAAAAGCTCCTCCTCAGAGCAGCACCTCTGCCTTGGCCATAGTCTCTCCCCATCCATTCCTTAGAGGGAGGGGTGCATGAAGAGCGGGGCAGCTGGCAGCCACCGAAGACAGGCCTGACAGGGCAGCTTTTATCACCCAAGCCTGGTGCTAAGAGGCAGTGGTCATAGAAAATCCAATAGACTCAGGAGAAAAGCCATGGTGATGTCATCAGCATTAAGGATCAGGTAGAAACTGAATGAGGACAACACTGGGCAAGAAATCACCCATGCCCTCTGTAGTTCTGGGTGTTCCCTACTGACTTCTTATTCTGGAACACAGCCCATATTCCACCTGCTGGTGGAGGATGGCAGGAGGGAGCAGGTACCTCTCATGGGGTCACGGTCTTCTTTAAGAATCCATCTTGTCCACCCCTGCAGGGAGAGGTGACAGGAACAGGTCCTGGGCTCCAGGGCAGATTATGATGTTCTGAACTAGATTTCTTGGGCTGGCAATGATCAAATAATACGAACACCATCTGATTCCACATATCACAGTGTGTTAAGTCTGTTCAAGGTTTTTATGAATTCATATTGAACTTAAAAAAATCTGGGTGGCTCTAGATGGTTCAGCATATAGTCTTCTGAGGGAAGAATTCTCTGTGCTAATAATTTATGGCTATTTTATAGGGGAAATTATCTCCTGACCCTTAGGTTTGTGGAATGAGATTCAGACCTTGAAGACACATAGTCCTCTGTGTGAGAATGTGGGTTTCTGACCGAATCCTGGCCCACAGACTCAGCACGGGGAAGGGAATTCCTCACCTTACAAGGCTTATATTAAGCCTCCCTTTGGCCCTGTCAAATGGGGAAGGAGAGAGAGAGAAGTGTTTTCTTGCCGAGGTATCTCTCCCCTGTGACCGAAGAATGTGGGCCCCCAACGTGCAGCTTTGGGGTAACGCCATTGGTTGCTGGGTTTTTTTTTGTTTTGTTTTGTTTTGTTTTTTACCAGTCCTGGGCCTTGGACTCAGGGCCTGAGCACTGTCCCTGGGTTCTTTTTGCTCAGGGCTAGCACTCTGCCACTTGAGCCACAGCGCCACCTCTGGCCGTTTTCTATACATGTGGTGCTGGGAAATCAAACCCAGGGCTTCATGTATGGGAGGCAAGCACTCTTGCCACTAGGCCATATTCCCATATTCCCAGCCCCCATTGGTTGCTGTTGTGAGAGGAGAGTTTGTCTTCAATGGTAGCCGTGTGGAAGGCATCTTAGAGTCTCTTTGAAAAGCCAGAGGTACCTGTGAAAGTCTGAGGACAGAGATTGGTGCAGTGTTTTCCTTGGTCTCTGAGCTCAGAGCCTGATTGAAATTCAGAGGGACAGTTAAGTCCTTCCCTTCCCCTCTCTCTTCCCATGTCCCCTTCCTTTTCTCTTCCTGTTTGCCCTCCCTCCTCTTGCTCCTCCACAGTAATGAGACTTGAACTCAAGGACTCCTCTTGCTCAGCTAGCATCAGTTGAGGCAAGTCTCTACTTCTGGTTAATTGCGGGTTAATTGTTGATAAGTGTCTCACATATATGTTTGGGCTGGCTTTGGATCATAATCTTTAGATCTCAGCCTCCTGAGTAGCTAAGATTCCAGGCTTGAGCTCCTTAGCTCTGCACATCTAAATTTCTATTTGCAAGCAGGCGAGACTACCCCCTCCCATTCCCGCCCCCCCCCCCCCCCCCCGCCCCGGCCTGGTTTCTTTGTTTATTTGGTTTGGAAAGGAAATAGTCTGCTTAATGAAAACTTGCCTACCCCATACCAATTAATTAACCCTGTGTCAATACCACGTGTTGCACCAACTCACACTATAATTACATCTCTACCTAGCTATGGGAATTAATTCAATGCTTGTGAAAGCACTCTGAACCCTACTGTGTGTGCAGGGGCCTGTGGGAAATGGAAGAATTTTATCATGACTTGCTAGTCTGCAGGTCTCTGATCAGGGCTGAGAGATGCCAGGAATCCCATCTTTCCCCAGAGGAGGAGCCACTTTAGGGAGCAGTGCGCTTGCTTCTGCGTCTCTCGGTTTGTGACTGAAGAATGTGGGTCCTGAGGTGACAACATTGCTTATCACTGATTCAGTGCAGTTCATCTCCAATCATAGCGGACTGGGGACAGAGAATGCCAAGTAGCCAACCCTTGTGGGCCTCCACCTCTGTGCCATCGCATGGTGGCTCATTGCCCCCCCCCCCCCCCCACGCAGGGTATTGGTAATGAGCCCTGCTGGGTGAGGCCTGGGGTAAGGCCTGTGATCATGCTCTCGAGGCCCTAGGTTTGGAGGAGGAGCCATTGTGGAACCCGGCCTTCTGACACAGCCTGCTTTCTCTCCCTCTTTCTTCACAGCGGGGCCTTTTCTGAAGTGGTTTTAGCTGAGGAGAAAGCAACTGGAAAGCTCTTCGCAGTGAAGTGCATCCCCAAGAAGGCGCTGAAGGGCAAAGAGAGCAGTATAGAGAACGAGATCGCCGTGCTGAGAAAGTAAGTGCCAGGAGGGCCGCGTCCCTCCCCACGCCGCGGGCCTGGGCATCCTCCTGGGCAGGACCAGCTGCCCAGGGCCCCAGAGCCCCTCACCCACGGAGGGCTTTCCACACTTTTCTGTAGATCTGCTATGTCTTCAAGCACCGACTCTTGGTGCTCACCAGGTGTGCACGAAGTGCTCCCAACTGCGTGGCTGCCCTTGAAGAGCTCAGTAACCGCTGCCGTCATTGGTGGAGCACTACTGCTGCCATTGTCGTTGCTTTTTTGGATCATGAGATGAAGCCACCAATGAGAGTCCGTGCCCAGAGCCCCCTGGGTGCAGCGCATGGGTGGCAGAGCCGGAGGGCCCACCATGCTACTATGGGTTTTTCTACCTAGTGATGGCTTCTATTTTCCCCTATGGTCTGCAGCAGTCATTAGAGACACCTGCATGTTTCCATGGAATGTGCTGTTAGTGCTCCACTTCCCTGTATCTCAAACATACACGTACCTTCATACACACACACACACACACACACACACACACACACACACACGCTTCCTCCCCATGAACATACAGTAGAACCAAATCAAAATCTCACCCCCTCTAGAATGTTTTATATGTATGTGTGTACATATATGGCATATATGTGTGTAATATATATGTGCATTACATATGCATATGTGCATGTGTGCATGCATGCACACAGACGTTGCTGGCCTGAATCCACCCCCAGGATGACTTGTGTTGGATTCAGCTCTACCCCCACCCCATTGGGATTAAACCTTCCCACTGTATCTCAGAATGTTTAGGGGAACCGACCCTTATATGGTACCTACTTTTACATGTTTGGCATGTGCTTCAACAGTGTGCTCTGGAAATTTTTGAGTTGCTATTAATAAAAGGTGTTCAAAATACCCTTGAAATGCGGGAGATTTGGAATGGATGCATAGCAAGAATGTCGGTATAGAGAAACAAAGCAGAATGGGAGCAAGCTTGTTAGGGCCTCGGGACAAGATGTCAAGATTCCCACATTCTCCCCACCATAAGCCATTCCCTACCTCTTCCTGCGATGAGCAGGGCCGGGCTGAAGGATGGTCTGCTGCTATCTGGACAAACTTTGTGCGTCTGAGGTGGTGAGGAGGTTTTATCCTGTTCTGGCTTGTGTGAGACTTGAAGATGAACCCACCACTTACGTGCTGTGTGTTCCGCAATGAGCAAATCTTGAGAGCTTTTTTTTGGTGTAGGGCATTTGTTTGCTTGGTTTTTAGTTTCTCTGAGAAATCCAAGGAGTCTTAGATTGTCCTGAGGATGATTGTGGGAAATGAGTGTCTGAGAAAACCAATGAAAACATAAGCATCAAGCAGGAATACACTATGTGAATGAAACATTCAATTGCTCGTTTTCCAATATGAAATCTGTGCTCCAAGAAGTTATTCACTGCTAACATGAAGTGCAAACGCATTATAGCTATTTGACAGAGGAGATAGGATTGTCGCTGCTCCCAGAGTCTTCCATAGGCTCAGTTTCAACAGGGATTTGTCTGCTGCTGAACTTCAGGTTTCAGCTTTATATTTATGTGAGTCCCTTAGAAACCAAGAGCTGAGGAAGTCCGTTTCTGTTCTTAGTGTTGTTCCTCACCCTCAGGGGCAGGGGGCATGGATATAAGCCTTATAAATCGATGCTGTTTTATATGCTTCTATTACTGTCTCCACCCTGTGCCTTACTCAGTCATGACCTGGGAAGGGACATACAACCACCAAGGAGAGTTGGGACTTGGAATAACTTGTGTTGATAGTTTGTTTGGAATGCCTTGAAGCATGACTCTTTCCAGAGTAATGAACAGAGATGATTTCTCAGGGGATGTAAGTGATTTATCTTCTATACTGATTTCATTTTGGGATCTTTTGCAAATAATTGCACATCCTAAACAGCTGATAGAACACTGTACACACCATGAGGGATGGTGGAAACATTTTCAAATCCTCACCATGCTTCAAGTACTATACTACTCGCTATTGAGTTTAGGATGTAATTCTTGCTTTCTCTGAGACCTCCATTTTGTTACTAATCAGTGCAATAGAGTCGTTGATGTGATAGAAGCTGGACCAGAGATTTAAGTGCTGGGATGCTGAGCTCTGTCTCAGTGGTGGGATGGAGTAAGGGTTTAGTTTGCTGGGATAGAGAAGCAGTTAGGGGGTGGGAACAGGCTTCTCTGACCAGGAAACAGTTCAAGGTGAAGCAAAGGGAGACTGATTTGCAGAGGGCAGATTGTGGACACCCTCATGGACTTAGTTTGGGACCCCAAGCTCCAGTATGTAGACATTCCTTCAATGCGTTTTCGTGACAGGAGTGATTGGATCAGCATTTTTACAGAGTTTATTGTATAGGCTGGACGAATAAATTGGAGGGCGGTGGCAGGAATTGGTACATGGCAGAAAACAGTTTGGTGAATGTGGGGTGAATCATGCAGAGAAATGACACAGCAGCAATTCAGACAGGGGTGATGAGACTAGCGTGGAGGGGACAAATAGGGTAGAACTGCGGGAAGCTGGGGAGGGAGAGATGGGATTCTAGGACATACCTGTGGTCTCTGGTGTGAGGGACAGTGTAAACAGTGACCTTGTTAACTGAGATCGGAAAACCTCGGAGCAAGGGCAGGTGATGAACCCCCCGGGGCAGATGACGAGCTCTGATGTAGATATGGTAGTGTGGGGGTCTTGGAAATGCCCAAATGGAGGAGTCTAGTTGATTCTCCAAGGCTGAAACTCCCCTGAGGTCTGTCTGAACTTGGTGGGTGCTAAATTTTTTGTGAAATGACGTACTCTAGATAGACTAGCTGGGGCTCCTGCTAGGCCTGTTTTATTCTGCATTCTGTTCGGACTGACCCCTCCGTGTTTGTGCAGTTCCACATGGTTTTACATCCATGTAGGCCCAGCTGAGAGACTGCTGGCTCTCCTCCATGCCCAGCATATGGCAGGGTGAGAGGTTGATTTATTTCATTGGATGAAAGCAATATAGCTAATATATCCTTGTGGATATCTGCCTACTTGGCTCTGAAAATAGTTCTAAAATGAATTTTCTACTTGATAAGTTGATATTAAACCAAGATCAGAGGAAGGAGAGACCCTGACAACCATCACTGTGATAGGCTGCTGCTCTCTGGCAGAAGGAAAGGGGGAGAGGGAGAGGGAGGGAGGGGGAGGGGAGGAAGACACTGGTGGCCTCACTCGAGAGTTCAGCAGGCTGCATCTCTGTGATTCATCACGAGCTGTTCCAGACAGAATGGTTAGCTGCAGTCCCGCAGTGGAGGGTGTTATGCGGCGTGGAATAGAGCATCATTGATTTAATACACCTTGGCTGGGTTATACTTGATGGTTTCTGTGGTTATTTACTTAGAGGGCAAGCACTGCCCAAATCTAATTTCGAAGCAACACATGAAGTCCTTTTGCAGGGATAGAAAGACAAACAGTCTGAATTTAAATGAGAGGTGAAAGGAGAAGGAGGTTCATAACGTTGAAAAATAGGGACCCAGAGAAGCAAAGCAGATGTACATAGGAGGGGCTGGCTCTTGGACTTATGGTTGGGGGAAATGAGGCTTGGGTTGGCAGAAGAGGTACTGAAGGAGTGAAACATGGTACCAGAGCACAACATACCGGGCTGTTGTCATGATGGCTGTGTAGCATTCAGAGACCGTCTTGCCTTGGGTCGGGAGCTGGGGAAGAGGTGCTTTCTAGTTGTGTGTTTTCTTCACTTGTCTGGGTACACTGGAGAGGTTCGCCCAAGGGTCCCTGTCACTCTCCAGCTGTGGTTCTCCTCTTGGCTGTGTGTCAGAGTCAACAGGGGAGCCCGTAAGAACATACTGATGCCCAGGTTGATCCAATTTCATTGGAATTGGTGGTGGTGGCAGGTGTAGGATGTTGAAAACGGCCTCTTACCACTTCCACCCAACTCAGTGTGGCATGCATGCTTTGAGGCCCTGCCCTTCATTTCCCCTTGTAGGGATTGAAGTTGCTCTGTATGTTGGCCAGAGCTATAAACAGGTGCACGAGCAGACATGTTCACAGCATACCAGACCATGTTTCCTCGGGGATGGGGCATGGTGGCACATGCCTGGAGTCTCAGCTACTTGAGAAGCAAGAATAGGGTGATCTGGGGCTGGGGATATAGCCTAGCGGCAAGAGTGCCTGCCTCGGATACACGAGGCCCTAGGTTCGATTCCCCAGCACCACATATACAGAAAACGGCCAGAAGCGGCGCTGTGGCTCAAGTGGCAGAGTGCTAGCCTTGAGCGGGAAGAAGCCAGGGACAGTGCTCAGGCCCTGAGTCCAAGGCCCAGGACTGGCCAAAAAAAAAAAAAAAAAAAAAGAATAGGGTGATCTGGATCTGAGGAAAATGTCAGCAAAAGTGTGAGACCTTATGTGAAAAAAAAACCCAAAGAAAACAACCACCACCACCACCCTAAAACAAAAGGGCTGAAGGTAAGGCTTAAGTGGTACCACACTTGCCTAGTAAGTGTGAAGTTTTGAGTCCAAATCCCAGCCATGCAAATAAACCCCCAAATGTGCATCTCAATTGTACTTTTTCTTTAAGAGTTGGATTTCACATGAAAGCAGTAATTGGCTTGAGTCCATCACCCCATCATTGTGGGAGCAGTCAGGTGTCTTTGAACCTTGCACTTTCAGGGTGACTTGAGGATGGGCAGCGGTGGCAGTTCCTGGCATGGCCTGCAGAGGCCGCTGTGGAGAGAGGTTGGTGGTTATGATACGGTACTGAGTACCTTATCAGAAGGGAATCATGGTTGCTAAAGGCATCCTATGCGGAGCCTGGGATGCTGGACTGGAGCCCTCGGATCTCCTGTAACCCAAGGGCAGGGTGGCTGGCAGGAAGTATGGTGGGACTGAGCCCCTGGAAGAAGAGTGAGTCAGCTCTCATGCCACACAGTGTAGACTAACAAGAGGGAAGGTGGCTTCTGCATCCCAAGAACATGGCTGCCTTGAGTTTAGCAGCCTTCAGAGCAGGTGAGCTCCCTGGAGTCTGGCTTGCTCCTGAAGCTTGGCTCCTGTGGTGTGCCAATGTAGGCATTAATAAAAACATATTGATTAAGCGAAATCACTTTCCCAATAACTGAAAATGGCCACGTTTCCACAAAGCCCACACTTGAATTTCCACTCGAATTTCAGAGGCTCCAGTCTCTCCAATTGATTTTCTTGGAAGGGGTTGCTTTAGCTGGGGCTGACGGCTTATGCTTGCAAGACTAGAAAGCTGAGATGTAGAGGATTGAGGTTCGAAGCCTGCCTAAGAAGAAGAGTCTGTGAGATTCCATTTCCAAAATAAACAGCCCCAAACCAAGCTGAATGTGTGGTTCAAGTGGCAGAGAACCAAGTGAACAAACAAGAAATGCAAGTGCAAGGCCCTGAGTTCAAACCTCAGTACCAGGACAAAAAGAGGGTGAGGAGGTGCCTTAAAGAGAGATTAGAATAAAGGATTTGGAAAGTAATGATTAGGATCCATATGAAAATAGGATAACACTGTGCAGCAGACATCTCTCTCAATCCTTCAACTCTGGGAAACTATGATTGAAAGTGACTTTGATATGTATTTTGTTTCTGTAGGTGTTTGGTATAGTGGAAGAAACATGGTTGTAGGCACTCTTCTAGACAGTGCAGGTGTTCATGTGCTGATTTTCTAGTGCTACTCCCCCTTCCTTTCCGGGGTATTCACTGGGACCTCAGCTTGCATAGGGACTAGCTAGTAGCAAAAGTCCTACCATAAGGACTTACATTTTTTTCCTCCCTTCTGTGATCTCTCAGCTAACACATACAAATGTCACGTACATTATTTCGAGCAAAGTATGTGTGTGCATATATTATGCCTGTAGCCTAGTATTGCTAAAATAATAAAAATATCAGAATAGCTTACATTGGAGAATTATACTACGTGAGATATAAGTGCAGAGTCCTGAGACAGATGAGGATGCCAAATAAATCCAAACCTTATATATACAGAAATACATGTATATATACAATCATGTATATGCTACTAGGGAGACAGACAGACAGATAGAAGCTAGGATTACAGGCATAAGTCACCTACCCAGCTATAAGCACTGTTTTATTTAATCCTTACAGTCCACCAGTGGGGTGGAAATTAGTCTAAATGTTATAGATATACACAAATTTAACCTGTCCTTACATAATTTGCACTTAACAAAACTAAAATTAGGTAGAGTAAGAAGTCAAGCCCCTGCACAGGTTATTTTAATGTTTTGTGTCCATTGTCAGGAAATGCGGAAGATAGTATTAGTAACTTGCTTCAGACAGATGCTGTAGGAATTGAAGAGGGTATCTTGTAGATGGGGGATACTTGTCTTTAAAGTTATAGGTAGAGTATCAACTTTGATTGACATACTTTGGGAACCAGTATGACTTCCTTTATTGCACTCTCCCTCCTCCTCCTCCTCCTCCTCCTCCTCCTCCTCCTCCTCCTCCTCCTCCTCCTCCTCCTCCTCCTCCTCCTCCTCCTTCTCTTTCTTCTTCTTTTTGATGTTTATTGTTTTGTTTTGAGGGCTTCATATCTTCAAATCTTGCAGGAGATACTGGTGATTAGGCACCGGCAGTGCTCATGTGTAACTTATTGAACTCATTTCTTTCTTTTTTTTTTTTTTTTTTGGCCAGTCCTGGGCCTTGGACTCAGGGCCTGAGCACTGTCCCTGGCTTCTTCCCGCTCAAGGCTAGCACTCTGCCACTTGAGCCACAGCACCGCTTCTGGCCGTTTTCTGTATATGTGGTGCTGGGGAATCGAACCTAGGGCCTCGTGTATCCGAGGCAGGCACTCTTGCCACTAGGCTATATCCCCAGCCCTGAACTCATTTCTTGGAGGAGTATGGCCAGCAATTTTTCCTTCCCAAAATCAATCATCATTGAAGTGATACAGTTTCGTTATATAGATTTGGGTGCTGTGGTTCATTTAGACAATTTCTTTTGGGAACAGCCATTGAAGTTTTACATCTCTTATAACCTTCGGTTGGTATAACTTTTTCGGAAAGAGATACTATATCTCTTTAAAAAGTAATTTAGGAAGAGTTTCTTGTTATAAAGACCACAGTGTCAGTCAGTAGATTATAAATTTCTGAATGGGAAAGCAGTCTGAGAAAAGAGCTCACTCAACAGTGTGTGCTGGGACATCCCCCCAGCCCTGCAGAGGAGCAGATGGTCTGAATAGCAATGCATGTGATCTGAGTACATATTTCAGACTCTTGTATTTTTTGCACTCAAGAGTTCAGTTAGAGCCAGGAGCCCATGGCTTGTGCTTGTGATCTTAGCTGCATGGCAGACAAAGATCTGAAGATCACCTAGCCCAGGCAGAAAAATCTTCAAGACTTCACCTCTAAGTAACCAGCAAAAATGCCAGGCTAGAGGCATGGCTCAAACGGTAGAGTGCCAGCTATGAGCAAGAAAGCCAAACTGAGTTCAAGCTCCAGAAATAGTTCAATGAGTATATACCTTCAGTTTCCTTTTCAGCACTACATTGTCTTACTTGCATAAACCATAATTATTCTTTCTTTGGCCAGTCCTGGGGCTTGAACTCAGGGCCTGGGCACTGTCCCTGAGCTTCTTTTGCTCAAGGCTAGCACTCTGCCACTTGAGCCACAGCGCCACTTCTGGCTTTTTCCGTTTATGTGGTACTAAGGAATTGAACCCAGGGCTTCATGCATGCTAGGCAAGCACGCTACCATTAAGCCACATTTCCAGCCCAACCATAAGTATTCTAACTAAAGTAATCTTTATAGATACTAAAGTATTTTTCAGAATAGTATCTCATGTAGAGATGATAGAGAATCCTGGTATTTGGAGCTGTGTACTCAGATTCAAATCCAGTTAAAGTTTATATTTTCTACTACTCTTAAAATGTATGTGGTAAACCTAAGTGGTAGAATAAAATGTACATAAGAAAGTATTCTAAAACCTAGCTAAGAAAAAGAATATATTAGGCATATGTTGAATGCAGTATATATATATATTTGTTTGCTATTTGAAGCTCATAAATGTAGCTAATTACATTGTCACCCAAGTAAGATGTGGCAGTTGCCCCAGTGAGCTGGTTCAAGAGACGATGAGTATTTGAAGTCAACTCCTTTTAAAGGTGTTTGGCACCCAGACTTTTAAGGAACTGGGCTTTTTCTTCTAGGTACACTGAACTGGATCATGCTCAAATCTATTTGGGAAAGTGCTTTGAGCAGTTCATATATGGAAATCCTAATACCCAGATGAGGCATTAGGGGCCTCTGGAAGGTACTTAGTTAGGTCAAGAGGGCTTCACCTTCTCCAGTGGGATTAGGGACCTTGTAAGACTCCAGATATCCACTCATCCTCATCAGCCAGGTGAGGGCACAGCTGGGGCCAGTCAGCCACCAGGAAGCACGTCTTTACCCATGCCAGCAGCACCTTGGAGTGTGGGCTTCCCACCGTCTAGAACTATGAGAATTACACTCCTGTCGCTTCCAATCCCCCAGCTCCAGTCTGTTGTTATCCGCAACAGACTAAGATAGCTACATCTGAGTGGCTTGGGAGATGATGCTCCAAGCCCCACCCTAGATCCATCCAATCAGAATCACCATAACCAAATGGTCAGGGGGCTCATTTGCATGTTAGAAGCTCTGTTAGAAGTGCTGATATGTCCCCCCATTGTGACACCTCACTGTATAGAATGATTACCTAGATGTGGTATTGTAATTTAGGGGAAAAAAAATCCAGGCCTCAGATGAAAAGATAGACTTGATTTTTAAGATGGACCACTTGAAACAAACATGGTGCTGCAGTAGAATACATCTGCTGAAGTTCTAGACTTTCTAGAACAATGTTTTTTGCCCCATGGATTGTGATGATTTCAGAGTGTTCCTGGTATTCTCTCTCCTTCTTTTCTCGTTTCCTCCCTCTCACCTTCCTGCACTGCTAAACTTCTTTAAATTCCCTTTCTTCAGCTATAGCTCTCCTTCTTTCCTCCCAACTCCCATCTGCCAATCCTTTTACAATGTGGCTTCTGACCAAACATGGCACTAAAACTATCCTTTTTCAAAAACTTCAAATATTGCCAATTAATTTGGAGTGGCCAGCCATCATAACCTTTGCACAGTATAGATTCCACCTGGCTTTCTTGAACCATTGGTCCTGTGGGCCATCATTTGACAAACGTACTTCTTAAAGCTCTGCTTCCTTATTATGACATTAAGTACACTTGCCTTCCTGTTCTTCCAAAGGCTTTCTTGCTTTGCTGACTCCCCTTCTTCCTTCTGTTACCCAGCTGGGGACAGTTTTCAAAATTCAGTACCCAGCCTGCTTTGCTTTCTATCTGTCCATCTGTGGAGATTTCCTCATTTGTCTCTTTAACCTGGAGGAGTTCCAGGTTAAAGAAATGGGTAGACAAGATGGTGCATTGTGTGTGTGGGGGGGGGGGGGTGGGGTGATCTCAGAACATCCACTTACATTTTTTATTCTTTAAGAATATGGAATAGGCCAGGTACTGGTGGCTCATACCTATATTCCTAGCTACCTAAAAGGATGAAATGTGAGAATTGAGGTTTGAAGCCAGACTGGACAAATCCAAGAGACTCTTACCTCCAATTACCCAGCAAAAAGCTAAAACTGGAGGCATGGCACAAGTGGTAGAAAAGCAGTTGTGAGAGGAAAAACTTGAGTGAGAGACCTCCTGAGTTCAATCCCCAATACTGGCAGAAAAAAATAAATAAGGAAGAAATGAAGAATCAAAAATATCCTTTGAGACTGATGGTTGTTTGGTCAGAGACACAGTCACAGGCCTGTGAGTTCTTCTGAGGAAAAGAGACCCCCTTCCCTTTAGATATCTTTGTTTACCTGTCTTCTGCTTGAATAAACCAAGACAGTTGACATGTGGACAATGAAGTGGATTTGTGGGTTCCCTGACCTAAAGTAACCTTCACAAAATGGGAAAAGAATTAAAAAGCAAGTAGGAGTTGGATGGTTGGTGGGCATAGAAGTGGGGGAGGGGGACATCCTCAGAAGATAGAGCAAGCAGCCTGAGTAAGGGTGGGGAGGAAAAGCATGGTATGAACATAGAACAACATGGTAGCTGAAGTAGGAGGAGGAAGCTTACCTCTTCTGTTTCCCCCTCCTAGGTCCAGGGTTCTAAATCCTGTGCTGCATTTCTCGTGTCTTTTCTTTTCTTCCTATTCCTTCTTCTGAATTCCTATGTTGGCCCCTCATCAGCTTATACCTGGACAGTTACAACAGCTTTCACTCACTATCTGTGTTAGTTATTTTTCCATCACTGTGACAAAAGACAAGAGAAAAATCATCTTAAGAGAGGAAAGGTTTGTTTTGGCCCATAGTATCAGATGTTTCAGCCCATGCTTGCCTGGCCCTATTGCCTTTGGGCCTGTGAGGAGGTAAAACATCATGGCAGGAGGGCCTGGTGGAGGAGGCAGACAGAAAGCAATGGTCCAGGATCACAATATCCCCTTCAGATGCACCCTCCCAATGGCCTGACTTCCTCTCATTAGGCCCCACCTCCTAAGGTTCTACCACCTCTGAATCACAGCATCACAAGGTGGCTGCCAAGCCTTCAACGCATGGCCTTTGAGAAAATTGTACATAAATAAAAATAGCATTTTTTTATAATCTTACTTAATGTGTAGACCATATATTATGGTCAGTCCACTTAGTTTGGTATTCTAGGCACCGTCCATATTTGAGTGTTAGACTGTGTTTGCTGTTGACCTTTGAGCTTTTATGACAAGCCTATCTCTTTTTACTGGAGGGGGGGGAAGCATTATTTTCTACTCTGTCAATATACTCTGCTTTCCTGTTCCTCCTCCTCATTTTTCTACCGCCAAAGATCTTAGCCACCTTTCAAAACCATGTCCAGGGAGTGATGCTCCAACATGAAGCCTTTCTGACGATTCCAGGCAGCAGCCATTTGATCTTCCTGCCACCCTGGGGCTGTGTCACCTTTGATACTGAACACACTTCTTGAAGGGGGAGTCTGGGTCTTCGTCATATCCACCCCATCCTTCTGGCCACAAAAGTCAGAGGTTCAGTGGGTGACTTTGGGCCTTGTGGTTACTTTGCTCAGGTGGAATCACTTTAAAAAGATGTATATTTTGAGATTTTCCTTTGTGCTTCCTTAGGCATTTTTCCTCAACAGAAAACCCAAGGAGTGACCTGTCTCCTCTGTGGAGGAAAAGATGGATTCCCATAGGGTTTTAAAATAAAGCCAGGATTCCCATAAAGGTTTTCTAGATTGTTCTGTCATCTAAACCCTGTTTAGACTGTAGGGAATTTTTTCTTAACTAGGGAATTCCAAAGGCAGAAGTTTGCTTGTCAGTTGGATCTGTAAGTAATTTAAGCTAGCCGATGTTTCTGAATTAGATCTCTCTGCCAAAATACGAATTTTCTTTCTAAAGTTTATCTTCAGTGGTGGACTGGGGCCTGTCAGTGTCCCCAGCTTTTATCCTGGGTTTCACTGTTTGGTGTACTAAGCCAGTGACTCGACAAGCGTTGAAATAGACTTGAGAAGAATTCCTCTGAGAACAAGGTTGAGATAGCAATGAGAAGCGTACTTTGTATGTGGAAGTCTCACCGCTCTGGGTAACCAGAGACAGTTTCACTTTGAATTTAAAGCTGTAGTGCAAATTGTAAAAGGTTGTAGCATTATGTAAACCTAGCTACTCAGGAGGATGAGATCTGAGGATCGTAGTTCCAAGCCAGCCTGGGCAGGAAAGTTCATGAGACTCTTATCTCCAGTTAATCACAGAAAAAGCCAGAAGCAGTGGTGTGGCTCAGATGGTAGAGTGCTAGCCTTGAGCAAAAAAAAGAGCTTAGGGACTATACCCAGGACCAGATTTCAAGCCCAGGAGCAGCCATATTAATAATAATAATAATAATAATAATAATTGTATCATTAGCACTCCACTAGGAAGAGACAGACAAACCAGCATCATAGGGTAGCAAGGCCTGTTCATTTGGAGTCTAGTGTGGGAGAGTTTGGAGCTCTGGAGAGAGGACAAAGAATCTGAGACTCAGAGGTTCCGTAGCTTGCCCAAACTAGGATGAAAACCAAAGTCTCTTTTGAATCTAAGTCTTTCTAGGTATCCTAATATAAACACATACCACATGTCTATTAAAATTCCTAACTAGCTGAGCACCATGCCTCTGCCTGTAATCCTAGCTATTCAGCAGGCTGAGATCTGAGGGTCATGGTCTGAAGCCAGCCTGGGCAGGAAAGACGTTGAGACTTGTATGTTCAATTAACTGTCAAAAAGCTGGAAGTGGAGCAATAGCTCAAGTGGTAGCATGCTTACCTTGAACAAAACAAGCTCAGGAACAGAGCCTAGGCTCTGAGTTCAAGCCCAAGGACCAGTGTAGGGGGCGGGGGAATCCCAAACAACAGAAATAAGGGAAATTACTTAAGGCCTGGACGATGGACGGCTGGGTTTTGTCCTGATCTTACCAGTCGTAGTGCTGGGAGCTGCTGTTTGCCTCAGATGCATTGCTTCTCCTCTGATGAGGTCAAGTGAGGATAAGCTCTTGCTGAGAAAACATCTTTACAACTCAGAGACTGGTTCTTAGAGCGAGAGATTTAAATTGATCATCCCACAAGTAAGGGTTATCACGATCAACCCCTGGATTCAGGACATGACACGTTGCCTGTCTCCATCCCTGGAGTCTAGGGTCTCCAGAGAGTCTGCATTTTGGGAACCCACGGATGCTTTCTCTTTGGGAAAGACTGGTTTCAGCTGTCTCAGCCTGCAGCCTCTGTTCGTGCCCTGCAGTTGTTTCTCAAATGAGATGACCAAGTGCAGAGACGAGGAGGGTCCTGAAGGTCAGCCTGGACCATCAAAGTCAGGCTTCGGTGGCCTGCCATCTTGGTCATTCTGAGATCATGGGGAGGAGTCTAGACAGCAGCGTCTCTTTTGCTCCCAGGCTGGTTTGGTTTGGTTTTGCTTTGCTTTACCCTCCCTGAGTGGGGTGGTTTTTAGCATGCTGGCACTGAACACGAGGGTTCACGAGCACCCATAGGCACATTGTTTGTTAACAATGCCTGGACAATCTCTTCCAAAAGTTTTCTTTTTGATTTTTTTTTTTTTGCGATTTAATATTTCTACAATAGTGACATGCAAATTCATTAATGTCATTAATTGAATCACTTATTTTTCTATTCATTTGTTTTGTTCTGGCATTAGGGTCTAAATCAGGGCCTCCTACCATCATTTAGTTTTTTTTTAACTCATGGCTGGTACTCTACCACTTGATGTGCAGAGGGGTTACAGTTATGTAAGTCAAGTAAAGAGTATGTTTCTGTTTGAACACTGTCACCCTTCCCTTGCTCTCTCCCAGTTTTCCCCTTCCGGTTGTATAGGTCCCTTCAAGTTGTATAGTTCATTTTCAACAGAGTATCATTGTATTTGTTCACCATTTCTGTGCCCCTCTTTACCCTCCCCCAAACAGATAAACTTATAAACAATACAAAAGGTATGGAAAACAAAAACAGCAACAAATGAAAAGTTTCTTGTTTCCATTGCTTGGAGTTTATTTCAATAAATATCATTTTATATGATCATATGCAGATAGCTATTGTGCCTTTGTGATCCTCTTCTAAGAATATCCTCCTTTGGTCCCACTGTGTGAATGTCTACAGACCTGTACAATTTATCAAATCCAAGTGTATTTTTTGTCTTTTGCCATCCAGATTTATAGGCAAATTCTAGTTATGAGAAATGAGGGAAACCACACAACCTATTTACCGTAGCCAAGACATGGAATCAACCCAGATACCTTTCAGAGGATAAATGGATCAAGAAAAAGTGATACTCACACACACACACACACACACACACACACACACACACACACAAATGGGATTCTACTCTTCCATCAGAAAGAATGACATTGCCCCACTTGTAAGGAAATGGAAAGACTTGGAGAAACTTATATTAAGCGAAGTAGCCAGACCCAAAGAAGCACAGGATGCATGGTTTCCCTCATTTGCTGACTCCATTATTGAAAACAACACCTGTTCTCCCACAGTCAACCCCTGGACTCAGGTGCACCCACATTCTGAGTGTCCCTAGATGAGAGACACCCCTTGTCCCTGCTCTACAGGCCCACATACAGGCACACAAGCTTCCTGCGGTGCTACACGAAAAGAAAAACAGAAAAATCCCAGAATGGAGGAAGAACCCAGCGCCATTTTCCTGTAGCTGTTCCCCTTGTACCTCGAGGGGTGCAGGCTGCTCGGCTGTTGGTTTCCTGCCTAGGAGCAAAGATGGCCCCTGCCCCCATCTTTGCAGGAGGGTGGGGCCATGAGCCAGTCCTCTTCGTCATCTCTCCCTTGGGCTGGTTTCCTCTCGGCAGTTTTGACTCATCCCCTTTAGGCTTTAGGTCTTCGTCTGGGAAGAGCATCCCAGGGAATGAGATCCATCTGCCTTGCCTCCCAAGTAGTTGGACCACAGACATAATGTCACAACACCCAGCTTGTTTTTGAGACCGAGTGTCTCTCACTTTGCCTGGGCTAGCTGTGAAAGTGAAGATGACAGGCACAAGCCACCTCACACAGATGCCCTGCCCTCTTTCCCTCCCCCTTTTCTGTTTCCTCTTTACTTTTCTCCTTTTCCCTCTAGCCTTCTTCCTCCTTCCCCTTTGTCCCTTTCCTTCGTCTCTTTCCCTTCCCTTTTTCTTTTCCCCTCCCCTTCCCCCCTTTTCCCTCCCTTCATGCCCGTTCTCCCTTTTTGGACAGGATCTTGTTATGTACCCTCAAATTCCAGGCTGACCTAGACTTTTAAGATCCTCCTGCCTTGGTATCCTAGGTGCTGGGATTATAGACATGGACCACCCCACCACATGCAGTTCCATGCTCTGATCTGTGTTGAACTCCTAGGCCTGGGTGCTGTCCTTGAGCTTTTGTTACTTAAGATTAGTGCTCTACCACTTGAGCCATGACTCCACTTCTGGCTTTTTTTTTCTTTTGGTGGTTAATTGGGGAAAAAAGCCTCAGGGTCTTTTCCTGCCTGAGCTGGATTTGAACCAAGATTCTCAGCTCTCAGCCTCCTGAGTAGCTAGGATTACAGGCCTGAACCACCAGTGCCTGGCTTCCCATGCTCTGATTTTTATGGGAAAAGCAAGCTTCTCTATAACAATGAGAGAGATTCTGGTGGTAAATAGCCTAAAGTTAATAAGAAACACCGAGAACTAGTCAACCCACACTCACTTTCCTAAAATATACTCTGATTCCCCAAACAAGCAGGCACAGATAGTGATTTGGAACCCCTCTAATAATATCCTGTATGGAAATTCAGGGAGACCTGAAGCTGAAAGCATGCCGAGTTTCTGGTTGTCTCTGTTTATTCCGGGGTACACGATGGGTCCACAGTGACTTTGATTACAGCCTGTGGTCCCAGCTGTGACTGTGTTACAGTCAGCTGGGCCTGTCCTCGGTCAGTGGAGTCAGAATCTTGGGGACCGGGGTCCTGACACCGATATTGAATAAAAATCAAGATGTGCATAGCCAGAGTTGAGAGGTTTCAACTAAACTAACAAATACAATGGAAGACTAAGGCACGTGAGGGCTTTCTTCTTGTCCAAACAGAATGTCCTTTGCAAGGCACAGGGAACTTTTTATTCTCCTTACAATAAAACCTTTCAGACTCATATAGCATTTTAGAAAAATAAATTTCCTCTTTCCTTCTTTAATACTGCCCTGATGTCTCTGTAGACTTTTTTTGTAAGACATCTGGCTCTGTCATCAGTAAAGCCAAAGATTTAGATAAGTTAAGGGGTAACTGTACTATACAAAGGATGTACTGATTTATTATAGATTTGACTTCATGATTTGTGTTTTCAGCCAGGCACCAGTGGCCCATGCCTGTAATCGTAGTTACTCAAGAGACTGAAATCCGAGGATCAGGTTTAGAAATCAGCCCATGAAACCTTTATCTCCAAATACCTAGTAAAAAGCTAGAACTGAAGGTGTGATTTAAGGGTAGAGTGCCAGCCTTGAGCAGAAAAGGCCAAGCAAGAGCTCAAGACCCTGAATTCAAGCCCTTAGTACCATAAAAAAAAATCACTTTTTAAATTTGGTGCTGGTATTGGGGACTTGAACTCAATGCCTTGCACTTGCTAGACAGAAACTCTACCACTTGAGTTATATCTGCAACCCTTTCACCTTTGTTACTTTTCAAATAGAAGTCATGTCTGCTCTGGCTGGCTTGGAACTATGAGCCTTGGATTCATAGCTTCCCAAGTAGCTAGGATCACAGGCCCAAACCCCCACAGTCAGTGGTTGATTGAGGTGAGGTCTTGTGTTTATAATCTGGGCTGGCCTCAAATTGCAATTCTCTGGATCTCTGCTTTCTCAGTAGCCAAGACTTTTTTTTTTTTTTTTTGGTTTGTTTTGTATGTGTGATGCTGGAAATTGAGCAATGAGCCACAACCCTGCCTTCAAGACCTTTTAGGAAATAACGTTATGATTTGGGTTTAAAATTTTTGCAGCTGCATAGTGACTGCAGCTTTGTAGGAATACATGAATAGTCAGTAGAGAATTTTCCTTCTGTTCTGTGTTGAAATGACTTAGTATGTTGCAAATCACTGTAAAGTAAAAGAACATTCCACAGCGGGCAGAAGCAGCTTGGATGGTTGGTACTTAAGGAGAGTAGCAGGGCATTTGAGGATCCCAGCTACACTTGGTCCCTTGGTATGCCAAGGATAGATGACACCTTGCAAGACCCAGGGCTCTGCCTGCTGTGGGGACGGGGGCTGGGTGGGGAGAATGCCGTAGTTGGCTCCAGAGAAATTGAGAACATACTTAAGAATAATCTTTAGGCTGGCATGGTGGTTCATGTCTATAATTCCAGCTACTCTAGAGGTGCAGATTGGGAGAATCACAGTTTGGGGCCATCCAAAGCCAAAAGAAAAAAAAAAGTTAATAAGACCCCATCGCAGTGGATATGTCTGGGAGAGGTGGCCAGTATCCGTCCACTCAGCTGCAGGGGAGGTGTAGGTTGGAGGGTTACCATTTTCAGCTTGCCCTGATCAAAAACATGAGCCCTTATCTGAACAGTAACTACATTGCAAAAAATATGGGGGGGGGGCGGCTAGAAGAGACTCAAGTGATAGAGCACCTGCTTAACAAGCATGAAGCCCTAAGTCCAAACTCCAGAACCATCAATAATTTAACTCTAGTAATAATGAAGCACTCTGCATATTTGCTGATTGCACTGGTAGCTCTTTCCTGAGGGCTTTTGTCACAAAATTTAAATGTATGGCACATCTCTGGGATTGCAGAAAAGCAAAGAGAAAGCTTACTTTCAAAAAGTGCCTGCTGGTGGCTCACGACTGTAATCCTAGCTACTTAGGAGGCTGAAGTCTGGGGATCATGGTTCAAAGCCAGCTTGGGCAGGAAAATCTGTGAGACTTTTATCTCCAGTTACTCACCAGAAAACCCAATGCAGCTGTGGCTCAAAAGTGGTAGAGCACTAGCCCTGAGCAAAAGAGCTCAGGGACAGCGTCCAGACTCAGAGTTCAAGCCCTATGACTAAAAGAAAAAAAAGTGCCTCCTAATTGTTCAGAGGTTTGCTACCAATAGAGTAATTGCTAGGTGCTGCCTCCAATCCCCTATCAGAAATAGTAAATACTGAATCAGTATTTGGGTAATTTCTTTCTCATTATTTTCCCATCAAATGGGGTATTGGCCTCCATCTTTCTGTGACTTCCACACAGCTCTCTCTCCTCTCCTTGTGCCACTGCTTAGCTGCTCTCCTGTACTGAGAAGAAGTAATGAAGGAAGCGTTGCTTTGAACCAGAATTTAAAACAACAACAACAACAACAACAACAAAAAAACCCCAACCAAACCACAAGCAGATTGCTATTCTCAACTGCTGTTCAACAAGTCGACTTAAGTCTGTGTCAAACTCAAAAAGAGCTGTGTCAACTGAAAGTGCCTGATTTTTTGTGTGTAATTTTAAATAAGGAACACAGTGTGCAAAATGTTCAAGATGCACCCCCAGAACTGTGTGCCATGGAGGAGGCCCACCTGCGCACTGTGCTGGAAGTGCTTTAGAAAGCGAGTCTACAGGCAGTGGCTGGCTGCCCTAACCTGAGCACTGGCTCTGTGTGTGTGTGTGTGTGTGTGTGTGTGTGTGTGTGTGTGTGTGTGTGTGTGTGTGTGTGTGATTTGCATGTGTTTCTCTTAAGCTGGAGAAAACTGAAGCCGATTTGACCAGCAGCAATAGAGCTGCAAGCATGGAAGACCAGGAAGGGGCAAGGAATACATCTTTCCCATTCTTTTCCTGCCAGTGAAAAATACAAAGCAATCTGTGTTCAGAATGTATCTTGTACAGATGAGCCCCCCTTTCAATACCTAGTGTGCTGCAGATGGAATTGGGAAGAAATTAGAAGTATAGAACCAGAGCAATTAGAATCGTAAAATTGTAGAATTATTAAGGACCTGTGTAATTTTCATTCAACCTGTTCATTTTCTACATGCACAGTAGGGCTCAGAGAGATTGAATGATTTGTTCAGGGCCGCGGAGCTAGTGGGCAGATGAATTACTCATCCATACTGTCTTGCAATTTTCAGCACTTACCACCTCCTAGGAACACAGACTTTAAGGCAAATCAGATTCATGGGAGCATTTGTCCCCCTTCATTCCAATTACTCAGTAATTTCTACGACTGGAGTTTCTTTGGCTAGAACAGCCTGTAAAATATAGAATGTATTTTGTATGCACCCTCCTTTCAGACATTTTTGCAGCCAAGATTTGTTTCTATCATGCTGATGTACCCAGTCCTAAAGCCAAGGGGAAATTAAATAAGAGCAAATTACACTGAAAGAACCCAGAGCTGGGAATCCTAGCTACTCAGGAACCTGAGATATTAGGATCCTGGTTCAAAGCTAGCCTACAGGGACGTCTGTGAGGCTCTTATTTCAACTGAACACCAAAAAGCCAGAAGGAGAACTGTGGTGCCAGCCTTGATTCAAAAGGCTCAGGGACGGGCTGGGGATATAGCCTAGTGGCAAGAGTGCCTGCCTCGGATACACGAGGCCCTAGGTTCAATTCCCCAGCACCACATATACAGAAAACGGCCAGAAGCGGCGCTGTGGCTCAAGTGGCAGAGTGCTAGCCTTGAGCGGGAAGAAGCCAGGGACAGTGCTCAGGTCCTGAGTCCAAGGCCCAGGACTGGCCAAAAAAAAAACAACAACAACAAAAAAAAAGGCTCAGGGACAGTGCCCAGGCCCAGAGTTCAAGCCCCAATACTGGCACACACACACACACACACACACACACACACACACACACACACACACACACAAAAATTAAACTGAAAGCCAACTACAATTCTAGTAAGCCTATAAAGAAAGCCACCATGTCATGATCATTGTCTTTAGGATCTTTTGGGAAGCCGCACAGCATGTGCAGATTCGTTATCTTTTTCTGGCACTTTGGGACCATTTTCAGGCCATGAATACTGTATCTATTGCCTTCGAGTTAATTATGTACATATATTTACTTCTCAATTATGTGCATATATTTATGTCTTTTATTGCTGTAGCTCAGTTACTTTGTTTTGCTCATGCCCCGGAGGAGAGCCCTTTATGCCTAGTTACTGTTCCATAAGGATCCCCGAATGAATGCACATGAACAAAGCATGGGTGTGATTAATTTTGTTGTTCACATTCTACTTCTCATGAATTGTATCATCTAGCTGGGTGGATACAAAGTTACCCCATGCAGAATCAAAGCACCATCTAAGTGATTAGAATAATAATAGCATTATATTTTAGAGCCATAAAGGATCTGAAGGTTAATCTATTTTACACTTAAATAATTACAGCTCCGAGAGATCCAGTGACAGACAGATCTAGTGACAGACACATTAGCTGTCTAGTGTACTGATAGCATTGATTATACATTGATTAGCCACCATCCGAAGGCTGATGCCTATTGGTTTAGCTACCCAGTGTGCATTTCAGTTTCATCCAGTTTTCTGCCCTTGGTTTTCCTTGGAGAAGATATTCAGTTGGGTTTTCAATTTGATCTGATCTGAATTTAAGGCTGATTAATCTTTTCATTTCCTCCATCTACTCTCTGAAATGTTTTCATGCCATTTTCAAGCAAACTGCCCCCAGCAGTGGCTGTGCCATGTCAGAGATGGGGTGGGGGAGGGTAGATGCTTATACTCTTGGACACCAGCCAGACCATCCATCCGAGCAGAAGTCCACCCTCCGGTCTGCAGCAGCCAAGCCCAGGAAGTCTTAACAAGAACCCCTGTCGCAATTGGCCTAAGTGGCCAAGACTTGATCAATGACTGACAGCTGCTCTCATTCTTGTCCTCACTCCCCACTTAGAACAGAATGGAGAAAGCCAGATGTGCTCTCCTAACCCACAGCCTGGGAGGCTTTGATTCTCTTTGCCCACCTGCAGTGTTGCCTGGCCAACAGCCTTCACTCCCCATATCTGACTCTGCCCTTTTGTCCTCTCCAAGGATTCTCACCCCTCTGCCTGCCTTTGAATCTCTGCCAAATACAGGTGACAGTGGTTAACTCCCCCTTAGAACAAGCTCAAAAGAAAAGCTTTTGTTTTCTTATTTGAGTGGGCTGCACCTATTTCCATGAGGGGTGGAGGAGACCCAAGAAGGATTGCAGTTGAACCTACTTCAGTGTTCTCTCTCTGGTTATGTTCACGCAGCCAGCCCTCCATGTGCACAATAAAGCTACTGAGACTCATTTGTCTCTTTTGTTCTTTTTTGTGGGTCACAGATCTTGAACTCAGGGCTTGGGCTCTGTCCCTGAGCCCTTTTTGCTCAAGGTTCGTGTCTACCTCTTTGAGCCACAGCTCCACTTCTAGTTTCTTGTGGTTAATTGGAGATCCGAGTCTCAGGGACTTTACTGCCTGTGCTAGCTTTGAACCATGATCCTCAGATTTCAGCTTCCTGAGTAGCTAGGGTCTTGGGCATAAACAAGATTCCATCTCCAGTGAACCAGAAAACAAATAAACTAGACTAGAAGCATGGTTTGCATAGTACAGCACCAGTTATAAGCAAGCAGAATTAGCTCAAGACTGGAATCTTCACTTTCTCCTTGTCCCCTCCCCAAAATAGAGTTTACAAGCCATATAACCAACTACTTGACTCTGATAAAGTGAAAACCACAGCCAAAACAATAATACAAATGAATGTGTGAAAGAGTTCCAATAAAACTTTATTTACAAAAACAAATGGTGTGCTGATGGTCGTAGCTTTACCTTGTTTTGGAGAGTTCTGTGCTTTTTTTTTTTTTTTTTTTTTTTTTGCACAAGATGAATATGTGGTGATTTATTATCTCTGTCCTTTGGCTTGTTAAAGACCAGAACTAATTCTGTGCTGTCCATTTCTGCATGGACAGGACAAATGTAATACTGTGCATCTGTCACTTAATAATCATGGAGTGATCTTAGGTTTTGTATGGTTAACTGTCCTGAGTCTGTTTATCTTTAGCTAGGAATATTTCCAAGATAAAACCCTCAGTGATTTTTTGGCTCCCCCCTCCCACGCCAAATCTAGCCCTTTCTGACCTCCCCAAGTTTGAGCTACTTGACTGGCAAAGTCTATCTTTAGATAGGTTTTGAGCCAGTTGGGAATTTGCATGGCCTTTTTCTCTAATTAAAACATGGACTGCAATTCTCCATGTGTCGCAAGGGTTGATGGCATTCCTGTTATAGGGTGGAATATTGGGTCATGTCAAATTGGCATTAATGTGTTTTGGCTGGAGGAAACTGAACTAACAACAGCCACCACCTAAAAACAGCCACCGCCTAGCAACCCAACTCAGGCATTTAAAGATGTAGTCATTTCTTCTATACCAACCAAGTTTTGTTTTGCACAAACATGCTTGAGTCTATAGGTGTGATCTTTCTTTTTATAAGCGACTAATTAGGAATGGACATTTGGGGACTTGCTGATCCCAGTTGTATTTTTCTGGCTTCATAGATGCGTTGCAGTAGAGACTGCCCGCAGTCCTCGGCCTCCTCTGGGCTGGCTCAGATAAACGTGGAGCCACCGCCCAGGACCAAGGACATGACACGGGTTCTCCATTCTCCTCCCTTCTCCCTCCTCCCTCCCTGCTGGAAACTTTCTGTGAACTTGAGCATTTCTGTCAGATGTAGAAATGTTTTGCCTGATGAGATGGTGAGGGCTAAATAACGTGGTGAGCAGTTTGTCTGCTTGGGAAATTGGCCGCTTGCAGACATGGACTCTACTCCTAGGAGGTGGGACGTGCTTCCCGGGTGCCTGGGTCTGCTCTGTGTCGTGGTCCCTGCCACTGGTTGACTTGGGCGCACAGCCCTGCAGTGGCCCACCGGGGGATCTACAGTCAGGCCTGTGGGAGATGATTGGGTGCAGGTCAGGGTCCAGTTGCAGAAAGCAGAGAGGATTCCGGCTGGTTTGAGCACAAGATGACTAATAGGTCAGGTGCTGACGCAGACATGGAAGGCTGGGGAGACAGGCTGGGCTTGCAAGGATTCTCAGACCCATTCCAGGGAGATTTGCCTTTTGCTGAGGTCAGGAGGTGGAGGGAAGGGTCAAGAGCGCAGGGGGTTATGGGAATCTGAGGAGTCACTAAGGTGCTGTGGCTTTAGGAAACAAACCTCCCACCTGATTTTAGACTCAGGCAGTGAAGCCAGCTCCCCGGGACCTTGGCAGACTTGCTGGGCTGTCCAGCCAAGAGCTATCTTCAAATTCCTGACTTTACCTTTGCCTTTGTGTTGTATACATAGAGTCTGGTGAGCATGTTGGGGTGGGGGGAGGGGGGTGTGGACCCTCCCACTGCCTTTCCAGGATCGGTTGTTAGCCATCCATTTCCCTATTCCCTAACCCACCCCATGTCACAGCTACCAAAGGGGAGTGTGACATTATCAAACAGAAAATAAAAATGCCACCCATGCCAGATCAAGGAAGAGACTGTGGAAGAAGGGAGGGACATTCCCCACCCCCCTACATTTTAGATAAGGTAGCCTGCATTTTTATTTTGCCCTGGGCTGTACAAGTTATGTCATGACCCTGATCACTGTTTCCTCTCGGTGGGTGCTGGCTGTAATCTCCCTCTGCCAGCCATCTCTGCTCCTGGCTCTGAGAGGACCACATCTCTGCTCCAGGGAGAGAACAGGAGGAATTAATTTCAAGGGCTCATTTATCTTAAAAAAAAAAAAAAAAGGTAGATAATCCAGGAAATCAGCAGATTGTATGGAGAGCCTGGATGGAGACAGAGGGGTTGGCACTGTTCTCCATGAAAAGGAAATCTTGCCATATAAAAGACCTGAGTTTATTTGGATATTAAAGAATGCATTATCAATAGAGCAGCATTCAGTCCTGGAGGCTGGCCAAGCTCATACTGCAGCATGGGTCAAGAGCTTTCATAGGCTGATAGGCAAAGTAGAAGAGCGGTGTGATTGGCTGCAGCAAGGCATCTGCTATATTTGGCTTGATCCAGTGGGAAGTCCTTATGTCTGAGGTGGGTTGGTGGGTTGTGATTGGTCAACCCTGAGTTTTATTTTGCTGTTTCCATTGGGCTTCACTTTGCTTACCCAGGACCCCAAACCCTAGAGTCGTCTCAGCTTAATAGCCTTTCAATTGAATTATATGGTTTTTAAAAAAAATATTGTTTCTGAATGGAAACTAGAGGTTTATTTTCTGTTTGTTCGTTTCCATGTCTTTGGGAGTATAATGGGAAGCACAGAAATAGAGGGACTAAGAGTTGAACAAATACAGTGGTGGTGTTCACTGGACACTATGTTGAAAATGAACCCACATGTGGGTGGGCTCTCTCACTGGGAGAGAGCCAGGGAAGGGGTGACATTGTCCGAGAAGAAATGGACTCATTACCTGAATTATATAACTGTAACCTCTGCATATCACCTTTATAATAACATTACTTTTTTTTTCTTAAAAAATGCTGGTTCTGGAGTTTGAACCCAGGGCCTTCTGCTCTCATTTGGCTGACCCTCTACCACTTGAGCCATATTTACACTTCAACTTTTTCGTGGTTAATTGGAAATAAGTCTTGTGGACTTTTCTGCTTGTTCTGGCTTTGAAGCACTTAGATCAGGTACTTAGATCAGGATAACCCTGAATAGCTAGGGTTATAGGCATGAGCTATCCGTACCTGGCTTGTTTTCCCCGAAGTATCCCAAAGCTCCTGCTATGAACTACTCCTCCCTTCCTCTTCCCAGCTACAGCCCCTGCCTGAAGCCTGTAGATTAGAGGTGCTCCAGTATAAGAAAGAGCCCCACACCCTGGCCCTAAGTGCAGAAATCCCAAGGTGACGCAAGACATCAGGTGTCCTCTGGAGCCACAGTGGGTGGTCACTTCCGGTCAGTCACTGGTCCTGTCCTTCCTGCACTCCAGGCTGTCTGACCTGGGCTTTCTTTTTCATTTGAGTTTTTCTTGTAGCTCTTGTGGCCGTCCTTATCAATCTCCCTGTTGGTGAAGAGACAGAACGTGCTGTTCTCTTCCCTGTGAACACTCAAACTACAGACATGGGAGACCCGCTCACATGAAGCTGCCTCTTGTGGATTTGGGGGAGTCTAACTCATTCAGCATTTATTGAGCGCCATTTATTCAGCATTTATTCAGCTACTGCCCTGCGGGAGTTCAGGGTCTCAGAGGAGCTTAGCCCTTCTTCTCTGGGATCAAGAAGTTGGAGGAACAGAGCAGTGTGTGTCTGGGCAGTGGTGGTCTGGGACCTCCTGAATACACAGCGCTGAGCTGAGCCGCCATGCCCTTTGTTGTGGGAGAAATGTCTGTCACACCCTTGAGAACTAAGTCCAGCAGTAACCTTCTCACTCCAGAAGCTTCTCTTTGAACTTCCAGGAATGAAGGCCAGGACGTGTCTTCGTGCTGTGCCTTGCAGTTCACAGCCTGGGAACTCTTGGTCATTAGCCTTCTGGGTCAACATTCTCTTTCCACACATGCATGTGGAGATGAGAGGATCTCCTTTTCTGGAAGGATCCTCAGCAAGGGAGGGGTGGCTGGGAGGTATTTGCCCCAAAGGCCTAACTCAGCTTCGGTCTAATCACAGGGATACAGGTGCCTTTATTCTCAGAGGCCAGTCTGTGCTCTCGGGTGCCTTAATTAAGAGTGTGTGACAGGAGCCAGCCAGCTGCCTCCATTCTGACTCGAGATCCTTGGCCAGGACTCCTGAGCCACCTGCAGGACCACATTCACCGAGTCTCACCACATTTCACTCTGCAGAGATGGAGGGCGCTTGGTACTGGTTCATGCGCATTGAGAAGCTTTGCACTCACCCCCAGAGGGGGTCTGTTCTGCTATTGAACACCTAGACTGTAATAGGGAGGTCAGATCTGGCCAGTGCCATCATTAACTGTGGAGGGGCGTCAGATTGACTCCAGGTCAGATTAGAGCAGAAGCCAATTCCATCTTCACTAAGATCTCCCCCACCCTATCCAGGGAAGTTCCCCTTCGCTGTGATAAGATTGTGTAAACTGCTTGACCACCTGAGTTGTGGAACATTCAAGGAACATTCAAGGTTAAACCTGTGCCCTCCTATGAGTAGGCGTATCCAAATCCATGCACCAATTCTAACTAAAATGATAGGTTGGTTCAAACAGATACTGTGAGACAGACTGTAACCCCATTGGCCACCTGCGTGTGACCTGGCATGCTCTGTAAGTGTTGTAACCTCATTGGCCACCAGGCTTGACCATGTGGTGTTTGCCTTTATAACCCGACCCTGAGCGTGGCCCGGGGCGCGCGGTCCCAGCTCCGGATGGCCGGGCCAGCCTGCTTTTTATGGTTGCAGTTCCAGCTCCCGAGTCTGAGCTGTGACCCTGGCCAGTCAGTATACTTTTTACTTCCCCAATAAATCCATCTTTTCACTTGAGACTGTCTCTGAGTGGTGGACTCTTGGAGGGATGGGGGATTTCCCCCACCCTCGGACCCCGTTACATTGTGGGCCCCTCCCTTGGGGGGGGTTCCCATTACATAGACAGTTACCTATACCTGATGTCTTTATCAAACAATGGCAGACATTTTAGCACCCAATGCTTTTATCACACACACACACACACACACACACACACACACACACACACACACACACACGCACACACACACACTCCAGAGGCCAAGGTGGAAAGATCTCAAGTTCAACACTAGCTTGGGCTACATAGTGAATCTGAAGCCAGCTAGGCCTTCAGAGCAAGACCCTGTCTTTATACAAATAATAAAAATTAGAAAAGCACTGTGAATGATGAGTTTTTAAGTTAGCAATTTCTTCCTATATAAGGACAGTGAGGACATTGCTGTGGTGAAGGATAACCGTCCATTCACTTCAGAACAAGCTCGTTCATGGCTTATTTCCAGTGTCTCCACATGAGAGCAATGGCTGGACTTGGGTCCCTGCCGTGAAAATGAAAATACTTGAGGCTGCTCCCTGGCTTTTCCACTAGTCACGTCTGTCAGTGGTAGAGCAGGGAGAAGCATTTGTTCTCCGGTGGGGTTGCATTTCTCCTTGGGTTTGTTTCATTCTTTCCAGCATGCTTCATTCTCCAGCATGAGAAAATTTGAATGATGCAGATATTTTGCTTGTAAAGGGATCTCGAGGCACATCAGTTGATGCTATATTCAGAGTTGTTTAATATTTATTGAGTAGTTACTGTGTGCTAGGCATCTTTTTACATATCCCAGGAAGTGATTTTTCCAAAGAAATAGAAAATGTTTGGGACCACTATACTTCTTGTGGATTCAGATTGCTCCACTGAGAGATTAAATGTTTTGGTTGTGAATATGCCACAGTCAGAAAAAATGTTTATCATAGATCAGTACAGAAAGATGCTTTCTGTCTGGGCTGTGGGAATGAAGGCAAAGCAGAAGGGAGAGGAGGTGAGTTTTTTCTTTCTACTGAGGTCACTTACCTTGGAGATTGTTACAGATTGGAGATTGAACAAACCAAAGCCAATTAACCTTTTAATGAGCGGCTTATAAGAGACATGCTATCCGTTCTATGTGAGGTGTCTGGATATGGCAAATCTATTTTTATTAGGTTTACAAAGACCAGAATATCTCAATATGTGTGATGTGATGTAATGTCTGCATTTGGGGTGGGAGTTGAACAGAGAATGCATAGAGAAGATAATGATTTGAGAATAAGTGAAAATGTCCACAATACTCCCCATCTGAACATGGCAGCCCATGGATATAATTTCTGTTGCTAGGGAGATAAGAAAATTAAGGTCTGAACTCTGAGAAAAGTGTGAGACCCTGTCTGACAAAATGAGTCAAAAAGGCCTCGGGGAATGGTCCAAATGGTAAGTTCAAATAGCAAGTTCAGGGCACTGAGTTCAAACCCCAGTGTGGGAAAACAAAACAACTTCTGACCTTTGAAAGGGGTTGTAATCTCCCCCATACATTCAGAAAGGCAACAGATGTTTTGGGGGATTTTCTGTGTGCACATGGTTCCACAGCTGGTATGAGTGTTCATCCTTGTTTCAAGAACAGTAACGATGACATCATCATCATCATTATTAAGACCCGTCACTGCAGCATTTTGGGTAGAATATTGGCTACAGATGTGGCTGGTTGTTGTTCCTTGAAACTTGACAAAGGTGATGGGAGATAAAACATCTGGCTGACCGGATCCTGGGAGGGTTTTTGGTGGTGTTGTTGTTTTGATTTTTGGTGCCAGTAATGAGACTTGAACTCAGGGCCTCCTGCCCCTGCTTGGCTTTTTTTTCTCAAGGCTGACCTCCTTACCACTTGAGCTGCCCCTCTACTTTCAGCTTTTGGCTGCTTAATTGGAGATACGAGGATGGGACTTTTTTTTTTCTTGGAGCTGGCTTTGAGCTGTGATCCCCCAGACTTCAGCCTCCTGAATAGCTAGGACTAGAGATATGAGCCACCAGAGCCTGGCTGCAAGGGGTATTTTTGAACCCTTGGTAAACATGTATTTGTGACCCAGACTCTGTAATGGACCATAGCCTACAGATATACCTTGAGTCTGCCTACCAGCCCGCATGGCCCCAAACTGGGCAGGAATTGGGGAGCTGAGGACATCTGAGCTCAGATCACTGGTGTATCTCTGACCTGTGAATGTCACACGCATCTTTCTCTGCTGGCTTTGTGTTTCCCTATGCAGCCTCTGTATTTGCCTCAGGAGCAACTTGTCTACCTCCCAAATTCCTTGTCTCCATCCAAACTGGCTTTTCTTGCCTGGTCCTCGTCTCAGATCTCGGGGATGCCAGTGGCACAGTAGCCAAAGCCAGAAACCTGCGAGTCTTTTCATGAGAAAAGTCACCCTTAGGCTCTAGCCTGTGTGCCCCCTTTGCATGATCATTAGTCTTATGGTTTCCTCCTCTGAAACCATTGTAGGCTTGTCACTTAATTCTCCTCACCACCATCTTGGACTGTTCAAATGAATCCATAGCCTGCCTTTTCCTCCCCCATTCTTCAGTTCACCCTTCATCTTTTCAAATGAGTAGAACCTTCTGGGTCAGTGCTCAGGCTTAGAGCAGAGACGGAAAGAGTTGACAAAGCCCCATCTGCATTGGTGGGTTTAGCGTGTGTGTGCAGTCTTTACCACACCTCCTCTTGATGAAGCCCAACCTGACCTTTCCTATATAAAGATCTGTGCTTGTCCGGTCACAGAACTCAGCTTCTAAACAATTTTTTAATGGGTTTTGTTTAATTTATATTTTTTGAACATGTATGAAGTACTTTGATTATATTTCTATCATACCAGATTGTCAGGTTTTCTTCATGGAGGACCATTCAAAAGAGGAGCCACTGTCCGATGGGAGCCTGTGAACGTGGGGGGAGGGGCACATGGGAATGGAGGCCCCGTCCCAGCTCCACTGCCTGTGTGGCTTTCACGTCTGTCTCAGCCAAGTGCTGCCCTTGGGATGAATGGGTGGAGGCCTCTTCCCTCCCCTTTGCTCTGGCGGGAAGCTCTTGGAAACAGGAGTTACGGGGAGCTCAATGTACAGAGGCTGGCCTCTTCCTGCAGCCTGGAGAGGCTGTGGCCCAGGGCTGAGAAAGAGATTGTTGTCAGCGACTCTACTATCTGTGGGGTTCTGACCATTAAGGAGGAATTGCAGCTGGGTGCTGGTGGCTCCCACCTGTCAGATCTCAGGAGGCTGAGATCTGAGGATCAGAATTCAAAGCCAGCCTGGGAAGGATAGTCATGGGACTCTTATCTCCATTGAACCACCAGAAAACCAGAAGTGGAGCTGTGGCTCACAGTGGTAGAGTGCTAGCCTTGAGCTGAAGAGCTCAGGAACAGCGAGTGTCCCGGCCCTGAGATCAAACCCCACGACTGACCAAAAAAAAGGTTGAATTGCTCTTCAGAGATGTTATGGGTTTTGTAATGAGAGGAATTCAGAAGGCTTCTGGGCCACTTGGCCAGGTGTTCAAGTCTCAGGAACATCTCTCTGCATCACTCCCATGCACTGAGCAGCCCAAGCGGGTCCTGTGTCCACAGACTCAGGTGCTTGAGTCTTTCTAGTGAGTACCCCGGGCCATTCATTGCATTGCCCCAAGAGCTTGGAAGTTGTTCAAATGTTCCTACACAGACACAAAAGAGAACGCTGCAACCAGAGCTCATTTTATATTTTTTAATGAAAGTAACAAAACCAAACCTATTCTCCAAAAGAAAATAGGCAGAGGCAATTGGAACGAACAATAGACTGTCATAGTTTAAAGTGTCTGCTGTTTGTGTAGGGAGAGATTTAAGATCAGTTTTCATCAGATTTTCTTTTTGGTTGCTGTTTTTTAAATAATGTTTTCTTTATTCATTTTTACCCTTTTATTAGCAAATATTGTGAAAGGGAGTCTCTGTGATATTGCCATACAATCAAATAATGTACTTTGATCAAATTCACTCCATTACCCTTTCTTCTTCTTCTCTCCCCCTCTTAAGCATTTTTTTTTTCCTGGTACAGGGTCTCAGACTGGCTTGGCTTGCTTGTTTGGCTTGTGCTCTACCACTTGGGACTCACCTTCAGTCCATCTTTTAGCTGGTTAATTGGAGATGGCCTTAAACATTGGTCCTCTAAGTTTTAGCCTCCTGAGTAGCTAGGATTACAGGTGTGAGCCACTGGCATCCCCTAGCTCCTTCTACACAATCTTCAATGGTTTTCATTCTGTTTTTAAACATATATGAAGTACTTTGATTGTATTTTAATCATACCAGATTTTCCATTTTTAAATAGCAGGTTTCTCCATGAGGCATCAATATTTAGTCAGGAGGTAGCAGAAAGGAATAAAGTTGTGTTTTACTGTCTACAATCTGGTCTTGGAGGGAGCTTCAAAATAGGAACTGTAAAGAAACCATGCTACACCAATTCCTATGTGCCTCTGATCATATTAAATTATACCTACCAAAATGAACTCTTAGGAAATGGAAACAAGAGCTATAAAAAAGGAAACCCTACTACGTATCCAAGATATCCTTTGTATAATTTATTCTGGGGTGTTGGGGATTGAACCCGGAGCCCAGTGCATTCCAAGCTCTTGTTCTATCACTGTGTTACACTGCTAGTCCTAATCAGAAGCTGGATTAATTTTCAACAAATTAACCCAACCTTGGATTGAGACTGCTTAGTCCCTGCATTCCACAGGTTCCCTCGTTCCCTTTCTCTGCTTTCCTTGAGCATAGGTTGGATAAAATTCTTGGGCTACACAAACCAGAGGAGGCTTGGGAGGACAGTGGCTGAGCACACCAACCCTCCAGGATCGGGTCTGTTCATGTAAACATGGATGCATTATTTCAACTCTGCAAATGTCAGGTGTCTCCCGGGTGAACTCATAGGGTTGGTGTAAGGAGAGCGTTGTGTGATCTACGTAAAGTACTTGGGTCTCTGCCTGGCAGCTGTAAGTACCAGTAGCAGCTGTGTGTCATTATTGCTCTTACTAATGCTGTAATTCCAAGTCCTGGGCTGCCAGGTTCCGTCTTATGGGATGGAGACAGATCCAGACACTGGACCACAGTGGGTGGAACCCGGATCAGGTGGCCTGGAAGTGGTGGAGGAAATGAACTTACCTGACAGGTGAACAGGGGTCAAGGAGAACGTTGACGGTTCAGGCCAGCTTATGGAACCTGAGAACATACGCCTAGCGACGGAAGAAAGATCATCAGAGCATCCTAGATGCCAGGCATGAGAACAAGGTCAGGTGTGGGGGGGGGGGGATTAAAAATAAAACAAAAACAACTCTGGAGAGTTCAGGAAAAAGAAAAGCCTAGAGCATTTCCATTCCATTTGGTAAAAAAGGAGGAAGTCAGTTGTGCGGTTCTAAGCATGGTTCTAGTCAAGTGGCGGTGGAGTGGCTCATTCTGGGCTGGTCGAAGTTTAATAACTGGCTCTCACGGGGAGGAAGATGCCCTCCCCCTGTATAAACATCTCCAATGCAATGGAGTTAAAGCCACCGATGTGAAGCCACTGCTAGAGTTGAGATGCTAAGAGACCTCCAAAGGTTCAGGCCTCAGCCTGATGCTCTTGGGAGGGGGGTCAACCCCTTCTCTCTTCATAAGTCAGTTGTTTCTAGTATTGATAAGAGAAAACTAACACAGGCCACAAAGTCCATTTGGGGGAGGCATGTTCACCATCCCCCTTCAGAGACCACAGCAGCCTGCTTGTAGCAGCCATGCAGAATGGCCAGATGAGGGAAGTAGCTAGCGATGGGCTGAGAGAGCTCGACGTCTCGAGTTCAGAAGCTTGCTGTACCACTGAGGCAGGCCCGGCGGTGACCTCCCTGCTGCCCTCAAGCAGGCTGCTCTTAGCCGAATCTCAGTGCTGTTTTGTCTTCACCTTCTCTCTCTGGGAATGCCTCTGGTTCTCTGTGGAGCTCTCACTGACCCCTTCTCGGCCAACACCTTTTCTGTCACCTGCTGTCTTACTGTGAGGAAGCTTAAACTTTCCTAATACTAAATATTTAGACACTGGGATAGGACACAGGAACAGTCTGAGCAGATGGAGCTGGATGTTCTGTCTCTGTCTTATGGCAAAGCCCAAGGCGTTCTGACCGGCTAGGACTAGATTCAGGCCCACATGGTGGGGGACAGTTCCGGCAGTGGAAGGTATGACTGTGTCTTTTATTGCTTGACCATCCAGGTGGATGATCTCATGGCTTGGTGGCTCAAATAACAACCTTTGATTTTTAGTGAGGTCTCTCCAGGGGACATACGTATGTTTGTGAGTCAGGACAAAATAAATGTCCTTTTCCTCCACTTCCATACCACCGCCACAGTCCACACAGAAAACTTGTGTGGCTTTGGAACGTGCAGATTTCTGCCCACCACGGAGACTGTGACTCCGTGAACACCAGTGAGGGGCTCCGCAGTGCACTGCAGTTCTGACACTGTCTACCTGGAGGTAGCCCCGGACAGCAGAGGGCACAGTCCCTAGGACTCCACCACCCCACCCCTAGGTGCCAGTTGTGAGCCCCAAGTTACTTTATTTCCCACAGCTTTCTCATCATCCTTCCTCAGGTTTGATTGATTCATAGGAGTGGCTCACAAAACCCAGAGAAACATGATTACTGTCTTATCAAAAACGATATAACAAGGGATGCCCAAGGCCATAGTCTGGGTCCTAACTGGAGAGTTCTTGAGTTGAGATGAGACCTGGGGCCTTGACCTCATCAGAAAGCCCGCAGGGTCGACCTAAACTACCCAGCACGCTCTGCTCCCATCCCATAAGGATGCAATCCTTCCATACTCCAGTCTGTAAGAGCGTTCTCCCAGCTTTGAAGTTCGAATGTTCCCCACTCCTGGAACAACCCTGGCCTGTTCTGCCTTCTTTGGTTCTGGGGAACAAGTCTGCTTATTGTGGAACCAAAGATTTGCCCTTTTTGAGTCTCAGCCTGGGCCTGGGAACACATCTGGGGCTGGGGGAAATTGCTGTATAATGTCCCCACCTGGCCCGCCTCCCATAGAGTCCACCCACTGGGCACCCCCACTTCCCAGAGGACTACCTGTCACTCCCCCCAGGTGATCCTGATAAGGTCTTAGGAGTGCACTTCATTGCCTGCTTCATTTCTCAAGTGAGGCCATTAGGAGACTGACAAAACAGGAACCCACTGGAGTAGTCATTAGAGGAAAAAGCTCTCCCTCTCCAGAGGGCTCTTTTTCATGTTTTGTGCTTTGCCACAGACAGAATTGTTCTCCATCCCCCCGCTCCTTCGCCCTCCCGGGGGATGTCTCTGGAAGGTGCTCTCAGGAGACTCAGGGCTGACACAAAGGCAACAAGGCACCTTCGGGGCTGTGGCCTCAATGCAGGACAGAATTGACCTGCAGCACTGACATCCCGGGCGCGCTCCCATGCCGACCTTCTCAGGGTAGGGTTTCGTGGTGGCCTGGCTGTACCAGGAAATGGACTGGATCCAGGGAAAGGAGCCCCTTGGTTTCCTCTGTGCTTCTGAGTGCAGGAAGGATAAATCCACAGAGAGAGGGAAGAGGGCAGCACCCTAAAGCAGAATACTCCTCCCTGGCATAGTGTCTTTGCCATCAAGTTCCGCTGATGGCTGCATCTGCCATGTGGAAGGCAGAAGACAGCACCACTGTTGTGTTCCTGGTGCAGGTCAAGGTCAATGGAAGAAAGTCTTGATGTAGTGGCCAAGGTCAGAGGAGCTCCATGTTCTTCCAGCTTCTGATCACAGTCCTTTGGTTACTGTAAACAAAACTGGCATCCTCTAAAGTGAATTATATGTATATGTATATAACATACTATAATTATACATAATACAGTTATATAAATATATTAGATATATACACACAAACATATACACACAAACATATACACACACATACACACATATAATGCTTTTGTGTGTGTTAGTATAGGGCCTTAAACTCAGGGCCTTTTGCCCTCTCTTGCTTGACTTTTTTGCCCAGGGCTTAGTGTTCTACCACTTGAGCCATACTTCTACTTCTGGGTTTTTGCTGGTGAGTTGGAAATAAGAGTGTCTCTTGGATTTGTCTGGTCTGCACTGGCTTTGAGATCCTTAGATCTTGGCCTCCTGAACAGCTAGAATTACAAGTGTGAGCCACTGGTACCCAGCTAAATTTTTATTTATTTTTTTTCACTGTTAAAATACCCTCAAATTAGTTTTATCTTGGCATGCAAAGGCCTGTCAGGAATGCACGTGTTGGCAACTATCTTTGGTTCAGTGCAGTGAGTGCCCCTCTTTGCCTTGTGACTGAATTATGTGTGGGGTCAGGGTCTCTGTCCCCCGATCAGTGGCAAGAAGAAAGGTCAGAGAAGCTCAAGATTGAATGTCCCTGTTCCCTACAGTTCAGGGACAGCTAATTCTCTGTTTCCCCAAGGATTCAATTTACAGAATCTTTGTGCTCGTCCTCTAGTAACCTTAAGACCTCCAGGAAACTTTCAAACAAGCCAGCAAGCAAGCAGAAGTCGGAGGATCCGTGTCCACAATCGCCCCCTTCGAAATTGCATCCAAGTGTAATAGATGGCACTGAAATTGGGCAGCTGCTGCTTGTGGTAACCACTCAATCGCAGGCATTACGTGAAACTATGAAAAGCCATTTAAAAAAATAGGGCAGTGTTACTGAAAAACCCAGATTGCGTTTTCATCAGACAAGTATGTGAAATGGCTTCGGAACTGCTAACTTTTTCTATTTTGAAACTTTGGAGCCCATTTCAGCACTTTCATTACACAGTTGTGGAGGGTCAGGGGAGATTTTTCTCTTGTTCCTGTCTGCCACTGACCTGTGTTAACTCTTAGTTTTCCAAATGGACTGGCTATTGATGGAATAACAGACAAGCCCCAGTGGCTCATACTTGCAACCCTAGGTACTCAGGAGGCTGAGGTAGAAGGATCATATACCTCAATTGTTTAGGACTAAGTAAGACTACATCTCCAGAGCTGGGAATGTGGCTTAGTGGTAGAGTGCTTGCCTAGCATGCATGAAGCCCTGGGTTCGATTCCTCAGTACCACATAAACAGAAAAAGCTGGAAGTGGCGCTGTGGCTCAAGTGGTAGAGTGCTAGCCTTGAGCAAAAGAAGCTCAGGGACAGTGCCCAGGCCCTGAGTTCAAGCTCCAGGACTGGGAAAGGAAGAAAAGAAGGGAGGGAGGGCGGGAAGAAAAAGAAAGATGACATCTGCAGTTAGCCAGCAAGAAGTGGGCTAGAGGCATTACACAGTGGTACAGCACCAGCCATGAACAAGTAAGCCTAGCAAACGCATGAGACATTGGTTCCAGAAACTGGCACACATGTACTTTTTCCTCTCTCCTCTCTTTCTGTCCTACTCTCCCCCCTCCCCGACACACAAATAAAAAGTAAAGTGAAAGACCTCTGAAAGCATGGTTAAGATTTAGTGTTCCTTGATCTGAACTAAGTCAAAGCTGAAGACATAAATTTTACTTATTTAATTCTAAATGTTGCCCTTTATCAGTATGTAATGGCGATGGCGATGGCAAATTTTATTCAGTGCTTTCTGTGGGTTGTGTATAGTGCTCATGACTAAATGTATCATCGTATTAAATCTTGCTAAGAAAATTTCAGGGTGAGTAATAGTATGATTTCACAGAGAACGAAGCGGAGGCAGAGAGAGAAGGCATCTTGGTCTGTCGCGGGCGAGGCTGACTGGAGGCTGGGCCACCGTTCTGGTCCTGCAGCTCTGGGCTCCTCCGGCTTTCCCTGCCTTCCCCGCCCCTGCACGTCTCCCCCTAATGTCTGTAGTCTTATAATACTAGCCAAGCTCATTACTGATGTCTTAGCGATGTCAAGTATCCTTCCTAACAAGCATCCCATGGAGCTTTTTCCTGGCTAGTTCTGCAGAGAGTGTTAGTGTGGTCTAAGAATCATGATTTATTCTACCATTTCACCATAGTTGAGTGGAGGGTTTTTTTTTGCAATCAAGAATTTTTGCACACGATTGCAGGTGATTCCCAGTTGCACTAGTTCAGCCTTTTCAGCGTCATTATTTACTATTGAAGTAAAGAGAGACAAGGTAGAGTATGGTTGAGAAGAGCCAGAATGCCTCCGTTCTCACGCTAGTTGCTCCAGAGCAGATGTCACCTTGAGTATTTCATGGGAAGCTGCCTCAGTTTCCCCATCTATACAATGGGTGTGGCCACAGCACTTTATTGAGCTATGAGAACTGAATTAATACTTGAACACTTAGAACACAGTCTAGCAAGTACTAAGTGTCCAGTAGATGATATTGTTATTACAGGCAAATCGAATCTGAATCACTGACAAACATATTTAACCATGGGTTTACATTATATGCATGCTTGAATTAAGCAAATGCCACCATATGCATGCATATCATTAAAGATACTATACATTCGGTGTAAACCAACTGCACAACTCTTGGGGAGAGAGGGAAAAGGGGAGGGGAGGAAATGAGGGAGGAGGTAACAAGTTGAATAAGAAATGTACTCACTGCCTTACATATGAATCTGTAACCCCTCTGTACTACACTTTGACAATAAAGAAAAAAGTTTTAAAAAACACTATAGGGTTTTATTTTACATCTGTGGTCTATTTTATGGTATCTGTAGGTCTGTGTATTGTGAAGTTTTAAATTCGTATTACTTTATTGGGTTGAATACATAAAAATATGAATCATACACCTTATGGGTAATCTAAAGAATTTTCATGGGAATTTTTAGCTACCTTGTACTTTTGCCTTTCATGCTGACTTTGTAGCTTAGCCTTTTAAGTTTTGACTGAGTCCATGTTAAGAGACTGATAAATATTTAGTACCATCCTCATACCTCTTAAGGTAACTGCTTACCCTCTGTGAGCAATCCAAACCTCCCATGGCTCATTAACCATGCAGAAACCCAACCAGAGGGCTTCAGGGTTAGCTGTTGTAATGTTAGAGGACAGATGTGTCTCAGATCCTTTGATTCTTGGAGCTCTAGCCACACCCATTGTTGTGTCAGAAACCACTGACCTGGAAGCCCAAAGTCTCCACCCTTTAAAGAAAGGTGTGTAGTCCGATGATCACAAGGCAAGCAGGAAGCCTGCAGAGCCTCAGTACAGAAGTGCCCGGCCCTGGGGAATCTCAATGAAGGTTGTGTTCCAGATGGGCTTAGTAGATGGGAAGTGGTTGATCTGGAGGACCCAGGAAGAAAGTGGGAGGGGGAGGCAGATGTGTGAGCCAGATGGTAGAAGCCTTCATCAGGAATTAGGGCCAGATGCCATTGACAGCTTTAAGCAGAAGGGAAGAGACTCTTCATTTTGCTCTTGATTGAGGTTCTCTACTTGTGTATTTCATTTCAATCTAAATATAGATTTTTTCTATCTCATATAGTTTCTGAAAGGAAATCATGCAAGTATTTGTGCTGCTTTGGGACTAAGGAATGGAGTCTGTGTGTGTGATAAGTGTGATCATGTGTGTGAATATGTCTATAGTGTGGGTGTTTGTGTATTAGTGTCCCTGCATGTGTAAGATATAGTTAAAAGTTGGTGAGGAATTCTGAAGAAATGAGAAATAACTATGGGTAAATCTACACTTTTTACATAATGGCTCAAAATTGAATTACGAAAACAAGTTATGTTGGTTAGCAAGTACAGTAGTGGCTAACACTGACCAATGCTAAAGAATAAGTCTGCCTTATTTGCATATTTCTTACACATGGGGCTTTTTTTGGCTAAAAGTGGTCAAAAATACCAAACAACCACCAAACCCCAGAGGATTGGGAGTGGTGACGCATGCCTATAATCTGAGCTACTTGGGAAGTGAAGGAGAGAGTGACCCAGATGGGTCCTTTCTGTTTCCCTTGAAAACATCCATCCTGTTCTTTTAGAACTGGAAATGGAATGGCGCACCAGATAAAATAGCCAAGACTGTGTGTCCACACGTCGCGGGTGTCCAGGCCCACTCCCTAGCTGGCAGATTTGCTCTGTCCTGGTCCACGTGCCACTGAGCAGAACCCTGGCTCACTTCTCCTCTCTGCTCTAGCCATGTTCACAGGAATCTGTGAAGGCCTCCCTCTTTCAGTGTGTGTTTGCTCAAATTCTAGCACTCCCTAGATGTCTTTATTTGAGGTTTTAAAAGATTTGCAAAGATTAAATTTGGGCATGTCTGGGATAAATGTGAGATTGTTGTAAATCATGGAAGTGTGGGCTTTTAGTAGAGAGAGTAATGGCAAAGTCTTCCATTTATGTAATATTAGACATAGAGAAATCATTTAATTTATCCCTTGCATTTGCTTTGTGTTGTGGTTTTATCCATTTCTAACTAGGAAAATGAATGTACAATGCATTTTTAATCCTAATGAAGTCAGAAGATGCAGAAATGCATGTGGAAAGATGTGCCTTCTCCAACCTTGCATTGCAGGCAATCACTGATCTGAATTTCATCTTCATGCATTAGTTTTTTCCTCTTCTAGAACTTCCTGTCAATGGAACTATAGCGTGTGTCTTCTTTCTGTTTGCCATTTACTGTGAATGATGGTGAGCATCCTGCACTAAGTTCACATACGGATAATTCTGTGACATTCTTTCCCATGGTGCATTGCGCCTCCGTGGCAGGAAGGAGCAAGTGTTCTCCCTCACCACTGTTGAATGTTTGAGGTCATTTCTGTTGAAGCTGTAATGAACATTCCTACTCAAGCCTTCATGTAGAACAATATTTCCATTTGGGTGTGTGACTATCTTGAAAGTGGAGTTGCTGGGCAATTGGGGAGCTGTGCGTTTCACTCTTTCCAAAGTGGATTACCATTTTTCATTCAGTTTAGTAATGGAAGAGAATTCTAGCTGTGTGGCAATCTCTGGGATTTATTTTAGCCCCTCTCGTGTGTGTGTGTGTGTGTGTGTGTGTGTGTGTGTGTGTGTGTGTGTGTGTAGGTAGGGGGGAGAGAGAATATACTTTGTAAAATAGCAGTTGTATGTTTTCCAGAAAGTACAGAGTTCCTATATAGGCCCACTGCCAAGTTCTTTCATGATTAGTGTCTTATATTAGGATAGCACTTCCTTTTTCCTTTTCAGTGGATGAGCTGGTATTGATAAGTTATTATTCAGCAAAGTCTGTAGTTCACATAAGGGCTGGGAATATGGCCTAGTGATAGAGTGCTTGCCTAGCGTACATGAAGCCCTAGGTTCGATTCCTCAGCACCACATATATAGGAAAATCCAGAAGTGGTGCTGGGGCTCAAGAGGTAGAGTGCTAGCCTTGAGGGAAAAAAAAAACCACGAATGGGAATATAGCCTAGTGGCAAGAGTGCTTGTCTAGTAATTCACATAAAGGTGGGCTCTTTGTCTTGTACATTCCGTGAGTCTGGGCAGAGGTAGGGTGTCACTTACCTGCTACCTGCATTTCATTTATCTCTCTCTCCCCTTTCCTCCCCTCACTTCTGAGCTGGCTAGGGTACTGGATGCAAACCAGCCTTGTTTCTGTTTGCTCTTTCCCTTACCCTGCCATGGATTTCAGCTGTAGGTTGTCAAGTCTTCTGGATAACCTCTATTTTGCTCATCTTCCTTTCTGTTTCTTGTTTCATGAACCTCTCTTGACCACAATCATTTCTCCTCTCCTCTCCTTTCTGTCTTTCCTGCTATGGTTCACGAAATCCCCCACCTGAATCTCTAACTACCTCCGTGACATTGTGGGATGTGAATGTATTATCACTGATACACCCATTCCCCTTCCTGATGGACTCAGCTTGTTTCTGTCTATTTGTCTGTGTTGCCTCTGACTAGAACACGTGCACATGAGCCTCCTATGGGGTTGCTTTTATCTTGGATTCTTTTGCTTCTAGGACTGTGGGATCAGATTAAATTTACAAAAGTTCGCGACCATGTATGCTCCAGCCAAGCAGTGGAATCCTTTGCATTTGCCAAGCGAGGAAACTGGAAACCTGGGAGGCTGAGGAGGTTGCTTTATTTTCAACAATGTCTTTGCCATTCCTCGGGCGCTTTTTCAACAGGGTGCACTTTGATAAATGATGCTGGATTGTTTGTTTTGTTGTTGTTGTTTTTTTTTTAATGAAAGGTGGGAAGCAGAGATGCAGCCACAGGCTCTTCGTGACGGTGAAGAAACCTTCCCACCTGCTTTTCCCATGGCAACAAGGGCTGTGATTGGAGGTGTCTGGGCAAATCTCAGAACCTTTTCCTTGAGGCAGAAGTGATGATTTCCTCTGCAAAAGGCTGGCTGTCCAAGTCCACTTGCGCCCTGCCAGCTCTCCGGCAGGGAAGGGGCTCTGCTCGGTCCGGCCCCCTGCAGAGGAGGGACTGTGTACCTGCTGGGTCTCAGCTGGTCTTGCTTCCAGGAACACAATGTGCTGTTCCTGGGTCCTTTCAAAGCTCAGAGAACCGGGTTTTATGAAGTACGCTGACCCAGCTCCACTGGCTGTTTCGTTTTTTCCTTTAAGAACAGTTCTGGTTTTAGCCTTCCATCACAGATTTGTTGACCTCTCTGGGACAGAGGAAGCCCCTGTTGTAGTGAGGGAGCTGTGGCCATGTGGTCCCAGCTTGGTGCTAGGATGATGGTTGCTCCCAGGTGGAACGGAGTCGCCCAGAGCTGAGCACAGAGAGGGTGACGGAAGGGAGCAGGGTGGCCTCACTGGTCCACCATGATGGAGCGGGGAAAAGCCGGTGTGCCACTCAGGTGGTCCAGCTCTCATCTTCCTAGCCCATGGCCAAGGACAGCCTGGCTTCCCAAGGCTAGCTCATCTGGAAAGCTGGATAATGGCGTCTTTTCCGTCCGGACACCTGTAAGGAACAGAGCTAAACAGTGTTTGTAAACATCAACCCACATGCTAGTTCAGGGGCTTGTTGCACATTCTCCCTTTGGCATTCTTTCTGTGCTCCTTTCCAGTTCCATAGGCATGTCCTGGGTGGAACTGTCTCATGAGTGCCAAGTCCATGCCTGCGTGTGCACCTGTGAGCCGGTGGAATCTGGATGAATGAGCAAACCATTTACCCCCCTTCTTGTCATCTCTCAAAGCTACCCAAAATTCAGGGGATCATTTAACTTTCATAATGATCACAACAGGGACCTTACTGATGGTTCACTCTGTGCCAGAAACCCTGCTAAATGCTTTGTATTCTTTTTATATTTGTCATCTATACCTATGCTAGCCAGCTTTCCAGCACGGAACCACAATACCTGAGCTATTCCACTTACAAAGAAGAAAGGCTTATGTTAGCTCACAGTTTCAAGAGCTTTGGTCTAGGGTTGGTTGGCTCGCTTTCCTGTACATCATGCCAGGGAGCATGGTGGCCCTGAAGTAAAGAGAGGAGAGGAGAGACCAGGGCTCCAATGTCCCCTGTCAAGGACACCTTCCATGGTGTGAAGACTTTCACATAGGCCTTACCTCCTAATAGTTCTGTGGGCTGGTGACCAAGCTGATAATCAATAGGCCTTTGGGGAACACTTATCTGAATCATAATTATAGAAGTATTCTCTTAGTTTATACTGGTTATTTACTCTTCCTTCTAGTGGCTCTGTGAAGCATATCCCAAGAACCAATTGATTAGTCAATGGAGGAGAACAAGACTTAGATGAAGTAATTTGCTGAAGACTCTCAGCTGAGATTCCGACTCACATGTCTCTGGATCTTCAGCTATGGGTCCAATTGCTCCATTCACTCTCTTGGCCAATTCTTTCCTCTTACCCTTCTCTCGGACATCCCATCTCATGTGTCATTGCAGTCCCTCTGAGAAGTGTCTCCGTAGTAGAGTAAATTAATGGTCTGGAGCCAGGCACACTTAGCCTGTCTCTGCTACGTGTCCTGGTGATTTTGCTCCCCACGCAGACCTTTCTCCTTTAAATTCACCGCCCAGAGTTACCTGTTAGTATGACAGACAATTAATACATTCTTTATGTAAACAAACTCATTTGGTCCTCAAGGCAACCTAATGGAGTACATGCTGTGGTTATAATTCTCATTTCATAGGTGAGAAAAAGAGACTCTGAGAGGGTAGGAGACTTGCCCAAAGTTCTCTACACAGGCAGGTGGAGTTAGGGCTCTGATGCAGGCAGCCAGGCAGGTGGAAGTCTGGGTTCTTTGGTTGCTCTACTTTGCTGCTCGCTGTCAGCACTGTTCAGTCAGAAATCATTGGTGACCACACACAAGTTAACCACAGGATCCTTTTTTCTGGCCCTCAGATCTCCTCCGAAATGCTCCCCAATTTGCCTTATCCTGCCACATTTTCAGAAACGGGGGAGCTGTTTCACCATCCTTAACTCCTGACCCTACCCTTTCTCTACACACTGATGGCTGTAAGGGGTCTGGTAGAGCCGGTCCCTGCTGTATGTTTGATTTGGGAGACATGCATGGGCTATTCCGAATGTAATGAAAATGTTATCACCACTAGTTGAAGGGCTGTGCTGAGGCTTAGCCCTGAGCACCTCTGATTGGAAGAAATAAACACAGTTTGTCCACACTGTGGCCTCATGTACATGTTGTGCAGCCCATCTGGTTCTAGTTCCCGCCTTCCTCCAGAATCGAATCCTCTCCTGCGCTTTGGAGGGAGTTGATGTTGCATTTCTGTTCTGAATATGAAATATGGGCAGTGCTTCATATATTTAAAAAATCTCTAGTTTCTTTTCAAGAATACTAGAAAAATATTCATCTCTTACATTGTCTTTGTATACTTTATCCAAGTGTACTTTCTCAAAAATTTAACAAGTTAGAAAATAATTTCTTAAGCTCTGTATAGTGGCATATACCAAGAGTCTCAGCTACTGCGGAGGCAGATGCAGGAGGACTGCTTTCAGTCTAGGAGTTTGGGGCTAGCCTGGGAAAATTAGAGAGCTCTAGAGAGGGGGAGAGAGAGAAAAAAGAAAGGGAAGGAGATAGGGAGGAAGGAGAAAGAAGGAAGAAAGGAAGAAAAGGGGAAAGGAAAGAAGGAAATTTAGTGTAGTTTATATCAGAAGAAGCAGCATATTAAAAAAAACAACTCATTCCTCATCTCATTACTCTTTACAGTCAGTTTGGACCATAAAGAGTTGTGGATTGATGGGACACTTGGAGGATAACTAAGGGATAACTGTTTGCACTTAAATGGGATGTTTCTATTAGATGCCTAGTTTTTGCCAGTTAAAAAGAAATGAAATATCCCCCCAAAAATTACCCCTGTGTTTCATTTACCAGAGAATTGACTTTATTGTAGTTTCTGACATTTTTAATTTCATGTCATAAACTTGGCACTTTGTGCAGTGAAACACCTTGTTCCAAGGTTTTGAAAGCCCAGGACAATAGTAAAACACGTTTACATGTACAAGACAAGGAAAACAGCTAAGACACAGAAAAAGGTCTGTTCTTTCTTCCATCCTCTCCTGTGCTGTTCTCACATGGCGATTGCCAGAACATCTCAGGCAGCCAAGTCAGAGGCCGCAACAGAGTTATTAAGCGAAGAGCTTTATTGTGTGGGAAGGGAATGTCCTGATTATAGTCATTACAGGCGAAGCTGTGTTCTCTACCTCTGGTTTGATTTAAACCTCCAGAGTATCTTGCAGAAAGTGTTTGGTACATTTCTGAGCTGCTGGTTTTTAATACTAAATTTCTTTATTTCATTACAAGGTTCAATTTCCCAGTGCTCCAGCCCGTGTTCATCAGAGATGTGGAACATTAGGCAAAGTGTGGTTCTCTGGGTAGAGAAGGACAGGAACATCCAAGGCCTAGAAGTTGGTCCTGCATCTTTTCTTGTGTTTGTTGATGCATCGTAGTGCCTGAGGAGACTGTGTTGAGACTGCTGACCAGTGGCACCTATGAGATTGAACTCCTGGGGAGCGAGGTCAGGAGACCACAGGGAAGAAGGGCTCCCCTGTTCTCTGTGCTAGGAGCTTTATTACCTTGCTTTGGGGTATAGCTTGCATACAATGGCCCCTGAACTTCTTTCTAACCCTAATTCTTTCCAATATTAAAAGCTCAGCCCAAATTCTCCACCTTGGCATGTGAAGCCATTTATAACTGGGTTACCTTCCATATCCCTTCTTCTCGCTAGTAATCTCCTTTCTAGTGAACTCATTTCTACCTCCAGACATTATCTTTTGTGCTTTCCCATCAGTCCCCACCTTTTCCTCCTTTGTAGGTCTACCATGATGTCTTTTCTCACACAGACAATTCCCAAAGGGATTTCCTTCCTTTCTTTGTTTGGAGGAGCAGAGGGTACTGAGGATTGAACTCAGGACCTCGTGCTTGCTAAGCAAATGCACCATTCCTTGAGCCATCTCCATGGCCCTTTTTGTTTCAGTTTGCTTTTTTTTTTTTTTTTTGCCAGTCCTGGGCCTTGGACTCAGGGCCTGAGCACTGTCCCTGGGTTCTTTTTGCTCAAGGCTAGCACTCTGCCACTTGAGTCACAGTGCCACTTCTGGTCATTTTCTGTAGATGTGGTGCTGGGGAATCGAACTCAGGGCTTCATGTATACGAGGCAAGCGCTCTTGCCACTAGGCCATATCCCCAGCCCCTCAGTTTGCTTTTGATAGGGTCTCATGTTTTTTGACCAGGCTGGTCTTGTGTGACACTTCTGCTTCCACATCACAAATAGCTAATATTATAGGTGTGTACCACCACACCTAGCCTGAGACTGGACAATAGTCTCACTGTAGAGGCTAGTGTCTGATTTAAGTATTTGCTGTTATATTTGAACTTCACAGTGCCCAACAGTAAATAAGTCTTTGTAGCTATTTGCACTTTAGGGATGAAGAGAATGAAAGCAAGATTTGGGAAGACCTCTGGCAGTCTACAGAGTGCTTTTAGTTTTTCATTTTTTTAATTTTTATTATAAAGGTGATATTCAGAATGGGTACAGTCATGTAAGTCAGGTAAAGAGTGCATTTCTTTTTGAACAATGTCACCCCTTCCCTCGCTCCCAGTTTTTCCTTCTTGTCACTACCTAAAACTTGTATGGTTGACATTCAATGTAGTGTCTAGTGAGTACCACTGCTGCATTTGGGTGTTTTTTTTTTCTTCTTGCCTCTTCATATTTGGCCTTCTTAGTGGAACGTTGCCCTGTTTGTGGGCCTCCCTTGAAAGACCTTAAATGAAGCTAACCCCTTGCAAATCAGTTGTAAAGGTGCTGAGGGTAACCTTGTCCTTCCATTTGGGGCATTGATCCCATCACTGGACTGTCACATTTCATTTTGGTCACCATTCTTGGGGGAGAAATTGGAGAGGTGCCAGGGAACAATCAAGACAGAAATAAAAGGATGTGCTGGTGGTCATGGTGGAGAAACTTCCTGGAGGCAGCAGTGAGGAGTGAAGCAATGCTGATGCTCAAGTTATGTGAGGTTTCTGGCTGGTTACTCTCCAGCTCTGCGCAAGACTGAGCTGGAAAATACCAACTTCAAGTGTAGTGATGCAGTAGAGAGTAAGGAGTATAATGAGCTCATTAAAGTAAGCATCATTAGGTCCCTAAGCAGGCCATGCATGGTTCTCAAGGATTTGTGGGGAAAAAAGACAAAACCCCAAACTAACTTCCTTCCTTCCTTCCTTCCTTCCTTCCTTCCTTCCTTCCTTCCTTCCTTCCTTCCTTCCTTCCTCCCTCCCTCCCTCCCTTCCTCCCTCCTTCCCTCCTTCTTGCTCTCCCTCTCCCCCTCCCCTGCTTCTCTCCTCTGCTCTCCACAGCTCTCCTTCCCTTCCAGCTTACTAGTTAGAGGTGCTCCACCATTCTCTTTTAGCTTTTTTCGCTCGTTTTTCAGATAGGGTCTTATACATTTTCTCAGGTTGGCCATGATCCACAATCCTCCTGTCTCTACCTCCTTAGTAACTGGGATTACAGCCATATACCACCACATCTGGCCCCAAAGTAGTTATTCTCAAAACGTAGACACAGCCTTTGCTTGCAGATATTCTAAGCCTTTGCAATCACTTGATTCCCCGAAGGCATAAAGTTTGAAACTCACATCGGAAGAAGATTGCTTGGGTGTGGCACAGCTTCCTTAGATAGATGTAGAATCTCTCCTGGCTTCCTTGGGTCTCTTGGGGTGCCATGGATGATGGAGAGGGAGGCTGAGACACACTGTTGAGTTCCAGAGGTATGCCAGAATACACTCACAGTTTTCTTGCAACCATTCTCATCCCGGTTGCAAGCAGCTGTTTTCCATATTGTCTGGAAAGGACCTTGTGTCCTAGCAACGCCCACCTCCCTCCTCTTTCCCACTGGCACCTGCCCTTTCTCAAGTTGCACACAATGAAATATGCAATGATCCATTTGGAAAAGGAAAAGAAAATCCCAAACCCATCTGTTTTGTCAGGAGACACCTCCAAATAAACAGATGACCTCCCCCCCTCCCCCCTCCCCCCTATGCTCCTGTGGCAGATGTTTTTAGCCATACAGAAGTTCCCAAGTGGCCATCTGGTGCTCTTGCTGATTGTCCTTAAAGCACAAGATGCTCAGCTCACTGCATTGCTCAGTTGGGCAAGGACCAGAGAGTTCTTGTGCCCTGTCCAGCTGGAGTACATGTGCCTTTCCTTCTGTTAGGTTTGTATTTTAGATGGGCTACTCAGCTCTCCAGAGCCTTTCCCACTCATGGCCATGTCACTGTGATTCCTGACTTGCTCACGTTGCTGGGGTTTCGTGCCCTGTGACTAGAGCGTTGCTGAGAAGCAAGGACCTAGGGTTCCCAGGTGAGGACCTCGCCATCTCATGGACTGGCATTTCAAGGTCATGATAGTGGTCTGGGTCTGGCTATGTTCAGTGTGGGTCTTGGTGACAGCACAAACAGGCTAGGAGGGGGGTTCACTTCCTTGCTGATGTGTTTGTTTATTTGTTTATTAGGGCAGGGCCCTGTATTTTGCTGAGAACTGGGATGCCTAATGATCTCAGAAAAGTCTCTGGTTGGGTTGGATTTCCATTTTGTGGAGTGGAGAGGGATGGGAAAGCGGGCCATTTTAGAAGTAGGAGCCGTGAAAGACACCAGGTAGGTTGCTGTGAGGGGGGATGATGAAGGAGGAGATTTGGGGACCTGGGAGGCCTCTCTGATTGTATAATGGAGAACCCAGATGTCCTATTCTTTCACTGCTCAGGAATGGCTCAGAATCTGGCTGTGGTTCAGCATCGCCGAGAGCCACCATCTTCCAGATGAAGTTCACGTTCCACCTTTCTCAGGAAACTAGCACCTTGAACTTGCTTGCTGATTTTAATGCTATGCAGGCAGTAGTGGATTTTTTGACAATTATTTTTTTGTGTCCTCTAAGCGGGTGGCACAGTGCAGGTTGTCTGTCTGTCCATCTCAGATGGACAGTCCATGTCTGGTGGAAGAGTGAGCATGCTTACCCAAGGGAGGGGAGGAATATCTGCCCCTCACATCTTTGGTCCATGACCCTCAAGTCTGAGTCCTCAGTTCAAATGAGGTCTCCATATTTTAATGAGGTAGAAAAATTTTATTTAGTATTAAGCCCAAGTTGAGATTAGAAGCAATTATTTGTGCAACTAAAAGGCTTTTTATCTGACAATGATTACTTCTTTTCTTCCTTCACTTCTAAAATACATGCTTCCTTCTTAAAAACAATAACCTACCATTCTGTTTTTATAAATTTAAATGATATGCCATCAGACATTTATTAGTAATGTGTTTCATGCTTCAAAAGCACATTTAAACAATGAGAAGCAGTGTGCTGGGTCTGAAGAAAATGATCCCACTTAATATAAAAGAAATCTTTCTTGATTATTGTGGAAGTTTTCCCATATAGACATTTAAAATACTGTCCAAGTGGTTCTTGGAGGTTTTTTTAAAATTAAAGTATGGTGAAGCTCACACATCTAACAAGATTTCCTGTTAGCCTCGTTTACATAGCTGCATCAGTGACCACACACACATACACATACACACATACACACACACACACACACACACACACACACACACACACACACACACACACCAAATTATCTATGAACCTTTTTCATCATTCAAAAATTCTTTGGAGCTAGGCACCAGTGGCTCACAGCTCACACCTGTAATCCTAGCTACTCAAGAGGCTGAGATCTGATGATCATGGTTCAAAGCCATCCTAGGCAGGAAAATCTGTTAGACTCTTAATTAACCATTAGAAAACCAGAAGTGGAGCTGTGGCTGAAAGTTGTAGAGTGCTAGCCTTGAGCAGAAAAAGCTCAGGAACAGTGCCCAGTCCCTGAGTTCAATCCCATGGCTGACCAAAAAACAAAAAAGAGTCCTTGGAGTTTTGACATCTTTTCTTGCTGGTAAATATATCTTCTTTCTTTTAGCACTGTACCAGGTATTTTACAAGTAGTGTCTAATTAAATTCTCCTCAAACTCTGCAAGGGGCATATCATAAACACAGTTTTTACCAGTGAGAAAATGGACCTACTTACACAGCAAATAGATTTCTGGACTTTGCATTTGAACTCAGCTTTCTTGGAATGCAAGGCTTTTTCTCTTGTCCTATAGTGATTTTTCTGTTGTTGTTGGAAATCTGGATCCTGGCATGTTGCCTTCTGCCAGGCAACTGTTTTCAGCACTATTAAGTACTGCTCATATTTTCTCAGAATAATGGCCATGTTTCCCTCTTACTTAACACTCTTTGATCACTGAACATTGACAGAACTGGCACCCTTAAAAGCAGTAGAAAATGGAAACCATTTGTTTTTAAAGGGTTTTTTTTTGGCTGTTGTTGTTTCTGATCCCAGGGATTGAACCCAGGCTTCATGCATACTAGGCAAGCTCTCTCCCACTCTGCCCCATACCTGGTTGTATTTGAGCAATCCTAGGAATTAAACTCAGATTCTTGAACTTGTTGGGCAAGCCCTTCCCTATTTGAGCTGTGCCTCAGTCCTTTTGATTTTTGTTTGCTTTGCACATAGGGTCTCTTGCTTTTGCCCATGTTCATCTTGAGCCTCAATCTGCCTACCTCCATCTCCTATGTAGCTAGGATGCGGTGTGTGCATTACCATGCCTGGCCCATACTTTACTTTTGAAGAATATTAAGATTCCCTTCCCATCCAGAAAACTAAGTGGTGGTTCTTCAGTCTAATAGGAAGAAGCGAATCTGCTTACCGATCATTACATTTACCTTCCTGCCTACTGAAGGTAGCATCTGAGTCTTTCTTGAATGCAGACATACAGACCTAGGCCATGCTTTTCTTCTTAGTGGCTGCCCTGATTGGGCTGAGTGAATGGAGGCAGTGTGGAAATGACACTGGGTCAAAGGTCCAGGGAAGAGTCTTGGGGTGGTGCTCCTGAGCCTGCTAATGTCCACCTCCTCTCATCATGGGGAGGAGAATCAATTGTGTAAAATCATGCACATGTCAGTAGTCCTTTTGGAAAACGTTGTCTGGGAAAAGCACACGGTAAAGTAGCGAAGCGCCCCGACTCCTTTAGCCTTTGTGAGGTCGTGGTGCTATATCCGGCAGATCATGAGATGAGAACAGCAGCCATATGGTGGGGAGGGAAAGAAACATGTTCGTTTTCTAGTTTGACACGCAGATGAGGGGGAGCGCACTGCACGGGCTCCTTTGAATCTTAGAGAGCAGAGGAAGGCCACTACCCCCATAACCTCTGCCCCTCCCCCCGGCAAAATGGAGGAAGGGTAGGATGTTTCCAGAGACTCTGCGATGGGAGGGTTCTCAGGAAAAGGAAGGGGTCTTGCTGGGTTTGCTGGAGCCCCTCACCCCCCTTTCCTCGCCCCTCCCATCTCTTCAGGTACAGTGCAGTCATTGGCTGGAAGTACAGAGAATGGGATAGGAGGTGAGAAAGGCCCAGAAGCTCCTGGTAGGTCCTTCAGTTTTCCCTCTCCTGGCCCTCCTCAGTTACCTCCAGTGTCTTCTGTTTCTGTTGCCAGTCCTGGGGCATGGACTCAGGGCCTGAGCACTGTCCCTGGCTTCTTTATGCTCAAGGCTAGCACTCTACCTCTTGAGCCACAGCGCCACTTCCAGCTTTTTTCCATAGATGTGGTGCTGAGGAATCGAACCCAGGGCTTCATGTATACGAGGCGAGCACTTTACCATTAGGCCGTATTCCCAGCCCCTTCAGTGTCTTCTGGATGAAGTCCATACACCTGCTCTGCTTGCTCTTTATAGTTAGTTGGCTTTATCCCTTAACGTTGCCACTCCCCCCTCCCCCCCCACTGTTAGGATTCAGCCACTCTGACACCTGTACTGACTTTGGACCTTTTCCAAGAGCAGTTCCCTCTGCCTGGAGGACTTCCTCTTCTCCACGCCCCTTCCTCTCCCTCAGAAGGGCTGCCCCCAGCCCCTCACCCTGGCCTGGCTCCCTCTGTCTTTGCATTTGACCTGCCACAGAAGAGCAGGGCTGCTGGAGTCCCCTCAGATGGCCTGCGGATTTCCTCATCACCGCCTCAGAGTTCAGTGAGTGCTGGCTGAAGGCACAGAGTGATCCAGCCGGCATTCGCTGCGCCTTCTTCCCCACCCGCCTTTCATTCTGTATGGTGGAATGGGGAAAACGTGAGAGGAGGGTAGGAGGAAGGGAGGTGAGGGCTTCCTTCTGCCATGGAGTTGATGTCCACCCCCGTGACATCTCCATTACTCCCAGGCTCGCCTCCACCGCCCTCCTCCTGCTTTTCTTGTTTTACATTCTATTAATCTTTAAGTAGTTGTACAATGGAGTTACCATGCAACACAGCAGTTTAAGAATATGGTGCGTCCTCATCTCTCTCATCGTTCTTCATCCTCCTCCATCCCTCTCCCCTCAGTTTTTGTAATTTTGTAAGCTATGCATTGAATTGACTGCATTCTCCATGCACCCCCTTCCTGCCATTATTCATCCCCCCCCCCATCCCACCCTCCTCCTGCTTGCTAATGAGAGGTATGCCAGGCGGTCGCCTTCTTTTTCCTCCTGAAAGATTGTCTTCGTTGCTCTTTTTACCTCTCTGGCTCTAATAATACTTTGCAAATTTCTGGGACACTGTATTAGTATCTATTTGTTGAGGCTATAAATGAATTTTCTCCCGTTGGCAGCCATAATCAGCACCTTGAGCTCTCTTCCTCTTTATTGCCTTGCACATGTGGAGCAAATGCTTTTCAAGGTATCTATCTATCTATCTATCTATCTATCTATCTATCTATCTATCTATCATATGAGAGCATCAAGCTCACCCCACCGCCACTCAGAGGAAACCTCAGCACAATTTTCATCTACATTTTTTTCTCTACAAAACAATCTTGCGACAACTTGTTTTATAGAGGAATCTAATGTTTATTTACTTTATAATTATCATCTTGCTTTTCCGGTGTCCATGTGTGTATTACTTGTTTCCATTTGCATGCCATTGTGTTAATCAGCAGATAATTTAAGCCCTTAGGTAGTTCTCATGATAATGTTCCTGGGAAAAGGATTTTTATTTAACAATCAAATGTCAAGGAAGATATATATTTCTTATTTGAGAATTCTGTTTGTGTCTCGTGCAGTTCAGCTGGAGCCTTTCTTGCACCTGAGATTTTTCTGCATGGAAAAACTCCCTTGTGGATCTCCTTGTCCTACTGAGGGTTTTCGAAAGAACTAGAATCTTTTTTTTTCTCTTAGATTTAGATTTTATTCAGGTTTCAGCAAATTTGAAGAGTCCAGAATCTTTTCAATTTGTAATTCTCATAAAGACTTGATGTAAAACTTTATTCTATTAAATCAAGACAAGATTTTGGGAGCTTAGGAGTACAGTATAGAGTCCTTTTACTTAAAAATTTAAAATATATTAAAATTAGACTACTTTTATTATTCCCTACGTTTCTCTCCCCCTCCCTCCCTCCCTCCCTCCCTCCCTCCCTCCCTCCCTCCCTCCCTCCCTCCCTCCCTCCCTCCCTCCCTCCCTCCCTCCCTTCCTTCCTCCTTTCCTCCTTTCTTTCCTTCTTTCCTTCCTTCTTTTCTCACTTTCTCTTTGTTTCTATCTTCTGTATGGGGATCAACTTCAGGACCTTGTGCTTTCTAGGCAAACACTGGCCACTTGAGCCAAGTCCCCAGACCTTTTGGGTTTTGTTTGCTTTTCAGATAGGGTTTCATGCTTTTGCTGTGTCTTCTTTGATTTCCCTTATTAGATTTTTTTTTTTTTTTTTGGCTAGTCCTGGGCCTTGGACTCAGGGCCTGAGCACTGTCCCTGGCTTCTTCCCGCTCAAGGCTAGCACTCTGCCACTTGAGCCACAGCGCCGCTTCTGGCCGTTTTCTGCATATGTGGTGCTGGGGAATCGAACCTAGGGCCTCGTGTATCCCGAGGCAGGCACTCTTGCCACTAGGCTATATCCCCAGCCCCCCTTATTAGATTTTTATAGTTCTCATTAAATAGGTCTGTCATGTCCTTGGTTAAGTTGATCCCTAGGTACTTTATTCTTTTTTTGGCTACTGTAAATGGAATTGTTTCCGTAATTTCCTTTTCTGTTTGTACATTGTTGGTGTACAGAAAAGCTGCTGACTTTTGTGAATTGATTTTGTATCCTACTAGTTTGCCAAAATGGTTTATTAGGTGTAGGAGTTTGGGGACTGAGTTTTTTGGATCCTTCAGATATAAGATCATGTCATCTGCGAATAGGGATAACTTGATTTCTTCCTTGCCGATGTGGATCCCTTTGATGTCCTCCTCTTGCCTTATTGCTATGGCTAGGGATTCCAGCACTATGTTGAACAGAAGTGGGGAGAGTGGGCATCCTTGTCTTGTTCCTGAGTTTAGGGGGAATGATTGAAGTTTCTCTCCATTTAATATGATGTTAGCAGTTGGTCTGTTGTATATGGCTTTTATTGTTTTGAGGAATGTTCCATCTATTCCTGTTCTCTCCAGAGCTTTTAATAAGTATGGATGTTGTATTTTGTCAAAGGCTTTTTGGGCATCGACTGAGATAACAATGTGATTCTTGATTTTAGTTCTGTTTATGTGGTGAATTACATTGATTGATTTATGGATGTTGAACCATCCTTGTGACTGTGGGATGAAGCCTACTTGGTCATGATGTATAATTTTCTTGATCAGTTTCTGGATTGTGTTAGCTAATATTTTATTGAGGAGCTTTGCGTCTGTGCTCATTAGTAATATTTGTCTGTAGTTCTCTTTTTTTGTTGGGTCTTTGCCTGGTTTGGGAATGAGTATGATATTAGCTTCATAGAATGAGTTTGGGATTTCTCCCTCTGTTTCTATTTCGCGGAAGAGTTTGAGGAGTATTGGTATTAGCTCCTCACTAAAGGTTTTATAGAATTCGTTGGTGAAACCATCTGGGCCTGGGCTTTTCTTTGTTGGGAGGTTCTTGATTACTGTATCTCACTGTAAGTTATTGGTTTATTTAGTTGATTTATTTCTTCTTGGTTCAGTTTGGGCAGTTTATACTTCTCTAAGAATTGATCCGTTTCTGTAAAATTATTGTTTTTTACTGAGTAGAGGTTCTGGAAATAGCTCCTTATGATTGTTTGAATATCGTGTGTACTTGTTGTAATTTTTCTGGTGGAGTCCCTGATTTTATGTATATGAGTCTCTTCTCTTCTTTTTTTTGTAAGTCTTGCGAGGGGCCTGTCAATTTTATTTATTTTCTCAAAGAACCAGCTTTTAGTCTTATTTGTTGAATGGTCTTTCTATTTTCAATCAGATTTATCTCTTCTTTAATCTCTGTGATCTCTCTCCTCCTAGTCATTGTTAGATTCGATCATTTCTTTTTTTTTTTTTTTTTTTTTGGCCAGTCCTGGGCCTTGGACTCAGGGCCTAAGCACTGTCCCTGGCTTCTTCCCGCTCAAGGCTAGCACTCTGCCACTTGAGCCACAGCGCCGCTTCTGGCCGTTTTCTGTATATGTGGTGCTGGGGAATCGAACCTAGTGGCCTCGGGTATACCGAGGCAGGCACTCTTGCCACTAGGCTATATCCCCAGCCCCTAGATTCGATCATTTCTTGTTTCTCCAGTTGTTTTAGTTTCATTGTGAGGTTATTCACCTGCTCTGCTTCCATTCTTTTAATGTGAGTGCTGAGGGCAATGATCTTGCCCCTCAGTATTGCCTTAGCTGTGTCCCATAGGTTTCTTTGTGATGTATTTTCTTTGTCATTGTGGCTTATGAATTCATTGATTTCACCTTTAATTTGGTCTGTGGCCTAAGTGTTGGATAACAGTGTGGGGTTTAGCCTCCAAGAATGTGTATAGCCTCTGTGGTAACTGTTGTTATTGAGTGTTACCTTTAATCCACTGTGATCAGATATAATACATGGGATGACGTCAATACTTTTGTATTTGCTGAGGTTCTTTGTGTGGGCTATGACATGGTCTATTTTGGAGTATGATCCATGGGCTGCTGAGAAGAAGGTGTATTGGGTCTCTGTAGGGTGGAAGATTCTGTATAGATCTGTCAGATCCATTTGGGATATGGTAAGAACTAGAATCTTAACCTCGGTGACTTCAACGAGGGGGTGAAGGGGACCCTGTAATGTAATGTTCTTCAGTAACTCCCTTTTGGATGATAGAAGCTAGCACATGTCCTTTTCAGTCTGTAAAACAGCTCATAGCCCTCCCTGAGAAGAGGCAGTGCCCTTCGACCCAGCCATTCCCCACCTGTACTTGTTTACTTGTAAGAATCGTCCTCCCAAAGTCTGTATGTACTTTCCACCAGCTTGCCTCCATGTCTGTCATTGGAGCTATGGCCTAGTTACAGGCTCTGCCCACAGGGGCATCGAGATAGTCATGCAGCAGATTGCCTGGCCGGTCTTGTGTTCCAGGTCCCCATGCTGTAGGAACGGAGCTATAATGTGCGTCTCGGGTCTCTGTGTTCCCACATGGCACTTTCAAAGCATTAGGGACTCCCTGTGTGTTGCCTGATGGAATGGAGCCTCCTTTTGAAATCTTGTTATTTATATAATAACAGGTCTGAAATTTCAGAAGTGAAGTGGTATTTTGTTTTCTCTGTGGAATCTTTGAAGGAAATGGCTAAGAGGATACATTATTTCTTTTTCCTTTCATGAGCTATAATCAAGACTAGCATTCACATCTCTCTGTACTTGGTTAAAAACAAAACAAAACAAAAGAACACTTTATACATTTTACACAGCCTCAGAGAATTTTCCTGATTGAAGCTTTTATGCTGGGTGATACATGGCCACTGAGTTGCTGCAAGTGGCCCATCTCAGACTTTCTTCTTTTTTTTTTGCCAGTCCTGGGTCTTGGACTCAGAGCCTGAGCACTGTCCCTGGCTTCTTTTTGCTCAAGGCTAGCACTCTGCCACTTGAGCCACAGCGCCACTTCTGGCCATTTTCTATATATGTGGTGCTGGGGAATAGAACCCAGGGCTTCATGTATACGAGGCAAGCTCTCTTGCCACTAGGCCATATCCCCAGCCCCCATCTCAGACTTTGTACAGACAGGAAATTTTTCTCATTGTGGGGTGACATGAAAAAGAGCAGGAGACTTGCACCCAGCTGAACACTAGTAAATCCTTGCTTTCAAATTGGTGACGAGGAATCATTTCTCAGTCACCACAGATATCCTTTGCCTTACAACACAGGGTTTTTGTTTGTTTGTTGTGTTTCTGCTGGTACCAGAATTTGAACTCAGGGCCTCATAGTTGCTTGACTTGCTTGCCTGGTGCTCTGTCATTGAGTCATGTCTGCAGTCCTGCTCTTTGCTGGTTATTTATTGTGCAGATACTGAGCCTTGAACTCAGAGCTGTGTGTTCTCACTTTGTTTTCTTGCTTTGGCTGGTGGTCTACCACTTGAGCTATGCCTTCCATCTGGCATTTTGCTAGTTAATTGAAATGCAATCTAGTGGACTTCTCTGCCCAGACTGGCTCTCAGCCTAGATCTTATAAACCCCAAGCCTCCTGAGTAGCTAGGATGACAGGCATGAGCCATTGGTACTTGGCTTAGAGTTTTCATTTAAAAAAAAAAAAAGCTTTTAGACTATAAACAAAAATGAGCAAATGTTTCTGTAACAGAACCATTTAAACCTACAGAGAGGGACTAACAATTACAGGAACCGTGGTAGTGAGGACCTTAAAAAAGGGGTGCAGGAGTCATTTAGAGTCCCATGGTTCAGCGCAAAAGGTGATGGTTTTGCTTCTTTTATTTAACATATGAATCAAAGATGAAATCAACAGAATTTTGGCATGAATAAAACTTTATGGGCTCTGAGAAGATATACCTATCACATAATATTGTAATTATTCCCTGGCCCACAGGTTAGATTGATTTTTTTTTCTTGGAGCCAAGGCTAAATATCGATTCTAGAGCCCTTACAGGGCTGAACACTAACAGTGTTCAATACATGATTATTGGATGAGCTAGTGACTAGCCTTGTAAATGAGATGGAAAAGTCTGAACTAGGAGACACCACAATTAAATGGTGAGCTTATTGCCTAAGCAGTCACACCCAAAGGCTATTGTACAGTAGACTGATACTAACCTGAAAGGAAGTTTCTGAGGATTTTCGACCCAGTTGGCTCAGCTCATATTTCCAGTATGGAAAGAAAATAAGTTAGACAAAGACATAGACGTCCTGCTTATTAAATTTACATATGACCAGAAGCTAGATCCAAAATTAATTCTACCAGTAATAAATGACACTATAAATTAAATCATGATTTTTATGCTTTTAATTTAATTTTACCACCTACCCTCTTTAGTTTATTTTAGGTTTCTAGTTCTTATTGGCTCTTGACAATGTAACAGAATGTTCTAGAGTCATTACCAGTGACTATAGGGGGATATTCTATGAAAACAAATTTAAGAGCTTTCCCGGTATACACGAGGTAAAATAAATATAAGATGATGAGTCAAAAGCAGTTTAGGGAGAGCGAATTATATAATTTTTTTCTTAAATGATTTAAAAGCTAGGGGGAACTTCTTTATTTTTCTTACTAAACTACACCTTCTTTTTATTCAGTTTGTGAGAACTTGAATTTTGGGGTTTCAAGGAGCCCGTTTTGGCTTCCTACAGTTTGGTATTTCTCTCTGAGGATACCTGAGTAAAACTGAGTGGGGTTAACTCTTGCATTTCTCAGCTTTTTCTCCAACGAAAATAAATGTCTCTTTTTCATGAGTATGAATCAGTCAATAAATAAATTAGTATGTGCATGCCAAACTCAAGGATCATAACAAGAGAGTACGTCTTTGATACCAGCATTCAACTTCTTTCATTTTTGTAACAAATCATTCAGCATCTTACTATGCCATCAAAGTTAATATTTCCTAAGCCAGGCACAGATGGCTAACACTGGTTATCCTAATTACTCAAGAGACTGAGATCTGAAAATTGCCATTTTCAAGCCAACATGAAGAAGAAAGTAGTTAACAATTAACCACCAGAAAGCTAGAAGTGGAGGTATGGCTTAAATGGAAGAGTGCTAACTTTGAGCAAAAAAACAGAGAGTAATGCCCAGGCCCTGAGTTCAAGTCCCAAAATAGGTGTGCACACATGCGTGCATGTGCGCGCGCACACACAAACACACACACACACATTACTATTGTCATTGGCTGGCTTTGTTTTGCCTTTTCCTAGAGTGCCTGGATAGGGCATCCTACTTAGCTGCAGGGTTCTGAGCTCTTCGTTATCCTGGGCTGCAAAGCTCCCTGTAGAACTTCATTAATCTACAGCGCAAGGCTTTCCTTCATTTCTGAAGGGGCTCCCCATCTTTCTACTGAATTATGCATTTCTGTACTGCAGGACAAGCTTTGATTCTTATCTTGTGTAGCACCATGGAGAAAATGGCTTTCGACATTATTCTTTTAAAAGCCATTACAAGTTAATATTAATTTCACATTAATATTCCTATAAGGCCGCATTCAAAGAATCTCCTCTTCAGCTCTGAGGAAAGTAGACATGGGTGTCAAAACTGCTCACGTAGAAATTTCCTATTTTAGGAATAGATTTTTAATATGCAGAAATCCAAATGGATCTAAAGATTAGGTAACCTTTATAAATAGCTTTTTAATCCATTACTTTTTTTTTCCTGCAAAGCTGTCATTTTCTTAGCATAATCTTTACCATTTACCTCAGACCTTTCAGATTCACTCCAAGGTTCATTAGTAGTAGTTGGACATATTTATGGTGTATGTGAGGTACATTTTTTCATCTTCTCTAGTTGACAGGTACATCCATTTATCCTCCACTATTTTTAGACAAGACTCAAAGAAATGACATTTGCTATTATCTTTATTATTTTGTACTATCTTTAAGTAGTTGTACCCAAGGGGTTTCAACAGCAACTTAGGAGCATAGTGTATCTTGATCATGACACTCATTATTGAGTTTAACTCTTACTTTTATTTTTTTTTTCTAAACTCAGCTATGAAACGTAACTTCTTTTTATTTGGACTTAGGGAGCAAATAAGGACTCCATGAACTTTTTCATTTGTTCAACCAGCTGTATGAACTACGATGTACTTAGAAGGCAAAGTTCAAGCTGGCCTAGACAAGAAATAGGTTTCATTGGTTGATATGACCCCTTTCCTATGGACAGGGTGGCCTTGCACTTGGTTGAGCCCAAGATCCTGGTGTCTACTCTTTTCTGCTCTGCTCTTCACAGCTCTATGCTATCATTAGTTCCTTTGTGTGGCTGCAAGATGGCTACTGGTAGCTTCTAACAGTTACTTCCTGTTCATCTGAGCCAGAGTCCCTAGTCTACTACCAGGAGTGGGTCAGATGTCAGTGATGGAGCTCATCAAACAAATAACAAAAGGTTCACCCAAGGAAAAGGCTTGCAAGACGAAGAAAGACAATCCTGGGCCTTTCATACCATCAAAAATGTTTTCAAACAAATTAGCTTGCTCATTCAAAAATGCTGTCTTTGAAGTAAAGATTCCTAAGGAAATGTTAACTTGTCCATTTTCATGGCTTTGCTTAAAAGCTTTTTCAGACAATAGAGTTTTTGTTATTTCTCACACATGCCTACTTTTTAAAAATAAAGAAACTGAAAAGTTGTAAGTAGAAGCTTCTACTCTTTCACTAAAGGGAAAATACATTTCCATGGAAAGAACTACTTACTTTGAAAAGAATGTTCTGTTAAGCTTTCCTATGCAGAAACAGTATCAAAATTCACATGTTGAGGGGCTGGGGATATAGCCTAGTGGCAAGAGTGCCTGCCTCGGATACACGAGGCCCTAGGTTCGATTCCCCAGCACCACATATACAGAAAACGGCCAGAAGCGGCGCTGTGGCTCAAGTGGCAGAGTGCTAGCCTTGAGCGGGAAGAAGCCAGGGACGGTGCTCGGGCCCTGAGTCCAAGGCCAAAAAAAAAAAAATTCACATGTTGAGATGGGAGGTGATTTCTAAAGTACAACATTCCTATACTTGACTTTAGCAGATGTTTCCCTCTGAAACTTACACTAAAAGAGTCATTTCCTGAGACACCAGTGAGCATTTTTATTCTCCTTTTACTTTCATAGTTCATGTTTCTGACTGACTTGTGTAGTTCCACAGAGCTCTCTCTGACCACAATTATAAGTAAAGTAGAAATTGGGAAAAGTTTCTCTAGGTAACTTACATTGTTATAACATGACAGAAATTGTTTACTCATCATAAAGACACATGGAGAAATATATCCATACTTTGATTTCATAGGCAGCAGACACCAGTAAGCATGTATGGAAGGAGGGAAGGGTAGGTTTGAACACACACAGCAACCTGAGACCTTCCACAGGCTACTGATTCTTGAATCTCACTTTTCTTCCTGGTCAAATAAAGATTATAGGTCACTTCCCTTATTTTCAGCTTTTCAAACTATTGTCATGAGATATGATTAGCTCTGTGTTCCACACATACTAAGCTCCTTACAAATGATAGTTCTTATTCTTATATCAAGTTCAGTCTGAATAAGAAAAGAGATACGAAATCCAATGGAATTGCACAACATTGCTCCATTGCTTCAAAATATTTCATTTAAATTGTGTTCTTATACTGTAGAAACACGAGTCTGTTTCCTTTAAAATGTCCTGCCTACAAAAACTTCTTAGATAAATGGTCACTGTGATAATATTTATACATACTTACATATAAACACATGTGGGGAGAGAGAACTAGATTTTGGCTGGTAGTGTTCTGTGTTCCAGAAAAATCTTCCCTTCTTAGACCTAAACCAGAGGTGTCCCAGCTTTAGGGGATGCTGTTCTGGTCCTGGGCCATCTTGCCTCTCTCCTGGAGTGGCGACATGTCTGTGAGATCAAGGACAGAGATCACGGAGAACTTCCAACTCAGGACTCTTGCTTGCTTATTTGGCCCCAGAATTCCTCTCAGGTGACCTCGAATGCACTGCCAGGGACCATAGGGACGTCTTTCTGGGTCTGTCCTCTGGAGAGGTGATGACATCATGGTGAAATGTTGTAGGCCCAAGGTGAGATTGTGCTCATGTGCAGCTAGAGCTCAGATATGTAGACCGGAGAGTCAGAACCAAGACAAGAATTTAAACCTGACGGGAAGTAGACATATACTGTGAATCGACAAGTTGTTGTTTGGAGGTCTAACTTTATTCATTACGAAGATATTCTCAGGTTAGATGCCAGTGACTCACGCTTGTAAACCTAGCTACCCAGGAGGCTGGACTCTGAGGATCACAGTTTGAATCCAACCTGGACAGGAAAGTCCATGAAATTCTTATTGTCAATCACAAATAGCTGGATGTGGAGCTGTGGTTCAAATGCTAGAGCACTGGCGCAGAAAAGATCAGGGACTGGCTCTGAGTTCAAGCCCTAGGACTGGCCAATATACACACACAGAAGGAAGAGAAAAGAGAGGGAAGGAAGGAGGAAGGGAGGAAGGGTGGGAGGGAAAAAAGGAAGAAGGAAGGAAGAAGGAAGGAAGGAAGAAAAGGGGAAGGGAGTGGAAGGGAGGAGGAGGGAGGTACTTTGTCCACTGACATGTTTGTTGTTGGCAAAGGTGAACATATCTTTGTATTTATATAGCATATTTTCTGATTAGAACAGCAAATACTGGGACTGTGATGTTCTGATTTTGGATATATGAAAAAAAACACACGAAGAAAGAAATCCCAAAAAATGGCAGGTAGTAATTTCTTTCCCATGATCTCCCTCTCCTTTAGAGGAAAGAAAGCACCGGCCAAAAGAGCTGTTCTGAACTTGACATTTCACAGGCTCTGGTTTTTCTATCTTAAGAGTATTGGACTCAGTCTCATTCTCCGAGGAAATCTAGATATTTACACTATAGTCAAATCGACTTTTTCCACTTGTTCATGATGAGAGGGAGAAGTGCAAATGAACTGTCCACTTGGGAAATTAAAAGTAGCATCAAGTGAAAATTCCATGCTTAAAGCCACACCATTAGCTTGAGAGAGAGGCTCTGAGCTCTAATCGTGGTTCATAGTGCTCAATTAAGAATCCCTGGGACAGAAAACTACTAGCTTATAATTTTATATATATTTTATGTGTTATACATTATATAATTATTTTTTAGAGCTAGAATCTTTTTCACACTTGCATATTGCTTCTTTGTTCTTTTGGCGTAAAAACCCACAAGTGAACTTGGCGCTGACTCCCGTCACCACGTTCCCCAGCCCCTCCTCACAAGGGGGCCGCCATCCACCCGGTGGTTCTCTTGTCCTGCCCATCATATACTTCACGTTTTTGTGTGTGGAGATGCAGGTCCTTCTCTCTGATAAACTCCTTTTCCCTCCTCTTTATGTGCCTCAATTATGTGTTTAGAGCAGGTCACCCCAGAGTGAAAGGTTGGACTGTCGGCGCTTCTATAGCCTTCATCTGGCTTTCTGGCCGGTCATTGGCCGTGCTCTGTTACGATGTTTACATGCTCATCTTTTCCTCACCGGCCAGCCAGCCACCTGGCTTTGGGGACTGTGTCTGAGTCTAGCACTCCTCTGAACTCCCTTACTGTTTCAGGAAGCCCGGGTCTCTGGGTTTTATGTAAGCTCTTGACAGATTGTGGGCTAAGAGGCTGCTCTAAGCAGTGAACTTCAAGAGAGACAATGAGAGCCTCGGGTCTGTGTTCCTGCCCTCCTCCTTGTGTACTGTCGGTCCCCTCCTCCTTCCTTTGTGACGTGTGCTATCTGAGTGTTGACTTAGGATCTCAAGGTGAGAGTCACCAGTGGAATCAACCCTCACTTCAAGGATAAAAAGAGAGAGGGGAAAAAATAAACATCTGTAATCCTAGCTATTCAGGAGGCTGAGATCTAAAGATCATGATTCAAAGCCAGCCTGGGCAAGAAAGGCCGTGAGACGCTTATCGCCAATGGACCACCAGAAAACCAGAAGTGGAGCTGTGGCTCAAAGTGGTAGAGCACTAACCTTGAGCTGAAGAGCTCAGGGACAGCCCCCAGGCCCTGAGATCAAGCCCTATAACCCACAAAAAAAATAAAATAAATAAATAAATAAATAAATAAATAAATAAATAAAATAGATGATCAGGAAACTTCCACACCCTTCCTGTTTGATCTTCAGTCCTCGAATCCTCACCTCCACGTACCCCGCAGATACCCCGAGTCTTCCATTGTCTATCTTGGCTTGGATTCGGCTGTCTTCTGACACTTCCCTGTAACCTTGAAAGAGAGAGTCCTGACTTGAGGGATATATGTATATATACACACACACATAAATACATACATACATACATTCACTTTTCCGGAAAGCCCCTCACTTTGCTCCTTCCCCTACCTTTTCTGTCTCTTGCCCCTCCCAGTATTCTTGGCATCCTTTCCCTGAGCTCCATCATTCTGCTAGTTCCTTGTCTGCAGAGTGGATTAAGCAGAACCGGCAGCCTGCCAGCCCCCCCGCGAGGCCTTTAGCCTGGGCTTCAGCAGCAGTGATTTCCCCGGATGTGCATCTCCTCCCTCCCCTCCCCCCTTGCCATGGCCACCTTGCATCACTAGCTTCCTCCTGGTGTTCACACAGCTGTTTGCTTGTTGAGAAACTCTACAAAGGCAAAAGGATCTAGGAAGAGCCAGCGCAGCCCCACCCTGTCTTTGGAAATAACATTTGAAGGCAGGTCTTTCTTCTCTATTGGAAGATGTGACAATAATAATAGTTTTCACTAGGTCGAGTGAGGAAAAGACTTTTTTTGTTTGTTTGTTTTTGCCAGTCCTGGGCCTTGGACTCAGGGCCTGAGCACTGTCCCTGGCTTCTTCCCGCTCAAGGCTAGCACTCTGCCACTTGAGCCACAGCGCCGCTTCTGGCCGTTTTCTGTATATGTGGTGCTGGGGAATCGAACCTAGGGCCTCGTGTATCCGAGGCAGGCACTCTTGCCACTAGGCCATATCCCCAGCCCCAGGAAAAGACTTTTTTAACCCCTTTTCTGAATTGTTTCTTGCTCTAGTTACTGATTTCCTTCACCCTTCCTTTTTTACTATTATCCATTAGTTGTTTTTTCTTTACTACTACTTCCTCCTTTTCTTCTTCTTCCTCCTCCTCCTCTTTCTGCTCCTCCTCTTCCTTCTCTTTCTTCTTTTTTGCTTCTTCTTTTGTCTTCTTGGTGCCAGTCCTGGGTCTTGAACTTAGGGCCTAGGTACAGTCCCTAATCTTTATTTGGTCAAGATCAGTGCTCCACCACTTAAGCAACGCTCCCCTCCTAGCTTTTTGGTGGTTAGTGATAAGAGTCTCATGGACTTTCCTGCCCAGGCCAGCTTCGAACTGCAATCCTCATATCCCAGCCTCCCAAGTAGCTCGAATTACAGGCTCTTTGGTTTTAAGTAGTAGCATATTTTGCTGTTTGTGGAGCTGGCATTTGCACATGCTGAGCTAGCACTTTACCTCTGAGCTACCCTCAGGTACCAGTAGCATACATTAAAAAAAAATAGAGCTCCACTTCATAAACAGAGGGAAATGTAGCGTTTGATCAAGGTAAACTTGTGCTTTCCCTTTGCCAGCACTGCTCTCTTCTGTATTCTGTGGATGAGGGCATGAGAGAATGCATGGGGAGTATGGAAGGAGTTTGCATTCAGTATCCATGGCAGGTGGGTTTCTACAGCACCTAAGAAATCAGAAGCCAAGGGATGTGGAACCAAATGGAAAAGCACTGGTCAGAAGTGACCTTAATAAAATGTGATGCTTGGATATTAAAAAAAAAAATCTTAATGCTGGCTCTGCAAAGGCAGCCCCACCTAAAAGGTACCCAGTGGCCTGCATGTGACCTTAGCTGGCTCCGCCCTCCTTGGTGAGGTCACCACCGGGGCACATCAGCTGTTCCGCTGAGCAAGAGCACCAGGACGGCCAGACACCCCCTGCCTACACCCCTGGGTGGATAGTCAGGGCCATTCCAGGTGACTAATTTCTCCATGTCTCATCTCTCCTGGCACAATTGTGTCCCCAATTCTCTCCTAAGTTCTAGTGTAGAAACCTAGGTGAATAGTAGCTAACTTAGTGGCCTGTGATTTATTCTCAGGGTCCTGTGGATTTTTGCAGATAGCTCTAAAGCTCCCCCTGAGAAGCTTCTAAAAGAGTTGACATGCTTTGGGTTGTCACCATCTTTTATTGGTAGGGTGTCATAAAACTAACACAGGACTGCTTGGCACCCACATATACCATAAAACAGAGATTTCTAGAGGTGGTGTCTCTAACACACTCCTTTTGAAGCATCATCGACAAAGCAAAACCTGTTCTTGCAAATCAGGACGCTAATCTTGGTTATGAAGAAACCTGCCCTTTCTCAAACAGGAACACAGAGCTGCCCTTATTACACACCCTGATGAGAGTGATCAGAAAATAAGATCTTCTACTGGAAAATACACAGCTCCAAACACCCTCATGAATTCCCAACATAGAAGTGTGAGAAAGAGGGCTGGGGATATGGCCTAGTGGCAAGAGTGCTTGCCTCGTATACATGAAGCCCTGGGTTCTATTCCCCAGCACCACATATACAGAAAATGGCCAGAAGTGGCGCTGTGGCTCAAGTGGCAGAGTGCTAGCCTTGAGCAAAAGGAAGCCAGGGACAGTGCTCAGGCCCTGAGTCCAAGGCCCAGGACTGGCCAAAAAAAAAAAAAGAAAAGTGTGAGAAAGATCTCTTCCATTAGACTGTGCCTGATTTTCTAAAGGTCTAGTCTAACCAGAACAGACTGTGCCATAGCATTAATTACTGAAATTTTTTTAAAAAAGTACGTTTAATTCTTGAGCAGTCTTTCTAAATGCAGGTGCTTCCCTAAACACCAAGGACCATTTAGCAAGTGCAACCCCTCCTAATTCTGAAAAGGGAACAGATAGCAGACGGTTGTTCAAGACAAACCTAATTTTCCCCTTCCTCTATTTTTCTTCTTCCTAGTTTTGCCATCTTTTTTCTTTTACAACTTCCTTATTGCTCTCTAAATAAGTCACTGTATTCCTGCTGTTTTAGTGACATGCTCTGTTGTTCCATGTATGGATGAACTATTACCCAACATGCACCAAGCCAGATCTCAGTTCTGTACCTCTTGGAGCAGAACTATTTTAACCACAGCAAAAAGTGTGAAAACAAAGAGGTAGGGTGTTATTCAGTGACCAGCGAAAGGCAGGAACTGGCTTCCTCTGCTTTCTTAGCATAGGGAGACAGGTGGATTCATAAATACAAGGTATTTATGACTTTTTGAGGAAGGAACCATCATGTCTCCAAAGATCTCAAGTCCCCCCTCCTTGCCTGAGTATATCTGTTGACTTCTGGGAGTTGCCCTAGAAATGACGAACTCTGCTGGTTTCGCTGGGTAGGAGGTGTACCATGGAGATAAACTGCTCATGAAATGTGAGGACCACAGTAGTCAAGATAGCAGCCATGTCAGCACGAACCAGCCCTGGTCTAAAGTCTTGGCACTCACAGAAGCTCGCCACCAGGACATAAAATCAGGCGTGTGGGTCAGGGCTGTTCAGGAATGGGAAGTGACAACAGGGGGGAATGGAGAAGAAGGAAGAAGTGCCTGCCTGGCAGGCAACTCTGGAACTTCCTGTTTCCTTCCCAGCTGGCTCCATGACGGCCTGCCTGCTACCTGGCTGTTCATTGGAGCCTGCACTTAGGGCACCTATGGGCCAAGCAGAGTCTTGAGAGTTGGGAAATCTAGGACTCTTCACAGTGGGCATCAGCAGAGACAGTGCAGGGTACCCCCAAGTAGGAAAGAAAGGGAAAGATTCTCATGCACATTGGCCCCTGGTCACTTAGGCTCATGTAATCATGAGTTAGAAGCCAGCGAGAATTTTGGTGACCTCTCATCTTGTGTCTTCAGTGTGGAGCACAAAACAGATGTGAAGGAACTCTAGACTCCAACAGCCCAGACGTTACGTGACATTAACCACATTCGTACAAGAATGGCTTCTAAATTCACTCCTGTGGACTTGGTGAATCCAGAGTACAAGGGCCCAGTAACAGTACCCCTGTTCCAAGGGGTCCAAACGTTAATGTTCGCCACGGCTCCAGGTGGCTGTCCTCATGGAAAACCACTCCCAGCACACATATTACCCAAAAAAGGAGATAGCAGCAGAGTTTCGAAGACTTACTAAGAAACAGTACAAGCTAAGGTTACAGGCAACCAGTTGGAAGTTGTCAAGTTTTCATGTTCTTTTCCTGAGAATAACAACGTGCAAACCATATGGCCTTGAGCCTTTATCCTTAGGACACCCTGAATCTTACCTTTATTTTATACTTTATTTTTTTCTTTTTAAAAATGATCTTTAAGTAGCTGCACAAAGGAGTTGTCATTTAACAGTGCAGCTTATGAATACAATGTATCAGGATCCATGTCACCCCTTTCAACAGTCTCACCCATCTCTTCTCTACGCCTCCCCCCTTCCCTCTTCTTCATTCTGTAGGATATACATTGGATTCTTGACTACCTTCTCCCCTCCTCCTCCTCTTCATTGTCCATCCCCTTCCCCTTGGCCCTACCTCACCCCTTTCAAGTACCAGAGAAACAAAGGATGCGTGTTTTCCCTTCCATGTGGAGGCTGGATTTAGCTTATAAATTTATAAGTAAATATGTTGGGTGGTATTCAAGTGTATACACATGTATTAACCAAAATACTGTAGATTCGAGGGAAATCTCAAAATAGTGCACCTCCTTAGAAAGGCAAAGTCAAAGCTTAGCAAAAAATGAAACACCAGGAAGTGAATCTTCCCTTTAAAGTCAGAACTATTTTCAAGGAAATGTATTTCAGTCAAGATGAATTTAAAATAGATGATAAGACTGTGGCATCACCAGCACCCAAATATCTAAATGGGAGTCCTTTCTCTACAATTGAGTAACTCGCCTGCACTGTACATTATGCCTAACTACACCGCAGGCCAGTGACATTTGACTTCTTAGGAGTAGGCCCAGGTAACAGGATATTGCTGTTGTTATTTGTTTCTTTTTGTCTTGATTGTGGGTTTGAACCCAGGACTTTGTGAATGCTAACTAAGCATGTGCACTATACCACCAATCTATTCTCCAGCCAGATAGCAGCATCTTCCTCAGGCAATTCTAACCCGCAGCTGATTGTTGAGACCAGTGATGTTGCTCATGGGTAGTAATAGAGGTAGGAAAGACACAGAGTTGAATAATCTACCCTTTCTTGGGTTACCAGTCCACTTTTGAGAAGAGCTTCTCGAAGCATGAGGCGTAACGAGGTTTGCATATAACGAACACTGTTCCAGAGGATACTTAATAGTGGCTTAGAATCAAGCTTTGCGGTCTTGCGTGTACCTTCATGAACTTGGCCTTATAATTTTAGAGTCAGTGGGCTTGGAAAGATCTTCGTTAGAGAATACTGGTTAGCTGGATAATTTCTAGATCTGGAAGCTGAGACCCTAGAATGTGCTATGAGCAGAACATTGTCAAATAGAGACAGAGACAGTGTTCTTCTCAGAGTACCTACCACTGTGAACTCAAGAGCATTCCCTTACCCCGTGTACCTACCGTATATGGTACTGAGAGTGCCTTCAAGTGATGCTTTCAAGAAACTATGGTCCACTGAGTACAAGAGATTTTATCTCTTAAGAATTCAAAGAAATTACAAGTTTACAATGAAAGAATTAGGTCCTTAATCCTTCGGTAACAACCAATACGCAGCAACAGAACAGACCTGCAGGTTTAAGCTGTGGCTTGACTTAGGTACCATGGCCTTTGTTCCCTACCCTCCCATTGATTATGGCTCCATCTGCTGACAGCAAAGAGAAGTGATTTGAGGCTTTGTATCTTGAATTCTGGTCATTCCTAGAGTGGCTTTTATTCTTACTAGACAAGCTATCTCTATAGAATATGATACATAGGCATCTGTATTTTACATAAACACGTGTGTGTTGACAGATACAGTAGTTCAATAAGGAGACCACATCTTTTAATGTTTATTTTAAAAGCAGGAAAGCTAGGTTGAAAACTATTAAGTAACTTGTTGAAAATCTGGCTGTTAGATGTGTCAGATCTGAGAACCAACCCCCTTTCCCCATGGTTTGTGCATTCTGACCCATCAATATGTGAATCTTTGTGGCAAGCATTCTGGATTTGTTTTTTGTGAACCAGGGATTCATGATTTTGGTAAAGAACTTTTGTAAAGCACCTCTTTGTGAAAGTTGAATGGCACAACAGTCTAGTAACCTATTGATCCTTCAATTCATCAGGAGAGTGAAGCTTAAATATTTGTGTTCTTTCTATGGATGGAGCCACATTTCTCCTCTGTAACTAGAATGGTACTTTCCTTTGAGAGAATGACTAGTTAAAATCATTTTTCTGTGTTGTGAGGTTTGGGTGAAGAACCTCAGGTGAGAAAAAAAAAACCTGAAAAGTGGAAAACTCCCATCCACCCTAGCATTTCTTTTCAAGGTAACAAATGATACGGTGTGATGCACAAATACAATAAAGGTATCAGGGCAGTCCAGAGGAGAATTGCTCAGTCCTGCGAGACCCAAGAAATGAGCAAAATTCTTCTCAGTAGAGGTGTACAGAACTGAGCCTTGAAGGATAACTGGTCAGTGAGAAGATACAAGAAGGATGCGCCTTCTGTGTGGCAAGAGGAAGAGGAGGTGCCGAGGATGGATGGCAGGGAATGGGAGTGCTACCTTTCAGACATCAAGTCCAGTGAAATTCTAGTGTGAGGAGATGGATGGAGAAGTTAACGCTAAACTGCTAGAGTCTTGTAAGTCATGCCAGTGTTTAAACTTTATATGGACTGTATAGAAGGTCTCTGCTATTGAGTTCAAGCTAAGAAGTTGGATTGATTTTCTATTTAGAACGATAGCTCGGGAGTCAGGAGGACGGTGGGGAAGTGAACCCGAGCCGAAGGATGTGGGGATAATGAACTTGGAGCCCTCGTAGAGGAGCGAGGAACGCTAGGCCTACAGGATGAAGTTGCACCTGGAAGGAAATAAAGCAGTATCTCTGAATGTGCTTAAGTTATAAAAATGGGTGGTATTCTAAAAATGAAAGGTATTATTCTTAAATTCCACCTGGCAACTTATATCAGTGCTATCGTTTTCTTGTGACTGACAGTTATATTCTGATGACATTCATTTCAAATTGTGGATGAGATGGTTAGGGGGAAAAAGGTATCTGGGCCAAAGGAGAAAATATATGCTTTTTTAATCTTTTAAAAGATGCAAGTGTTTTAATTTAAACAAGACGGCTTGCCAAGACATCAGAATATTCAACTTTTGGAGGCAGTGCTATGTCAGGGAATTTTTGTGTACATGTGAATACAATTTAAACTGTTTAGGTATTTAGAAAAAGCAAGAATGATGGATGGTCAACGACTATATGTAGAAATAGCTTGCTTCCCACCTTCTCTGAGAGAGGCCTTTTGTGGTGGACCCGGAAGTGCCTGAGATGACCAGGAAGCTAGTTGGGGCTCATTGATATAACTTCTGACTTGCTCCCTTAAAACAGCGGGGAGGGTCTGTTCCTACCGTCTCTGCTCTGCCTTTCCTGATGATATTTTTATCCCTTGTGTATCCTTTCTGATCATATTTCCTTCCCTTTCTTATTCTCATATGGCTTCTTTGATCTGTGTAGAAAACTTTTCATTTCTAGAGAATCCTGACTCTGGATATCTCATAATTCCCTCAATTCCTCTTTCCTCTAGGTCAATGAACCATGATAGAATGAGGGAAAAAAATGCTGAACTTTATTTTCTCTCCCATCCTTGTATATGTTTTATTCCCCTCATTAAACATGGAGTTTAAAATCTTCGTGTCCTTGAACTGTGAAAGATTGGGCTGGAGGGGAAGCTGATAATGCTAATCAGCTCCTAGGAGCATATTCAATGTATTCAGTGGCATGCCCATCTTTGGGTCCTGATATCTTCTCTAGCTCAGGGGCTTTGGAATGGGGCCTACTCATACATTTGGCACTGATTTTTTTTTCATTTTGCATGAATTAATTTGGAAATGTTTTCCTGGCTCTTTCTAGGGGTTTCTTGCATGCAAGCAGGCATCTGTAGTGATGTTCATATGCTGCTTTCTCATTCAACTTTTCCTGTCTTTGCCTCCACAGAGAGAAAAACTTCTTTCTCTCTTCCTGTCAGTTGTTTGGGATTAGGGAGACTTTAGCATAGTTTGCACTGGAACCATTTTCCCTCTCTATAGACACATCAGCTAATGTTTACTTCAGTAGATAAGTGATGCAAATGAAATTAGGATCTTGTTAACACCTAAAGTTGTTTTCAGTAACATTATTACTTTAAAATGTGCATATTTTACAGGAGTTTGCTGTGTGCAGGTGAACATTTCTCATCTATGAAGGTCTTCTTGGTCATGCTTTGGGAAAGACTTAAGGATTTGGCTATGCAAGTTGAGAAAAATCCCAGTTCTGCCTCTTTTCTGTGTCTACCTTTCCTCCATTTTGGTGACATTATTTAGGGACTTCTGAAAGCTTTCGAATTATTTCTCAACTACAGCACTATTCCTTTTGTTTCTGAACATCTCTTTTCTATTTCCATCTGACCAACTGTGATTTTATGTATCAGAATGTTTACTACCAACTATATCTTGAGAGCATTCAACATGTTAAAGATAGTTCATCAAATCTGTGCACCCTGAAGAACTTGAAATGGTGTTACTTGTAATTAAGTTAATACCCTACTTTAGATGTTATGATTTTCCACAAACTCTTGAGTCTATATTAGCTCCTGGATATTCTCATTATAACTTAGTTAATATGAAGTTAGAGAATAATAGCTTTAATATGGACTTGACGATTCCAGTTATGAATTATATGACCTTGGAATACTTTCTTAACCTCTTGTGATCTTGGCCTCTCTCCTTTTCTCCTGTCTTTTGAAAACAGGGAAAGTAACATATACTTTACAGAGTTGTTGTGTTAATGTTGTTAATGTGAAATATATGTTGTTTTGTGCATGTATGCATTGGGTCTGGGGCTTGAACTCAAAACCTGGGCACTGCCCCTGAGCTTCTTTTGCTCAAAGATAGTACTCTACCACTTGGTCACTTGGGCCACAGCTCTACTTCTGGCTTTTTTTTGGTACTTTGTTGGAGATAAGAGTCTCATGGACTTTCCTGCCCAGGCTGGCTTCAAACCATAATCCTCAAATCTCATCCCTTTGAGTAGCTATGAATATAGGTATGAGCCACCAGTGTCAGGTGAAATATTTGTTTTTTTAAAAGCCAAACTGTGGGGCTGGGAAGGTGGTCTAGTGGTAGAGTGCTCACCTCGTATACATGAAGCCCTGGGTTTGATACCCCAGCACCACATATATAGAAAAAGCCAGAAGTGACGCTGTGGCTCAAGTGGTAGAGTGCTAGCCTTGAGCAAAAAGAAGCCAGGGACAGTGCTCAGGCCCCGAGTCCAAGCCCCAGGACTGGCAAAAATAAAATAAAATAAAATAAAATAATAAACGCCAAACTGTTAGGGATGGGTGGTGTAACTCTATGTTAGAGCACTTGCTTATTTAGCATATTCCAGAACCAAACAAAGTATAATTTTGACATATAGTTAACACCCAATAAATGGTAGGATAAAAGAGTGTCTAAGTAGGTCCTAAAGAAAATGACAAAATCTGTTCATGACTAGTTTTCATTTTGTTACATCCCAAGGCTGTGAAAAAAAAAATTGCACTTAATCACAGTTAAGATGTGCAAGAGAACAATGTCAGAGAATGTTGTCAAAATTTCCAAACGTGAAAATGGCAGAAGATGAGATCCATAGACTGAGATTCTTGACTGTAATACACCGTAAGATTCTGGAATAGCAAATGAAGCAGATGTTTTGTGAACATTTAGTAAAGACGGTAGTGGTTGCTAGGAGCTAACACGAGTTCACTGAGAACAAATCATTTCAAACATCCCATTTCCCTTCTTAATCGTCTTATGTGGTATGTATAGCTGAGAAATGCCATTTCAGCAAAGCATCTGATTGTCTCCCGATGGATGAGATGGTGAAATATGGGCTGGATGAAACTGTCAGACTTGCAACTAGACAGAACGCCAGGCAGCTGATCAGTGTGGGTCATCCTGGTGGGGTGTTCTGCTGGGGTACTGTGAGCTCTAGCATGCACCCTTCACATTGAAGCTTGTTTTTCCTTTTCACATTCAGGATTTTTAATTTTATAATAGTTTACATACCTCCCTTGCTTGTTCCCTTAAGGTAGTGTGACAGTTTTCTATAATAAACTAATATTGAAGGAAAAGTTTTTTGTCAACAATAGAATGAAATAGCCTAGCAAACAAACAAAAATATTGCTGCCTTTAAAATCAGCACGTTCACCCATTATACTCAAATGCACATGCTCACAAGCACATGCGTGTGCACACGGTAGCTGTGTGATTTGTGTGCAGAGCGTTTCCCTCGGCTAGTTGCCTTCGATGTCTTGGGATTGCTGAGTCTCACTCAGCCTCGCAGTATCTGAAGGCCTTGCATGGAGGACTCTCAGGTCCTGAAATCCCAGGGCCACTGGGATAGTAGTAGCTCTATGGGTGTCAGTAGTGCAACATTTGTGACAGTGTAGCTTGTCCACCTCGCAGACATTTGAGTGATGCTATTCGGGTGCAGCCTCTCAGAGGTAGTCTGGTCCTTGGGGACGACCTCACATGCCCACCTTGTGGAAGTTTCCATGGCTGAAACGCTGCACTAAATGCTCCACTTTGGAATGTTCTACACAGGTCCAAATTCCACACAGTGCATCAGCTGAGCCTGATATCATTCATTCATTCACCAGGTGGGTTGACCGTGTTATCTGGAACTTTCATGACATTAGAGAAATGGTATAAAGTCAACTGGGAGTTGTGACTCATGTGTATAATCCCATCTGCTTGGGAGGCAGAGGTTTGGAACATCAAGGGTTAAGGCCAGTCCAGGCAAAACATGGACAAGATCCCCTCTCAACCAGTATGCCAGTTCTATGCTGATTGGGTGTGGTGCTGTACACCTGTCACCTCAGCTTTGTGGGAAATTGTCCAGGCTGGCCCAGACATACACATAGGACTCTTCAAAAAACAATGAATACGAGCTGATAGCTTATGCCTGTAGTTCTAGCCGCTCAAGAGGCTGAGATCTGAGGATCATGGTTCAAAGCCAGCAGGGGCAAGAAAGTCTGTGAGTCACTTATCTCTAATTAACCACCAAAAAGCCAGAAATGAAGCTCTGACAGAGTGCTAGACTTGAGCAAAAAAGAAAAAAAGAGTTCCTGGACAACACCTAGGCCTTGAGTTCAAGTCTAAAGACCTGCACACGTACACACACACACACACACACACACACACACACACACACACACACACGGTTGGGGAATGAGGCTCACGTAGTAGAGTTTCTGCCTACCAAGTGCATGTCCCTGTCAACAAAAAGTAAAAACAAAAACAGCAAACAACAGTGAAAACAGTAAAAAATTTTACCTACATGGAACTTGCCTCAAGTGAGAACAGTTATGCAGCTGTAAAAAAAAAAACACACACACACACAAAAAACAGTTAAAAAAAAAAAGATCCTAATGTCACCTTTACTGCTGATGCATAGTCTGCAGCAATATGATGAGTAGAGCTGCTCTGTGATTTAATCCCTTTTCCTTGATTACCATGTTTCACATTGACTCCAAATGCTACAGTCTAGATAAGTGAGTGATGGTGGGATGATCAAAGGCATCTAGGCCATGTGTTCAAGAGCGTAGCTCATTTATACATAAAAACAAACAAACAAAAAACGAGCATAGATCAACACTAAGAAGCCTGTGAAGTGGGGCATTGTAGCCCTCAACTATTTAGAGAAAGATGATGTGAATTTATTCGCCGTCTCTTCCAAAAGTAACTATTATTTAATATCAGGCCAGTTCCCGGTGAATAGAAGAAGTCTTCCCCCAGAAAAGTTTTAGCTCAGCTTGTGAGCATGGGGACTAAAACTCTCTCTTAGGTCTTGGCCACCATTACATCCATAATGCCTAGCTAGACAGGGCATTATGACTCACAGGGTGGACCCTCAACAAGTATTTGCTGAATGCTAATGGACAGAGGGAATTCAGCATGTGTAAACATTTGTGGAATAGATCCAGCCCTGCTCGTAGAAATGCGTGGATATTCATATGGCATATTGTGAAGATAATCTAGATACTGTAGATTTGAAAATATCAGCTTCAGTGTTTGTGTATCAAAAGGGTAGGAGAAAACAATTGAAGACAGCCCCTGGAAGGCCAGTGTGGTTTCTTTCATCAGATTCTAAAGCTCCAAAGTAATTAAAATATTTTTATTAAGAGACATTTAAGAGGCTATTGTAGGATTCATTTTAATATTTTCAAGCATGCTTATTCAACCATTGCTCCTCCCATTTTAAACCTCTCTGTCTCCTCGGCTCTTCTCTGGAAATTGGACCTAACAGGACTGCAGTGTTTTATCTTGAAGGCAATTTTACAGAGTATAGCATTCAATTCTTTTCTAATTGCTTCCTGGTCCTCTATAAACTTTTTGAAGGCAAAACTCTATTTTGGGTTTTTTTTTCTGTTCTAGTGGACATGTAGCAGAAACTCAGTGAATAACTGCTTGATTTCCTTGGTTCCTGGATACATTGAGAAGGTAGCATCTTTCCAGTCATGTTAGGACTGCTGAATGGGTTTGCCTTGCCATCTGCAGTTCTTCCGTGCCAGGCTCCAATGGATTGAAATCAATTTCTAGTTATCACTTGCCCAAGACCTGGCAGGTTGAATACACATTAGCTTCTCTATGCTTCTTTGTATCTAATTGAATCTGTATTAACTACTAGATGGCTGAACACTGGGGCTCAATCAGCTGCCTTGGCTCAGCTTCCAATGAGAGCTAGAACTGCAGATGCCAGTCTCCAGCAAGCTCATTGAGTGATCTAGCACCTAAAACCATAGCATAAGCAGTGACACTTGAATTTTAGAGGAACAGCAATGCAGTCTTTGGAACAAACTTGCCCTAAAAAGTATTTGTTGTCAATCTTGGATTCAGATGTTAGCCATATCCCTGGTATTTGGTATAGCAACCCTTTATGTAAGGCCTTTCAGTATCCCATACAACTTTTTTTTTTTTTTTTTTTTTTTTTTTTTGCCAGTCCTGGGCCTTGGACTCAGGGCTGAGCACAGTCCCTGGCTTCTTTTTGCTCAAGGCTAGTACTCTGCCACTTGAGCCACAGTGCCACTTCTGGCCGTTTTCTATATATGTGGTGCTGGGGAATCGAACCCAGGGCTTCATGTATACGAGGCAAGCACTCTTGCCACTAGGCCATATTCCCAGCCCCCCCATACAACTTTTAAATTCCAAATCAGTTTGGATGAGTGGAAATTGTTATGCCCATGTGATTGATTTCCTTGGAAATTTTCTTTAGCTTATTTGTAAAAAAGAAAAAAAATCCACGCAGTATGTGCTTTTCTGTGGTCATATACTTTCAGGTATTTCCAATAATAATAAAAATAATATAATGTCACAAATGTCTAAGATCTTGGCAGTCTCTAAGTAAGCTCTTTTTAGGGTTTCCTTGGTGGTAGTTGATTACTGATATTATTTTGTTAAGCGCATTCAGTAGCCACTGCTGATGAATAGGTAGGGCTCCACACAGGAAGCAGGCGAAACGTGAATTTAGTGTAATTATTTCTGCTCATGAAAACAACTCCATTAACAAATAAGAGCTGGGAAAATCAAAACAAAGCAATGCCACTTGTAGTTAATTATCTTGTTCTCCTTGTTTTAACTCAAAGCAAAGATATTACTCTTGTTCATTCCACCTTATCAATTTCTTTTTGAGAGTACGACATCTCTCACTTGGGGAAAACACCCTCGTTTTCCCTCAGGAAATCCATAATGTTGTTTCTTGCTGTTTAATGGCAACCACCTTTAAATATCATTCATGCATCGAGTAAATATTTATTAAGCAGGTCTCTGCTAGGCACAAAGGGGAAACAGAATGAATCATGTAATCTCTGCTTTCAAGAGGCTCACAAGAACTTGCTTGTTCCAGACTTGTTTTTAAATCATTCAGCAGTGATCATCAGCGAATGGCTTTGGTAAGAGCTAATTAGCTCAATGGGTAACCAGATGATTCTTCTCTCAAATGCATGATATAAACATCGAATCTTAGATTCTGAGTGGAAATTGCTCTTAATGGATAATTCCAGGGGCTACACAGAGGCTCTTTTCCTTCCTCTGGGCTGCTTGAGTCAGAATGTTGCCATTCAGAGAGCCTAGGCTTCTCTTGGGGGCTGGTGAGAAATATGGAAGGTCGGGCCCCCCAGCGCAGCTCTGCTGATCAGAATCTGCCTTGTAACCTGATCCCTTTGCACACTGAAGTTGGAGGAGCATCTGTCTAACTCCAATTCTCTCTGGCATTTCTCCCTGCATACGGTTCATCTTAAGGCCTTATTAAAACACAGATTTCCAGCTGGGAGCAGTGGCTCAAGTCTGTAACCCTACCTACCTGGGAGGTGGAGACCAAGAGATCATGGTTTAAGGCCGACTTGGCATGAAAGTTGGAGAGACTCCATCTCAACCAATGTTTGGGCAAAATGGCATCTGTATCCCAGCTAGGGGCTGGACAGTGGCTTGGAGCAGGGACATGCGTCTATCATCCCCAGTGACATGGGAAAGTAAAAATAGGAGGATCATAGTCGGGGAAGCACAAATTGGAGGTTCACAGCCCAAACTGGCCCAGGTATATGGCAAGACCCTATCTTGAACATAATGAATGCAAAAAAAAAGCGGGGGGCGGGGGAGTTAGAGGTATGGCTTAAATAGTAGAGCTAGAAGAGTGAGGCTCTGAGTTCAGTTCCCATTGCCACACCCATCTCCCCCCCACCCCCCTCCCCTGCCCAAAGAAAACCCAGACAGATTCCCGGGTTCCCTTCTCAGAGATTCTGATTTTGTATAGCCCTGTTGAGACCTGAGAGCGTGCACATTGCAGTCTCCCAGGAGAAGCTGAGGCTGCAGTTTGCCTGGAACTAGCCTGTACTCGTGCACAGGACCACAGAAGTGTTCCCTGGAAGGTGCAGGTCCTTAGATGGACATGCACACAGGTGGGTGTTGTGCTCACAGGTGGCTGTTCCTATGAGTCTGTGGTGGCCATTGGCGGATAACAGGGCTCAGCCCTTTGAGGCAGGCCCTGAAAGATGGCAGGTTATTGAGAGAGTTTGGCTCTTTGTTGCTCAATTGTAGGCCATAGAGCCTTAGGAACAAAGAAGCCCAGAAATGAAGGACACGTATTGGCATTGAGGTATGAGTCTGGAAAAGGTCTGAGAACCAGACTGTGGAGGGTCTTGAATGTCTTGTAAAGGAAATGGAATTCTGTCTTGCAGCTTTTTGCTGTTGTGACATCTGTTTCTGAGTCTCCAGGTCTGACTGTACTGACCGCCCTGTGTGTGCTTTCTTTGTTGTCTTCCAGGATTAAGCATGAGAACATCGTGGCTCTGGAAGACATTTATGAAAGCCCCAACCACCTGTATTTGGTCATGCAGCTGTAAGTACCTTGATGAATCAATGAGCGCCAAACGGACCTATAAACTCTAGGACCTAAATTAAAGAGGCTGGGTAACAGGGTAGTGGTAAGACTTGTGGGACACTGGAGAATTTGGGTCAAATGAAGACTGTCCCTTCGAGCCAGGTATAGTGATGCATGCCTGTCACCCAGGGAGGCTGAGGCAGGAGGAACCTGAGTTGAAGGCTAGCCTAGGTTACATAGGAAGATGCTATCTCACAACCAACCAATACACAAGAAAGTCCTCCCCTTCAAAAAATAAAATTCTACTGTGCTTGAAGCAGTGTGCAGGCTTCCAGTCCCCAGCTGCTGGGCTGGACTGGGAATCCTGAAACACTGTGCTGTTACTGCTGGTGTCTCCACAGTCTTCTCCTAGCCTGGGCCCTGTGTTGCCGCTGGCATGCACCTGGGCAGGCTCACTGTGAAGGACTCTGCTCCTGCCAAGGTCCCGCCCTATCTGAAGACTAAAGCAAAATAGGGCTGGAGATATGGTTCAAGTGGTAGAGTTCCAGGCTAGCGAATACAAGGCCCTGAGTTCAAAACCCTCATAAAAGAAAGAAAAGAGAGCATCATAGCATCATTAGAGCCAGATCGGGACACTAGCAGCCTTCTTTGGTTATCTCTGCATCCCAGTACGAGATTCCCAGGGATGGGAGGCAATAAGGAAGCTAAATATTGGTTGATTGGTGTGCCAGTCCTGGGAATTGAACTCTGGGCCTGTCCCCAAGCTTTTATTGCTCAAGGCTAGTGCTCTACCACTTGAGCCACATTTCCACTTCTGGCTTTTTAGTGATTAGTTGGAGATAAGAGTCTCATGGACTTTCCTGCCTGGGCTGGAACCTTTGAACCTCAATCCTTACATCTCAGCCTCCTGAATAGCTAAGAGTGCCACTGGCACTCAGCTGGCTAACAATTTATTTTTCAGGCTTTACCCCTTCCTTATGAATGTTTAAATAATATATAAACTTAAGATGCTGTCAGGATGCAAATGAGTGCTCATGAATGCACTTACTTAATCTTTCATTACCTTTAAAATACTTTATTACATTGTTGTATAAATAATTTAAAAAATGTTCAGTCTGGAAGCATCTGTCCAATTTTTCTCTGAGACTATCTATAAATTTAAGCCTTTAAAAAATGGTTTGGTTTAGTGTTAACTCTCCAGTGATCTAAGTATAGCCCTCCCTAATTCCTTATTCTTTTGTTTCCTTTAAGACTTGCCACATTTCTGATTGTTTTTCCCCTAGCAATCAATAATCCTCACCAAATCTGGGGACTCTCCATGGAGGCTCATGTGGCCATGTTTGTTGACCTGTACCCTTTAAAGATACAGGTGAGGGGCTGGGAACATGGCCTAGTGGTAAAGTGCTTGCCTCGTATACCTGAAGCCCTGGGTTCGATTCCTCAGCACCACATATATAGAAAAAGCCGGAAGTGGCGCTGTGGCTCAAAAGGTAGAGTGCTAGCCTTGAGCAAAAAGAAGCCAGGGACAGTGCTCATGCCCTGAGTCCATGCCCCAGGACTGGCAACAAAGACAAAACAAATAAACTAAAAGATAGCAGGAGAAAAGATACAGGTGAAACCTTGTCAAATATGATTGTCTGATAAAAAGAATAGGACATTTTGGTGACAAGCAAACTCCCTGCCAAATGACAGCTCTGTATCTAATTATGTGCTCATTTGTCCATGATAGAGAATACACTGGTACTGGATTCCAGAGCTAGCTCTATATACCAATCTTTTACCAGATCCATGATTTAAAAATATTTTCTCCTAGCCTTTGATATCTCTTTTTTTTTATCCTATAATTTCCAGCCCAAAAGATTTTAACCTGGATGTCTTTGTTTTTAGTTTTTTAAGAACTTTTGAAAGTGCTTTTGTTACCATGTTTGAGTTTTGGTTTAATAAAGCTTAACAGATTTTGCTCCTGAGATTGCATGTGTTCTCTAGCTTTGTTTGGGTTTGGGGTCTGGGTGAATGGAAAGTGGTTTTATTGTGTTCCTTTGGATCCTGTTTACTTATTTGTATTTGCTTTTGTTTTTGAAGAGCTTAGGAAGTCCTTGATATCTAAATATGCACGTGGATTCTGAGCACATTTTGGAGGACTGTGTTTCACAATATTTGTGCCTGGGAGATTTTTGTTTCCTAGGCTACATCATCCAAGTGCTGAAGCTCAGATGTAGTTGGGGATGCTCTGTACCCGTGTTATTATTTTTCTAATTGCTATTTTGATTTGGAGCATTGTAGCACATTTGTCCCTGTGGTGTTGCAGGAAAAGACTTGATTGTTGCTAGACATCTATATTTAAATTTTATTTGGGGGTTTTAGACAAATGCCCTTTCTCAGAAAATGATATTTAATTCAAACGTTCTTCTTTAGATAGTAGGGGGTCAATCTGACTTTGAGATAAATGATAGACAAAGTCAGTTTGTTTCCAGTTTTGTTTCTCATCTGACTTTGCTCATGGAAATCAGTCCCTGTCTTTGGAGACAATAAAGGACCCATCCTTCCACCTCTTCTACCTTCTCACCCTACCACAGCCCAGACCAAACAAAGCAATAAACCAAGATAACACTGTTCAAAGGGTGTATTAGAAAGACTTTCTTATATAAAAAATCAATGACATTGGTATTGAATTATATCAAATATTAAGTCTATACTTCCTGAATCTCTTGTCTCCAGCCTACAATATCCAACTAGCCATTCAGCTGGTCTACGTGGCTGTGTCAAGCACCACTCCCTTATCAGCTCCAAAATAATCTTCATATTTCCACATCTGCCTCTCCTGATGGCAACCTCATCTTCGCAAGGAACAACACCCTGCTACTAGTTGCTGAAGCCAAAACCCTGGTATCATCCTTCACTCCTCCTCCAATACGTACAAGTCCCCCTCCCCACCCAATATCCCCATCAGCAATCTCAGGGGTCACCGTACATACTTCTAAACCCCCCCCCCCCAGCGTCAAGAACCATGCTGGGGAAAAGCCTGTCCGTCTCCCGCCAGGCTGCCACCCTGGCTGCTCTCTGCCATAGAGTTATTCAGGTCTTGGCTCTCCTTCATTGAAAGCTGCCACTATCCAACATTGCTGTTAAAATTAAAACCAGAGGCCCCAGAACCGCATGGAGACCCGCCTCCTTCCTCCACCTCAGGCAATGCAAGCTAGCACGATGGTGGAGCCTTTTCCCTCTTCTTGCCCCTGTGCCTTGCTTAGGTTCATCCCTCATGGCATGCAGGGAATAGGGATTTCTGCCCCCCCCCCCCCCCGTCACCTTTCCATGGTCGCAGCCCCCCACCCCCCACCGACTGCTGCTCCCAGCATCGTCACTGCTTTATTGGTCTTTCTGACTCTTAACTCATCGGCAGAGTCACTTCTGTTCTGCTCTCCTCTACAGCAGGGCTTGCCTGTGAGAGGCACCGAATAACTATTTGTTCCATGCTGATCACATAGAAAAGGAATAATGATTCACACAGAATCTCTTTTCTCACCCACCCATTCCAAAGAACTTAAGAGCCTGTAGATCCCAATTTTCCATGAAGAGCCTGCTCAGAGAGCCTGCGTCATGCGTTCAAGCCAGTGAGAAACCAGCTGGCGTTTGACTACCTACACGATGGTATTTTCTAGGATGATAACGCTTGTAGGTTCTATTCCTGTGAGTAACTCACTTTACCTGGGAAACTTTATTATGCTTCAGTAAATACTTTTAAAACACAAAGGGAGGTTTACTCAATAATATCACAGGACTTCATTGCAACTATTGCCTTCCATCCACAACCTATTTCCTAAATCACTTTTTTTTTCAATAAAAGCATGCATGCATTTTTACCAATTTTGTGATTGGTTGCAAGGAGCTCCCTGCAGAGGGGATATACATGCTGTTTTCAGGCCATGATGACATTTAAACATGCACAGCCTGCTGAGCTTGAGGAACTAAAAATTAAACACACGTTCTTTAAAGAATATTCATCTGTCCCTGTATAGCCCAAGACCTGGAAATACAGGCTGCTTCTAAGAGACCATGCAGTGTGTCCACGCTGTTGTCCCGGGCACAGAGCTGCTTGGCTGGTCCCCCGCTGTGGAGGAGGTCGCCCTTGCTAGCTTACATGGGGATTTGTGCTGGCAGCTTCTACACTGTGCGCCCAGAACCATTTTTAATTAGAACACAAATGATGACTCGTAATGGAAAGCCTTGTGTAAATATCAAGCACAACAATGAAGGGGTAGTGCTTCTGAATTCTAACACCCTAATATATTTACATATTAATTTATCTGTGCTGGCCACAGATGCTAAGGGAGAGCCTGGGGCCCTGCGGTTTCTGATCCATGTTAGGGGGATGGCCAGGAGGGCGGATGGGGACGTGGACAGAGATGATCCTTTTTACCAACTTTCTTCCTGGAGATTATAATCCCTGACTGCCAGGGTACTCTGAGGGGGAGACACCCCTAAATAGAGGTTGACTAAGACATAGCTGGATGGATGTGTTAGGGGTGAGGTGGGCTGTGCTCCTGGGAGGAGGGCTGGAACACAAAGATGCTTTAGGATGCCTGTAATCTCAGCATCCCCCAAAACCTACTGTTAAACAGCTAGTGAGTCAGAGAAGAAATCACAAGGGAACCTGGCTAGCCTCTTGAAGCAGATAGAAATGTATGAATCTGCATTCAACTTAAAAGTCATACATTAAGAACAAGGAAAGATCGAGAGGCCGAGATCAAGAGGGTCGCAGTTCAAGGACAGACCCTTTCTCATCCCATAGCTAGTCATCCCCATTAGTTTTCCCAGGGCCCTGTAGCAGTCAAGCCTTGCCCTGGAATGGCTATGTAACATAACTGTACTTCTACCCCAAGTTCTAGAACTTGATATGTTGAAACTCTGTGGGGACCTAGTAATGCTTGAGTGTCAGCATCTTCACGCAAGCCCTTCTTACTTTTGGAAACAAGTCCACTTCTGGCTTTTTGCCCTGGAGATAAAGAGTCTCATTATGGACTTTTTCACCTGGGCTGGCTTCAAACCATAATCCTCAGATCTCAAGTCTCCTGAGTAGCTAGGAGACAGGCATGAGCCACCAATGCCTGGCCTTTCAAATGAATCTTTTGTTCTCTCATTTCCTCCCTTCAGACACGCCTCTGTTGATGAGGTTGGGAGTTGATGCATTCACTGAAGGCTTTGAGTTCTCTGGATTTGACCCCCGATCGCAGTAGCCAGAGCCTTGAGGTGCAGCTGTGCAATGGAATAGAGGAGCTCTGTAGACATAGTTTGTTTCTGAAGTCTTTTGAGGTTCATTAGCCTATCTGGGGATTATTTGCACATTAAAAATCACCTCATTTAAGTCATATACTTTTTTGGAAACAGTGTGGCTAAATGGCCTGCTGACATGGGCTGGTATTAAAGAAATGATGCTAAGGACTAAGTGCCTAGATTGACATTGTGGGGCAGTATACTCTTACTTCTGTACCCAAGCAAATCTGTATGACCACAGAGAACCTTATTTTGCAGGAAGCATGTGGAGCTGCAGAGAACTTTATGGGTTGTCTCTTAGAGGAAAGACCTGGGTTTTTGGAGTGGGGAACTATTTTTATGTATGTGTTTGCCAATCCTGGAGCTTGAACACAGGGCTTGGACACTGCCCCTTTCCTTTTTTGTTCAAAGCTAGTGCTGTACCACTTGAACCACAGCTCCACTTCTGACTTTTGGTAGTTCATTGGAGGTAAGAGTCTCATGGAGTTTCTTGCCCTGGCTGGCTTCAAACTGTGAACCTCAGGTCTCAGCCTTCTGAGTACTTAGTATTACAGGCATGAGCCACCAATGACTATCTTTTTTCAAAAACTGCATATCACTCTGTACTATTTGGATTTGTTTTTTTTAAAACCACATTAAAAGAAATTTAAAGAAGTCTTCTCCCCCCACCCCACTCATCTCAAAGGTCTCCCGGCTTCATTATAAAAACCACTTCCCAGATATAAAGGAATCCCTGGTTTCTTATAGCACTCTGTATGTCAGGACCAACCTCCAACTGTCATTATTTCTGCTTCTGCCAGTAATTCTTACGATCGTGAGAATCCATTATTTCTGTAAACAACAAAAACTCATCTGCTGGCATAATGAAAATGTAAATCTTCCTCTGGAAGATGTGACGGGGAGAGCGCGTGCTCCGTTGGTGTGAAATATCATCTCCGAAATAGGAAGAAACCTGATGGTGTGCATTTTCTGAACAGATTCATTTTTAATATCAGCCTTCATACTGAGCTCTTAATGACTTGGGTCTTTAATTATCTCACCGAGCAATTTGCGTTGATTGAAGATGAGCCATTCTCTTGGATATATTGATTCTGGGCTCAGGGAAAAAAAATTGCACAGTATGTTTTGACAAAGTGCCTTTTAACACAATGCCAACTGTGCCATGCCCCCCACCCCCAATTCATGTGGCAGAAGTGTTTGCCTCTGATCTCCACTAGCCTTCACCTTTGCAGTAAAGATGCTATGGAACTCACATTGTGACTGTAACAGAGGACTGTGAGCTGCGAGGTGATGAGCCCCTGATTTTGCTCCTAATATGGAAAGCATGCTGGACAGTCGTGGGTAGCCAGTCAACCCTAACTCCACGATACTATTTCACAAAAATCCAATCATAAAATGAAACTGACCGCGTGTGAGCGTGTCCAGCTCCAGGTAAAGAGCACCTGAAGTGGAAAATGCAGGTGCCACACCAGGACAGGAAGCACCGTTTTACCACTGATCTGGAGAGAAGGTTGCTACTCTTAGTTCTGGAGATAAGTATTGGGAGATGGATCTTAACAGCCACTATGGGCCATAACATTAGGAGTTTTCTTTGCTGCTCATGAACTGCTGGTGCTCTAACAACTTGTGCTTTCTTGCAAATAGACATCATATTTGTTTTTCACAATATCCTCAGAAGCTCTGAACTCAGAAACCCAAGGCCAGTGCTCTAGTCTCTGGTTGGAACACCTTGAGAACCGTCATAAATACAGCCAATTAATGGTGTGTGTGCACAGGATTCTGATCTACATGTGAAGACTGAGATTAAATCTCTGCAGTGAGTTCAAGTCTTTCCTGTGTTTTTGTTTTTGTCAGTCGTGGGGCTTGAACTCAGGGCCTGGGCGCTGTCTCTAAGCTCTTCAGCTCAAGGCTAGCACTCTACCACTTTGAGCCACAGTGCTACTTCTAGTTTCCTGGTGGTTAATTGGAGATAAGAATCTCACAGACTTTCCTGCCTGAGCTAGCTTTGAACCGAGATCCTCAGATCTCAGCCTCCTGAGTAGCTAGGATTACAGGCGTGAGCCACTAAAGCCTGGCGAATCATCTTTCTTAATAGATAGACCTTATTGGTTCCCTCTCTGCTCCTGTCATCACACCTCCTTTCTGAATCTTTGAAGGACCTCTGTGGCTACAGAAGGCCCACTAGAGTAAAACCCAAGTGAATCTCCGTCTCAAGAGCCTAACGTAAACCACCTCTCCAGAGCCCCTTTTGCCACCTGACCCAAGAAATTAGGCCTTGGACATCTTGGGGGAGCCATGGTGCTGCCTTCTCAGCTTCTGTGCTGTAGGCCTGCCTTTCACAGGTGGATGCCTTTAGCTCCAGCCCATCCCAAGGCTGATCTCCCACTTTCTCACTGGCCTGCAGCCCTGGCTGAGAGTACAGTGAGATTATGCTAACATCATTTTTTTTTTTGCCAGTCCTGGGCCTTGGACTCAGGGCCTGAGCACTGTCCCTGGCTTCTTCCCGCTCAAGGCTAGCACTCTGCCACTTGAGCCACAGCGCCGCTTCTGGCCGTTTTCTGTATATGTGGTGTTGGGGAATCGAACCTAGGGCCTCGTGTATCCGAGGCAGGCACTCTTGCCGCTAGGCTATATCCCCAGCCCATCTAACATCATTCTTGATCATCATTTGTGTGTGTGTGTGAAACAGGGCTCGTGCTTGCTAGGAAAGCACTCCACCACTTGAGCCATCACTCAGGACCTAATGTACTGAAGTACTACTTTACATCCGATCATAGAGCTCAGTGAGTTAGCTACTGTGCAGTGCGTAGACTTCCTGAAGCATCTGTCGCCTGCCTGAGGGTGCTCCCTGCGGCTCTCTTCCTGTTCCCTGTGACCCTGTTCATTCTACCCCAACAAGCTATGCCTGCCTCTAAAATGTAGCCATTCAACTTGGAAAAAATTATACTAAGTGAAGTGAGCCAGACCCAAAGAAACATGGACTCTATGGTCTCCCTTATTGGGAATAATTAGCACAGGTTTAGGCAAGTCACAACAGAGGATCACAAGGCCCAATAGCTATACCCTTATGATCACATAAGATGATGCTAAGTGAAATGAACTCCATTTTATGAAAATGATTGTTATATGAGAGTTGTAACTACTTTCAACATCCCATGTGTATCTGTAGTTTCTACTATTGATGATGTTCGTGTATCACCTTCTTGTGATTGTATCTACACTATCTCTATAATCTTATCTGAGTGTATGGGAAACAGTGTGTACTGGTATTAGAATTAGGAAATTCAAAGTGAATACCAAAATTGAGAGACAAAGCGTAAAATACGAGAAACAACTACAAAAGCAATACTTGCAAAACTGTTTGGTGTAAGTGAACTGAACACCTCAGGGGGGGACAGGGGGAGGGGGGAGGGGGGTATGAGGGACAAGGTAACAAACAGTACAAGAAATGTATCCAATGCCTAACGTATGAAACGGTAACCTCTCTGTACATCAGTTTGATAATAAAAATTTAAAAAAAATGTAGCCATTCATTCTGTGATATAATCCACATAGCCTTGTACTTAAAGAAAGATGATTTTATCTTTTGGGAAATGACTTAGAAGAATCATGTGGAGCTTGAGTGTTTTCTGGATTTCTCCATAATCATTTTTGAAATCGCTGCCTGAGAAATTTTCTTAGGAGTCTAGTGCCTTATGATTTATCTGTCTACTTGAGTTCCATAGCCGTATTCTGGTTCCATGGTAATTGTCTTAATGGATGGAAATAATCATTCTCTGAAAGCTGTCATCGACTGAATTCTACTTCTAATTCTTGAGGCTCTTCTTCATTGTGTTTGGAAACAAAGAATTTTCTACTCAGTAGACAAGTCAATTCTTCCTTTCATGGGAAAAATAGGACTTTCGAAGGAATTATCTCAGGAAGATGAATCAGCACTATACAAGTGCATGTAGTTCAGAGTGAGAAACTTCTCCATCTTGGTGGTCTTGCTAAATATTCTCTTCTAAACTGCTTATTCACTGTCACATTGATGTTACTTTTCACTGCACTTGGAACGGAATAAAATGATACTAAATTCAATAGAACTTAGTTTAAAACACCACTCTACCCTAGAGGCAATGTAAGACACGGGCCTAAGCACATTGTACTTGTGATACAGCGATTCATACAGAATTTAGAAGAAACTGTGGATTTTATTTGAGCTGTGTAGAGTGGCACATGCCTCTAATCCCAGTTTTTCTTAGTGCAGAGTGTGAGGATAGTGGTTTGCGGCTGGCCTGGACCAAAAAAAAAAAAAGAGGGCAACCTCCGTCTTAACAAATAAACTGAGCATAGTGACAGGCATCTGCGGTTCTGGCTATTTTGGGGAAGCCATTGGTAGAAGGATTGTGGCTTGAGGCTGATCCCAGGCAAAAACCATGTGATCTTACCTGCAAAATAATTGAAGTAAACAAAAAAGGCTAGAGGCATGGCTCAAGTGGTTTGCAAAAGCAAGGTCCTGAGTTCAAGCTGCACCACTCCCCTATACACATAAATCTGAATTCAATGCAGGTTCAGTGTACCTGCTCTGAAATACTTGGGACCATAGTGTTTCAGATTTCAATGTTGTTGTTGTTGTTTTTTTATAAATATTTGCATATGCATAGTGAGATATCTTGGAAGGGGCATGAATGCAAAACCTAAACCTAACATTCCTTCGTGCTTCACATATAGCTTGTACACATAGCCTGAAGGTAAAGTAACTTTATACGATATTTTTAGCGCCCTGTGTTTTGGCAGCAGCGTGCTGTGTGAGCTCAGATGTGGTATTTTTTCACTTGTAGAATCATGTTGGTGTTCAAAAAGTTTTCCAGATTAGAAATACTTCACCCTGTTGTCCTGAAATCTCTGAGTCTGCCTTGTGTGTGTGTAAGAACCAGATCAAGCCAGCCTCGAATTTGAGAATCCCTAGGGAGCCAGGTTCCCTTGTTTCCTGTACACTTCCTGGTGGTTGCTCAATGTCAAACAATCCTGTATTCCCTGCCACTTAGGAGGCAGAGATTAAGGATGCTCATGACCCAAGGCCAGCTGGGCAAAAAGTGGGAGAACCTATCTGAAAGCAAATGAAGGACAAACGGGTTGAGGATCTGGCTTAATCCTTAGAGCACTTGCTAAACAAGTGTGAGGTTCTGAGTTCAATTCCTAGTAACGGGGGCAGGGGGAGGGGAAGCAAGCTGGGTTGTTATTTATTTATTTTTCAGCAGTGTTGATGCTTTGAGAGTGCAAAGACACTTTGGGAAATCAAGTCAAGTGGAAGACCCTGGCCATAACACTCCTGCTGCTCTCTGCCAGGCTGTCTGGCCCTCTGCCTCTAGCCTGGATTTTGTTCTGTGGCTCAGGCTATGGAGTGGAGCCTGTGGGCTGTGTCCACTTCCTGACCCTGTAGTGTGAAAGGTCACCAACGCCTTTGGTGCGGAAGGCTGCCTGCTACAGGAAATGGCTCTTGTGATGTCCGGCATTGGGCTACCAAGCCCTTGAGTTTACTTGGCAGGAATTGTTTCTTTAACAAGAAAAGCTGGGCAAGCCTTGGAAGGGCCGCTGTTTACTGAAGCAGTGATAAGTGTTTCTAAACATAGGGGCTTTATGAATACTATTTCATCCCGGAATTAATGGAGTTGCAGTGTTTTTTGTTTGTGCTGATATTGGGGCTTGAATTCAGAGCCTGGGTGCTGTCCTTTAGCTTTTTCACACAAGCCTAGGACACTGCCACTTGAACCACAGCTCCACTTCTGGCTTTTTAGTAGTTAATTAGAGATAAGAGTCTCACAAGCTTTTCTGCTTAAGCTGGCTTCAAACGCCAGTCCTCATAGTTTAGCCTCCTGAGTAGCTAGAATTACAGGCATGAGCCGCCAGCACCTGGCTCTTGGTAGAGGTTTTTGTTTTGTTTTGTTTTAAGTCTGTCTAATTTGCAGAAATATAATGCGGGGGTGAGAATTTATCATGACATTTGATGTGTAATTGCTACAGGTGAACCTTTTTTCCAGTAGCTTATCCATTGAAGTTCCTGGGTGTATAAGTCTCCACATATACTAGATTAGCCATTGCCCCAGAAAGAATGCAGATTAATGCTCATGGAGTCTGTCATCACAGATTAGCATACCTTCACTTTATATGGGTCTGTATATAGCCTTGCTTTATGGATATCTCATTTTTTTTAATGTGGTTGATTCATTAACATTGAACTCATAGCTAACAGCACTATATTACAAAAACAAAAAACTCAGACCTGAACAAAGCTACGTAACAGATTTGTCTAGGCTTCCTGCACTTAGAAACACTGGCCAGATAAAAGCCCCAGGGATGTGAACAACTTGGCAGGCAGCAGCTACTCTATGGGAAGGACGTTTATTTCCAGTATGAACATTGAACGAGGAGACAGCGTTGTTCAGCGTCGGCTGGGAAGGGATGCGTTGCATGACTCAGAATTTTTTGTTCCTTGCCTCGTGTCTATGAATGCCCACAAAATTCTCATGAGGAATTTCACCCAGGAGAAATATGATTAGTAATATTAGTAGTGAGAATTGGGAAGACTTACGTGTTAATTTTCTCTCCTCTTTTCCATCCCAATGGATAGATCACAGTATTTTCCCCCATAGAGCATCAGTGAAAATTCACTAATCTTCACCATTTGACAGTCCCACTTTGTAGTTGCGCCTCGATTGTTTAGTGTTCCAATGACTCTTTTCTTATGAAGGCTTAGTTGCTGATTTGCAAGCAAACAACCCACCAAAAAAGCCAAAAAGCCTGCACCTGGATTTCATTAATGAATTGATTATGATGTATGGATACAGTTTACTAGCGATAAATATACCTCTGGCACAGAGTTCAGACTTCTGCCAGAGAATCCCAACTCTTCTTACGTAGCTGGCTGTGCTTTCCTCAGTCTCTGTCTGCCAACGGCCTTCATTCCTCTCCCTGCTATTCACTTTAGGAATCTCTATACATCAGAAGTTTTTCCTTCCTCCAAACATACCTGCTAGAATGGAGATCTGTACTTCTCTCTTCCCAGGGTGGGTAAAGCCCAAATCAGAGGGGCTGAACAGGTGAGAGACATATTCCCATGTGTATGGGCTGTCCATCTTGGCTGGCAGAGACCGTGCATGTCGAGATCCATCAGGCAGCTTTCCATACTGTGCATATGGGCATAGCTATCTAGCAGGTGGAAAGCAGAAGGAGATGTGGAGGGACAGGGAGAGGGTTGTGGGGGCCCTGAGAGCAGTGCACACACCCCCTTCCATGTTTGTTTTGGCCAGGTGGGCTTTCTGCGAAGCAGCTCTGAACTACTAGGAAACTTGGGCATACACTGACTTTCAGAGCCCCAGTTTCTCTGTCTATAAAATGGGAAGGGAGAGCAATGGGAGGGGATGAAGAGAGGGAACCACTAGCTCATGCCGGGCCCTGTTTGAGCCTGAAATCTGTCAGGCTCCTGGCATCAAGGTGTGGTAGGTACTCCATTCAGATATGGTGAGGATGGCTGGCCAGAAATCTTGCCAGTAGTCCCCTCCGTCTCCCTCTCTTGACCTCGGTGAGATTATTTAAGGTTTGCCACCTCTGCAGCCCCTTCTGCGGCGGTCTGGGGATGCTGACTGCCCATGGAGAAGGAGGGGGCTCCTGCATGGTGGCTGTCCAGCGAGGTGCCCATCCCTGCCCCATCACCCACAAGCATCTGGGGAGGCCATACCAGGACTGGGCAGAGTGACTCAAGGGGTAGAGCACTTGCTTCACAAGGGCAAGTCTGAGTCCAATCCCCAGTACTGTCAACATACAAACATACATACATACTTAATTTTAAAATGTGGAAGTGCTGCACAGTAAAGGTTATAAAACACTGTTTATATATCAGTTACGTGAGCATGTATATGTGGTTGGCTTGTTTAGGAAGATCAGCCTTTCTTCAGTTGTTACCATGACTGACTTCTCCCATGCAGCTATTTCTATCCAGGCAAATGAAACCAGCAATGACTTAGACTGGAATTCACTGTGCAACAAAGACTTAGGCTGGAACTCAGTCCTCTGACATTTAAGAGTATAGATTTTGTTTGTTGCTGCCTTTTTTTGTTGGTTTTTGTGGTTCTGAGGATCAAACCCAGAACCTCATGTATGCTAGGCAAGTGTTCTACCGCTGTGCTATGAATATAGCTCTGGATATTCTTTCAGTCATGGAGATAGGACCTAAGGTCTATGTTCCTATGGGAACAGGCAATATCTCACTGTCACTCAGCTCCAAAGGCTCGCCAACCGGAATGCTCTTGTTAATTGCATGCCAGGTTGAACAAAATGTAATGCTAACTAGAAGCATCATGACTTCAGCAGTCGTTGAACGTGTTTTGCAATGTGTTATCATACGGTAGCATCCTGATTGAGCACTTAGATATACTAAAATTCTTTTCTCTTTATTTAGGGAATTGATAGTATGATCCTGAAATGATCTGTGGTGAAGCAATGTATTTGGACCTGAAGAATGTAGGAATGATTGTGTTTCTATTAGTTTTCTCATTTGTTGTTTAATATGCTTGTGTTTCCATGAGTTTTCTCATTTATTGTTTCATGTGAACGGTTTGTGGACACTGTTCTATCTGTGCTGTTCTTTTGGAACACAAAGATGATACTCTCCCTTTGGGTCCAGAGGCAGAAGCGGATGATGGCTACTCAGGATACGTGTCGGTGTAGTCAGCTTTCCATCACTATGACAAAATATTGAAGCGATTATAAAAAGAAGAGGCTTCGTTGGCTCACCATGGGACCAGACTGGCGGAGCCTTTACTTTTAGGACTCAGGTGGCAGGAATTGGAGAACATGTGGCGGAGTACCTGCTCACTTCATGGCTAGGGAGCAAAAGAGGGAGGAGAAAGGGCAGGGCCCCACCGTGGCATGCAGGAGCACTCCTGAGTGTGCTCCATCCCAGTGGTCCCTACCTTCTAGAAGATTCCACCACCTCCCCATAGAACCACCCAGGACCAAGTCTTCACTTTTGGGCCTTTGGGTGACATTTATCATCCCCCAACCATAGCCAGATGGGAAGGCGAGAAGAGAAAGGGATGTAGACAGCTGGGATTTGTATACTACCCATCACCAACAAAACTTGCTATGCAAATGAGCTTCTTCCGGTTGAAGAAGAGAAGGGAGGGCCAGGATGGCGGTCCTAACCTGACACCAGACATGGACCGGCAGTCAGCCATGGATATACTTTGTGTCGATTGCTTCTTTCTCTTAAAACAAAAAAATAATTGTAGTTATCCAGGATTGGAATGGAGGCTCGGCTAATTAAAGTTTCACCGTAACATCAGTACGTCAGCAAGCAGCATAATAACATGGGCTTTGCTTTAAGAAATGGGATTTTTGTTGTTGTTTGGTTTTTATTTGTTTTGGCAGAAGTTGTTCTGTGTAATTTTGATTTTGAGTTCCAATTTGGGGCTTTAAACTGAAGGCCTCCTACTTGCTAAAAAACGTGCTCCGCCACTTGAGCCGTGCTTGCTGCTGGCCCTCTTTGCTCTAGTTATTTTTCATATAAGATCTTAGGCGTTTGCTCCAGCCAGTCTTGGACCTCCTACCTCTGCCTCCCTCATAACTGGCATAAAGGCCTGTGTCACCATACCTGGCTTGATTTTGAGCTCGGATCTCACTAGCTTCTTCTTTTTTTGCCCAGGCTGGCTTAGAACCATGACCCTCTTCTAGCTCCTGTGTATCTGGGATATTAGGTGCGTGCCCCCACATCTAATACTTACACATTCTCCATCAGGAATTTAAGCACCTATTTAAAAGGAAGAGAAATGGAACGTGAAATCAAGTATTGGTGGCCAAATGGTAGCCGTAGCTTGTGGAGAACAGTCAGTAAAGGTCTCCTAGAGACTGTTACGTAGCAGACTGCCAGAGTTCCCATCTCTAACCTTTCTTGGTTTTGTGGTATTTTGAGGGTGATGAGGCTAAGTGAATGTCTTGAAGAAGCTCGCAGACCTGCCTTCATACCCCATGCCCTCACTAGCCCCTGCTCTTGGGGCAGGAGCTTCTGGGCCTGCTTCAATGGCTGTCATTTCAGTCCTAAGCATATTCTCTTCAGGCCATTTAGGGGTGGAATCCCTGAGGATTTACACGTGTAGTACAGTCGAGCATTTACTTCTTTGACTAGGTATTACCAGTGCTAGATGACATTGACATGGCAGTGACTAGAGCTGAGAGCCATTGTGTTCAGTTTCTTTCACCTTTTCCCTCTCAAAGTCGCCATACATCAATAGCCTATCAGCTTAGTCTTGGCCCTTAATGGCCACCCAGAAGTTTTGTGTGCATGTGCAAGCTTGACAGTACAGTACACCTCCGAGCATATCCCTGGAAGCTCTCAACTAAGACCACGTGCTCGGTTTGTGAAGGACACAGACTTCCAGTGGCCAAGAGGTAAGCAAAGCAACTGAACACAATTGGACAATCAGAAAACCATAGGAAAGGCAACACGGATGCTCCGCGCATCTCCCTCCCTTCTTCCTCCCCCATCCTTATCCTAGCTGGAGCTCCACTTGCAGTCAGGAAACAATGTCCCCAAAGGCTCACTGTAACTTGTTTTTCTTCAACTCTGTAATCTACCTCTTGCTACTCATTCCTATAATTGCATGGTGGAAGCTAAAGAGTGGATCTTTTTCCCCCGCTGTCCGTAATTTAAAATGATTCGTGGGTCTTCCTTGTTTCCTAGAATTCTTTTACGGTGATTAGCTTCAAAGACAGGGTGAAAGAACGTGGGGATAAGTGGCTTGTTTACTTCTTTGCATCTTCAGATGCTTTATTAAGAGCTAAGGATGTGTAGCTCAAGTGAGAGAGTGCTTCTCTGGCAAGCACAAGACCATGAGTTTAGACTCCAGTAACACACACACACACACACACACACACACACACAGGCACGTGCAAGCGTACAATGCTTTCAGTGACTTTATCAGTAATGTGATCTTGTCTAGGACATGATTGGTTGGTAAATGCATATATATATAGTTTGACAGAGATGAGCTTGTTTTAAATGACCCCCTACTGTACATTCTATTAAAGGTTGTAGATCATTCAATAAAGAGGTGAGCTAGAATCTGTTGCCCCACCCTTCAAAGTTATTCTTTTTCCTGTCCTTTAGTGTTCATATGCCATCATCCCTCTGTGTTAGTTCATTTTCTCAGTGTTCTGATAAAATACCACACAGGGCAGCTTAGCAGAAGGAAAGATTTAGTTGGGTTCACAGTTTCAGAGGTTTCCATCCATAGTCCTTGGCTCCGTTGATTCTGTTTATTTGTTTTGTTTTTGTTGCCAGTCCTGGGGTGTGGACTCAGGACCTGAGCACTGTCCCTGTCTTCTTTTTGCTCTAGGCTAGCACTCTACCTCTTGAGCCACAGTGCCACTTCTGGCTTTTTTCTACATATGTAGTGCCGAGGAATTGAACCCAGGGCTACAGGTATATAAGATGAGCACTTTACCACTGGGCCATATTCCCAGCCCTGGCTCCGTTGATTCTGGGGAGGCAGAATATCATGGTGGTAGGAGCATGTGGCAGAGGCTGCTCACCTCATAGCAGAAAGGAAGCAGAGACAGAGAGGCTAGAAGAGGCCTAGGGACAAGATATTCTCAAAGACTTACCCCCATTGGCTTCCTCCCTCCAGAGACTCCAGCTTCTGAACTTGCCACAACCTCTCCTCCCCGCCCCCCCACCACCACCCAAAGCAGCACCACTTGCAGGAACCAAGCCTCCAATTCATGGGCCTTTTGTAGGGGGTGCTTTATATCCGAGTCCTCATGCCATGTTTGGGAACCATGTTACATTCAACATAGACACCTGCATTCTGCACGTGTGCAAATTCTTTTGGAACTTCCTACTGTGGAGTTGACTAGAGTCTAGGGACCTTCCACGACATCCTGCTGGCTGGAATGGGCTTACTCAGTCACATAGGGAGACAAGAATCACCAATGGGGGCTGGGAATATGGCCTAGTGGCAAGAGTGCCTGCCTCGTATACATGAAACCCTGGGTTCAATTCCTCAGCACCACATATATAGAAAACAGCCAGAAGTGGCGCTGTGGCTCAAGTGGCAGAGTGCTAGCCTTGAGCAAAAAAAAAAAAGAAGCCAGGGACAGTGCTCAAGCCCAGAGTTCAAGCCCCACGACTGGCCAAAAAAAAAAAAAAAGAAGAATCACCAATGGCAGTGGGTTCCATGAAGTTCTCAGCCTTGGAAAAGCTTCCAGTTGGAAGTCTTAGAAGGCCCACTGTGACCAGCGCCTGCCCTTGGACTGGGCCATTCTTTTCCAAGTGGCTTCTGGAGATGGTGAGTTGATTAGGACATGGGTACCATGATTGATTTTGATGCTTATTTTTGCAATTCTGTTGCCTTTATCTAAAACCCTAGGCAGTCTAAAAATAAAGACTGAACTTGAAGAATTAAAAAAAAAATAAACATTATCTGTTTCTGACTGTGGCCCCTTGAGCCACTTCTTTAGGCTCTGAGCTAGGCTTGCCTTCCAAGATTGATCAATATCTTCTTGCCTTGCTCATTTGTGCTAAGAATCCAAATAAGATCACTGGGCAACCTTAGCCACTCACGTTTGTAATCCCTGCTACTCAGAAGGCTGAGATCATAGTTCAGAGCCAGCCTGGGCAGGATGGTCTGTGAGACTCTTATCTCCAATTAAGCAGCAAAAATTAAAGAGAAAGAAATCCAAAAGTAGAGCTATGGCTCAAGTGGAGCACCAGCAAAAAAACAAAAACTCTACAGGACAGCACTCTGGCCTTGCCATCAAGCCCCAGGACTGGCACAAAATAGGAGGAGGAGGGGAGCAGTAATAAGTAAGATGGGGGAATGGAGGCTCCCAAGGCTGACAGGTGCTGGGCCTCGGCATGCCTCACTGAGCCGGGCTGGTAAGGGAAGATGCTTCCTGCTGGATGCGCTGGAGATTTGCACTGAGCCAGGGTCCAAATCCAGATGCAGAGATCTGTGCATCCTCACGCAGTGTGAGAGCCAGAGGACCAAGCTTGCAGTGGTTCCAGATGCCGCCTGCCTCCGCTGGGGGTGGCGGGGACTCCATGGCGGTGGGAGGGGAGGGCGTGGCTCTGTCTGGAGAAGGTGGCGGTTGGGGCGCAGGCCCTGGCATCCCCTGGCACCCCTCCCCGTGGTGAGGCCCGCCCCCTGGGGCTGAGTCAGCCTGTCTGGGGGCGGCTGAGAACCTGCTGGGAAAACCCACGTGGAGCTCTAGGATTACATAAATGGAAAGTTGGGGGGGGGGTGGGAATAATACAGATGCAGAGGGTTCGTAGAGATGGAATACATTGTAGCTGAGAAAAAAAAGCCTTGGCTGAGAAAATGTGGGGGTGCTGAGGCGTTGCTGGAGGATTTTTGTGGGTTTTTTTTTTCTGTACTCCTTGATGAAGGGAGACAGGGAGCTGGTGGCTTCAGAAGAAACCAGCTGCCTCCACCCACTTTGCATTGTTGAAACAAACACAGACATGAAGAACAGGACCGCCATGCCATAGAGGCTGGGGGAAGGAAATGGAAATAGCAAGACTATAAGGAATTGAATGTATTCTTCAATCTTGGGGTGGGGGGGGGAATCAAAAATATCTAGAATGGAGATTCATAACCCAAATCTCTGAGTGTGCTCACTCAGAAGTGGCAAGAAAAAAACAACAACACAAAAAGGAAAAGCCAGTGGCTCACGCCTGTAAGCTTAGCTACTCAGAAGGCTGAAATATGAGGACTGTGGCTCTAAGCTAGATTGGGCAGAAAAAGTCTGTGAGATCCTTATTTCCAATTACCCACTAAAAAACCAGAAGTGGGGCTGTGGCTCAAGTGGTAGAATATCAACCTTGAGGGAAAAAGCAAAAACTAAAGGCCCCGAGTTCAAGCCCCAGGACTGGCACAAACAAATAATGGACAATGGGGGCATGATTGTATTATTGCCCTTCTTGTCCATCTAATAGGGAAAAATGGAAAGCAATGAGTGGAGTAAATTTTACCTCCTGGAGTAAAGATAGAATTGGAACCCCAGAATTTGTGGTAGAGTGTTGGGACTGTATGTATTCTCTGCTGTGGGCCCTCAGAACTTGGGAGGCTTTCCTGAGTGCATGCCCGGTATGTTCTAGAAAGGTGCGCTGCTGGTCAATGGAGTGGTAAGCTCATCATAGTAAGTATTCTTAGGATAGGATTCTTACAACAGGATGTCTTAATGGCAGGCAGTTGCTACTATTTAGGAAAATACCATGGCTGTGGAGGTAGTTGTAGAAATTCTTATTCCTGGGGTAACAGCAGAGTTTATTAGTCTAGATACATAACCAACCTTTTCTTCTTCTTTTCCCCTCCCTCCTTTTCAGAGGGTCACAGCCTTATTCTATGACAATCTTCCCCTCCCTCCCCCCTCCCTTCCTCCCCCTTCCCTCCCTCTCTCCCCCCTCCCTCCCTCCCTCTCTCCCTCCCTCCCTTCCTTCCCTTTCCTTTTTCCTTTCCTTCCCTTTCTCTTGTCTTCTTTGGTGCTGGAAGGAAGCACAGTGGGTCCCTGACCACTCCAGGAAACAAGGGTTTCTATCGTGTTTAATCATTTTTGAGTAACATCATGTCATTTGTAGTTATCATCATAATTTCATTTTAATTAAAGAATGGGACCTTTAAAACACACTGGAGAGTTCTAAGAGCAAGAAAACCTCCCGGCCAAAAGGTTCAGACTTCCCACAGCAGATGATGATGGACGGCTGGCCCCGTGGCTGGTGACCAGCTGGGGTCAAGGTTGAGCCGGGAGTGGTTGTCATGACTGTGGGCGCTGCCAAGACCTTACCTCTAGGAGAATCGGAACCCCCCTCCTGCTATGGGGGAAGTACAATGGCATGGGCTCTCACTGCCTAGGTTGCCATCCCAAGTCCAAACTTACTGTGTGAATCTGAGTGCAACTCTTCACTTCTCTGTGCCTGTTTTGTCCCTTTAAGATGTGATATGAGCGCATTTATCTCACAACTGACTGTGAGGATTAAATAACATTTTGTGTGTGTGTGTGTGTGTGTGTGTGTGTGTGCGCGTGTGTGCTTGGAATCCTACATATCACACCTTTTTTGAAAGAAAATGGACTATTTGTAACCCACCATTTCAAGGATACCCAGTTCTTTAGTTTTCCTGATTAGAACCCATAGGGTCTTTCTGCCAATAGGTAAACAGTTGGGTCCACGTGACTGGCAATGTCTTCTGCCCTGAGCAACAGTATTACGTCATCTCCAGGGGAATACTTGGGTCAGTCTGTTGGCAACTCTGTACTTGTGCTGATCTTTCTCAACATCTTTATTGAGCATCTATTATTATCCCCTAGGAATATACCAGCTACATAAAGATGTAAAGAAAAACACTCGACATAGTAGTGAGAAAAAAGGTGGCAAACACATATTTTCTACAACAGCATTTTTGTTTGTGTGTTGTTTACCTTATTATCAAAGCTGCACGTCCCTGGACAGAACTAGAGACACAGACTTAGTTTTTTTTCAGTACTGGGGACTGATCGCTTTTATGCTTGCTGGGCAGACACTCTATACTTGAGGCATACTCTAGCCCTTTTTGCTTTTCTTATGTTTTAGATTGTCTCAAGTTTTTGACTGAGATCACCCTTAGTCTACAATCTACCTCCCACATCACTGAGCTTACAGATAGGTACCACCATGCCTGGCTTGTTGATGGAAATGTGGTCTTCCTATCTTTTATGCCCAGGCTGACCCAGAACCATGTTCTTCTTGATCTCCACTTAATAGCTGAGACCATCGGCATGCACTACCATGCTCAGCCCTCACATCTTTGGGGGCTCAAATCTGGCAAGTTGTGGGGTGAAGGGTGGAATAATTTGTAGCTGCTGCAACTGTACTAATTTACCTGCTGCCCTCCCCCAACTTGATGGAGCCTGTCCCAGTGAAAACTCCCTATTTCAGGAGTTGGGTTCTAGCTTGGGGGCAAGGGGAGGGCTTATGAGCAGTGTTGTTTCCCACCAACGACGCATAACTAAACCTCCCAGCAATGCATGTAGTATACTGAGATGACCAAAATGAGCATAGCCCCGCCAGGAACCTGTGTTGGCAACTTTATATAACCCACCCAGCTCACAAAACACCGTGCAGAATTCTCTGTCTGACATTCCATCAGTCATAATGGGAGTTTCCACCAACTGTTGATGTTGTAAAATGGATTTTTTTTAAAAATAGACTCTGCTTCTCTTATTTCATCATGAAATCAAGAATCCATTTCCACTCCTCCGCCTCTTGGCATTAATTCCAGGTTAATAACGTCTCTGGCCCTGGGGTTCCGGGGCAGTTGTTTTCTGGCTAACAGCAAACCAGCTGCAACACAGGAGAGGTGGATTCTAAGCCCTTGAGCTTCTAAGGAATCTATGTTCCAGCTATTTATAGTCAGGTGGTCTTAGTGGCCTGGAACAGCATCGACACCTACAGGGAGAAGGGAGAAAAACACCGGAGAGGCTTACTCAACCCTGCCTTTCCAGGCCCGCGGATAGGTTGTATCATAAACTGCTTTATTAAGTGGCAGGTCCTTTGTACAACTACTTAAAGAATAAGAAAAAAAATAAAATAAGAAGCAAAAGGAAATGGAAGTCTGCATGATAGAAAGCAAAGAACTTAGCAGACAAATATACATGAGAATTTATATTTACCAGAGTGCCCACAGGTCTCCTCCGACCTGCCAATAGGTGTTTTCAGAATGTTTCCAACTATATCTTCATTGCTATATTTTTTTTTCTGAGTGTAAAGACCCTCAGTTTTCCTCTGGCACTTGCTATTTATCCATACCACTAGATGAACTTGTCATAGAAAGCTCTTGAGCTTGCTGGGCAGATGGGCTACAATTGAGACACGCTTTTGTTATTTAGGGTGGGGGGAGTAATTATAGTTTTGTTGTTGTTTTTCTCTGGGATCAGCTTTGAGCTGCAATCTACCTACTTATGCTTCCCAATTGCCTGACACCATACCTGGCTTGTTGGTTGAATTGTAGTCGTGTGTGTGTGTGTGTGTGTGTGTGTGTGTGTGTGTGTGTGTGTGCGCGCGTGTAGACTGACCTGGGACTATGCAGATGCTAAGCTGCAGAATTGGATTTAGATTCCCTACAGTTAAGGGGAATCAGATGCTAAGACAGGCTCATGCAGCAAGACTATATAGCAAGCTAGCTTCAGGATGTGTGCGGGAGGGGGGTGGGCAGGGGGACTCAGGGAGATGGGCATCTTAGCTTCAGCAACATACCCTCTGAGGCTGAAACAGTTCCTTCCCTCAGTTCTGGAGGCTAGAAGTCCCAGATTAGGATGTTGGCCTAATCATCACTCTCATCCAGATTGGCTGACAGCCTTCTTGCTTCCTGATCAGCACACTCATTCCTGGTTGGCAGACAGAGTTCTTGCTGTGACCCCACGCAGTGGATAGAAAACGGGCTCGGACATCTGACATCTCTTCTTATAAGGACACCAGTTCCATCCCACGAGTCCCCTGTTCTTATGACATTATCTGACTTCCCAAAGGCCTCATCTCCTAATACCATTGCATTGGAGAGTAGGATTTCAACTCAGGAAGTCAAGAGCAGGGGAACCCAAACATCCCGTCCATAACAGAAAGGAGGGTCGGGCTGCATATCTTTGTCCTTGTTGGTTAAGATGGAGTCTGCAGAGCGCAGGCAGACGTAGCCGCATGGTTGTGGAAATCTGAGCAGGGGCAAGGAAAGCAAGGGCACCCGTGCCGCCCTTGGGCTTGCCCAGGCTTTGCTTGCACATACATGATTGTACATTATCATAAGGATTTTGAACTGTGGGAGGAAACAGCTGACCACATAGGCAGGCCTCCCCTCCCCCGCCAAAGGAACGGATGGACTTATACTGATTCCTCCACCTCCCCACGTCTAGATCTCAGCTGGATCTCTTCCCCACACACCAAACCTGGATCATTTTCTCAGAACAGACTCCCATTAATCCACAATGACAGAATGCCAATTTTATTAATTCATAATGAAATGTGTGATTATCCAGTTAGGTTTCACGTTTGCTAAACAGCACAGTATTTCCCTTTAGGCAAAAAAAAAAAAAAAAACCCTTGAAAAGGCAAACGGTAATCAGAAAATTGCTCTGATGGTTGGATGCGATGTAGGAGCAGGGAGTGGGGGCTGTGTCGCTGCTGGTCATCAAGCTGTGACGGGTCTGAACTCTCCATCTCGACTGCAGCTACATTCCTGCTGAGTTCACCGCCATGCCAGTGGCCAGTACCTCTCTCTACCTTCTCTGATAGTACTGGAGGGCACCACGACCCCAGAAAAGATGGGGAGCCCTTCTTTCTAAGCTCCTAGCCTATGCTATCTCTGGGCTTTCTCTTTAGAATAGGAGCTTCCTATCTTCATATACAATGCCCAAACTCCACTGTACAAAAAAAAATGAGCAATAGATATACTCACATGTTTCTGTCCTCTTCAGAAGATTTAAAATATATTTGCATTTATATTAGTAGGTATATAAAAATAGGCATAAGATGGGTGCTGGTACTTTATACCTCTAGTCCTAGCTAACTGAGAGGCTGAGATTGAGATGATTGTGGTTCAAAGCCAGGCTGGGCACACATAGGAGACTCCTTCTCAACTAATGGCTGGGTGGGGGGAAAAAACAACCCAACAATCTACATTAAAAAAATAATAATAAGGAAGCTAGAGATAGCACTCAGTAGTAAAGTGCCTGTGTAGCAAATTCAAGGCCCGAGTTCAAATCCCAGTAGCACAAGCCCACACCCAGAAAAAGATACATACTCTTTAACCTTGGGCTTTTCATTGCCATTTTGATGATCTATTCCCAGTTCTTTGATTTTTGTTTACAACTTGAGTCCGAGTTGCGGCCCAGGAATCGTCCAGTGGGGATCAGTGATTTCATAAGCTCCCGTCCCGTTCAGTTTCATCACCACTTGTAGGACCTTTGTTTCTGATCACTAGTTACTTCCATGGCACATTGACATTTTCCACTTCGCTTTATAAAAAGCAACAGGATATTGTCCCACATATTCAGACAGCAGAGCCAACAGGGCTTATCATCAACAACAACAACAACAAAAATAGAGTGATTCTACTCAGACATCACTGTGGGTGAGAAGCCATTGCCCTGAGACAAAGCTCCATTCGTGAAATCCAGTGTTGGCTTCACAATGATGATGTTGTTTGATCTTCCACGGACACTGTCTATGCTTTTCAAAGGCAAATGTACAAAAGTGAGGAGTGCTTCCCACCTTCCCTCAGATGGCACTTGGACTTGGTGGCGTGCTCCTGAATACCAGTGATGTGTCAGGCACTGTGTTGAGCCTCAGTTTCTGCCTTCTGAGTAAGGGTGGAATGTGAGAGATTTGCCTTTTTGCCTTTCCGTGTTCTTCCACACCGTCTTCGGAGATGACATCCACTTGTCCTTACTCGAGGCAGTTCCAATCTCAGCACTGTGGGCCTCTGGGGCTGTTTAGTTTGTGGTTGTGATGGGATGGCCTTTGTGTTGTCCGCCAACACCTTTCTCTCTGTAATCCATCTCGTTTGTATTGAACGGCACGTTATAGCGCCCCCTGGTGGTGAAATGAAGCGTGCCCCCAGAGCAGCTGACACACCCCAGCTGAAAACCATTGCATTAGACCCGCCAGATTCCTCAACTTTGCTAGAAAAAAAAAGACAAGGAACCTACCTGCTGTTCATCTGAGCATCTTAGAGTCATTTTGTTCCCAAAGCCACAGGTCTGTGCGTGGAGACTGGAGGGTGATGGGGGAGACACCACCCTTGGTTCATGACAGTGGATACTGTCGCTTTGGGAGAACTTGTCACATCCAACATTTTGCGCACTTAGCACATTGCACCTCCTCCACCTGCTGCCCATACCCCAAGAAGCCTGGGCCCACGTGATGCCCCCTCCCCCAACAGCAAAAGTGAATGTGGATTTAGTAATGTTGATCTAATGAATGTGAATTTAGTAAATGCTAATTTAGTAATGAGCTTGGGAAGTTGCCTGCGTGGTTGTCGAGCCCTGGGCTGAACTGGTACACGCAGGGTGGTACACGGTGCCACAGAGGCAGGAAGGGCTACGATCTAGGTCCCATCAAGCTTCCAGATGCCCGCAGCTGTGCAGAGGGCCACAAAGCGGGAAGACACTCGCTCACCAAGAACACCGGAGCTTCCTTCTGCTAATACAGTAGTCAACGTTAAAAGAGAACGCCGTTCATTTAGGAATAGTCCAGGAAGAGTACTGTGTGCTTTCCGCAGGCTTATTATGTGTGATTTAAACTATAGTTTAGGAGGTATAATGTCTTTATCTTAAAAGTCATTTTTGTATTGGTTTTTATAAGTAATTTGAAAAAAAATTATGTTTCAGTGTTCAACATTGATACCAACTCTTCTGGCACATTTTCACAGCCCAGTCACAGTTTAGCAGTGAACCCCAGAGGAAATAATGAGCTCTTAACTGCTTAGTCTTTGCAGTTGTGGGAAAATCAGTATAATTAGGCTTTCATGAGAGGAACTGGGTTTTCATCATTAAAAAAAGAAGAAGAAGAATAGTGCTCATTTCCAGGAGAGCAGTTGGTGTGAGGCAAGTTGGAGTTGTAGAGATGTTAGAAGAGAAGTTGATGATGTATTATTAGCAGAAGAAGTGTTTCTCACTCAAACCAACTCTTGGAACTTTTGAAGTGATATTTCTTCTTTCCTGATGTTAGTGACACGTGTACATTAGAAAGAAATGTCAAGATTTAGGTGGGCACAGGTGTCTCATGCTTATAATCCCAGCTACTTGGGAGGCTGAGATGGGTAGGATTGCAGTTTGAGGCCAGATGGTCAGATGCCTTCATGAGACCCCTTTTTAAGCTGTATCTGGATAAGGTGGTGCATGTCTGTCATCCCAGTCGACATGAGAGGCTGAGTTTGGGTCAGAGGACCAAGTCAGCCTAGGTAGAAAATTCTATGAGATTCGATGCCCTCACAGGAAAGCTGGACATTTACTTATATGCCTGCAATCCAGTGGTGACCAGAAAGCCTGAAAGTAGACAGATTGCGTCAGGTACATTCCCAGGCAGGAGACTAGACTCTGTCCTCAAATAACCAGTGAAAAGAACAGACTGGAGGCATGACTCAACATAATTGTGAGTGTGAAGCCCTGAGTTCAAATCTAACTAAACCTGTGTGTCATTGAAGAAAGGGTTTGGGTTTGGTTTCTAGTTTTTCTGAATTCAGCATCTCCTACAGTATGTGAAACTCGGTCTTACAAATTGAATTCAAAACACCACTTGTCACTACTCACAGACATTATTTGGTTCCTTCTTAGCAAGAGAAACTATTTCCAGAATTACTCATAAGTGTATTCACCCTTAATTTTAACTTGGTCGTGTCTAAATGACTTTTTTGTTTCCAACACTGCTTTTTGTCTTATGCCATTTCTTCCAGTGACTAAGTCATGGGATGCTAATCTTGTGCCTATGAAAAGGATTTTAATTAGTGGCACTCAAGCCACCAGATGGCTCCCTTAGGTTTTTAAACCTGTACTTGAGGGCTATAAATTGTCGTCCCCTGAATAAATGTCTGGACTAATGTAGAACAGATGCCCCCCAGTTGTGATGCCAGCGGGTCTGTGTGGTCAGCTCTGAGCATCGTCACGGGAGGGTTTTGCTTCTCTCTTTCAAGGTACAAGATCCCCACATGGTTTAGCCACAGGCATTATGACTTACTTACCTTCTTTAGCTTTTCTTTTCATTCCTCCCCCTGCCCCCAGTTGAAATACTTCTTTTTCCTTCCTGCTGTATTTCTCAACTAAGCAAAGACTTTGCATCCAAGCCAAGAGGCAGAAGTGAGGTGTGGCTGGTGGGACTTCCGGTGTCCTGATCAACTCACATCATTTCCCAGAGTCCTCTGGGGCACTTGTCACATGAACGCTAATGGGGTGGATTCAACTTCACCACAAAGGAACAGGCTGGGTATGAGAATGATTGGGTTTGACCAGAGCTTCTCCTTGGAAGGCTGCTGGGGTCCCTCACTTTGGGAATGCGCCCTGCCAGGTGCCCCCATGCACCTCACTGTTTTGGAGAAAGCTTCTAGGAAAAAGATTCACCTGCTGTTGCTCTGACCAGGTGTGACGCAGCGAGAAGTCAGACTATGGGTGTGTGCATGTGTATATGTTCTGCACCAGTCATAGGGTTTGAACTCGAGGCCGGGGTGCTGTCCCTTAGCTTTTTTTGCTCAAAGCTAGTGCTCTAACTCTTGAACCACACCTCCACTTTTGGCCTTTTGCTAGTTAATTGAAGGTAAGAGTCTCCACAGACTTTCCTGCCCTAGTTGGCTTCAACCCAGATTGTTAGAGTTCAGCCTCCTGAGGGGCTAGGATTACAGGCATGACCCCTCGGGGCCTGGTTAGCTTTCTTCTTCTTTTTTTTTTTTTTGCCAGTCCTGGGCCTTGGACTCAGGGCCTGAGCACTGTCCCTGGCTTCTTTTTGCTCAAGGCTAGCACTCTGCCACTTGAGTCACAGCGCCACTTCTGGCCATTTTCTGTATATGTGGTGCTGGGGAATCGAACCCAGGGCTTCAAGTATACGAGGCAAGCGCTCTTGCCACTAGGCCATATCCCCAGCCCCTGCTTTCTTCTTTTTAATGATCCATTTTTTCATTTGATTTTGAGACAAGAGTCTCACCAAGTTGCCTGGTCTGGCCTAAACTCATGATCTTCCTGTCTCTGCCTCCTGCGTAGCTGCGATTACAGGTATGCACCACCAGGCCCAGGTCTCACCAGTGTTAATCTAGCAAGTGTTAATCTCGCAATTCTGCAGCTGTTTCAGGGAACAACCTCCAGATTTCCTTCTGTCAGCAATTGTAGGGACCGGATAATAATTGCTTGTTCCAGCCTTGGCTACATTCTGGTCCTCTTGGAAGAATGTCTGAGCCATCAATGTGGATGGGTGCTAAAACAGACCCGAAATGTACTGCCTACCAGAATCACCTAGGATCTTACTGAAGCATTTTCATTTCTAACTAGTTCCCTGATGCAGCTAATACTGTCACTAGTGCTGGAGAGTGAGACCTTCTAGAACATACTTCTGAGACAGCTAGTGTCACCTCTAAGGAGGAAGGCTTTGTAGGTCAACACCAGAGTGATGTCATATCAAACCCTTTACCATCTCAACTGAATGGGATGGGATGGGATGGGCCTTCAATTAAGGTGCAAAAGAATCAGGCTAGTTCATCTGTGGAATTCTGGCAAAGAGCAACTGGAACGTGGGTGAGAGAAAGTGGGGGACGTCAGAGCCACGGGCAGAGTGCGCTCCTCCAAGTTTTCTGTCTCATGTACATTGAAGGAAATGATTGATGCGAGTATCACGACATCATCATGAACCCAGAAGACTGAACTTGGAGAGACCGGTAGAAGGCTGGCCACCAGAGACCTGTCTCTTCCAACAAGCCCTTTCAAGGCGTCCTACTCAATTTTCAACACAGCCATTGCTTCAGGGTCATGAGAACAGAGGTGATAGCTCACATAACTGTTGCCAAACTCCCTAATCGCACCTCAAGCAAGCATGGTTCCATGGTCCCGAGCCAGGGCACAAAGCCCTGATTATCTTAAGAGAAAGATTGTCATAGAAATGGGATCCTTTCCAATCTTTTTTTTCTTTCCATATTTGTTTAGTTTATTTATTTTGTTGTTCTATGAGATGGGATCTTGATATGTAACCCAGGCTGGCCTCAAACTCACAATCCTCAGTCCTCTTATCAGCACCTGCTGAGTGTTGGGATTATAGGCATGGACCACTGTGTCCAGCTCAAGCCTTTGTTTTTTTTTTTTGTTTTTGTTTTTTTAATTTTGAGAAGGAAACTGCTACAATGTGCTTCTTTGAATGGCTTTGGGGAAGCAGTAAGGATTCCTGTCTATGAATTTCCCACCCCCATGCATGCGAGGTGTTCTTGGCAGGTTCTGCTGAAAATCCATTGTGTATACTATAAGCTCTTGGACTTTTCTCCCTGAGAAATAATGATGGGCCAAGCGCACACAAGAGCCCTGTGGAGAATTGGGCACCCATCTTCTAGAACAGTTCATCCATCAGTAGAGCCCTTGGAGCAGGCTGAGATGATAAAGCATAGGCCGGGATGCCAGGTACTCACCGTGTAAGGACGAGATAGAGATGCAGATGCAGATACAATGACAGACTGGTTAAGGAAGGCCACGTGACCTGCATACTCTGAGGCCTACCTAGCATGCATGGATGGCATTGGTGAAGGAAGACTAAAGGGAGAGGTTGGGACGCACCCAACCCCGAGGAAGGCCGATGGGGGAGCCAGGCAGAAGCAAGGGTCTAAGGTCTGCAAAAGCCTGGACACATAGGACAGCACAGCCCTTAGAAGCTCAATGGGCAGCTCATGTCATCTGAGGACACATTGGAGGAGTTAAACTCAATCACAGGGCGCTTTCTTCCTCAGTGAAAAGACATGGCAAGTGTAACTTTAAAGAGAACAAAATGTAATATGGCAATCTGATCATGGAAATCTGACCATGGCTCTTAAGGTGTTTCAATAACTGCTTCACCAGTCCCGTTAGTAGTAGGCTAGCCTTTCACAGCTTTCTTTGAAAGTCCTCAGTACTCACTAACAATGTCAATGAATATTTTTTTTTCAACATTTGTCTTCTCTCATCTTGGAATCCAGCTGGTAAAATGGATGTGTCAAGACATGTCTACACCTGGTCCTGAGAAGGGGGTGAATATAGAGGACTCCCAAAGTCAGTCATGTTTTTCTAGCAAATCATGTATTACTAGATATCTTTTTATTAGATAGAATTTTTCTCTTTTTGTAGCAATGTTCTTATTCATGCTCCATGTCAAAACACTTTTTATGTTTTCTGCACACTTTTAGTCTCTTGAGAAGTACTCCGAGCAGTTTTGTGTGTGTAGGGTATCCGGTTTCCTTTGTGTCATTGGCCATAGCAAAATGAAAATCTTGGTATCAGATGCTACATATGTTTAAAATTAATGCTTCCCCACAAAGAGTGCTTTTAAATTTTTAAAAATTAAATCTCAGTGTTTGCATAATGGATTTATCGCAACACTTGAAGTTTTCAAAGTAAAAATAAATACTAATTTTTCTACTCTTCCCACACATTATAAACACATGGGAAGGAATTCTTATGGTAGAGTCTTTCAATGTTTCATCTTTATGTACTATGCTATAAGCTTTTATCTAGCTAATAGTTCACCAGACATTTTCTTTAGTCTATAAACTAGAATTGATATTTTAGCCAGGCACTGGTGGCTCATGCCTGTAATCTTACTCTACTCGAGGCTGAATTTAACGTGGATCCTTGGCCAAAGAATTAAATAAGGATATTTTATTATAGTGTTTAAAACCATACCTACCTATTAAATCAACAGTCGTTGTATGCATACCCATTTTCTAAACTATTCAAACATCTTGACAGGACAGAGAGATTTGTAGCAACTCCAGGATTCTGAGTTGCGCCCTTTGTTAAGTCTTAGACCTCAGTGATGCCTTCCCTACTTGGTTTGTGCAAATAATAGACACCAACCTCTTGACTTGGTTGTATCTGCCTTTCATTAGAAATATTCTTGAGCCTATTCCTTTCCTGAGCTATGTTTTCCCTACATCTATTAAATGTGCTTTATCTTCTTTGTGTTATCTGCAGCCTTTCAAGCTGTAGGCATAAGAAGTAGTTCTGAGGCTGGCTAATTAGAGCAAGAGTCTCAGGGACTTATCTGCCTGGAATGGCTTTCAACCACAATCTTCAAATCTCAGCCTCCTGAGTAGCTAGGATTACAAGTATGAGCCACTGGTGTTTGGCAGTATTCATTATTATTTGTAACAAAAATATTATGCAAGCAACAACACAGTTACTTTATGAAGTATCTACGAAAGTTGGGAAACATCTGTAATTTAACCTGACTTGAAAAGACCAATATATATAATTTCATCTCTATACAGAGAGAAAAATCTTGAGATTTTGCTGGACTGGTTTAAATTGGAGTTCTAGACTGAGAGTAATCAGAAAGTTCTAGAGACCTCTAATTATAAGGAAATCTAGCAGACTCTACTCCTCTCAATGTCTTACCAGCCAAACTGTAACCTGCTTTGTTGACACTTAAAATAATGCCAGTCATAACTTACCTAGGAGAATCAAATACAGTGTAGAAATGATTTTGAAAAGTGAAGGATTTCTGACAGTAAGGGGTTGGAAGGTGGCATGATTTAGGACCAACCTGTTTCCTAATATGTAGAAAGATTATGTAGTAGCTAGAGTGGTAAGTTCAGCCCCAACCCCACCCCAGCCATGCTATGGCTATGTGATCCTTTCATTAGGGGTGCAATATTTTTCTGCTCTCCTCTTTCTCTCCCAAGCCCAGCAACTCCTAGACCTTTTCTTTGCCTTCCCTCAGGGCAGCATTCTCTAATCTTCCTGGTTAGGGGTGGTGGGAAGATAGGGGAGGAGGCTGGGCTATGAGGCAGAGTTCACAAGTAGGAGAGGACCATGCACTCGGAGTACAGTGGTCCTCCATAGCATATCCCCCCCACGGAGAGCAAACTCTGGAGGCTCGGGTCCCTTCACTAAAGTGATCATGTGCCTATAGACTAACATCCACGCATCACCATCTCCAGAAAGCCTATGATCTGTGAAAGCATGTAGATACAATGTAAATTGTTGCTAGGTTTAAAGAATAGTGATCAAAAAGTCTGTACGTGTTCCACACAGATGCCATTTGTGGTTCTTTTGAATATTTCCCATCTGAAAGCTGTAGACATCCCACCACACTTAACTTGTGTTATGCAAACCTTGGGGCAAGGGCAAGAGACACGTTCAGAGAGCGATGGAATAGACAAATGAAGTCAGATGAGACTAAATTTGGAGAAGCTGAGACTAAACAGGGTCCAAGTAGGTGAGCCAAGACAGTTCTGGATATATAGAAGGTAGCACAAGAGATCTGTTTTTTAAATACAAGACAATATCCTTCATGCTCAGTCCTGGGCTCTGAGACAGACATGCTATAACTGAATCAGCGATCTACATGACTTGGTTTGGGGAATTTAGCACAGCCCCTCATTCAACCAAGGGACCACTGAGAGCTACTAATGACACAATAACCAGAGATTTCTAATCAGATTTGGGATTTCTTTAAGCAAGGCAATCTCAGATAATTAGTGGCTCCTGGACTCCCCAAAGAAAGGGGATTTTCCAGATCTTGCTTTGGATGTAACAGATTTGCTATCCAGAGTACATTCTAAAATGCTGTTCTATCAGTGACTTGAAGGAATTGAATCACTGAAATCTCATTATCTTCCAGCCTCCGGGCTTTCTAGCAGAAGGTGCAGTTGTATTAAGTGTAAGAAACAAACACACTCCAAATTCAAGTGTGTGAGTAGGCTTCTGGCCCCTCTGAGAGCCTTGGGTGTTTAAATTACCTTATCTTCCATTCTTTATGATTGGTCGAGGCCAAACCCCCTGGGAACATGGCTGCCAGCCAGGTGAAGAAGAGACCTTCCCAGTTCAACAAAGCCACCTGAGCAGGTGGCTCAGTGCATCTTTCAGTCCAGGATGCACTGACAATGCGACCAGGATTCTGACTCCTGGGTTAAGGAGCCTGAGGTGGGAAGCACCCTCCTCACCCACCTTATTCATGGTTTTTCTACCTTTGAACAAATTTGGTATTGACTACAGTCTGTGAGTCCCAAGATCCTTTTTTTTGTTTCTTAGAGTTTGTGGCATTTCTGTCTGTAGAACTTACTAGCCTCCTTTACTTCTTCCTCCTCCTCCTATTCCTCCTCTCTCTCCTCCTTCTCTTTCTCTTCCTCCTCCTCCTCCTCTTTCTTCTCTTCCTTTTTGTCTTTTTCTTCCCCCTCCTCCTCTTTGATAATGCTGTGGCTTGAACTCAGGATCTGCTTATGCTTGCTAGACAGGTTCTTTACCACTGAGCCATGGCATCGTGCTTATTATCTGTGAGAAATGATCTTTCATCTGGTCTAACCACATGCCTGCACCACGAGCTGCCTGTTCCAGGCTTCCTGTTGTTGTTGAGATGACAGATGCGCACCGCACCCAGCTTCTCTCCGTTAAGATGATGTCTTGTGGATTGTTCTGTATGGGTGGGCTGGCCTCAAGCCACAGTCCTTCCATTCTCAGCCTCCCAGAAAACTAGGATCACAAGCGTGTGCCACAACACCCAGCTGTAGGTTGTTTACTTCCCCCCACACAGACATACAATGTATACAGAACGCCTGCCTTGAGTCCATTTCCAAAGAACAGCCGGAGCAGGTGACTTTTGAGCAGTTTGCAGGACAGGCACAGAGGGAAGGAAGCAGGGTGTGATGTAGCAGGAGTTGAGCTGCAGAGCCATTTCAGGCATTTCCCACCACCCCAGAGTGGAGAGGACCATCAAGGTGTATTTCCTGCCATGTCACAAGTGAGGAGAGGGGCGATATTTATATCCCCTCCTCCTCCGGATATACCCAGAGATCAAAGCATGACCTCAGCCAAGCAAGCACGTAGGCTAAGAGAAATGCCTTCCTAAAGCACCCAGTTCAGAGCAGTCATCAGCCAAGACGCCCAGCTAAGCAGCACTCAGCATCAGCACCACAGGTCACAGCACCACCCAGGCCCAGCAGTGGAGTCCGCCATGGTGGATTCTCAGCGCAACTTGCTTTCTCTCTGTTCTTCACCCACTTATCTTCCTCCCATCCCTGGATAGCTGCTTCCTTCTCTCCCTCCCCACTTCCTGCCTTTCCTCTTTCCTTCTCTCCATCTCCCCAGTCTCTCCTATCTCTCTCTTTCTCTCTCTCTTTCTCTCTTTCTCTCTCTCTGTCTCTCTGTATCTCTTTCTCTCTCTCTGTCTCTCTGTATCTCTGTCGCTCTCTCTGTCTCTGTCTCTGTCTCTGTCTCTCTCTCTCTCTCTCTCTCTCTCTCTCTCTCCAGTTCCAGGGTTTGAACTCAGGGCCTGGACACTGTCCCTGAACTTTTTGCTCCAAGGCTAGCACTCTACCACTTGAGGCACAGCTCCACTTGTAGGTTTTTGGTGATTAATAGGAGATAAGAGTCTCATTGACTTTCCTGCTCAGACTGGCTTTGAATCTTGATCCTCATAGCTCTGCCTCCTAAGTAGCTAGGATAACAGGTGTGAGCTACTAGTGCTTGGTTTTATCTCTCTCTTTTTTTAAATACATAATTACTATCTTTCTATATAAACCGAGCTGGCCTTGAACTTGCAGTTCTTCTGCTCCTACCTTGCAAGTGCTGGGATTACAGGTGTACACTACAGTGCCTAGCCAGTTTATTATTCCTTATTTTTTGTTTGTTTTTAAACTACTGTACCAAAGTATAAAATTTATATACTACTAAATTTTGCTCATTTTAAGTATAGAATCATTTTTTGGTGTTTTTTTTTTTTAGTAAATTTACCAAGTTACACAACCATCTCTTTTATCAACTTTTAGAATATTTTTTGTCACATGAGTAGCATATTTAAAAAAAACTAATCTGGCATATTTTGCAGCAAATCACATCAGTGAGGTTTCGGCGCAGTTAAGTTCTTAACTAAAAGGGTCTACTAATAGGAAGGGAATGAAGAGTGCTGTGTGAGGTAGCAGTTACTTGAGGTCGTAGAAGACCTTGAGCGATGCGACAAAAAGCTGCTGCTAAAGAAAATGCCTTTTAGCTCCCCTTGGTAAGCAGTTGATTCCCAGGGGCAGCTAGGTATACCACATCTGGCAAAGGGCTCTGCCCTGATCTTTCTACTTCATTCCTCAAGGTAAGGGTGTGGGTGTGTGCAGGAGGGCAGGCCGTGGAGAAGAAGGCCCTGTACAAAGGGAAAGCACGAAGCACCAAAAAGACACTCTGCATCACCGGACAGGAGAGAAGGAACGACAGAGAAGGCGGGCTGAGAAACCATCATAGAAAACCCCATTTGTTAAATGGCCAAGGCGGAAATCAAAGCTGTTTCTAAGGTTGCCATGAGCGTATGTCTTTGTAGGCTCATTTCTCATCCCAGTAATGAAATAATGAGCCCAGAAAAAGAGAAAAGATGGGGTTTTAAAGAATGAGATGAATCCACATACCAACCCCTTTTATTTAAGGTGTGCGATTGTGGTGTGTGTGAAGGTTGTATAGCTGTCACCACTAACTCTAGAATGTTTATAGCACTCAAAAATTAAGCTTGAGAACCATTCAAAGCCACTCCTCAACCCTCCTTCCCCCAGCCCTAGGGGAACACAATTTTTTTCTATAGAAACTGCTACTCGTATAAATAGAGTCATTTGGTAGGTGACCTTTTGTGTGTGATGTCTTCTCTACTTAGAATGTACTGTGTACAAATACTATATTTTTCTGTGGCTGAACACTAATCCATGTGTATATTCTGTGGATATGCTGATTATTGATTGATGGACATTTGGGTTGTTTTCCATTTTTTTTAATTTATTAAAAATAATGCTGCAGGTATGGAGATTCCTCAGAAGGCTCAATATAGAACTCCCCTATGACCCAGCAGCCCCACTGTTGGGTATCTATCCAAAAGCCCACAAACAAAATCACAGTAATGCCACCAGCACAACAATGTTCATCGCAGCACAATTTGTCATAGCGAGAAGCTGGAACCAACCCAGATGCCCCTCCATAGATGAATGGATCAGGAAAATGTGGTACATTTACACAATGGGATTTTATGCCTCTATCAGAAAGAATGACATTGTTCCATTTGTAAGGAAATGGAAGGACTTGGAAAAAGTTATACTAAGTGAAGTGAGTCAGACCCAAAGAAACATGGACTCTATGGCCTCCCTTATTGGGAATAATTAGTACAGGTTTAGGCAAGCCATAGCAGAGCATCACAAGGCCCAATAGCTATACCCTTAGAAACACATAAGATGATGCTAAGTGAAATGAACTCCATGTTATGGAAACAAGTGATATATCACAGTTGTAACTACTTTCAACGTCCTATGTGTATGTGTAGTTTCTATTATCGATGATGTTTTGTATCACCTTCCTATGTTTGTACCTACACTATCTCTGTAATCTTATCTGAGTATATTGGAAACCGTGTTTACTGGTATTGGAAGTAGGAAATTCAAAGGGAATACCAAATTCGAGAGACACAGGGTAAAAAAAGAGAAATAACTACAAAAGCAATACTTGCAAAACTGTTTGGTGTAAGTGAACTGAACACCTGGGGGGGGGAGGGAAAGGGGGGGAGGGCATGAGGGACAAGGCAACAAACAGTACAAGAAATATATCCAATGCCCAACGTATGATACTGTAACCTCTCTGTATGTCAGTTTGATAATAAAAATTTGAGAAAAAAAAATAATGCTGCAGAAGTGGAGCTGTGGCCCAAGTGGTAGAGCACCAGCTCTGGTTGAAAGAGAAAGAATAACGTTACTATGGTCCCAGTACTAAGGACTCCCCCTGGTAATCCTAACTCACAAGGAGGTAGAGATGGGAAGGGTAAAAGGTTGAGGTCAGCCACAGCAAAACGTTAGGTAGTGAATCCCCATCTCAACCAATAAAAACTGGGTATGGTGGCACATACCTCTCATCTCAGCTATATAATAAGCCTAAACAGGAAAATCATACCCCACGCTGTCCTAGGTATAAATACAAGACCCTGTTCCAAAAATAACTATAACAAAAAGGGATAGAAGCATGGCTTTAGTGGTAGAGCGCCTCCCTAGCAAGTACTAAGCCCTAAGTTCAACCTTAGTACCAAGAAGAAAGAAAATAATAATTCTGCTAAGAAAATTGACATATGTGTGTATGTATGTGTACATATATATGTATATATATATATTATTGTATGAGTAGATACTTTCCATTCTTGGCATATTCTTGGAAAGGTATCCACCTCCATCTAAAGGAGAGCAGGTTTTTCTCCTTTAGTAGCTCACCTATACCTGCCAGTCATCTCTGGGAATGCCCTTCCAGACTTATCTAGGTGTCTCTCTCTCAATCCATTCAAGTTGACCATTGCACCTAATCATTATAACGCAGTTTCCATTTATTTCCAAGAACTAATGGGTAAAGTTCCAGTTTCTTCACATCCTTTTGGCTAGTATTTCTTGAGAGTTTTTTCCCCCTTGCCTGGCTTCATCTTAAAATTCTGGTCATCCCAGTATGGGTGAAGCAGAAAGTCTATTTTCAAAAAGACACGGGAAGCAAAAGTTAAGATGAACATGAAAAACAAAAGTCAGATTGCTTGCTTGAGCTTTTCCATTCTACACCCACAAAACTTCACTGTTGGCTCAGAGCTCTGGTTTGGTGCCATGGCTGCTAATAGCCAGGATGTAGGATGCCCATTGGGGGTCCCTGATTGAACAGGCAGACCTCGATCCTTTTTAATGATCTACAAAGGTCACAGTCCTCTTCAAGCGTGGGTATCCATCCTTAGAAGACTCTGGAAGCTATGAGGAAAAGCCTGTCTGTCATTTTGTAAAGCTGGCCTATAATACGGATATAGTACGGTTGTATAGATTGTTTGAAATGTTGTTTTTGACCATGTAGAACTTTCATTCACACTTTAAGGATGTAGGATGGATGTGTGGGTATAGAAAGAAAACAAAACTGGATCCGTCAGTACGAATGGCATTGGCCTACTCTTTTCACTTGAACACACTAGCAGTGTGGTTTGTTGTAAGCTGCCTATACCATAGCCCCAGGAGAGAGTTTGCTCTATTCTTAGACTGAAGCCATTTGAGCAGAGTGAGAATCCCACTAGCTTTTTCCCTGAGCTGTCTGCAATCTGTGATCTCTGTCTTGAGAGTAGCTGGAGTTACTGGCATGAACCACCCCTCCTTGTCATCTTAGTTCTAAGACAGCACATTAACCGACAAGTAAATTTCAGCACATGATGCATATTTGTGCAATTACAAGGGAAGGGTTTCAGATCCTTATCTGTCTAAGCGCATCGCTGTCATTAACCCATCCACTGTGGCTGAACTGCTTTGTTCTGAACACTGATTTTGTCTGTCTGATCCACCCTGTCTTCGTGGCTTGGGTTGGACCCTGGCACTGCCAGCCAACCACCCCCTGTGGATCACTCTGCTCCCGCATGCTCCTCTAGATCGCTTACTTGCCTTTTAGCGGATGGTTCTAATGGTCTAAAGCATATTTTTATTCATGAATGGTTATAAGAAATATGCTGAAGGCTTCCATCATTCATATGCTTTTAGATGTGACCTTCTTCTGCAGGCAGAGTCACGAAGCCTTTTCTATTCGGGCCCCCTGTGCCAAACCAGTGGACTATGCAAGTGGGATAGCCATTTAGTAGGTAGGTGGAAGGATCTAGGACATTCTAGAATGTGGGATGCCTACTCCAAACAAAAAGGCAAAACCCAGAGTGGAAGAGGGAAAAGGGAGACATAGCAGTAAGTTCTAATATGCCAACTCACAGCAAACTCAGGAGGTAGAGAGAGCTGAGAGTCAGTGAGTGACTGAATGAATGTATGAATGAATGAAGAGAGAGATGGAGATGGAGAGAGGACTGGCTCTGTGGCTTATCTGCTAAAGGAGTTAGGCTTCCGGATGCTTCTGCACGTGCTTTGAGGCTTTTGCATGGCTGTCTTATACCACATGAACCCTCAGTGCACTCATTCTACAATCACATGCAGCTCAACACCACCTAGGGACCCTCTTAGGTCCAGTGGCTTAAACAGCAGCAATGGAGGCTGACATGTCCCTGCCTTAGTGGAGGTCATAGTAGATGGAGACAGGACATCAGGGTAAGCTTTCCACAGATGGCAGTGCTGATGACCGATTATAACTAGTGTGTACTGTGGAGAAATGAAGAGTACTGAGAGAATGGATGGGAGACCTATTCTGCTTGGGGTCAGGAAAGACTCTTCTGAAGTATTGATATTCAAGCTGGGGTTTTAAATGACGAAAAAAGCCAGGAAGCCATGAACATGTAGCTGTCAGCACATATGCCAACAGGGTCTGTATCTGAGGGCTTAAGTGAGCAACAGACAGGCAATTAGTGTTTTGTCTTCTTAGCTTTTCTTAGATTATCCAGAAGCTTGTGCACTCCCAAGCCTTGGCTAGGAGATGTTCAGTAGATATCCACATTGGCTAAGAAACACCAGAGCAAATAAATATAAACGCCTCGAGTAAACTCTAGCTAACGCTGAATGCTGGAATTAAAATGCGTCTGTCAGGGCTTGTCATAAAATTGGGACCCTCTCTGTGTCTTCAGGTTCTGAATCTCAGAGCACATGCAAAATTGCATAAGTGTTCTCTATTAAGTTTGTGCAGCCTCTTACCTAATGGAAACCAAGATGAGCTTCTAGCCTTCTGGCACTTCCCCACCAGGGAGAGAATGACTTTTATAGACTTTCAGTAAACAAATCACATTCCTAGACTGTTCCTGAGTTATCTCCTAAACTCTTCAGTTGTCACCAATGTGAAGATTCCAAAATTGCTTGAATACTAAAAAAGCATAGTAGAAAAATAATTGTGCCGCCAAGTGAAATCTTCCTAATTAGAACTAATTGCAGAAGGGTCAGTGTTATAGGCTAGGAGCTAATTATGATGGTATTTCCAATATTAGACATTCAAGAGCATCTGTTTGCCTGAAACTGATGCTGCTTGAGTTCTGCCAGAAAGTCACCCCTCACCCCCAACCATTTGGGGTTAATGAGTCCTTCACTAACTTAGAGTGTTTCAGGGAAGGTGCTGTGCTGGGCCCATAAGCTTCTGACAGTGCTCAGGCCCTGAGTTCAAGGCCCTGGACTAGCCAAAGAAAAACAAAAGAATTTTCTTATCGGTTTCCACAGGCAAGTTTCCCAAATAAAACAGAAGTACTGTCGTGATCTTTTCTCCACACCCACAGCCTCAATGGGACTGCCATTTAGGAGCAAAAGGGGAGACCTTTCCCCATTATCTTGGAAGGGTTGTCTTACTGCTTCAGTGAAGGATCTTGGGGGTGATTATTCCACAATAATGAGCTTTTCAAATGTATGCTTGATGAGATTTTTTGAAAGCTACAAAGTGATTTGCTAAGTTAATATCTTATTTAAATTGGTACTGGTACATGTGTTGTTGTTTTTTCTTTCAAGTTTCTAAACATTTCCCCTGTGCCTCGGTTTCAAAGGAAACCAAATTCTTTCTGAGTAATGTTCAGGAAGGCAGAGAGGCCTGTTACCACTTGAAGTTGAAGAAGCAGAGTCTGAAATGCACTGAGCACGGGGCTGGACCACACAGCCATCCTTGGTAGGGACGACCTCACTTTGCCTGCATTGTTACCTCATGGCAGTGCAGGTGTTTGCATTCAGTGGAACTCATCACTCCCGTGTCTATCTATGCCTAGCAGGAGGAAGGGCCCGAGAGGGGGAAGCAGAGCACATGTACTATGAGGAGGCACGGGACTGGGCTAGTTTGGGGTAGTAGAATGCTCTGAAGTGGAGTGGCAAAAGGGAGGAGCATTTTTGCCTGAGGTCCTCCAGCTTTACAGAGGGGGGGGGGGGAGAGAGAGAGAGAGAGAGAGAGAGAGAGAGAGAGAGAGAGAGAGAGAGAGAGAGAGAGAGAGAGAGAGAGGTTGCAGGCAGGCCAAGGGGGAGCAGGCTCTACTTAGAATATCAGTTAGGTGCGCCATCACTGGAAGGAGGACCGGTGGGAAAGGGTATGGTGGGTCACAAACAAAACATATTTATCCCTTTGGCAGCTGCGCACTACTTTGGTTGCGATCATCTCCGCCTCTTCACCAAGCTGGCATGTAATAGGCACCCAAGAAATGCTGAGCAAGTGTTGAAAAAATAATTAGGTGAATACTTCCAAGGTATCCACGGTCTGCTCACCTTCATCAGCAATTTCCCAGCATTCTCCACTGCTGCAACATTTCAGCCATGGAAACTTGTTGGGAAAGGTTCTAGAAAAACCAAGAAGTGACAGATCTTGTTGCCAGTTGCCATGAGACTATGTCTCAGGACGTTAGCTTACCTAAGGGTGAATCATTCAGACGACATGGCCATCAAAAAGTACTGTCTTCTTGGCTGCTGACATGCTTTGAATTGCTTTTTATGCCTCCTGAGTGTTTCCCGTGTCTAGAATGTCAATTTGTTGGGGAAGTGAAACATTATCCAAGCACAATATTGCTTGGAAATAACTGGAGTTGATGGAGAAACGCAACCACACAGGACTTTTATAGCAGCAATTGTTGTATTCTTTATTAGCTTTTTACAAAGCTGGTTTCGGTGGGTCCATTAGTGCACGTTAATTGCCATGACTTGCAGAAAAATAATGAATCCTCTCTTTGCTCATGTATGGGCATCCGTTACAGCTTGGGCCTGTCTTTTATTGTATTAAAGATAGAAAAGTTGTTTTTGAACTTGATGATTTTTAGTATTTCAAATAAATCTGTTTCATGTTGTTTTTAAAATTTTTGGTTTTGTAATCATCTTCACACATCCCTGAAGCTTGCTTCTATGTTGGCTTGATTATTTGGATGCTGTTTTTCTAAAGAAGCATAACTCAAACTCAAAGGTAGTTGGTTGAGTCGTTTTTATTCTGAGCTGTCTAGTTCCATTATTCTATTAGACTCAGGGCAGCATAAAAGCCCAGAGGTCAAGATAAGGGGCTGTGGAGCCTGTCCCCCGGTGCCTTGATCCTTGCCAACCTCTTTCCACTTCTATAAATTAAAAAATAATGCAATCTGAGATTGAATGCAGATTAAAGTGAAATATTGTCAACAACCTCACAGCAAAGCAGTACGATACAGAGTCCTCTGTCTTGTTCCTCGTTCATCACAGAGGGCTTTGACATTCTGTGCTTCTGAGGGCGTGCACCTACTCACTCTTGAAAATGAGTGCCAGTGGCTTCTGCCTGTAATCCTAGCTTCTCAGGAGTCTAAGATCTGAGGATCTCAGTTGGAAGCCAGCCTGGGCAGAAAAGTCCTTGAGACTCTTATTTCTAATAATCTACCTCCAGAAAAAGCAAGATTAGTTGGAAATAACAGCCTTGCAGCTTCCCTGCCTGACCTGCAATCAAACTTGCAATTCTCAGCTATCAGCCTCCGAAGTAGCCAGGATTATAGGTGTGAGCTACCAGCACCTATCCAGGAAGGTCCTTTGACTTTACCTTGTCACAGAAGCATACAGTGCAAAGTCAGGAGAGCGCTTCTTAGGCATAGTTGGTGCAGGGGTCCTAGGTTGTTGTTGTTGTTCTAATCACTTTTATTTTACTTGGTATATTTCTGCTGCCCTAATATAGGGCACTTTCTAGAACAAACTCTAAACCTAAAACATAGGTTCATTTTTCAATTTGTTTTCAAAGTAAAGTTTGTGTCTTTATCACACGGAGAGCTCTTGTTGATGGCTTTCCCTGCATTCATCAACAGTTCCTCCCACCCCTCTAATTTGTTCTCTGCGTTTGTGTGTGTTTAACAGCGTATCCGGCGGAGAGCTGTTTGACCGGATAGTGGAGAAGGGCTTTTATACGGAGAAAGACGCCAGCACTCTGATCCGTCAGGTCTTGGATGCTGTGTACTATCTCCACAGGATGGGCATCGTCCACAGGGACCTCAAGGTGAGGCCGTTGCTTAGCAACATCCCCCACCCACTCCGCACCACCCACCACACCAGCCCAAGCTGGTTTCACACTCATGATCTTCCAGCCGCAGCCTCCCAAGTCCTGGGATAACAAGGTGGTCATCTTTTTTAAGGCATTTTCATAGCCACCTTTACCAAGAAGCACTGAAAGATCTGGACTTTCTTGGTTCAAAGCCAGCCCAGGCAGGAAAGTCCCTGAGACTCTTTTCTCCAATTCACCACCAGAAAACTGGAAGTGGAGCTGTGGCTGAAAGTGGTAGAGTATTAGCTTTGAGCAAAAAGAGCTCAGGGACAGCACCCAGGCCTTGAGTTCAAGCCCCATGACCACCACCAACAACAACATAAAATGACTCTCTGTTGGGCCTGGCTTTGGCTAGTAGTGGTAGGGTGTTTCACCCAAGACTCTGGGCTCCATCCACTGAATAAGTACATTGAAATAAAAAGTACAAGACTCACTGTCAACTTTTCTCTTCTCTCTGTATATCATGTTCCATCAGTTTCTCTTCTCATAAGCCACATTAGGACCTTCTTGTGATCTCAGAGATATAGGATGTTTACGTGACTCAGAACTGGCTTGAGGCTAAGCAGCATCTCTGCTTGCTGGGCCTTGTCAGCACGCTGACTCTGCAGGCCTTCAATTTAGTCCCCAGTCTCAGGAAAACCCACCAAATAGCCATGCATTGGCTGGAGGGAAGATACTATAGTTCAGTCCCCCGTTAATGGCATTGCGCAGGTGTTTGCAGGTCCCAGCCTGTGGGGTTTTAGGGACACCAGGCTTATCATTGTGGGAACATGGCCATTTGGGGATCTTTCTGTAATCTCTTTACAGAGGCACAGACAAGTTTCATCAAGGTAGAGGGAGCTGGGGTTGCAAAATTTTATGAACGTTAAAGAAAATTGAAAGCACCCACATAGTCTAGGCTGGAGCTATGAAGAGCTTGATTCTTTGATGAAAGAAAGGGGCGCAGTTAGGAATACAATCCACCCTGCATGCAAATATGCCCCTCTCTCAAAACTTCTGGAAAGGTGATCTTCTGTCTATGCCTCCAGGAAGCAACCAGAAACAATGAGCTGTTCTTTACATTTTTTTTTTCAAAATGCAGGGAATGAGACAGGGGGGCCTAGTGCTGTCTTCTTCGATTCAGATAGGGTCTGAGCCCTGTACTGTGGACAGTGGGGGCTGGACCCCTGTGTGAGGGGGAGGGGCCGTCATCTCTGGCTGCTATAGATGGATGTCAGTGCCTCTCCTGAGGATTATGATGGCCAAAAATGTCTCTAGACTTGGCTACATGTCCCCTGAGAGGCAGAAATGCCCCACCACCACCACCACCAATGGAAAACTACTAGACTAGGAATGTGGTTATGCTAAACTGGAAGTGTGTTGACGCAGATCTTTTTAAAGATTGCTTTGTGAATTGGAGTTCAGATCGGTCTTCTGCCAGGCACTAATGGCTCCAGCCTGTAATCCTAGCTAATCAGGAGGCTGGGATCTGAGGGTTGCTGTTTGAAGCCAAGTAAATCCAAGAGACCAAGCAACAAGCCAGAAGAAGTGTGGCTCAAGTGGTAGAGCACTGTCCTTGAGTGAAAAAGCCAAGCAAGACGAAAGCACACTGAGTTCACGTCCTAGCACCAGCATACACATGAAAGATCAGTATTTCAATCAGACATTGTCCACAGTTGTCGATCAAGGCTACCATATGGTAATAAGCAATATAAGTTTCCTATAAGCCTTACTAGGACACTTCGCAGAGCTGCTGTACACGATGGTCAGATCCCCTTGGGGCAGCCCTCACCCGCAACCCACCTGCTTGCCCCCTTGTGTCCTCCCTTCTAGATGTTTCCTTAGCCTGTCCTCTCAGCCACCTTCCCAACTCCCTTTCTCCCATCTCCAGGACAAGCCTAGCTGTCTTTACCAAGTCTGAAGCCAGTACAAAGCATTGATCTAAACTGCGGATGTCTCATTGATTTAACCCTCTTCTCGCATAACTGTTCTTCAAGCAAACGTTTTATTGACCTGAATAAATACGCTGCGAGGAGAACATGAAGGGAGATCCTTTGGCTCCTCTGGAAATCCCCTGTCTGCAGTAAAGCTTATTTAGTGGCAGGACTCGCTTGCTTTTGATTGCTTCTTGCTTCTGCTACAGCTGCAGAAGTCAGGGTGGGTGAAAGGGTATGGAAAATGAATAACCAGAAACAGAAAAAAGAATCTTTCCTTCTGCATCTCTAATTAGATCTTGTATGTCAATGGATAGCTCCCCTAAATAGCCAAGGGAGAAAACACTAGCCATGTGCACTTTATGATTAGAGTACATCTCCTTGTTTCCTAACCATTGTTCTATTGTCACCTCTCGATTGATTACTTTGATTCTCTTTGAAAGCTCCTTTGATTTTTCTCCTACTCACAGGAATTGTCACTGGACTTATTGAATCCCGTTTCCTTTGTGTTGTTTTTAGAGGTGAAGGATAATGTTTATTCCCTGGGTTCTTTTGAAGAACAAAATTATTTTGACACTCATTATAACAATAAAGAAGCCTTATTTAAGATTGTTGCAATGGAGGGGCCGATGGAACTACACTCTGACCAAATCCTTATCTCCTATCTCCCTGTCTTGTTACCCTGACCTGTCTACCAAAAATTGATCAAGTTGTCTCCATGAATCAGTTAATATAGATGAATTCCCCCACACTCCTGATGTTTTTCTCACCAGCACTCTCTCCCCTGTTGCAAAGCCTCATTGCCATAGTGACAAACACTTAACCATCTTTAACAAGCTATCCAGTCATTTTTCTCTTTTAACAACATCAAAACTGCAGGATGAAGAACTTGACCAGACTTCATTGGGGGGTGGGGGGATTCTTTCTCAACTGATGTAGTCTGGATTCTAAGACTGGACTGGACTGGCCTGAGGGGAGGGAGGGAAGTAAGAAGAGGGCTTCGAGGAGCCCAGCTAAAGTTTCGTCAAGGACAGAGCCTTTGCTAGCTCTCAAGTTTTCTTCCCAGCATAGGGCTGTCGACCCCTCCACCCCAGACTCTCAAGTGCAACTAAATGGGCTCTGTCCCTTATCTCCCGGCAGAAAGCCAAAAAGACAAAAGCCTCCTGCCAATTCCTGCCTTCAAGGGCTTTGATACCACATAACTAGGCCAAGAACCATTCTTCTAAGCAAATCTGGTCGTTCTACATAGAACGTTGCTGCGATTCTCTCCTTAGGCACTGAACATCCACTGTGAGGCCTTGAGAAGAGAGTACAAGGCCTCACCTGGGGTGAGGGGGGAGGAAAGCCACAGGGAAATGGTGAGGAAGACTGGCTCTTCCTGTCAGATCCTTCCCACGGCATTTCCTCTGAGGTTATTTACTCAGTGAGTCTTCAGAATCGTGGTAGGTGGAAGATCCTGGACGTTATCTTCCCCCAGGGAAAGCATCATCAGTTGAAGGCTCTTTCCAAAAGAAACAGCAAATATAAGCATCTCTTCTGCATTCAGGTTCTCAGCCCAGTGGACCAGAGAGAACCCTGGGACTCTTGTGGCTCAGTCTCCCCATCCTGAACCTTGCCAGGAACACGAGATTCCCGCATTTTACATACAAAGAGATGATACTCCTTTATTTCCCCTAAGCTCCTCCCACCTGTCCAGAGTTGACCCTGGCACAGACACCACCAGTTAAGACCAGAATATGGACTGTAGCTCGAGCCAAGACCCTGAGTTCAATCCCTAGTACCACTGCTACCCTTAAATGACAGGAGGATTATAGTTGGAATGCTAGCCTAGACAAAGTAAAGACAAGACTTTCTCTTACAAAAAAACAAAAAACTAAACACACAAAAAAGCCAAAACAACTGAGGGCATGGCGTAAATATGCCTAGTGAGAGTGATGCCCTGAGTCCAAACTCAAGCCTAACCCCACCACCACCAAAACAACATAAAGACAAGAGAGAAAGAAGAACTTAGCTATGTAGCTATCTGAGCTTAGACAATGCTAGTCAAAGGAGCAAACGAGAAACCAGGCTTGGCAGAAAGGCAAACCGGGCCTCGGCATCCTTCAGGACGCATGGCTACAAAGTGCTGCAGCTCCCAGCTTGGATTACATTCCACTTCCCAGGGAGGGAAGGGAGCGGCGAGGGAAGGGATCCGTTTCAGCAGAAGGCAAATAGAGCCCCTCTGCTAGGACTACAGAACACTATGGACTCTCTTGGGCTTAGAGAAAAGCAGCCAGCAGGGGTCACTAATTAAAAGAGGGACAGAGGGCTGGGGATATAGCCTAGTGGCAAGAGTGCCTGCCTCGGATACACGAGGCCCTAGGTTTGATTCCCCAGCACCACATATACAGAAAACGGCCAGAAGCGGCGCTGTGGCTCAAGTGGCAGAGTGCTAGCCTTGAGCGGGAAGAAGCCAGGGACAGTGCTCAGGCCCTGAGTCCAAGGCCCAGGACTGGCCAAAAAAAATAAAAATAAAAATAAAAGAGGGACAGAATCCCACCTTCAGAATGGATTTTATTTCTCAGAATCCCCGTCCCCCAAACTGAACACTGAATGGACATGTCTGAGAGGCGTCAGGTTCTTAGATGGCCCCAAAACATGTTCAGGCATTTTAAGTAGCCAAGGTATTAGGAAAGGACAAGCCAGATGCTAGGCTGCATGCCTAGTAAGCCCTGTTTCAACTGAATGCTATTGATAGACATCTACTGTGGCTAAAGGTAAGTTCGTCAGTAGGTTGAGTCTCCCACGATTAGTCCAGCTTCAAGTATAATCTGTTTTTGTCTTTTATTTTCTTTCTAGCCTGAAAATCTGTTGTACTACAGTCAAGATGAGGAGTCCAAAATAATGATCAGTGACTTTGGATTGTCAAAAATGGAAGGCAAAGGAGATGTGATGTCCACGGCTTGTGGAACCCCAGGCTATGTTGGTAAGAAGAGTGTGTGTGTGTGTGTGTGTGTGTGTGTGTACACGCATGCGTGCACAAGTGACACGAGTCCACGTCAGCTCTCTCAGTCTTTGTAAGCATTTGAGCCTTAACGTGATCACCTGCCTTCATTTCTCTCGAGGGAAGGATAAAATATGAGCTACTGGAAGGAGATAGCAGGGAAGTGATTTCCCCTGAAACCTGTAATAGTTGGAAAGAAATACTGTTTGATTTGGTGGTGAGGCCTGACTGGAGGCTGAGAGTTTGTTTGGAGGAATCCCCAGGTTCTAACACCAGAAATATTGCATGTATCTGGTTTTTTTTTAAATGATTTACAGTGACACTGAGATTAAAATAAGATGCAAACACAATAAAACATGTAAAATGTTGAAGTAGATGCAGCCAGAAAGGGGAAAAAAATTACCATCAGGAACCCTGATCAAATATGATGAAGTCATAACCTTGATCTGTACTGGGAAACCAAGAGTTAGGGAAGCTTTTTTTGGGGTTGTTTTTTTTTTTTTCCTGAAATCAGAACCTCACAGTCTGTGCTGTGCATACAAAATGCAGAGAACGCTTCTGACAAGCCTGAGCACGTGGTTAGTGAGGTTTTTCATGTCCCCTGGGATACCAGAGTACTACCATGGAAAATGTGTTAGTCAGCTTCCTGTTCCTATAACAAATACTCGAGGTAATCATCTTATAAAGAGGAAAGGTTAATTTGTGTTCACAGCTTCAGAGGCTTCAGGCCATGATTGCTTTGGCCCTCTGGCTTTTAGAAAGAAATACCAGTGATTGATTGATATGTGTGTGTGTGTGTGTGTGTATGTATGTATGTGTGTGTATGTATATATATAGTGTGTGTGTGTGTGTGTGTGTGTGTGTGTGTAATTTCTCTAGGCAAGAGTAGATTTAAAAATGAATGAGATAATAGGTGTGGAGATAGCTGTAATTCCGGCACTCAGGAGGCTGAAGCAGGAGGCTCTAAATTAAAGGATCAGACTCCGGATTTCTCCCAGGATTCCCCTGGGGTGCAGTCCAGCAACAGGGTGAGCAGCCGTGGAGAGGATCCAGGTGGGGGAGGGGGGCCATCCACAGGCCCTGGTAGGACACCCCATGCAATTGGCCGGGTTGGCAGCCACAGAAGTGGTGAACAGCCAACAGATTCCAAATGTTTTTTTTTTTTTTGGCCAGTCCTGGGCCTTGGACTCAGGGCCTGAGCACTGTCCCTGGCTTCTTCCCACTCAAGGCTAGCTAGCACTCTGCCACTTGAGCCACAGCGCTGCTTCTGGCCATTTTCTGTATATGTGGTTCTGGGGAATCGAACCTAGGGCCTCGTGTATCCGAGGCAGGCACTCTTGCCACTAGGCTATATCCCCAGCCCTCCAAATGTTTTTTTAAAGGCAGCACAGCAAGATTTTCCGAGAGGTTGGCCAGAGCGTTTGGGAAAAGGAGAGGAGCCAACGATAATCCCCAGGGGTTTGGGCCAGTTGCTTCGCATGGAGGAGGAAGGACCTGTGAGTTGAGTGTGATGTGGAAGTTCGCAAACAGGAATTTGGATTTGGATTTGTTAAAGGATCCCTGGGTCCCAACGTCTTTATGAACTGACCAGCACATCACCTTGTTTGTGGTGTGTTTCTATTGACTCCTCCTTCGGTGTATATGGATTTGTCTACATAGAATGTGTGGGTGACAGTATCAGAATGTATGGCTAAAATGAACAATCGACTCACCCTCTCCGTGCAACCCAGTCCAGCCCTCTTGTGCTTAGAAGCCTGGCCCAGCAGGCTGAATGTAAGGCATGTAGGGAGGGCTGGACTGACATTGTCTTCAGGTTTAGTAAGAACTATTTGAATACAGAATGAGAAAACCTACCTTCCCACCTCTTCTTCCCAAGGCAGTCTCTGCCTTTACAGCTTCAGCTCCGTCTCTTTGTAGTTAGAAGTGTTGTTTCCAGTTTGTGAGCCATTGTTTTAGTTTTACTATTATCTAAATGGCTATTCCAAGAATAATTTATCCTGTCAACATCAAGTGATTTCTATGCAACATAAGTGAGCTCCCCAGTAATGAAGAAGCAGTGGGAAGAAGCGGTATTTCCAAGCATCACAGACATTCTGTGTCTAGAGGTGGAAATAGGAACATAGCTTCCTTCCTTCCTTTTCTCCTTTCCTTCCTTCTTTCTCCCATTTTTCCTTCCTTCCTTCCTTCCTTCCTTCCTTCCTTCCTTCCTTCCTTCCTTCCTTCCTTCCTTCCGAGTAGTGAGGATCCCATGTGTAATCTAAGCTCACCCACCTGTATCTAAGCTCACTGAACTTCACTCTTCCATGGTTGTTTTTTGGTACCACTTTGCTAAGAGAATAGCAGGTTTCACTCCAGCTGTGGGAAGATTAGAGGGCTGGCTCTGTCACCACCAAGCAGGTCACCAGTGGAACATAGTAGGTGAGCAGTACTGACATAGGTACAGGGGCACATTTCACATATGAGGCAACTCAGACAGGTAAGGAAGGGATGGCGGACAGGCCTGACGGGGCGAGAACATTTGAAGAAAGCAGGATTTGAAGGAAGGGCAAAGCTAAGGGAAGTTCAGATTCAGCCTGGGCCAGGGAACAGAGGCTGCGAGTCATGAGCTGCTTGTAGGATCTGAGAGAAAGGAACAGCCATCTGGCTTGGGGAGAAAGCTGGTGGAGGCCGGAGAAAAGATGGGCCCATCTGGTGGAATTCAGCTCCTTGCATTATTAGCTCCTGGTGGCTAATGCAATATTGACCTGGATTTCCAATCCATTGAACTTGAGTCAAGTTATCACCAGGAAGAGGTCAAGTCAGAGCTAAGAAACTCAGTAAGTGACTTGCAGGGATGGCTCAGTTACATGCATTAAAACACCCGAATAGATACAGCTGAATCACCCAGCAACCATAGGAAGTGACAGAAAACACCTGTTTCAGTTGTGTTATCAGTGAGACCACTGCTGTTTTGACAGCGGAGCCCTTGTTTTGTTGGTGTGCTTTTGTCTCTTCTTCAGTGTTGTCATTTGTATGCATATGTGGCAGTTCTGGTGACCAGAATTAGGTCTCCTGGATTCATAAAGACCATGAAACTCTTTGTTAAAGAACTTGGAGCCTCTGTCTATAGGTCAGGTGGGCTCACTGTGGCCTAGAGGGTGGCAGGGTGTTCCTCTCTTCTAGAAGGGTGACCCCAGGACGGCTGAGCAGCCGTGGAGGGGGAGGGGAGGGGCATTAACTGCTCTGTGATAGTTTTGAAAAGAGTGAATTTATTTTTTCCCATCAAGCCTTATCGAGCGGTGACGGCTCACAATATCTCACCTGCCACACGGCAGTTATTTATGATTGGAGGTGAGTCAGATCTGATCATAAATAGAAAGGAGCACTGACATACAGCTGCCTTTCTGTTCTTTCTGTTCAGCATGATCCACTTCTGTTCTCTATATATGGTGACTTTATTTTTTCCCCCCAGTGCTGGGGCTTGAACTCAGGGACTGGGTGCTGTCCCTAAGGTTTTTTTGTTTTTGTTTTTTGCTCAAGGCTAGCACTCTACCACTTGAGCCCACAGCTCCATATTATAGTTAATTGAAGATAAATGTCTCACAAATTTCCCTGCCCAGGCTGGCTTTGAACTACCTTCCTCAGTCCACCTCCTGAGCAGCTAGGATTGCAGGCATGAGCCACCAGCTCCTGGCACTGGTAGCTGATTTTTTACTTTGTGGAACTGTAGGGAAGGCCTCATTGCAGCTTCCTTTCAGAACTTAGTTGTAGCTTAGAACTCTGGACCACCTCTGCTTTAACTTCCCTAACATAATTTAATCACATTTTTCTAAATGGAGATGGAGACCAGTTGACCAACATTCTCAGAGAACCTTTTCTTTTTGCCTCAGCTAGAGGACTTCCCTTAATTCAGGCCTGGCCATGTTTATTGAACTTGATAGGAGATATGAGATTCGAGTGAGCTCTTGGAAATCTGAGGTATCAGTGAGTATAGTGTTGAAATGAAGGCCTGCACCCCAAGTCAACATAGCCCGCAGTTGGTGCCTGCCAGAGTAGTGGGCCTGAATGCGAGCGTCTGCCATTGTTTCAGTACAAGAGGGACGTCCAAGCCGGCCACAGAAGTAAACTGAGTTCTCAGGTTCTTATACCTAAGATAAACATGTGGAGCTAAGTGTCTACCAGGTTCTAACACAAAGTGTTTCTATGGCTAGGTGACTTTATCCTTTTTCAATGTATGGGAATATCAGTGGTCATGTTTCTTCTATAGTTGCCCAGAGAAGACTAGAATTAAAAAAAAAATAACTGGGGATTAAGCCGATGGACAGCACACATTGTTGTCATCTTGAGCAGCCTGAGTTATCACCACTCAACTTTCCTCATAGCCACCCTGTGTCTAGCCCTTCAGTCTTGATTCCTGGAGTGGTCCCTGCTCCCCAAGCTGAGTTTAAGATTTGTTTCTCACTCAAGTATCATATTCTAGTACCTGAACAGAAGCAGCCCATCATTGTTCTTACCCTCTTGGCCTATTAGTCTTGACATGGGATTTTAAATAGTCAATGAATTCTCACATAGAGCAGATGAGTAGGCAGAGGCTAGGGATGGAATCTGGATTTCCTTTTCGGAAAGCAGCCACCACAAGGACAGCCACACAAGCATGCCACGTGGGGTGTTGTAACCATCCACTAGAGATGACAGGGCCCTCTTGTGGGGAGACATGTATGCTACCTTGTTTGTTTTTTTAGTAAGTCATGGAGCTTGAACTCAGGATGTAGACACTGTCCCTGAGCCTTTTTGCTTAAGGCTAGCACTCCACCACTTTGAGCCACAGTTCCACTTCCATTTTGAGGGTGGTTAATTGGATATAAGAGTCTCTCAGATTTTCCTGTCTGGGCTGGCTTCGAACCACAGTCCTCAGATCTCTGCCTTCTAAGTATCTAGGATTATAGGTTTGATCCACCAGCGCACTACTTTTATGAACCTTAACAAGAACTCATGATCAGAATACAGACAAGTAAACCAGTGTATACATCTCATTAAACTACTCTTGTGGGGACAGTGGTGGGGACCAAATCTAGGGTGTCCACATCCAGCCTTGAGCTCTTCACCCAGCCCCAGGGCACTTGGCATCCTTCTGGAATTTCGTAGCGACTCTCCCGTGAGTGCTTGAGGTTGGAGTGGAGTGCACAGGTTTTGAACTGGCGCCATTTTGTCATGGTAGAAAGGAGAGAGAATCATACCTTGGTAGCTTACTCTGTTGCGTGTCGTGGATGAAATGTATGACATTGGAATGACTGTCACAGTCTTCTTCATCCTGAAGTGTCACACTTGTCACACTTCACCGTCCTGTCACATCGTGGCCGCTAAGCAGACAGGGTGTTAAATCCCCCAAGGATGGCACCCCAGCTGTTTGTTGCCATATTACCCTGAAGTGCCTTACTCAGACTTTTGACTTCCTCCAGCCCACTGAATTCCAAGCCTCTCCCACATTGAAACCCACATTTCCTCCTCCACATTTTCCATTCCACACCCAGGCCTGAGCCTCAATTCTCCACCCAGCAGCCACATTTTGGCTTTGGTAGCATTGGAGCTGAAATCACAGCTCAGATCTCATGGCAATTATGAACCAGGAAAGCGCTTCAGTGGGAACTCTTCGTGCCTGCGGTAAAAGCCAAGAGGCTACTAGGAAAATCAGAGTGAGCCGCTCTTCAGCAATGCATTTCTCGAAAATTTCATCTCCAAGTGAAGAATAAGCAAGAGCTAAGGAATTTACATCAAGAAGAAGCCCGTAATCCAAGCTACCCGAGAGACTAAGACAAGAAGAATCTGTTTGGGGCCATCCAGGGCAAAGAAGTTTCCAAGATCCTTTCTCAAGGAAGAGTGAGAGCAGGAAGCCTCACAGACGTGCATGCCCCTAGGAGGAAGTGAGACCCTATCTCAAAAAGAAGCCAAAGTCAGAACTGGGGGAGTGGCTCAGTGATAAGTTGTCTTGCCTGCAAGGACCTAGTTCAAAGCCTCAGTATTGCAAAGAGAAAAGAAAGAGGAAGAGAAGAAGGAAGGAAGGAAGGAAGAAACAAAGGGAAAAAGAAAGAAAAGAAGGATAGATCCAAGCTGTCCTAGAACCTTCTGACCCTCCTCTGAGAATTGAGGTAAAGAAAGACCAACAGTGGATGAGGATTGATTCTATTTCTCTATTGTGTCTATTTGCATATCATCTGCCAGAAATGGAGATAGACCAGCACCTGCTAATTTATTAAGGTGTTCATAGGAAAGTCCCTCACTATGTATGCTATCTCTCTCTTTCTCTTTCTTTCTTTCTGTGTGTGTGTGTGTGTGTGTGTGTGTGTGTGTGTGTGTGTGTGTGTGTGTAACTGTGATGAATTTCTCTCTGGGACAAATTCTTCCCTCCAGATGAACACAAATCTGGACTGTATTCTCCATGGGCCTCAAATCTTTATTTATGGTCTCTGAGCAGACCACCTTCAGCTTTCTCTCCCACCTTACTCCCTACTGTTTAAAGTAACCCTTGCCACCTCTTCAGTGCTATTAACTCTGGAATACTCTGATTTGGGATGGGGTGCTATGGAATTCAGAACTTCCAGCTTGCCAGCCTGCCACTTGGACTCTAGAGCTATACGCCCAGCACTTTTTGCAGTAGCTGTTTTTCAGATAGGGTCTCATATTTTTACCCAGGCTACAATCATCCTATTTACATCTCCAAATAGCTGGGATAATAGGTGTGTGCCATGCCCCCAGCTTCCTGGTTGAATCAGTATTAAAACACCCTGGGTTCTAGAAACCATTGCCTGCAAACTGGACTTTCCCATGTGTTGATAGTGAGTCGCACAGTCGTCGACCCAGTTTCTTCACATTCTAAACCTCCTGTTTTCTAAAGAGCCCAAGAGAAGCCCGAGTTTAGAGGAGCATCTCTGTCCACAGACCGCCCTGATGCCTCGTGGGCTGTTCTGCTGAGGCAGAAATGGTTCCCATGGCGATGAACTTCTATTTACTGATGTTAGTTTCCAACAGGAATCATAGAGAGAGCTGAATTCATGGCACCCAAAATTCGGTGGGAATGGGGGTTCTGAGAGATCATATAACAGCCTATTAGCACTAAACCTGGTAATTCTGAAATCCCTTTGAGAGGAGGTTTTATTTTTTTATTTTTTATTTTTTTTGCCAGTGCTGGGGCTTAGGACTCAGGGCCTAAGCACTGTTCCTGGCTTCTTTTTGCTCAAGGCTAGCACTCTACCCCTTGAGCCACAGCGCCCCTTCTGGCTTTTACTGTGTATGTGGTGCTGAGGAATAGAACCCAGGGCTTCATGTATATGAGGCGAGTACTTTACCACTAGGCCGTATTCCCAGCCCCTGAGAGGAGGTTTTAAAAGAAGAGTAGCTTGATGTACAAGTGACAAGAGTTAGGAGCAGTGCCAGCTCGTGGATTCCCCCAAACTTCCATCAGGAGTCATTTGCTCATGGAATGGTGTTTAGTGATCACTTTTCTCTTTTAAAAAATACAGGTAGCTTCTCAGTAGACAGGGTTGGCCCTCCAAAATCCATTTGTCCCTCTTTCTCTCGTACTCTTTCTTATTCCTTGTATCAGCTAACCGCAAATACTCAAGACAGCTAAGTGTGTTTGTGCCTGGTTGTGTGGAATGTGGGAGGAGTCATCTCTTCACAGTGATGGTGTGCATGGTAATGTGGGTTTGCTTGAATAGGCACATGTCAGCCCACCAGAAGGTGCTGAATCCTGATCATATAAAGATCAGCAGATTGTATATTGTATATATGTCTACCTGACCTAGAGAAGGGAAAGAAAAACAGGGTGTAAGATATCACAAGAAATGTACACACTCCCCTACTGTGTAACTGTACCCTTTTTGCACAACATCCTGTCCAAAAAATTTGTGTTCAATTAATAAATAAATTAAATTAAAAAAAAAAAAGATCAGCAGAGCCAAGTCCCTGCCTTCTAGCAGCGAGAGTGTGGATTCGACAAAAAGATTGCTGACCGCAAGGGGAAAATAGATGGCACAGTGGGAATCATGGGAGATTTGGGCACGTAGACTAGGGAACCCAAATGTCCAGCCCTCTATTGTCCAGATAGAGCTGTCCCTGTACCAGCATCCAAGCTTTGGCCAAGCCAAGGGGACAGCCAGAAGGGTGGAGTTGTTGTCTTCCTGGCATCACTGTCTTCATTACCTCCAGTGCAGTGGCCCTCTCTCCCTATGGATGCCAGCAGCCCCCAGGGGCTTTGTCCTGCCACCCATAGGGGCCCCTATCCAGGAGACTGTGTCAGAAAACTAGGCCCATTCTTGCTAGGCCTTGGAGCTGATGGCCTCTCCAGTAAGCCAGGAGCCTTTTAATAACTGTTCTCCTTACGAAGAGCTCTGTTGACTTTATTTTGATTGAAAGCCTTCTTCATTACAAGATGTGGGCTGTAGAGGGTCGTCTGTCACACGCATGCGCTGCGGCAGGCACTTAGAAGAGAACCTGAATTCCCCAGCGTCTCTAGGCATGGTTGCTGGCGAGAGATTGCGGGGCTAGCGTGGCTTACAGAGCCGTGGTACATTCCAGGGCCTTGGCAGACCCTGCCCTGTGCCTCATTTGCTCAGAAATTCATTCACCCATGTAGATATTGGATGCTGTCATTTTTCTGGCTAGAGTGGCAGCAGAACTCTTAAATGGAATGAGACTGATAGTACAGTGATAGGGGTTTGGTGGTTTCTCAAGTGTCGCAGCGGGGTATGTGTGTGTGTGTGTGACAGGTGTCTGCCGGTGGCACCTCAGCTGATCCCACTGTAGGACGTTGGAGGAGGCTGGCTCTCAAAGGCCTGCTGTATGCAGGGAACACTAGAACAGAAGAGAGAAAATATCACTGCAGGTTTGGGGGTGTCTCTGTGATTGGGGCTCTCTCCCACATTGCCAGGAGGGTTTTTCTTTCTGTTGGCGGTGGTGGGGTTTTTGTTTGTTTTGTTGGTCATGGGGTTTGAACTCAGTACCTGGGTGCTGCCCCTGAGCTCTTTTGCTCAAGGCTAGTGCTCTCCTGCTTTGAGCCATGGCTCTACTTCCACTTTTCTGGTGGTTAATTGGAAATAAGAGGCTTATGGACTTTCTTGTCCAGGCTGGCTTTGAACCATGACCCTCAGATGAACCTCCTGAGTAGCTAGGATGACAGGTGTGAGCCACCAGTTCCAGGAGGGTTTTTAATTTTATCTGAGATTATTTTTCTTTCAAGAATATCTGTGAGATAAAGAGAAGCCATTGGAAGTGATCTAGGAAAGGTTTTTGAAACACTTTCAAAACATGGTTGGTTTCCACAGTCACATTATAAGTGAAATTAGAATCTAGGGTGTAGGCGTATGCGCCATTATACAACTTTTAAGATATTTGGAGTGGATGGGAATGTTATTTCCAAGGCAGTTTGCTTTGTTTTTTATTGTTAGGTTATACTTCTGCATGTGTCTCTGAATGCAATTAAGAACTCATTAGAAAACAAATGCTTTGCTTGCTTCTAATTGTTAGAGTGTTGTTGTTGTTTTTTAAAGTTTATTTTGTTGTCAGTATAACCAATGCAAGACACAATGCCAAAAAGAGAATGAATAGTTTGGGGTAAACACGTACATTTTCACCTAAATATTGTTATCCTGATATTTACTTATTGATCATTTAGAATTTTCCGCTTGGTAGTTAGGCTACTGATCCAAAAAAGCAAAAATGTTGTGTGTTTACTGGTTCTGGAGCTTAAACTCAGAGTCTCTCCTTCTCGTCTTTCTTACTCATGGGTGATACTCTATTGCTTGAGCTAAGCCTCCAGGCCAGCTTTTTGCTGACTAATTGGAGCTATAATCTCAGAGGCTGTTCTGCCCAGGCTAGCTTCACACTGTGATCCTTGGATCTCAGCCTCCTGAGTAGTTAAGATCACAGGTGTTGTGAGCTGCAAATGCCGGACTGGCACAATTCTTTGGATGGTAAGAACTTTCCCACTGATGCATTGCACAACTTAAAAATTGTCGACTAGCAATCCACCTGTGAGTCCAAGGATCTGAACAGCTCAAGTTGCATCCCTGGCCGCAAAGAACCAGTCACTCCATTTGCCTCCCTCTGCTGCCCCATATGTTGGCGGCCTTGTTAGGAAGCAGAAAGGTTTGCTGTGTGCTTGTCTCCGAATGTGTGGATGGAATGTGGTAATTCCCTGACTGTGACAGATGAGGAGAGGAGGAGGATGTTAAAGACCCCGGCCATCATCCAGGGCGCTGGAGACCCACGGGATGGAGAGAGTGGGACCTGGAGCAGTGTAGCTCTTCCTCCCAGAGGCGCTGTGAACATGGTGACTTGGGCCATCAGCACAGCCTGGCTCGTACCCTGTAAAATTAGCTATTAGAACTTTCCTTCTGTGTCCCTTCCTTGTGTCACCCTTGAGCACCTGGTGAGTGCCCCGAGTTTGTGCTCTTGGCCTTAGGCTCACACCTTGTGCCTGTGTCCCACTTGACACCTGGCTCAGTGGAGCAGCTGGACCGCTAGGGGCCCTGTGGGGCCCTGTAAAGGGCTGGGGAGAGCCTCGAGCCATCAGCATGGCCCTTCGCTGTTGACGTCTATGTCGGCTCGGTGAGAGGGAACCGACATGGTACATGCCTACAATCCCAGCTACTCATAGGGAGGCGGAGATGGAAGGATTGTGGTTCAAGGTCAGCCCAGGAAATTAATGAGACTGAACAACAACAACAAAACAAACCAACAAACCGGGGGCTACAGTCTCCTAATCCCACTGCCCAGCTAACCCCCTCTCTCGGTGCCTCTGCCCCTCACCTGTAACTTAGAGATAGTGCTGCTGTGGTATAGGCTTTACCCCAAGAATGCTGGGTAAGCAAGCCAGTGCTCCCCAAAGCCCAGGGAAGCACACAGTTCAGTGCATGCATAGCTTTAGGCCTTGCCAGTGGTGCTAATGTATCGTCTCGTCCCTCCTAATTGTTCTGGAGAGTGTGCACTGAAGACATCTCAGGCAGAAATGTTTACAGGGAAGGAAAGATTTGACCTGTCATGAAAGTTCATGGTACACAAATATACACTAAGCACCACCTGCACCAGACAGACCCTGCAGGCCACCAGACACGAGGGGGACATCTGATACCCGGCTGTGGCCACAAGGCCAAAATCAGAGAGGGCAGGAATGGTAGAAGGAGGGCTGACAGCCCATAGAATAGAGATTTAAGACGAGCAAGAGAGGAGAAGGAGAGTTTTGTTTCCTGCTTCATAACTAGCAGTGAAATGGAAAAGTTGACAAACACCTCCCCAGTCGCCCCCAAACCTCAAGGAATGAGCGAGAGCAGCCTTTCAAGCAGGATTCCCAAAGCTAGACAGAGTATAACTCAGCCCTTCCATACTCTAAGCAGAGAGAGGGAGGCAATGTCCCCACCGCACCCCACAAGGCCCTGCGTGAGAGCCGGAAACACTACCGTGAGTCTAGTTGGGGTGAAAACCTGTACACCACAACCCAGCTTGATCCAGCGTTCCCTCTTCATGACAGTCTGGGTTAGCACAGCACTGCCATTCAACAGCCTTCCATTAAAGACTGGTCAATTACACACACACACACACACACACACACACACACACACACACACCTCTACCTTTTTTTTCTAGTTAAAAAACCAATAACATGGGTCCATTTACTATGGGTCCGTTTTCTATCATGATTGTTATTACTTCTTTATCTTTTGTATTTGCATTGAACTTGAACCCAGGCCCTTAATGCATGTAGAAGATTTGCTCCACCAATGAACTGGACCCCAGTGCTCTGCTTGTTAGACTCCTAGACTGTTCCACATAGGAAACGGGAAACCAGAACCCCAAACTATAGAGCCCTAATCATTGTCTTCAGTCTCGGGCATTTACATTGTCAGGCCTGTGTCTCTTTGTCACCCTACAGCTCCTGAAGTTCTCGCCCAGAAACCTTACAGCAAAGCTGTAGACTGCTGGTCCATTGGAGTGATTGCCTATATCCTGTAAGTTTCGTTTATCACCTTAGCGTCTCCTCCCCTACCTCTACCGCCTTTCCTTTTTTCTTTTTTTTTCTTTTGGCAGGTCTGGGTACTTGAACTCAGGGACTTTCACTTGCAAATACTCTACTGGTAAGCCATGCCTCTCCAACCCTTTTTGTTACACCGGTAATTATTGAGATAGGTCTTGCTTTTCACCCAAGCTCATGCCTGGACTGCAGTCCGCTGATTTTAAACTTACCATCATAGCTGGAGTAAGAGGTGCGAGCCGCCACACCCAGTCTCCTCCACTGAGGTGGAGTCGGGTGGGCTTTCCTCTGTGGGCACACCCATCACCAGAGCCCCCCAGATCCCACATCACCGAGATGACAGGGGTGTCCCCACTGCGCCCAGCTATTAGTTAAGAAGAGATTTGCGCATATGCCTGGACTGGCCTCGAACTGCCGTCTTTCTGATCTCAGCCTCCCAAGTAGCTGGGATTACAGGTGTGAGTCACAGATGCCTACTCATCACTCCTCTCTGGATTGTGGCAAATGAGAATTGACACGAGGTTTACCATTTCAGCCATGTGGAAGGGCACAAAGCAGTGGCATTGCACATATTCTCAAGATCATCACCTCTGTTACCTATTTCTAAAGCTAACAAAGCTTTAAAAACAATTTAATTATCCAAAAGTGAGCCTCTATAAGTAAGCCTCCGTGAGCCTCTGTTGGGATCTGAACGATCCCTTTCTCCCCAAATTCTCGGGGAGAATGGTCCAAACCTCAAAACACTACGAGAGAGCACTCGACCTTATCTTCCGCCCGCAGAAGGTGAGGGAATGCTCTCGTTGGTCTGCGTTTAGCCGAGGAGAGTGAACTACTGAAGCCCCCCGTCCCTGCCCCTCCTCACGTGTCGACGATCGGCGCAGAGAAAGAAGGACTCCAGGGAGACGGTCTGAGGTTATGAACCGAACTCACCGCCCAAGGGGCGGGGGAAGGTTTTTATTGTGGTGGGTAAGGCGGGAAGGTGGGCTTCACTAATTGGCTGAACTGGGCTGTCTCGGTCAGAGTGGCACCTGGGACTCCCCCCATGGGCTGACGTCATGCCCCAATAGGACCGCCCCTTGGCACCGGCGGCGCCATCTTGGAGGCATCCACGTGGGCCTGAAATCGAGATGGGAGGCGGGCCAAGCCAGAACTACTCCTTCCGGTTCCGGACCCGGGAGGGGTAGGAGTGGCTTCCGGCCATTTGCTCCCAAGGCGGGAAGAAGGGTGGTCGATCGGGGACCGCCCCTCTACATGTCCGGCCAGCATCCCCACAAGCCTCATCCTCTCCTCCTGGGAGCCTTCACTCCACTTCCCGCCTCTCCCAGTCTGACTTCCTTAAGCGATTCTTGAGTGGAATCACTTGGAATGTGTCCCTTTGTGCCTGACCTGTTTCATGCCCAGCATCAAGCCCATCTTCAGGGGTTATACCTAGTGTAGCGTGTGCCAGAGTTTCTCGCCTGCTTCAGGGTGTATGTACCCCACTCGTCTGTCAACCAACATTTGACTTGCTTCCCCATGTCATGGCTGTTATGAACCATGCTGCTGTGAGCGAGGAGGTACCAGACCTGCCCAAATCCTTGCTTTTGACTCTTTGGGATTGTTTTGGCTCACAGTGTGTAGATTCCCAAGACTGGGCAAACTCATGACTTTAGGTCACTGGTGGAGGTTATCAATAGCAGGGAGCATGTGGTATAGCTGACCACTCAGTTCACTGCCAGGAAGCAAAAGGAAGAAGATGGGGGGTGGGGGGGGCAGGGGGCGGGGCAGGGGCAGTTTTTCACAACTGCTGTCAAGAGCATTCACCCAATGACCTAAAGGCCTCTCCCTAGACCCCACCACCTAAAATGTTCCACCAGTTCCCAATAGCACACTGGGACCAGGCTTTTACCATGTGAGCCACTGGGGAACTTTCATTATCCTGCCATTTAACAACTCAGGAAGCAACCTTGTAAAGCTTTCCTTAGAAAATCACTTCATTCTTCCTGAGCTTTTCAGCTCAGGTTAGACAAAAACTTAATTCTAAGTTGCCACCCTGTTGCATTGGAACATTGCAGGTAAAATATTTCAAATAAAGTTCAGCCCCATGGAAGCACATTTCCCAGGCACTTAGAAAATTTACTCATATATCTCACTTTGTTTTCCAATTTCTTAGTCAATGGGGCATGCCTGAACTCCTGCCCTGTTCTAGCAACTTCTACAAGGCCTTGTCAGAAGAAGACATTTCTTCTTTATTTCCCCTTTACAGCTCTGCCTGGGAGCCCTGCACTAAATTCAGGCCATTTGCCACAATCCTATTGGAATTTGGTTCAATAACGACACTGGCTCATTTGTCTCCAATCCCTTTCTGCCAAGACAAGTCCATAATGACCCAAGCAACCCCCACTCCCATCCCCCTCCCCAGTCTGTCTTGCAGGAAAGCAGACTGGGGAGAAGTTTCGGCATTGATTTTATCACTGCAGGCACATGCGCTGCTCTTTATTTCTTTGGCAAGTCACATGGCCTGGTCTCCAGCTCTGTTTCCACATCTGTAATACACAAAACCTGACACCCCAACTCAGAGGCAGATTTACAAAAAGAATAAGGCGAGGATGTCCCCTGCAGTGAGACACATCTGGCTGGACTTTTAAAAAATTAATATGACTTGCCTCCAAAGAATTAACAATTGTGTTCTGGTCATTAGGTTGGAGGAAGTTCTTACTAGACCTCTGCATACTTTATTTCCTCATAAGGAAATGAAAGATGAAAAGCTTAGCTAGGTCTACTTTAAACAAGACAGTGTGACCCAGTACCTAGCACACAGTGATTGCCCACCTGATAGTAGCTAGGGTTACCAACTTCTGCAGGACACAGTCACCGTGGCTTCCCTGGAAAAGTAAATATTCCATTTGTCTCATCTTAATAACACTATGCTGTTTATGCCTAGGAGCAAGATTAAGATGGTGTGTGTGTGTGTGTGTGTGTGTGTGTGTGTGTGTGTGTGTGTGTCTCTGTGTGTGTGTGTGTGTGTGTGTGTGTGTGTGTGTGTAGGCCCTAGTATTGAGACTTAGACTCAAGGCCTTACATTTGACTTCTTCACTCAAGGTTGATGCTCTATCTAGCACTTGAACCACACCCTTACTTCCAACTTTTTGCTAGTTTCACTGAAGATAAGAGTCTCACATACTTTTATGCCTGGGCTGGCTTCAAACGAGCATCCTGAGATCTCAGCCTCCTGAGTAGCTAGGATTACAAATGTGAGCCACCAGTACACAGCTTCAAAGCTGCTGTCTGATTCTCTAGTGTTAGAGCACCGTTTCAAACCACATTTGTGCTCCACAAATGGCTGTAGAATTAAGTAGAGCGGACCTTTATCTTTCTAGGCCAGAGCCCAAGGCAGGTACCCAGCTCTGCCATTGCTTATAGCCCTGAAATTATACTTTTTCATCTCTCTGAGGCTCATTTTCCCCCTGTTCTTCATGTGAAGCCCTGATTTCTAGACCCCAGAATAAGAATCCTGTGGGCTGGGAATATGGCCTAGTGGCAAGAGTGTTTGCCTCATATACATGAAGCCCTGGGTTCTATTCCTCAGTACCACATATCTAGAAAAGGCCAGAAGGGGCACTGTGACTCAAGTGATAGAGTGCTAGCCTTGAGCAAAAAGAAGCCAGGGACAGTGCTCAGGCCCTGGGACTGGCAAAAAAAAAAAAAAAAAAGAATAAGAATCCCATGACTCTGAGAACCCCCCAGCTTTGCAAACTACTTTGTCAAATATGCTTTGACTTCTGGCCCAAGGTCAAAGGCTGAGCTGTGTCCTCTAATGAGTAATTCGTTGCCAGTTGGAGGCGCTGCACCAAGGGAAATTGATGTTTGGAAGGAAATGGGAGCTCAGGGAGAGTTTGTTGAAGGGTTTTCTGCTCATTGATAACAGCTACTATTGAATACCAGGAGACTTCGGGGCAAAAAATAAGATAACATAAAATAACTGGTAGTTAGTGCCCTTGGGGACATTTGGCTGAAATTTTCTTTTCTAGAGCAAGCATCCATTTTGAGGTACCCAATTCTTCATATTTGTGTGTGCACACACACAGCAGCTTGAATACAGGGCTCCTTGCTCTCACCCTTTTTCACTCACAGTTGGTGCTTTCCCGCTTGAGCCTCATCTCTACTTCTAATTTTTTGCTGTTTAATTGGAGATAAGAGTCTGGAGGATTTCTCTACGTACGCTGGTTGGAACTGTGATTTTCATATCACACCTCCTGAGTATTCTGATTATTATCCTTACCTTTTTTTTTTTTTTTTTTGCAGTGCTGGGGGCTCAAACCCAGGACCTCAGATATGCTAAGCAAGCACTTTCCCACTATACCACATCCCCAGTCCAAACTGTGCTTAAGTCAATTTAGTATATGCTTTTGCACGCACACACGTCTATGTACACAAACACACATACATGCAAATATAAGCCTGAATGTTCCATGTAAACCATTTCCTGTTCATCAAAGAACAACCAATTAACAATATCCAGCAAATCATCTTTTGTGATAATGAAAGATACAGAAGAAAATACTTTATGTGCTACATTCTCCATTTCTCCAGGAAATCATAATCAAAGTGGGAAGATAAATGTCATAACTATAGGACACAATCTTCTTTAATTTCTTAAGAAGACTGAGGAAGGGGTGGGTCTTGAACGAGGCGGTGGAGCAGGGGGAGTGTCTGGAGAAGACTGGGTGGCATGCAGTTGGCGGTGGTGAAGGATGGAAGCATTGAAGGACTCACCCGTCCGACACTACACACGTAGCTGAGCATGCGCTTTGTGACTGGGCTAGGTACTGGGACTGCAGAAGTGAATGAGACACCATCGCCACCTTTGGGGCGCTCACAATCTAGCAGGAGAGGCAATAGGAGGTAGACACAGAGAAACCAACATTTGTCGGGATAGAGGACTTCAGAAGCCAAGGACAGGCCAGGGGCCTCTGCCATGGCACCTGGGTTGAGTCACTGAACAAGGGGGTAGAGGGGGAGAGAATCAGTCACATCCCCAGTGTAGGAAATTGTATGGAAAGGAATATTCTAGACTGAGGTTGAAATGTTTTCGCTTCCTGTCTATGTTTTATGCTTTCTGTTTATTTGGGAGGTTAGTGCAGAACATCTTGTCTCTTGTCCCCCAACTCTAATGGAAACGCCATGACAGTAAGGACTGTTTCAGGCCATGCCTGCAAAATAGTGTTCAGTCATCTTGGGGTGACAGCCGGGTGATTTCCTGAGCAGCCATTATTTTATCTTCTTTCTCCAGAGGAGCCTTTGTTCAGGGAAGGCAAACATAGTTCATAAAAGAGAGCCCAGGGACAGTGGAAGCCCAGACTTTTATTCACTTCCGGGTCAGAAGGAAAGAAAGTCCCGCCTGCTAATGCTCAATGGCACTCATGCTCACTTAGAAGACCGCAGGAGCAATCAAACCAGAGGGCCGAGCCTCCACAACCACATCACTCCCCAAAGATCTCACATCTTAACCCCAACACCGGTTCAATTTCAGTGGGAGTTTTAGCCGCTCAAATCATAACAGGCACTAAATAAAGTGTGTGCATTAGCTACTTAAAGCTGAAGACCTTGAAGTACTAGAAGATCCATATGGAAGTGCTTTTTTGGGGAAGGGGGGCCAGTCATGGGGCTTAAAACTCAGGATCTAGATGCTGTCACTGAGTCTTTTCTCAAGGCTAGTACTCCACCACTTTGAGTCACAGCATCACTTCCAGTTTTCTAGTAGTTCATTGGAGATAAGACTCTCAGACTTTCCTTCCCCTGCTGGCTTTGAACCACGATCCTCACATCTCAGCCTCCTGCATAGCTAGGATTACAGGTATGAGCCACCAGCACCTGGCTTGGAAGTGCTTTTTGATTGTATGCTTTATTTGTTTTGTGTTTTGTTTTTTGCCAGTCCTGGGACTTGAACTCGGGGCCTGAGCACTGTCCCTGGCTTCTTTTTGCTCAAGGCTAGCACTCCACCACTTGTACCACAGCGCCACTTCTGGCTTTTTTCTAAATATGTGGTGCTGAGGAATCAAACCCAGGACTTCATGTATACAAGGCCATCACTCTACCACTAGGCCATACTTCGAGTCCGATTGTATGCTTTACTATGGCCATCCCAACCTAAGCGAGGGATGGTATTACACTGTGGTTTTCATTTGCATTTCTTTGACAATAAGTGATATCAGTCTTTTTTTACCCCACTTCTTTGTGAGCCATTTGTATCTTTGGAGAAATCAAGAAAACAAAGGCCAGTGAGTGCTGGTGACAATGCAGCAGAAAACAATAAAAAAAATTAAAAATAGAATTACCACTGGGTGCCAGTGGCTTACGCCTGTCATCCTAGCTAGTGACTCAGGAAGCTGAGGTCTGAGGATTATGGTACAAAGTGAGCCTGGTCAGGAAAATCCATGACACTCATTAGATCTCCAATTTAACCACCAAAAAGCTGGAAGTTGGAGCTGTGGCACAAGTGGTAGAACACTAGCCTTCAGCACAAAAGCTTAGGAACACTGCCCAGGACCTGAGTTTAAACCCCAGTACTGGCTCAGAAAAAAAATGCAATCACAATATCCCAAAAGAACCAATCTAGAAGAGCTATAGTACTCCATGCTCATAGCAGTACTGTTCACAATAGCCAACAGCAACCTAAATATCCACCAATAGAATGCCTAAGTAAACAACCTTTGGTTACATGCTTCAACATGGTTGAACTGCAGCAGACTCTGTGCTAAGTGGAATGAGCCAAAAACAGAAAAGCAAATACTGCGTGACTCTACTTCTGTGAGGTCTTTTACAGACTCAACCTGAGAGCCTAAAAATTACTGGTCAGGGCCACGGGAGGGGAAAGGACGTTACTAACAATTTAGAATTTAGGTTAAGCAAGGCAAATAAGCTGTAAAGATCTCTACTTTACACCATGGTCCTTCTAGTCAATGTGTTAGTCGCTTCCCTTTACTGGGACAAAATACCCAAGAAAACAACTTAAAAGGAGGGAAGATTTCTTTGGGGCGTCAGAGGTTTCAGTCCATGACTACTTGGCTTCATTGCTTCTGGGCTGGTATTGGTGAGACAGAACATGGCACTCACCTCATGATGGGAGACAGAAAGAGCCAGGAGCAAGACATTCCCTACATCCTGCAACCAGGCTGAACTACCTGGGGGAAGGAAGAGGGGAAGATGGACCACTCAGCTCTGAATTTATCAATGAATTAAGTCCATCAAGCCACTGACGGTAGCATCCTCACGACGCAGTCAGTCAGGTCTCAACAGCGCCACCCACTGGAGAGTAAGCTTTCCACATGTAAGCTTTTGCTGGGGACACTTCGTAACCAAATCATCAAACTCCGCAGTAATGTATCACACACTTAAATATTAAAAGGGTAGCTCTTGAGCCACAGGTATGCCTTGGGTGGTAAAGTGCCTGCCTAGAAAGCAAGAAGCCCTGAGTTCAAACCCCTAGTACCGCACAGTGAAAAGAAAATAGTTCTCTTGGAAAGTGTTCTGATTGCAGACACATAAGGTACAATAGAAATCAAGGCAAATTTAAGTAAAAGAACTACCTACTGTCAGAGGTGGCTGGCTCTTTTCCACCACTGTTGCCGATACCAGCTTCTCTTTTATTTTCTCTGTCGTCCCTGGCATCATTTGGGGAGGGGAGCACAGGTGGCCAGGGTGAGCTATGGAGATAAAGGGACATGAGGGACAAAAGAGATTGTGCTCCACATTGGACCTCCTATCCGAAGTCATCTGATTCTGCATGGATGCAATGTATGGCCACGGACAAATAAGCAGAACATGACTTCCTGTAGGGTACCGACCATGGCATACCCACAGGGCTTTTCCACTGGAGCTTTTATGTGATTCTAACGTTTCAGTTTCCAAGAAAAACTTCTCACCGCCGGATTGACCATGGTCGATTTTCACATTCATTTGTGTGAAAACCATCTCCATGGAAAACCATCTCCCTTGTAGAAAGGGTCCGTGGCCAGGAGTGGCATTGTGGGTAACCCAAACCAACACTGCATTTCTCCTCAGAGCCGGGCCTGCACACTGAGCCCGTCTGGGATGACTGAATGACATGGGATGGAAATGTCTCCACCCCCTCCTGTAAGGGGAGCTTAGAGGATGGGGAGGTAGGAGAGGGGACACTTTGAAGTCACCCTGGTCTGAAGCAGGGGGCTCACTGTCCTATGTCTCACGTTTGTATCACTCTCTGCTTCAGAGCCCAGCCAGGGAACTCAGAAGCGAATGCGGCAGCCCCCTTCCAGAGTGTGTGCATTTATCCCAAGCCTTTGTCCAGTGTGAGCTATGGACAGAGCCGGGGTACTGAGGCTCAGAAACCAATGCAAGACACGTACTCCCCCCAGAGCTCATGACAAGCGTAGGAGCTTGTGGAGAAGGCCCAGGTCCACCCAACAGAGGTCATCTATTCCTTGGAACACCCCAGCTACTCTTTAGAGGTGTGCCAGAGTTTTTTTTTTTAAAAGGCTCACATAGGCCATCTGGGCTTCCTGGATGATGGTTCCAAGGCTGAGGTGGAAGTTTTCTTTCCGTTTCTTCTTTTCCCTTCTCCTTTTTCTTTCCTTTTCTCTACTTTCTTTCCTTCTGTCATTCTCCCCCATTCCTCCCAACCCTGTTTTTTCTAGTTCCATTAGCCCATCCAGGCCCCAAAGTAGATTCATTTCTTCTGTCATTATACCTTAGCATACCTACATCAACACGGTAGTAGTCTATACAAAAAAAAAAAAAAAAAAGGAAAAAGAGACGGGGGTGGTGGGGACTTAAAAAAAATAAGATGAAATGGAATTGGAATATACATTAAGAAAATTGCCATCAGAAGAAGAATAAATCTTTCTTGGAATTTTTTTTTAAGATTTGTTTTTCCTTAAAGAGCAAGCCAAAAACCATAAAGTAAAATATACTTGGCTGTTAATAAACAAAAGCCATACATATATAAGTTTTAGGTACCCATTTTCCCCCGGTGACAAGCTAATATTTTGCTCAGTCTGCTTTTCCCAATGCCCACATTTCATTTAGCCCAAACTCTCATTATGGGGAAAAAATGTTCACCTCCATCTCCCGCCCCAGGGTTTCCTGGGGCGGTAAAGTATGCACTGTGGTTCCAGAATTGCTGGCTATTGGTTCATTTTACCAAAGGCAGCAAATCTTTAAAGATGAAATTTTCCAGGCAGAAAGACAGCCGTGAGGAGGGGAGGGAGAAATAGATGATTTTGAATTTTATCAGCCCGCAGAAAATCTCACAGCCTTAAAATCTCTCTTCACCCTTTCCCTTCCCCCTCTGCAGAGGACCTGTCATAGACAGGTACTGAAGTTTTTTAAATAATAATGATTAGCATGTATTAATTCTACAAAGGACGTTCATGGTGACATTCCTATGTGTGCCTATAATGTCTTTCATCAAATTCACCTCTTCTGATACTCACTCCCCTGCCTTTTCAAATTTTTAATGAGTTTCATTATTCTATGTTCATACATTGTCTATAAAGTATTTGGATCTTACCCCCCAATCACCCTCTTTTTCTTCTCCCTCTCTCCCTCTTCCATGGTCAGCCTCAAACATTCTCCATTTAATGTGTCATCTTTTTTTCTTAGGTCTAGATTCTGCACACGAGTGAAACCATGCAATATTTTCTTCCTGAACTGGCTTATTTTGCTAAATGGGATGGTCTAGATCTACTTCCATCCTTTTTTTTTTCCTAATAGGACTTTTTTTTAAGTTACCTTTGAAAGAGTTCAGTGGAACCTTTTCTGGGCTCTGAAACCATGGTGTTACAGCTCCCATAACCAACAGATACGTATTGCCTGGAGTGGGTGAAACTGTTTTCTCCCAGATAGCCCAGTTCATGCAAGGAGGAGTGATCGTGTGCAGGCCACAGTGACTTCTAGAAACCTGGAACTCAGGGTTGTAAATTTCCCTTATCTGCCTTCGATAATTTCTTAAGTAAAATCAATGTGAAAGGTTCCTGAAATGTATACTAAACATATTTTGTTCTTCCCACCAACCTATCTGTTTGAGATAGGTTGTGTATTATAGACAAGATTAATAGCATTCAGGTACAAAAGGCTATCTATCTGGTAGTAGGACTCTGACTAACTCTACATAAAGAATTAAGGTAGGAGCCAGACAGTGGTGATACAGCCAGATAATCCCAGCTACTCAGGAAGTAAAGGGAGAAAGATCGGAATCCAGGACTGACCTTGGCAAACACTTAAGACTCTATCTGAAAACAAACTAAAAGCAATGATCTGGAGCCTGGCTCAAGTGGTAGAGCGCTCACGAGTTGATCCTGAGTTTAGTCCTTGGTATTTAAAAGAAAAATAAACAGTTAAGGTGGCTTTAAACATGTATATTCCCTCTGATCGTTATCTGCGCCCACTCTTTTTGCTGTTTATTATTTCTCACCCTGCTGATTTGGCTCCTTTGTCTAGAGAATGTGGGGCTTCTCTGCTGAGAGGACGTTTGTGGCACCCACACTGCAGATTTTCTTCACTTCATCTACAGCGACCCTTCCTTCCAGGCCCAGTCAGACCCACCCCGCTGCACCTGCCAACACTCAGATCTGTCCCCGTCCTCTCTTGCAGGCTCTGCGGCTACCCTCCTTTTTATGATGAAAATGACTCCAAGCTCTTTGAACAGATCCTCAAAGCAGAATATGAGTTCGACTCTCCCTACTGGGATGACATCTCGGACTCCGGTGAGTCTTCCACACACCCCTTCCACGGCAGCCTCGGGGGTATTTATTATACCTAGACCACCCAGTGCTGCAGGACCTGAGGCAGGGGACCCCTGGGTTCCTGTCCCATCCACTGAGGAAGCTATAACAAAGTCCCACAGACAGAGGGGCTTACACACAGGTCTATTTCTCCCCATCCTGGAGGCTGCAGGTCCAAGATCAAGGCACCAGCACATCTGGTGTGTGGTGAGGGCCACTTCCCGTTCATGGACAGCTGTCTTTTTTTTTTTTTTGGCCAGTCCTGGGGCTTGGACTCAGGGCCTGAGCACTGTCCCTGGCTTCTTTTTGCTCAAGGCTAGCACTCTGCCACTTGAGTCACAGCGCCACTTCTGGCTGTTTTCTGTATATGTGGTGCTGGGGAACCGAACCCAGGGCCTCACGTATACGAGGCAAGCACTTTGCCACTAGGCCATATCCCCAGCCCGACAGCTGTCTTCTTGATGCCCTTAAATGGCAGAAATTGGCAGGGGTGTTCGCGGAGATCTCGTATAAGAACACAAATCTCTTTCAGGAGATCTCTCCCAAAGTCCCCACCTCTTGCCAATATGGGAATTAAGGGGGACACAAACATCCGGTCTGTGGCCGAATGGAGAAACTTCCTGAGCTACGTATTTGGGCTGGACTTGGAAGGCAGGCTGGGACGTCTCACCTGAGCCTTGACAAGAGATGGAGACTCGCCTATCTATTCTCCAGCAGTGCCTTGGTTGGAAGGCCCGGGGAGTGAAATAATATGAGCGAGCACTTACCCAGTGCCAGCTACGCGCTGAGCATGGAAGCCCTGTCTGTGGCTAGCTCAGTCCTCAAAACTGCCCATCCCGTGGGGACGACTAGTGTCCCCATTTGACAGAGCGGGAAACCGAGGCCCCTGAAGATGGAATAACTTGACCAGAATCATACAGAAGCACACCAGCATGGAGATCTGGACCCCAGTTCTCCCTCCAGGGCCCCCCTAAAGCATCCCAAGGAGGTTCACTATTCTTCCTGAGGCATAAAGAGCAAAACCAAGGCCCAAGTGAAGTGGTGCGATCTCTCTGGGCCTCAGTTTCCTTACAGGGAGAAAATGACACCCCACCTCCCAGGAAGAGCAGTAGCAAGGAAGTGAAATGATAAGGAGACAGCACCTTGCAGACTCTCATAGGCTGTTCAGAGAGAGCACTGTATTGTTTAGGTTATTTCCTCCTGGCTGGAAGCTTAGGCTCCAACCTTTCAAAACCCAGGCTCTGAATGTATGTCTATGAACCTTTCAGGAAACTCCCCCTGGGGGGAACATTGTACTTCTGAGCTCTCCCCCCACCCCCAAGGCCCAGTCCAGTGGGCAGTGAGCAGCCGTGCCCTGAGGCGCAACAGGTTTCCATGGTGACACATGGCCTCATCTTTGGCTTCTGTGGCCCCAGCTGCCAGCCCTCCCCACCTGCCCCAGGGGTCAGCTTCTTGTTCAGTGCAGTATAGTGGTCCAATTGGGCTTTGGCACAATGATCCCAAAGACTGCAATCCTCTGTGCCTGGCCCAGGCCCTGGCAGGCTCGCAGCCCGTCGGTGGGTTTAGTAGCACCTGTGATGTCTGTGTAGGGAACATCCCCCCTACAGCTCTCTGAGGAAGTTCAAACCTGTCTTCTCCAAACGAAAGGTAGCCGGCTCCCGCAGGGTGCCAGCCTGGATTTGCTGTCTCTCCCGTCACCAGTCACCTTTAGAGTTCCAGCCAGGGCTCCACTTTGACTCAGCATCCAAATGCCGGGGTCGTCTGTGTCTGAGAGATTCAGTAGGGTCCGTGGAAATGGGTCTTCTATTTTTAACGGTGCACATGCTCCTCTCAAAGGTACAGTGGGAGCTGGCTGCCAAACCACTAGGTGATTCCTTTCCTTGCACCCTCTTTTTCAACAGCAAAAGACTTCATTCGGAATCTGATGGAAAAAGACCCGAATAAAAGATACACCTGTGAGCAGGCAGCTCGTCATCCATGGTAAGCAAAAGACACTCAGCACGCGGGCCTGGCCATTGAGTGAACTTCCCGGTGGCTGTCCTTTTTGAATCAAGTGAGCAGGCACTCGTTGCATCTTATCCTTCTCGGGGCTTGTGTTCCTCCCTCCAAACCAAGGACTGCACCTTTATGCCCTCTCCTGAGTGAACTCATAAGAGGTTATGTGTGCAAAGGACAATGGTAGCTTTTAGTTTCCAGAAAGTTTCAGATGAGCTGAGCCTGGTGGGGCATGCCTGTAATCCCAGTGCTCAGGAGGATGAGGTAGGAGCATCATGAGTTCCAGGCCAGCAGAAGGAGAAGGAGGAAGAGGAGGAGGAGGAGGAGGAGGAGGAGGAGGAGGAGGAGGAGGAGGAGGAGGAGGAGGACGAGGACGAGGAGGACGAGGAGGAGGACGAGGAGGAGGAGGAGGACGAGGACGAGGAGGAGGAGGAGGACGAGGAGGAGGAGGAGGAGGAGGACGAGGAGGAGGAGGAGGAGGAGGGATAGACAGAGACAGAGGCAGAAAGAAGAAAAGAAAACAGAAATGAAGAAAGGAATCAGATGTTTCTGGGGATCATCTTTATTGAAAATAATTGCCCAATAAGGAATGAAGGTTAGAGCCGTATTCCTGTAGAGTTTATGACTTAGTAGTTAAACAGGTGGAAGTGATATATACATTTCCTTTTCAAATGCATTACCAATTAGTGTTTGTTCAACTCCAGAGGGACTAGCGGATGCTGATGGCTCTACACGTTTTCAACAACAGTGTGCTTGGAGCCTCCTTCTGTGTGCCACTTACCAAGTTACAAGGAGCTTTCCTGTCAGCCTGCCATGACCTTGTATTTACTCTTGACATTTTTAAGCCTTAATTTTCTCCTTGTTAAGTGAGACGGCAATTCCTCATTTACAGAGATGACATGACAAATACTGGGAGGGATGCATGTAGAAGGAAATGCTCAGTTAACCCTTTTTGTGAAACCCCTGTGGGCATCCATTTCAGAATCAAATGCCAAGAGTAATAAGGTCTCCAGCGTGTTAACTATCTTTCCATTCCTGTAATAAAACACTGAGGACAATCAACTTAAACAGAGACAACTGGTTTGGGGCTCGTAGTTTTAATGGTTTTAATCTGTGATGGGTTGGTGCTGATGCTTTGGGGCCTAGGTTAGTGGGGCGGGGGAGCATCATGGAAGATAACATGCTTACTTCATGGTGGCCAGGAAGTGAGAGAAAGAGACTGGGATCCAACAGTCCCCTCAAAAGACCAAGGATCTAAAGTTCTCCATTGGTTCCCACCCCTTAAAGGTTCCCACGGCCTCTCAATAAAGCCAAGCTGGGGACTGAAATTTTTCTCTTGTAGTAGTCAGGTTTTCATCCAGGGCCTCATGTTTGCTAGACAAGTTCTCTGCTACTTGACCAACATCCTCAGTCCTGGGGACTAAGCATTTAACACATGTTTTTTGTTTTGTTTTGTTTTTTTTGGGGGGGAGTCATTCATGATCCAAATTATAGCACCCAATATAATGAAAATAGGGCATCAGAGGTATAGCTCAGTGGTGGAACACTTGCCTGAGTTTGATCCCCACCCCTGCAAAACAATAGAAAGAAACAAGTAGCACCTTGAACTCAGGAGACAGTCAGAAAGCGGTCCTCTGTTTAGCCACCACTTGCCCTAGCATTATACCCACATTTCCGTGCTGCTTCGCTTCCCAAGGGGACCTGCTTAGAGGTTGTGTCATGACCCAGTTTCTCAGCATTTTAATTTATAACACCAGGTATCTATTGAGTCTTTCTTAAGTTCCAAACGCTGTGCTGAAGGCTTGAAAATGTTCTCTTTATAGTCACCCCGTGAAGTAGGTTTTATGTTCATGTCAGAGATAAGGAAAGAGAAAGATAAGGTGACCCGCCAAGACTACACAAGTAGCGTATAGCAAAGCCATCCTGGAAGCTCGTGGCCGCGGCACGGCTGTTCTGCAGAATGGCCTGTGTGGTTCTGCACCTGCTCTTCCCACTCCATCAGAGGCCGCCAGGGCTAAGGGAGGCATCCTCAAGTTCCAGTGCTTCCTTAGCTTCGAAACTGGCTGGCCACGCAGTGCAGGGCTCCTGTCAAGGCACTCCTTGGTGGAGGAGGCAGCCAGGGCTTTGTACCAGGTGTTCTCAAGCTGCTCTTCCTTGAGATGTTTGCCTTTCTTTCTGGTGGTGCCTGACCGGGGCACGGTGCTCGCTGATTGCCAGAGTTGGGAAAAGAGAACCCATCCCTGTAACAGCCGAGCACCGGGTCAGGTTGTTCTGAAAATCTATCTCCAGTTTCATTGACAAGTGAACTGAGGTGACGAGCATAAGGGAGAGTCATTTATCTTCAGGAATTAAGTCATTGGCTATGTAATTATGGGGATCAGGTGAATCCAAAATCCTTAGGGAAGACCAACATGCTGAAGATCTGGGCAAGATTGGTGGAGCCTGAAGCCAGTCCAGAGACAGGATTCCTCCTCCTCCTTCTTCTTCTTCTTCTTCTTCTTCTTCTTCTTCTTCTTCTTCTTCTTCTTCTTCTTCTCCTCCTCCTCCTCCTCCTCCTCCTCCTCCTCCTCCTCCTCCTCCTCCTCCTCCTCCTCCTCTTCTCTTCTCTTCTTCTTCTTCTTCTTCTTCTTCTTCTTCTTCTTCTTCTTCTTCTTCTTCTTCTTCTTCTTCTTCTTCTTCTTCTTCTTCTTCCCCTACAGCCTTAACCTGACTGGATGAGGCCCTTCCACATATTCTGCTTTTCTCAAAGTCTACTGGTCAACATGATAATCCCATCTAAAAAGTACTTTCACTGCAACATCCACACTAGCATTTGGCCACATATCTGGATGCTGCATCCTAGGCAAGCTGACACTAAAACATGATCCGTGGAGCCGGGATTGTAGGGAAGGCAAGGCATAAAGCCTTGGCTACGTGGAAGCCAGAAGCCAGAAGCTGGAAGGCAGGGCCTAGGGAAGAATATGGTGGCTAGAAGAGACGTGGGACAGATGTGAGGTCTCAGAGGAGGCACACTGCAGGTCTGAAGCTGAGGCGGAGGAAGCAGGAGGACAACAAATCCAGATTGTTCTGCCATTGTGGGTCTCAGTGTTGCAGGAATTGGGGGTCGACGGAGGAACCACCTGAGAGGCGGGTAATGGAGTGAGGCGAGAGGGTATGGGCAGAGCCTGGGAAGGGAGCAAGAGTGCAGAAGGTGGAGTGGGAACTCAGCAGCTGTCCACCTCTTGTGAGTCTCGGAGTTCCCGGGTAGCCATTTGTCACCCACTGGCAGAGCCCCAAGAAACCCTTCTGAAGAACCTCTTTGTATTTCAGGATCGCCGGTGACACAGCCCTCAGCAAGAACATCCATGAGTCCGTCAGTGCCCAGATCCGGAAGAACTTTGCAAAAAGCAAATGGAGAGTAAGTCCTGAGTTTGCAGAATTTCCCAGTGGCCTTTGCCACCCTCCTGAGAGCTCATGATCATCTATTGATTTCCCACACACTATGTTCTAATCAGCATGGGAAATTAAGACTTAGTTATCTTGTCCTGAGAGCCAACAGCCACTGAGAGACTGAACAGAAACAAAATTAACTAACTAACCTATTTTGTTTAGAGGAAAATGCCATTACTTAGCCCAAAAGAATCCATTTCAGTTATAGGAAAATAAATACTAAAGGTAATCTGTTATATATGCCTTCCATTTTAAAAGCCACTTCTCTTAAATTACAGAATAAATTGTTTTACACTTTCTTTCTACAAATGTATGACATCAGGAGCAAACTATTTTTAAACCTCAAAAGTATCTTTCTGGGCATCTGTAGCTCACACCTATAATCCTAGGTACTCAGGAAGCTGGGGATTGTAGCTGGAAGCAAGCCAGGGAAGACAAATACATGAGACTGTTATCTCCAATTAACCACTGGAGTGTGGCTCAGATGGTAGAGTGCCAGCCTTAAGAGGAAAAGGCCAACTGAGAGTGTGAGGCTGGAAGTTCAAGCCCCAGTACTAGTGTGTATACACTCACGTATGCGCACCAACACACACACACACACACACACACACATACTTTTTAAATAAAAGAAACAGAAATTTGCTTCCTAAAGTATTCTGAGGGGCTGGGGATATAGCCTAGTGGCAAGAGTGCCTGCCTCGGATACATGAGGCCCTAGGTTCGATTCCCCAGCACCATATATACAGAAAACGGCCAGAAGCGGCGCTGTGGCTCAAGTGGCAGAGTGCTAGCCTTGAGCTGGAAGAAGCCAGGGACAGTGCTCAGGCCCTGAGTCCAAGGCCCAGGACTGGCAAAAAAAATAAATAAATAAAAATAAAATAAAAAAAATAAAGTATTCTGAGAATGTCTTGAGAAGTTTGTGGCCAGGCAATGTGATACATAACACACACTCCTAGCTACTTGGAAGGCACTGACAGGAGGATCAATGTTCAAGGCTAGCCTTGGCAAAAATTAGCAGGGCTCTGTCTCAAAAACAGGCTGGATATGGTGGGATATACTTGTAATCTCTGCTAGACAGGTGGCAGAGATCACAGTTGAACGTCATCTGGGCAAAAGTGTGAGGGCTGGGAATATGGCCTAGTGGCAAGAGTGCTTGCCTCCTATACAAGAAGCCCTGGGTTCGATTCCCCAGCACCACATATACAGAAAATGGCCAGAAGTGGTGCTGTGGCTCAAGTGGCAGAGTGCTAGCCTTGAGCAAAAAGAAGCCAGGGACAGTGCTCAGGCCCAGAGCCCAAGGCCCAGTACTGGCAAAAAAAATAAAAAGTGTGAGACTTGATATGAAAAAGAAACTATACAGGGGCTAGAAACGTGGACCTAAACAAGTCTGAGGCCTTGAATTCAATCCCCACTACCACAAAAGGAGGAGGAAGAGTGAAGGGAGGGAGGGAAGGAGGAAGGAAGGAAGGAAGGAAGGAAGGAAGGAAGGAAGGAAGGAAGGAAGGAAGGAAGGAAAGATAGCTGAGCATAGTGGCCCAGTGGGTCAAAATTCAAGGTCAAAACCTGGGCACTGGTGACTCACTCCTGTGTTCTTAGCTACTCTGGAGGCTTAGATCTGAAGATCGCAGTTCAAAGCCAACCCAGACAGAACAGTCTGTGAGACTCTTATCTCCAATTAACTTCCAGAAAACCAGAAGTTTTATTGTGGCTCAAAGTGGTAGAGCACTAGCCTTGAGCAAAAAGAGCTCAGCAACAGCACACAGGCACTGTGTTCAAGCCCCACGGATGACAAAAAAATAAAATGAATTCCGGGTCAAACTGGATAAAAACTTGTGAGACCCAATTCCAATCAATATGCTCAGCATCTTGGCATATGCTTGTTATCCTAGTTACATAGGTAGCGTAACTAGGATGACTGAGGTATAGGATAGCCGGGACAAAAATCTAAGGCTCTATTGAAAAAATAAAGCCAAATAGCTAGGGATATGGCTTAAGTGATAGCACACCTGCCCAGCAAGTGCAAACTTCAGTATCACCTCCCTCTGACCAAAAAGAAGAGGGTGGAGCTCAAGTAGAGATCACTTGCCTAGCAAGCACAAGGTCATGAGTTCAATTCCCAGTATCACCCACCTAGTCCCCCAAATAATGGAGAATAGGAGAAAACAGCTTGTGATGCTTTGGGTAACCAGGTAAGAAAAAGGAAACATTCAGAGCCTTCTTTTAACTCTCTTTGGTTTTCTTTCTTTAATTCCAGCAAGCATTTAATGCCACCGCTGTGGTAAGACACATGAGGAGACTACATCTCGGCAGCAGCCTGGACAGTTCAAGTGCAAGTGTCTCAAGCAACCTCAGCTTGGCCAGTCAGAAAGACTGTGCGTATGTAGCTAAGCCAGAATTCTTTAGTGGGGATCTGACATGGGTCTGGGTGGAAAGGAAGGAGGTTCCTTGCTGAGCACCTACTGTTTGCCTGGCATTTCCAACACGTGATTCTGTTTCATGCTCCCAACCATCCTAACATGGTGTTTTTTAAACATAATTATCCAATACTTATACACACGTAGTATCATAGTTTTCATTTACAGGTGAGAAATGTATGGTTCAAGTTCCACATAGCCTGCCTGTCTGGGTAGGGCCTAGGCATTTCTTGGTCTGTCTCCTCTCCCTCCATTTTCTCTCATTGTATCAGCACTCTAAGGATTATGGGAAGAAAGTTCAGGTCCTGAGAGCCTGACCCCACTAATTTCTAATGTATATAATTTTTTTGATGAGTGAAGATCATTCGAGTTCATTTGTATGACGTGCATTGGTTTTACAACAAAAGTAATAGTACGTTATTATCTCTCATCTTTATGTAGAATATGATTCCCTGTAGAGCACACTAATAGTCTTCTTACTTCCCTCCTCCATAGCCCCTCTCCACATTAATTCTAAGCTCATATGAGGCCAGGCCAGTGGCTTCTTTCTACTTCAGAGCAATTGATCATCTCCACTGGCCCTTGTCTCCCCAGCCATTGCGTAGCCCTTCAGCTTAGTTCCACCTTGGGCATCATGTGCCTTCCCATTTGGCTCAGAAAAAGGTTTCTTTCCTCTCTAAGGAGACATCCCAATGGGGTCTAGGGTATGACTCAAGCGGTAGAGTGCCTGTCTGGCAAGCATAAAGCCCTGAGTTCAATCAGCACTGCCAAGAGACAGAGACAGAGGACAAATATCGCATTGCCAGTGATGATAATGCACACTTCTTATACTCAGGAGACAGAAGCAGGAAGACTATGGGTTCAGGCCACTCTATATAGTGAGTTCAAGGCCAGCCTGGGTTACAGAGCAAGAGTTTATCTCAAACAATCAAGGACTGGGGTGTCCCTCACTGGTAGAACAGTTGCCTAGCTTGCACAAGCCCCAGGTTCCATCCCCAGCACTACAAACACAAATAAGAGTCATCCTGTCTCATTGGGACTATTCAATCCTTAAACTCTCCCCACATCTCTCTTATGAGTTTCCTGACACAGTTACACGCCCCTATGTACCCCATTCACATGTCACCCACAAATCCCTGGTCACCTCTGACTGAGGAAACCACTCATGCAATGACACTAGCTCATGATAATAACTTCTTCAATGGACCTCCCTGTGTCCAAGCCGACAAAGGGGCTGCGGCCGAGTCCTCTGGAGCTGAAGAGCAGCCGCTGGTGCTCCCGCATTGGGACCTTCTATGGCTGTGTTAGTCAGCTTTCTGTCACCGTAACAAAATACCGGACTGGAACCATAGAGAAGGAGAGGATAGATTTATTTTGACACACACAGATTTTGAAACCAGGGTGACATGGCTCCATGCCCTGGTAAAGTGCAGAGAATCATGGAAGAAGGGAGCAATGGAATAGGGTGGTTCACTTGATGGCAACCAGAAAGCAGAGGGAGAGGAGAGAGGGAAAGAGAGAGGGGTGGAAAGGAAGTAAGAGGGAGGAGAGGACAGAGATATACCCTTCAAAGATGTACCCCCCCCCCATGCCCTCTTCCTCCAACTAGGCCCTCAGGGTCCATCAATGGGTTAATCCATCAATTAAGTTAGGAGTCCCCAAGATGCTGTCACTTTCAAATACTGCTATAGGACTACCCATGAGCCTTTGGGACAACACATCTGCTTAGGGAGATTTCAGTGCTGGAGGAGGTATGTTTCTAGGTCCAGGGGCTACAAAGTCACATAGAAGTAGATGAACATCCTCACTTCAAAGTGCCCCATGTCACAAAATGCTTCTTCCAACACATCGAGGGCCAGAAAGCAACGTGACAGTCTTCCTTCATTCTTCACGGAGCTGTTGTGAGAAAGCCAACCATTCCTGTCACCCTCATGCTTTGTATGATGCAACGCATGCTTTCAAAACCATGTCATCCCAAGTCCAAAGCCAGTAGAGTTATGGCAAAAACGATGACGACAAGAAGGAAGGAGAATTGAGCCTAAGAATAAAGCATTTTGAACCCATTGCAAAAGTTTCTCTAGACGTAGGTAAAAATGGAGAAGATGGGGCTGATGGAGAACACGGCACTGGGAATGTTGCTCAGCAGTAAAGGGTTACCCAGCCCCTCCGAGCCAGTGATCTGAGGGAGGAGGGGGTCTGAATTGACCTCTGAAGCTCTAACTCCTGTCTTCCACGGTTCCTCCACAGGCCTGGCCCCTTCCACGCTGTGTAGTTTCATTTCCTCCTCATCAGGGGTCTCAGGAGTTGGAGCTGAGCGGAGACCCAGGCCCACCACTGTGACAACAGTGCTCACCGGAAGCAAGTGACCCGCTCTGGAGGTGGGACCCAGGGCGCAGGGCCGGGGAAGGGGAGCCCCGGGGTACCAGGCCGGAGCCGCTCCATTGCTGGAGACCCCACCCTGCATGGTGCACTTACCTGCTTAGGACTGGAAGACAGAAGGTTTTTTATGGCCATATTTTATACTGCAATTCTGAAGTGTTCATTTCTCACAAACTGTACAGACTCAAGGGGAGCTGGTGCTGTATATAAGAATCTCGAAATGGAATGGACCTTCTTATTCCTCTCCCCCCAACTCCGCCATTTCCACCCTTCTCAGCATAGGCAGCCATCTAGGGTGTATTTTTTTTTCATGAAAAACAAAAACAAAAAAAAAGTGTTTCAACTGGATTATTTAAATATTGCTAAATATTGTGCACTAGGGTTCTCTTTTCTTTTGGAGGTTCTGTCTTTTGATCTGTATCTTTCAGTTCCATGGTCTGTACTTTTGCTCTTCATTAGTAGTTTTATGTTCACCTTTAAGATATCTTTTTTTCTTCCTCCATGGGGAATTTAAAGGTATTTTTAAAAATTTGAATAAGAGGATCAAGAATCCATCTCCTAGGCTAAGAATGCACTTTCCTTCTCTCCTTTGTCCTTGTCTCTGTAGGAAGACAGCTTAGCTCTGTGGGGCTGCCTTCTGTCCAGGGAACTCTAGGGGGAAAACTACAGAAAACTTTTCTAGCAACTCCTCCAGTAAACCCCACGCCAACCACAGCAGAAATGAAGCCCCGCTCCCCTGAGACCCAAAGGCTCCACTTCACAGGCAAACCTTACTCTGTGAATGATGGTCCCACAATGTCATGACTTAAGAGCCGCCATTACTGAAGAAATGGCTGCCATTTTGTTTAAAGACAAACTATAAGCAGCCCTCATTTCTCATGAGGGATGATGGTCAAAAACTCTGACCTTAGCTATGCACTTTTAAAATTAATCTTGTCCTCTGAGTTTTTTTAAATGAATTTCTAATCTTATACTTAAAATGGCCTCTAATACACACAAGTTGGTTTTCCACTTTTTTTTTTAATCCTATTCTCTTATGAATGTAGACAGCATTTATTTAGGATGGTAAGGAAAACTGACCCATCAAGTGAGCAGGACACTAACGACTAATAGAGATGGCTCAGCCAGCCCTGCTGGTACATGAAGCTATGGCTCTTATCAGAAGAATCCAGTAATCAAAAACCTATGATGAAAGAATAAGAATGAAGGTGAAATTAAGGATTTAAAAAAATCAATAAATGGGGGGCTGGGGATATGGCCTAGTGGCAAGAGTGCCTGCCTCGGATACATGAGGCCCTAGGTTCGATTCCCCAGCACCACATATACAGAAAACGGCCAGAAGCGGCGCTGTGGCTCAAGTGGCAGAGTGCTAGCCTTGAGCGGGAAGAAGCCAGGGACAGTGCTCAGGCCCTGAGTCCAAGCCCCAGGACTGGCCAAAAAAAAAAAAATCAATAAATGGATTCAATCACATACACAAAACACCTATAGTGGTAGGGTCACCAGATGCCCCAGGTTGTGCCAGGAACTACTGGATTCTTTTGGTAGTACATGTAAACTACACCACATGGTTCACCCCCATGGTGGTTAGGTGTCAGTGTGGTGCCAGTGTAATGCATGACACAGGGCAAACATGCACCAAGGAAGATCCTGTAGAGCTAGGCAGCTGGCTCTGAGTGCTAGCTTTGAAAAAGTACTCCCTCAGCCCTCATGCCTTTCTAATATCCTGAGCCTCAGTTCCTTCTGTAGGGGTCCATGTAGATGTGTCTGATGATCCAGTGACCATTCTGGCTGCTGCCTTTGGGCCCTGCTCCTATAGATGGCCAGATGTGGAGAGTCAGATTGGGCAAGTCACTTTTGTCACTTCCGCACTTTGCCTATGACTGGTGATGGCTCTCTCTAACACATACACAGATGTGGATGTGTGCGCGCGCGCGCGTGTGTGTGTGTGTGTGTGTGTGTGTGTGTGTGTGGTGAGGCTTAGCAGCCCCAGGGTACCTCCTAGAGGACACAGGGCCAGAGCCAGATGTGTAAGAACACAGCAAGTCAGACAACTGGTCAACCCATTCTCACATACATCACAGGTACCTGGTTTGCTTAGTACCTGCCATTTAATCACACAGGGTGATGATACTAGGTATTCCTGGAATCTGAAGCCTGAGACTGGGGTAGGGCAAGGATATTAGAAGCTGGGAGGGGGCAGAGCATGCCTAGGTGAAGTTCACTTTTATCTATAATAGCCTTACAGAAACTGAAGCTGCTCAGTTAGAGAAATAACAACTGCAGGGCTCATGCTTGCAACAGGCAGGGGTTGGTATTCTTACCTTCTTCTGTCCCTAATTCCATAGGCAAATCAAAAAGAAAAAATAATTTCCCTGTTTGATCTTTAAAAAAATGCAGAAACCATGTCCCTCCTACCTTCCCTCTCCCCCAAAAAGCAGGCATAGCTTCCTGTTCTTGATTCTAAGATCTCACCTCAAGGCCAGGCATGGTGGTACATATAATCTCAACTGTATGTCCTGCTACGCAGGAGACAGAGATGGAATAATCGTAGTCAGAGGCCCCCAGACCAAAGCACTGGACCTACCTGAAAAATAGACTAAAGAAAAAAGGACTGGAGGCTCAAGGAGAGAGAACTTGCCTAGCAAGTGTGAAGCCCTGACTGAGTTCAATCACCACTACTAGTTAAACAGATAAACATCAAATCTCACTTCGAGAACAAGGTGTGTAGGGTCACGTGACTTTAGGAGGGTCTCACTCTCCAACTGGCTCTTAGCATAATTCAGCAGTTACACATAGGACAAAAGAAGATGTTCAGGGGCTGGGAATATGGCCTAGTGGCAAGAGTGCTTGCCTTCCTACACATGAAGCTCTCGGTTCGATTCCCCAGCACCACATATATGGAAAATGGCCAGAAGGGGCGCTGTGGCTCAGGTGGCAGAGTGCTAGCCTTGAGTGGGAAGAAGTCAGGGACAGTGCTCAGGCCCTGAGTCCAAGGCCCAGGACTGGCCAAAAAAAAAAAAAAAAAAGAAGATGTTCATGGTTGAGTGACCAGAAGACTAGCTTGTAGAAAACATTAGTGGTCTGCTGAAAGGAATTTGGCATCCAGGCTCAGTTTACCTACCCCTCATCAATCCCATACTGTTCATTTGTTCACCGTGGTGTCCAGAATGGCTGGGATGGATTGTGGATGGGAGAGGGGAAATCCCCTTTAGAGCCAAGGCCACCATGGATACAGGGAAGGGGGAGAGGTGATTCCCTGTTGAAAGAGGGTTTTCCTCATGGAATGGATGACAGCTTAACCTGATCAGCCATGAACAAAGCTTTGGCTAGAGTTGATCCATCACCCTAGCAAACGCACCCTGGAGCCCCTGCCCCAGGGCTAATGGCACGAGATATGAGAAAGGAAGGCATGGACCAGCAAAGGGCAGCTCCTCCCATTTTTCATTAAAAATACCAGATTTCCCAGGTTGGCCCAGTCATTCCTGGCAAGTGAACCCCGGGTCCTGTGATCCAGTCAGTGCACGAGCGCTTTGCATGTCGTACTACCCAAGTACTTCCTCCCTCTCCTGTCTCCTCACTGCAGAGTTGGCCTTCTTAACACATTCCAGACCAAACACTGTTTAGTTGGTTTCCAACAAGGGGAAAAAAAAGATGTATATACAAGTATGTAATCCACCTGTCTGTAGATCTGGGCTGCCAGTGTACTTGATATTTTTGGAAAAGGTACTCCAATTCTTCGATGTTTCAGAATTCACAGTGTTGAGATCAAAAGAAACAAACTGAAAAACAGAATGCCAAAACGTGTGGCGTGCCATTTTCTGACACCGCCGAGAAAATGTGTGCACTGATAAATCAACTTGCAAACCTCAACCCTGTGTAGCAGGCGGGTCTATGGAAGAGCGAAGAAGCAAAAGCCACCCCCACCCCCCGCCACTCATCAGGTCCTCGGTGGTCCCAGTGCATCGTGGTCTGCAGCCCCGCTGTCAAGTCTGTCCTGCATGCTGCCTATGGCCAGGCCTGCCTTCCTGCTCTGCACAGCAGCCAGTGCTTCCAGAATCATCCGGAAGGATTTGGTCCTTTTCGGACTACCCACCCACCTGCAGCGGGAGCAGCTTGGCTTGTGGCCCTGGGAACCCCACATCTGTGCATTTGGAAGTCAAACCTTGAGCATGTGGCTGGCTTTGTGGACAAGGCAAATGGCTTCGTTGTGGCTGTATTTTTCTACACCAAAGGGACAAGCTGTTGCATTCACCCTGTGTACTAAGGCCGCTTCTGCATTTCCCCAGACCTGTTTTTAACCTTTTTTTTTTTGTCTATGAGGAACTTCTCATACAATTATTTGATCTAAAGATCTGCCATATTATTCTACTTAATGGGTGATTTGATTTTCTTATGGACAGGAAAAGAAAAGAAAGTGACAGGAGTGTTTGAGGCTTTAATCATAGATAACAGACATCACCAAGGTCTCAAGAGCCCCCCACCCCCCAAATACTAATTGTTTCTCTAAGGAAAAGCTTTGGACAGACTAGAATTCCCAGGCACTCCTAGAGGCTTTGTGCTTTACGGCACAGAGCTGTGGGGCAGGGTAACAGACAGGCCGCAAATAGCCCAAAGGAGGAACCAGAACATGGAGCATTGAAGCCTGCCACTCTCCTTCCTAAACAGTTGTTTGGGGCTGACGCGAGGCATTAGCATTGCGAAGCAGCTTCCATTTTAAGACAGGCATGTTTCAGAGAGCCTTTCTCTTTGTCCCATGATCACGTGAGAAGACATGGAAGGTACATTCTTGCCCAGAACATACATTGGAATCATTTCTAAATTGGTTTCTCTGGCTACACATAATAGAATTGTCCTTCTTTTGGCTCCCCTATCTGCCCCCACAGTGCGCATGTTCCAACCAGGAATGTTCCCCCCACCCCATGTCTATTACCAGGCTTGTGATTGGTTCAATCTTTCCATTAAAAAAAAAAACAAAACAAAACATGCTTGTCCAAAAGAAGGGAAATTGTGCATTTATTCCTTGCATGTAATAAACTCTGCAAGAAGTTTTAACCCCCCTCGGTTTGCGGCTCTGCACAGTTGTCCATGGGTCTCTGTAACCAATGATTCTCTGCCTTGACAATCATGTATACATATCAAGATTTCTATCATAATGAGATCGATGACTTCTTGTTTTCCTCCCAATAAAGATGATTAATCACCTTCACATGTATGTGTTCTGTTTCTTCCATAGTGAGTTGAGTGTGGTATCCTGTCAACATCTCCGTCTTCCCTCTCTTTTTTGGGCTTTGGATGGATTGTCTGGGGTTTTTTTTTCTTTTTTACAGTACTGAGAATGGAACCCAAGGCTTTACGCAGGGGAGGCAAGCACTAAGACTGAGATACACTCGCAGTTCTTGAAGTTTGGACCTGAAGGCACTGATTTGGGATTGAAACTCATGAGGTCCTCTAAATATTTACTATTAATATGGGAAAGTAACTGAATAAGAGAGGGCTATGTTGTCAGATTCAGTGCGTGCTGGGCAGAAAGTCTCCCCTCCTGACTCCGTACTGCAGAGGATGGCAGGAAGTAAGCCGGCAACCGAGATGAGTCCTTCTACATTTTCATGAAGTGTAGAAGAAAAAAACAGTGCCGCTGCCCGAGGCCACCTCTGTGTGGGGCATGAATCGGCAGCCCCAGCCTTGTGCAAGGCACACCCATCGTCTTCTGGTCCCTCAACACAGCCTGGCTAATAATATCCAAAGGAAGATCCTTGTCCAGAAGTCTAGCTAATGTTTGGGGATGGCAAGGGAGAGAGGAGTTGTTCATTTGTGAAAAGAAAGGTTGGGAGAGACGAAATAACCATTCAAAATTCATTAGGTATAATATGGCCACCTAAGTCTAATGACCAAACAGTTCCTCTCATCCAAAGAATGATAAAAGGAAGGAGGGAAATGAATGTGTATTACAGAAATTCAAAATTAAACTTCCCCACATGTCTAGTCTCCTGAAAACAGCATTGGTCTTAGTGAAAATAAAGCTTATGAGCCACAGCGGGGTATAAGGCATGCTATGTGATATCTCATTCTTCGCTTAAGCCCAGGCCTTAACACAGAGGTGTCTCCATACAGAGGATTCCTTCAATGGGTGAGTAGGTGACATAATCAATGAAAAAACAATTGGCATCTTGGCCATTTTAGAAAGGCCCACCCACCCACTATCACTGCCCAAGTAAAGGGCAGAAATATCGAACTAGTCCTCATGAGAAGTTGGTATTTATTAGGGTCTTAAAGTTGGAAAGGTTTAAGGTCAGACTTTTCAAGCAGGGGCTCAGCTTCCATCACACAGAATCAACAGAGGGGAGCAGCTCTTACCTTAGGATGCATGCTTCCTGTGAACACCCCCCCTAAAAAAACCATTCAGATGAATCTGGGTTTTATAAATTCTTTTGCAAATGTCCTTTGACCAAAGAACATTTAAAGAGCTGGTTTTGAAAATAAGTACAAGAAGTAAGCAAATGTCTTCTTGTATGGTTAATACGTTTCTCTGTCCCAGAAAGAGCCTTGCTGTACCTGATGGTAGACGAGATGCAAATCACATGCTCTGAAGCCCCCCTGCTTCCCTCCACCCCCTAGAGAGTACACGTAACAAAAACTGATTCATACAGACAGGTTCTAAGAGCAGAATTCCTACAGCCCCATGCAGGTCAACTCATTTCATTGGATGCTGTGATTTTAGGTGACACATGCACACACGTGTATACATGCACACACACACACACACACACAGAGAGTCTGACCCAGTGCTCTTCAGTTTAAGAAAGCTCTAGCAAGAACTGTGCTAAAGCCAGATGTGATATTGGCCTCTATTCCCAGCTACTCAGAAGGCAGAAATAGGAGGATTGAGGTTCCAAATTAACCAGGGAAAAGTTACTGTGGCCTTCCCTGAAACCACAGGCATGCTAGCACAGATTTATAATCCCAGCAAGACAGGAGGCAAAGGTAGGACGATCAAGACGGAAGGTGGTTCTGGGCAAAAGCATGAGACCCTATCAAAAATGAACTAAATACTAAGGGGCCGGAGGTGTGTCTCAAGTGGTAGAGAGCTTGCCTAGCAAGAGGGAGGCTCTGAGCTCAAACTCCAGGGCCCTTTCTGAAAGAAAACAGCCACATCCTATTTTCATACACACTTGGCTGCAAAACTTGAGTTATACCTCCAGAATGTGCAGTCACCAAAAAGGTGCCCCAATTACAGTCTCTGGCAGAGATAGAGACAGAGAGAGACGGGGTGGGGGAGAAGGGGAGAGGAGAAAAAGGGAAAGGAAAAGGAGGAGAAGAAACATTGCAAATGCTTCCAGCTAAAGGAAGGTTGGGGCTCATTCCAAGCTGGCGCCTGTATGCGGCCTCAGGAAAAGGTCCGGGTTTGGATGGATCCAGAGAGCCTTGAGCATTAGGCTGTGAGCTGGGGGCTGGCAGGAACTGTTAGCAGGTCTGCAGAGCTCGCAACCCAGGCAGTGATCCCAGGGAGGCGGAGGCTCGCGTGGCCCCTGGTGTTGAGAACGTGAGCCGTGAAGAGCACAGCGACCTTTACGATGCCCCCACCCAGGGCTTGGCACACAGCAAAGCGCTTCGCAGATCTCATCACACTCTGGAAATGGACTGGCGTCCTTGCCTCCCTTCACAGAGACTTGTGCTACACATTGGCAGTGGAGAAGTTCCCCCCCCCCAGGGGACCCCCAGAACCCACAATGCTCCCTGATCTGTTTCCCCTCCAGCCTTTAGGTAAGTCCAGTCTCAAGCATGCATTCATTCATTCCTTCAGGCATACATGCACACGATATATAGTTGTTGTTTTTCCTTTTAGTCATTTTTATTACGATAAATTAATTATACAAAGGGCTTTTATTGTGCTACGTACACATACACATATATAAAGTAGTTTGAGCCAATTCACTCCATCTATGTTATTATTTTCTGGTACCCCTTCATCCTACTGTCAAAATGTTAAGGTTTTAGTGGGTTGTATTGTGCTATTTTATACATAGGATATGCTTTATCATGTTTATATCAACCTCTTCTCTCCTCAATATTCTTTTGGTGTCAGTACTGGGACTTGAACTCAGGGCAGGGCACTCTCCCTTAGCTTTTACACTTAAGGCAGATGCTCTGCCACTTAAGCTACCGCTCTACTTTGGCTTTTTTGCTGGTTAGTTAGAGGTAAGAATCTCATAGGCTTTCCTGTCTGGGCTGGCTTCACAAAGCAATCCTCAGATCTCAGCCTCTTGAGTAGTTAGGATTACAGACATGAGCCACCAGCACCCTACTCCCAAGTATTTTTTTTTTCATTTACGTATCTGTTGTATTTCTGGTCTTCATTCACACTGAGAAAAACACAAGAGTGTCTGACGTGACTCCTCCTCACTAAAGCTGTGCAGAAGTCAAGCACTGGCTGGGCCTGGTAGGGTCTGGATGGGGAAATTTGAGCAAGATCAAGGTGGGCAAGAAGCGAGGGGCTGGGAGTACTCTGTAGACAGATGTGTGCATGCTGCTGTTGTGTGGGCACCCTGGGAGCGATGAGACTGGAGGAGTCAATGTCATCAATAACACTCCTGTCACATCGCACCCAACTGCTGCGCTGCGTGCTTTCCATTCAACCATCACACCCCACCATCAGCGAGGACGGGACTCGCACGATCCCCACGTGGTTCAGAACAGTGGCTCCCTGATTTATTTACCCATGTACCCATAATTGATTTACCTATCAGCCAGGTGTGTGCCAAACACCCCAGAGGCCATTCTTCATGCCTGTCTCTCCCGATTTCAACCCCTGACATTTGGATTTCATTTAGTAGGTAACTGGGAGCCAGTGTAACATACCGAGTTGCCAGTTGGTACCGATACCATCCGGTCAGTCCATGTTTAGGAATATTGTTATTCTGTACCAAAAGAAACATCAGCCATAGCTCACTTTGGCCTGGTTAATGAAGGCCCCAGGAAGAGTGCCATCATTACTATCTACCCAGATACCATCTTTTTTACGTAGCTCATGTTGTATTTCTCAGAACATCACAGAAACTGGATTTTATCTAGACTCAAACACAGACAGTAGCGCTAACACTGCTGGTTTTGAAATGTTTTTTTTTTTTTTTTAATGTAGTCTATTCTGTTCCCCAAATGTGCTATGTGGACCTGGAGTGCCATCCGTGACTTGTGAGCTGCCCTGGCCTCTGCCATCTCCTTCCTCCTCCGGGTGGCCTTGGGCTCTATTGATGGGTGTTGGGGAATGTCTCCAAGCTCTGGTGCTCTGATGCCCCCCCCTGCCCCCCGCCCCGGGGCCCTGCAGTGGATTTGAGCTCATCTTCCAGTGTGCTGGCACCAGCAACGGGCTCATCCCAGAAAGATTTCCAGAGCCATCAAAAGGAAATTCTGCGTCCATAGGACAGCCCTTTTTCTCATCTCCCATCTTTGTCTCCCAGCTTTCCCCCGCACCCCCGATCTTTCTTTGGCTTCCAGTAGCTTTCTTGCAGGCACGGAGTGAGAGCTTCCTGTGCCTTGCTGCGTCCAGGCTGTATGCATTCACTGACCAAGCCCTCGTGGGCGCTCAGCCGCCGGCCCACATGTACATGGGAAGACTTGGAGTTTTTGCACTCATCTGGCTTAAGGTGCTTGTAACCTGGCATCCTGGGGAAGCATAAAGCTTGCTCTGGAGTTGACAAAGATGAAAGAGAGAGCGAGAGAGAGAGAGAGAGAGAGAGAGAGAGAGAGAGAGAGAGAGAGAGAGAGAGAGAGAGACCCTGACTCCCCAGAGGAGAGGTCTGTATCTGTTCCTAAGAGCTGCTGCCCAGGGCTTCTCCCACTGGCTCTCCTGACATCTGGCTGGTGTGACTACAATGCAGATTTGATGTAGGCACTCTGTGTGACCAGCGCTTCTGCATTTCCATCTTGTTCCTAGCTGGTGTGACTGCAGGTCCCTGGGCCACATTTTGAGAAGTAGCAAAGGCCTTGTGGATGGATGAGGTAAGCCTGGCGGGGATGGGGGGTGGGAGGAGTGGATCTTTTCCAGTGGTTTGTCCCTGGTCACATATTTGAATCACCTTGAGAGCAGTTATAAAAGACTAATGCTGGGCATGGTGGTGAACACCTGTAATCCCAGCCACTTGGGAGGTAGAGGCAAAAGGATGGCGAGACCAAGGACAGCCTGGATGAACTTTTAAAAAAGGACCACACAAAGGCGCTAGAGTGGTGGTAAAGTATTTCTAAGGCCTTTGGGTCAGTCTCAGTACTGCTGCAACCTACATCCCCTTGTCCAAAGATTCTGTTCTTCCCATTCCTCTAAGCCCTCCCACTGCGCCTTGAGAACCTCATTGAATCTTACAGCAAAAGCTCTTAAATTCTACCTGCCCTTAGAGAGACATGGAGAATGAAGTTCCTTCTAAAGCAAGGCAGGACCCTGAGACCAGGCCACTAAGAGAATCACTGGAGCCGAGATGTCCCCAGCCCGCTGCTTATAGACCAACTATTTACCAGCCACTGCCTCAAACACTCCTGTGAGACTAACAACTCCTTCAACTCTCCAAACCACCCTAGTACACAAGATTCTATTATATCCCGGTTTATAGATGGGGGAAACTGAGGCACAGAGAGGTGAAATGACTTGTCCCAGCCACAATACTAGTAATCTAGGTTGTAGGTTAAGTTATGCCTCTTTCCACTCATATGTTGAAATGGAGCCTTTCAATGGGTCCTACTATATGCAATATGACTGATGCACTAGGACTGATGACTTTGTTTTTAAAAGACAGGGAGGGATTTGAACACAGACACAGGCAGGGAGAATGCAATGTGGAGATGAAGGCAGAGATCTGCAAGGTGAGAAATGCCCAAGATTGCCAGAAAACCAGAGGCAGCTGGAGGAGGAGTGTGGCCTAGATTCTCTGACTGGCATCAGCGGGAGCTAGCTGTACCACACCTTGAGCCCAGACTCCTATTTGCTGCAAGGCAGTAAGTTCCTGGTGCTTGTTTAATTTGCCAGTCTGCGGTACATAGCAATGGTAGCTGTAGCAGGTTTTTACAAACAGATCCAGGATTCGAATCCATGCCATCGGATGTCAGAGTAGATCCCTTAGCATGCTGTGGCCATTGCTGGCGGGGGGGGGGGGGGGGGGGGCGCTCTGTCCTCAGACATAGCCAATCAATCACCTACTTGCTGGCCTTCCCTTCCATCTTTACTAGTTACCCCTCTGATCCGCGAGGGATGGAGCCTGGACAGTAAGATCAGACAGTATGGGAACAAAGTCTCTCCATGCTGAAAGGTGCCATGGGAGTTCTCAGAGCTACCCACCCACGTCTTTCAAGTGAGAGCCTAGCACACAGTTTCAGAACATCAGAAGACTGCTCTGAGGTCAGTTCAAGTTTCAAGAAAGAGTGTTGCCTCTGTGCCCTGGGGAGCTTTCAACTCTCCAGAGACGAGCTGTAGTGAGAAAGCCATCAATCACCACATCTGCCTGTACGTGAGAAGCTTCGTCTCAGCAGAAGTGATAGGCAAGGGTCCCAATCAGCCCCAGCAGCCTGCAGTCCCCACGGAAGCCAGTGGGGGGCCCTCCCTCCTCCCCCACCAGCCAGGAAGTGGAACCAGGAATCCAGCTAAGTGCAGGCCCACAAGGAGAACCTCAGGTCAGAGCACGAAGAGGAGGCACCACTGGGTGTTTCTTGCATTTCCTCATCTCTTCTCTTGTTTGGACTTCCAATTCAAACCCTGGCCACCCACAAGCCCAGAAGGCACATGTTCAAAGCTTGAGCCTTTCCATTTGTCCCTCTGCCACCCAGGTGAGCTGATTGTTACTCAACAGCAACAACAACAACAAAATGTGTAGCCCAGCACTTGTTGGTTCCTGCCTGCAATCCTAGCTATTGAGGCAGCTGAGATCTGGAGTATCATTGTTCAAAGCCTGCCAAGGCAGAAAAAAAAAAATATCCATGAGACTCCATTCTCCAGTTATCCAGCAAAAAGCTGGACTGGAGGTGTGGCTCAAGCGGTAGACTGCCAACACTAAGCACATAAGCTGAGCAAGCTCAAGGCCCTGGGTTCAAGCCTTCCTATATACCAGGCTGTGCCCCAGGTATTGAGAGTACAGCAGACAGCAACACACACACACACACACACACACACACACACACACACACACACACAAAACTGCCTTTGTTGAGTTTCCATCCACCACCTCCTCTATTTTAGGCCTTTCAGTACTGTCGGAGCTGCTGCCTCTTCTGGAGAAGTTGGGGTTTCAGTCACCCAGTCTGAAGACACCTCAGCTAAGCATGTGGCCCTTCGGGGGAAGGGAAATACAAGGAACTTTTCCCAGATGGGTGACTCCAGGAGCCTCCCCCGGTGAAGCCCTCATGGAAGCCCCAAATGAATGTACGCAGATTTCTACAAGAACACCGTCTGGAGTCCTCGAACGCCAGACATTATCTAGTCTTCTCTTATGGTGAGCCAGAAGCTCTTGTAACTTCTCCTGGCGCCCTCCTCCACCTCAGCCACTGAGGGAGACTTTGAGATGGATACTGCCCCCAAATGGGCCACCGCAGAGCTGTGTGATCTTGGATTGATTCCCAGCTCTGTCATTCTTTTTCCGATTTTTTTTTTTTACAGTGATAAATCTGACAAGATCTCTAAGATACTTTTTAGCTCTTTGAAACGCTGGCCTTCAGACATAGCCCCAAGGGCCATGTTAAAACAGCACTGGGCTCCACTTCCCTCTCGGGCTTTGCTCTTTGCCTGGGACAAAAAAAAAGATGCTCTTGAAGCCAGGTGTACTGTGTTTGCTTTCCGAGACACTGGGAACGAAGTCTCTGTCGAACCTGTAAATTTTAGGGGTTTGTTTTCAGACTTGGATGGCAGCCCAACACAGCGAAGAAAGAGCAAGAGGCAAGGTTGTTCCAGGAACCATGAAAGGCACATTTGCTGCTGCTGCTTTCCAATTCTGGTGTTGAACTAACAAGCTCAAATATGAATTGTGCAAAAGCATGACTCAGGCTCAGAAAATGTCGGCAGCATGACCCTGGTTTGCAATAAGGGCCGTAAGAGGACCTTTCTGGTCCACTTGTTGACAAAAGACAGTGAAAGATCATTAATCTAGTTCAGTGATCTCTAAACAGTTTTGATTGTGCATCCTGATGATAAAATATTTTTGAGCATGCTCTTAATATAGTAATATTTGTAAACTTGGAAATTACACACATGTTATACTATACCTGCTTATAAACATATCTAATAGATACAAAGAAAGAATCAAAAGCACAGGCCAGGATAAAAAGAAAACTTTCCCATGGAACAAGTTGTTTGTTATATTAAAGTCATCTATCAGGTTCTATTCTTTTTTAATCTTGATTTAAGAGCTTGCTATACAGTAGTTTGTATTAGTCAAAACAACATCTCTGCCTTTGTAATAGTTGGATAATCATAATACCTTTATAAGCCATCAATCTATAGGCAAGGCTTGGAAGATTAAGAAGCTGGACGACCTTTATAATGAGTCACAGCCCTAGCATATAACCTTGAAGACTCTTCCCAAGTGACATGGTAAATACTTGGAAATAGATGGGTGTAGGTGATTCAACCCTGTAATCCTAGCTACTCAGGAGGCTGAGATATGAAGATCATGGTTTGAAGCCAGCCCTGGCAGAAAAGTCCCTGTGAGACTCTTATCTCCTATTAGCCAGTAAAAAGCCAGAAGTGGAGCTGTGACTCAAATGATAGAGCACTAACTTTGAACAACAACAAAACTTAGGGACAGAACCCAGGCTCTGAGTTCACGCCCCAGAATCAGCACACACACACAAAAAACCCTTTAGGAATGAATGAAGCCAGATTGCTTAGAGGTTATGCCAACCAAAGGGCTTTGTGGTGAAGGAGAAGCCATTGGGAAATTATAAGTCCTTTTCTAATCCAGTCACCATGCTGACTGATGCTTGTGATCTCATGATGGAAAAAAGTGAAATGAAGGTGAAAATGCAGAGATGCAGAGAAAAACACTTGACCAGAAAGAAAGCCCTCGTGGTAAAACTAACCACGGGGACACCCCCTCGGGCATCGATTCCCAAATGGAACCCGCTAGGTAAAACACCTGAGCAACTGGCTAAAATGCAAATTAGGAGTCAACCCATCAGGAGTGGGATGAGATTTGCACTTTTAGCAAGCCCCCAGGATGCAAAGGGGATGCTAGGTCAAGGTTGTCTACCCTGGCTAACAAGGTCTGATATGTATGCATCTTCCACAGGAAGACTCTTTGTTGAGCCTATAATAGTTTCTGACCATCATCAAAAGGTGTGTTACAAAACTAATTAATTGTAGGGGGCGGGGTATGTGACCTTGCCCTAAGCTTCAGTGCTAATGTCATCTTTGGATTAATTGATTGCATCTGAGGGGCAGGTAGAGACGGTCAAGCTGAGGATGAATGGTGCTGGTGGTTACCACAGCGCCCCCTGATGGTAAGAGGCAGTGAGCACCAGCTGAGCTTCTGGCCAAAAGACATGAGGTGAAGCATCTCCTCTGCTTGGGTTGCCAGATCACCACCTTCCTCCTCAGTTCTTCCTGCGGAGATCCTCTGTGGCCTAGCGTGGCCTGTGGCAACGGTGGCACTACAAATGACTGGGATTCTCATAGTAAGAAGGTAAGACCCGGGGGCCATGCATGCCAGCCATTGTTTCCTCTTGGGACCCTTGTGGCTATTCCCTGTCATTTTCTTTTCTAAAGGAATGAATCTACATTCTGTGATCTCCTCACCCCCTTGTCACCAAAAAATAAAATAAAGAAGTAACTGGAGCCAAGGGGCCTGTGGCTCATGCCTTGTAGTCCTAGCTACTCAGGAGAGACCTAAGAATGACAGTTCAATGCCAGCCTGGGCAGGAAAATACTCTTATTTTCTAATAAACTACTAATAAAATGCTCTTCTTTCTAATAAACTACCCTCAAGAAAGCCAAAGTGGAGCTCTAGTTTAAGTGGTTAGAGCACTAGCCTTGAAAAGAAGCCCAGGGATAGCACCTCAGCCTGGAGTTCAAGACTCATGACCGCCATATACACACAAAAATTAGTTGATCACTTCCATCGTCTTTAAAAAATATTTCAAAAGTAGAAGATAACCAGGTCAATCCACTCTCTCACTTTTTAGGGGTGACTCACACCCCAGCAGCCTGAACAGTCTTGCTCCAGGAAAAAGTGCAGGCATTGAATGTGGTGAAAGCAGAGCAAAGCACCCTAAGACTCACCAGGTAACTGTGTGCGCACCTGGTTTCCCCAGGGGAATGAGGGCTCTGAAACATTTCCTAAAGAAGCTGTGAGCTCGCTTGTGATGTTGCTAGCAGCCCTTTCCCACAGAGTCACGCCTTGAAATCACTTTAGGAGGCTATTAGGTTAACTTCTCCTTTTAACCCCAGATCTTTTGCTACAAGTCTTAAGTAGTGAGGAGTGACAGGTGGGACCAGGACAATTTGTCTCACCGCCATCTCGTCCCCCATTGTACTGTTGAGCACTAAACTATTTGTTGGGTGAATTGATGAATCTCTGGATTACAGGGCTCCTCAGCCTAACACTTAAGGGCTACCTTGGCTTTTAGGAAGCGCCAGGGACCCACTTAGTACTTTGGGGAGCAGGACTCCATCACCCTGTCCTGCACAGGCATAAGCACACACACACGGCCTGCAGCCTTTACATTTACACATGCCTGCCTCATTAGCTGTGTCCTTTACCGCTTCAAGGGGCAGAGGCTCTGACCTTAATCAGAGACTGGTCCAAGTGTTTCCTTTTAGCCAGCTAATAGTTTGCATCGGAGACATCCTGCATGCCAGGAGAGAGGTCAGACGCATTTGGACCTAATCAAGAAGAGGCAGGCTCCCCCACAAACTGGAGGGTGCACCGAGCTGGACTGAGCTTACGCTCAGTCCCAGTGCCTTGGTGGTGGCTTTGGGAGTCTGACAAGGGCCTTCTCCTCTGAGAATAAGATTCAAGAATGGAGAGCCCATAGGGATGTACTCTGACAGGTGCCCAGGCCCAAGGAATGGACTGTCTACCATGATGTCAGAGCAGAAGTAGTCTGTTCACAGTCATCACAGAACTCCATCTACTGCTGTTGCTCCCAGCCTCGCCTGGCCCCTCCCTCCCCCTAAGCTTCCAAATACACCTTCACCTCTGCCCCACTTGTGGGCTGTGCAGGAAACTCACATTCTCTCCGCCACATGCTTTGTTTATTCTGTCACTGAGCACCAAGAGCCAGAAGGGCCTCCTTGTCTGCCTGCCTGGCAGGCAACACCTGCTGGCCACGTGGCCATGTGAAATTAAGATCCACAAGGAGCCAGAAGGGTGGCCCAGCAGTCAGCATGACCGCAGGCTAGTTCCCTTGTGGAGTGATCTCTGCTTGGGAAAACCTTTCTCATTTCCTCTTGTAACTCTGCTAACTTGGCTGGATCCTTGCTCAGAGTTGGCTAAGGGGCTCGGGGCCTTGGCAAAGCATTGAAATCTGTAGTGTTGTTTGCACTGCTTCTGGGTTTGTTGCTGTGGAATGCCTGGGTGTTGCCTGGGTGTTGGGATGCCACAAACTTCCCCAGGTGAGTCTACAGAGTACCGGTGGGAAGCGCCAGCTGGTGCAAGCCTGCTGTGCCTCTGATGGCGGTTAACCAGCCGGACCCCTGAGCTCCTCACGTCCCTCTTCTGATCTACACAAGATGGGCTTGACCTGGAAAAGAAAGAGTAGGTTAGAATGCTTCTGGCCATGGCTCTAGAAAACTTGCCTTTTGGCGCTGGGGTTTGAACTCAGAGCCTTTGCGCTGTCCATCTCTTAGCTCTTCCTTTTCTATTCCTTTTTTTTTTTTAATTTAAGTGAGGTCTTTATGGGAAATGTCTCACAAATCCCTAAGAGATTATCACTGCAACAGAAGAGAAAGACCCGGGCAGCTTCCTTCTTCCAGCTGGTATACCCCTGGCTCTGAAAGGGAGAGAACTGTGGGTCTGCTAAGAGATGAGGGCACCCCTCCCGATATCCCAATAACTCATCCCCTCCACTCCTGGTCTTGTTGTCCTCTGGTACTTGCTGAAGTGACACCTGAGACTTTTTCCATCCTGAAGATGTGTGGCCAATCATGTTGTTAAGGACAAAGAGGCAGGAGACTTATGGTGCATAGCCCAGATTACTTAGTGCTGAGAGAGTTCTGTTCCTGTGTCTCGTGTCTGGGATTGTTCCACAAAAGCATACACTTATTAAAGGCATGGATTGTGTCTTCTGCAGGACCACCATAGGGCTTTATTGAATGTTCTAAGTTACTAAGAATGTTAAGACGTGTCTGTTGCCCTCTTAGGACCAGTTACAATATATCAGTGTTTCAATTTAACGTGTCTGTCAGGAATGGGCTGCATAGCAGAGTCAGCCTCTGGGGAACAAATTTGCCTGTCTCAGGCTCTAAGAATTCTCAGGGCAAAGGTTGAGACCAAGAGCTCAGTTAAGATGTATATTTTGAGTTTTGAAAGGCTCCACAACTTCTGGTAAAGTGTTTTCTGCTTCCCACAAACCTCCTTCGACTGCACACCAGCCCGAAATGGTCCTCTCTTATGGCTTGGAACATCAAAGTGTGCAGCTACAATGCCTGTGGTTGGATTTCAACGCCCCTCACAGCGCAGTATACCCCAGTTGTGTTGGAAGTTGTGTAGGAAACAACCGCCAACCACGCTGTGCACAGCAACACTAGCCAATTCTGGTCTTATATTGAGAAGAACTTTTCAGCAAGCATAAAAAAGAATTCCTTAATAAATGGAGGTGGTTGTCTTCCTCAGACAGCTGAGGTTAGTTTCTAGCAGCATTGGGGATGAAACTCTAGGGGAGGTGGAAAGAGGTGGTAACAATTACCACCATATGTTAGGCTAGAACTGTCACTACAGACATAGGTGTTAAATGGGGTGGTGGATGGATGCTCTGTTGATTTGTTTTGTGCAGGTACTGGGGCTTGAACTCAGGGCCAGGGTACTGTCCCTAAGCTTCTTTCGCTCAAGGATAGTGCTCTATCACTTGAGCCATAGCTCCACTTCTGGATTTTTTTTTTGTAGTTTATTAAAGGTAAGCGTGTCATGGGCTTTCCTGCCTGGGCTGGCTTTGAACTGCAATCCTGAGTAACTAGGATTACAGGTGTGAGCCACCAGCATCCAGCTCTCTGTTTTATCTCATGTCACCATTAAGATAAGGGAACTGGCAAGTATAAGGCCAAGTAGCACTGGGGTGAATTCATATGGAGTGGAAGAATAGGGAAATGAGAGTGAGAACTTGGAGAAGACACAACCTGAGGAATTCTCTCTCCTGCAATGTAGACTCTTACCTGTCCATCCTGAATTGATTTTAGTATTCTGCTTACCATCAACCATAAAATCACTTTCCCAAACAGGCTCTTCCATCCCTCTGGAGGGGCTTCAATGTCAACTCAAAATAAGCCAGATTTAACTGGGCCTAGTGACTTACACCTGTAATCTCAACAGGCTGAGAGCTGAGGATTGTGGTTAGAAGCAAGCCAGGGCAGGAAAGCCCATGATACTCTTATCTCCAATTAGCTACCAGAAAACTGGAAGTTTTGCCTTGAGCAAAAAAGCTCAGGGATAGGCCCTAGGCCCTGCATTTAAGCCCTAGGACGGTACAAATAATAGTAATAATCTATTTTTTAAATCACTTACAACAATGACACATATGTGTATACATACACACATATATACGTACATATACACTTTTCTGGAGAATAGGTTTCAACCCACCACTGGCAATACTATATATATATGTGTGTGTGTATGTGTGTATATATATACACATATATGTACACACATACACACATATATACACATGTATATAATATATAGTATACATATTACATATTCTATTTTTATGGTATATTTTATGTTTATATGAACATTTTTATTTGTAAATATATTTCAATTATAAATATTTATAATATGTATGCTATACATATTATATAATAGTGAGCATATATAGTTACATATATAAATATCTATATTTAATTATATAAGTGTATATGTATATATGCATATATACATATGTGTGTATAATATTTTGTATCTATATAAACATTTGTATTTATAAATATATTTCTATTATAAGTATATTTAATATGTATGCTATACATATTATCAATTATAATATGAAATAATATAATTCTTATATCATATTGTGTTATATTTAGCATATATTACATATAAATATATTTATAGTTATATGAATACAAACTTGTATATAACTAAATATATGTATATATGTAACCATATATTTATATGTGTATTATATATGTGTGTATATATATATTATAGTATAGTTAGTATTGTCAGTAGTGGGTTGAAACAAAATCTCCAGAAAATGTCTTCATATTTTGTATCTACCAATTTCTGTAGTTCAAGTGTCCTGATATGGCTGATTGCCAGGGGCCGCTAGAGCATCACTGTGTGCAATGCTGGGGGCAAGAGGTTCACAGTTGGCTATCATGGGTTGGTATGAACCAGTTCCAGCAGGATCCAGAAGACAGTTGATATGAATATACATGCAAAACCATGTACACAACTATGAGTCTAGTTTAACAGCGGACACATAAAGAGAATGCCCACAGAACCCTGCCAAGGTCAAGAGAATAAAACATTACCTGTGTAGCAAAAGTCCACCACCACCCTATCCTCTTTTCCTTCTTTACAGTTAAACTACTCTTCTCCATTTTTGGTTAAACGGTTTTTATTATTCTTTTATACTTTAACCACAACATATGCAGTCTTAAACATTCCAATTTAATTGGGTCCATTTGGAACTTTATATAAATGAAACCATGCTCTGTGTTTTCTTTTGCTATTTCTTTTTTTGTCACTATTATTTGTGAGATTTAGCCATGGCTGTTGCATGTAGTTATGGTTCGTTTCTATTGCTGTATAATATAATACAGGAATACATTCAGTGTTGTGCTGGGCCCAGCTTGTCCAGACTCATCAGAGCTGACTCTTTAATGTTGTTGTATTTGGTAAGCCAGTTTGTGAGCCTGAAATTGACCACGATGGGAGAATTTAGACCGTGGAAATCGTCAAGTGGTACAAATCAGAGGTTTTGCTTCCTGGTGTACAACATCTGCCAGCAGAGCTTGCCAGTGAATACACAATGCATGTTCATCCGTTCTACAGTAAATCGGCCTTTGGTTTGTTTCCAGTTTTTGCTGAGGAACTGTTTCTTCTATGTGTTCTAGTAGAGTACACTCCCGTTTCGAAGGGATAGAGTAGATAGCACAGGAGTGAACAATGCTAGGTCATCTGATATCTACAAGTTCAGTTTTCAGTGATAGTATCAAGTCATGTTAGGACAGGGACAGGTTGCTCTTTGCCCTGGAACCTCTACAAATATTTCCCAAGGTCTTCTTTTTAGCACCTTCTGTGCTGATCCTGTACTTGTTGGGGCATTGGTTTGCTTGCCTCCTCCTTCCTAGAAATGAAAACAACAGTGGCTCAAGGAAGATAGAAGTTTATTCCTCTCTCATGTGAAAATCATGGGAGGATAGGCAGATCCACTGAACGAAGACTGTTGAGGACCTGGGTTCCTACCATTCTGTTGCTAACTATCCCATTGTCTCTGTCTTTGCCTGCATGGTCAGGGGAAGCTCAACACCGTCACCGTCACAGTGAGAAGAGTGGGAAAAGAGGCAATGAGCAAGAAGCTCCAATTTAAATGTCCACTAGACCTGTGTGCAATGCCTACCCAATATCCCATTGGACAGAAATTAGACATTGGATCACTCCTAGGTACAAGGACAGCTGGGAACTGGAGTTTCTATCTGAGGAGGTAAAAGTTGAAGAATTCTAATAATAAATGGAAGGAGAGAAGGTCTACAGGGCATCAGCTAAAAGTTCCCCATAGGGAGCTAAACTATGTGGTGACAGCGTTTAGATCACCAAGAAAATAGACTTGGGGGCTGGGAATATGGCCTAGTGGTAGAGTGCTTGCCTCGTATACATGAAGCCCTGGGTTCAATTCCCCAGCACCACATATATGGAAAATGGCCAGAAGTGGCGCTGTGGCTCAAGTGGCAGAGTGCTAGCCTTGAGCAAAAAGAAGCCAAGGACAGTGCTTGGGCCCTGAGTCCAAGGCCCAGGACTGGCAAAAAAAAAAAAAAATAGACTTGGACTACATCTTGCTCATCTTTGGTCTCATTTCTATGTTTTCTTCTCCCCTTCCTAAATCTTAACTTTTGGGGATAACGGATCTTCACATATGTGTACAATTTCTATTTCCCAACTAGATCTTTGTTTAAAAAAAGTAAGAGAAAGGGCTGGGAACATGGCCTAGTGGCAAGAGTGCTTGCATCATATACATGAAGCCCTGGGTTCAATTCCTCAGCACCACATATATAGAAAATGGCCAGAAGTGGCGCTGTGGCTCAAGTGGTAGAGTGCTAGCCTTGAGCAAAAAGAAGCCAGGGACAGTGCCTTCAGGCCCTTAATCCAAGGCCCAGGACTGGCAAAACAAAACAAAACAAAAAACTAAAATAAATAAATAAAAGAGACAGAAGGAAAGATAAAGAAGGAAGACATAGCTTAGGTAAGGTGTTGTTTTTTTTCTGATCCCCTAGTTGTAGCACTTTGCCTTAGAAATAGAAACCCTGAAGACCCCAAGAATTTGCCCATTGTATTTTGTGACCTTAGTCTTGATGTTTGGTTCCTCTCTTCTTCTCCCCCCTCTTCCCTTCCTCTCCTCTCTTTTCCTTTTCTCTCCTCTCCTCATTTTTCTGCTTCTTTTCTTTGGAGACATTTCTGCCTGGGCTGGCTTTATAACATGATTCTCAGGATGTCAACCTCCTGACTAGCTGGGATTATAGGTGTGAGCCACAGGCACCTGAGTATGTTTGAGTTCAGGACTAGGAAATGATGTTTTAGTGATGTTGGGCAAAAAGACTAGGCGATGGGGTCCTTCCACCTAGTAGACAATGTGTAGACTGGAGCTATCAATTTAGAATCACTGGGAAGCCTCGAGTTCTTGCCAAGGTGGGGTACCAGAATAAGAGCTTGTGGAAGGAGCTTCATAGCACATCTTATAATCCCAGATGCATGTTAGCAGATTAGGAGGACAGAAGCCACTGTCACCCTTCAGTGACTGTGTTTTGACTCTGGTGACTCACATCTAGATTGTCCAGCCCTAGGGACCTTATCAGTGTTCATACACCCTTAAACCCATTGAGGATTCGAGATGGAAACCAAAAATCTTCAAGCTCATTCAGCCCCCTCAGACTAAAAAACACGACAGCAAATGTGACTCCGATTTCCACTGCGGCATCCTTGCATCCTCTCTCGCTGGCTCTTTTGAGCATCCCACGTCCCTAGCTTTATCTTATACCTTGCCATTGTCACTAACAGGAAGCGAAGAGAGGCTGTGTGAGAAGGGGTGGGAGCCACGGGCTTGCTGCGAGATCTAGAAGCAGCCTCGAGTGGTGCCCACTTCTGTATCATCTCTCCTCTGTGTCTGTCCTGTGCATCCAATGTCCCTCATCTTACACAACAAACTGGTAAAAGGGCAGGAAGTTGTTGGGGCGGGGGCTGGCCAGGGACTTCCAGGATATTCAGATGACCATACATGACACTTTACAAGCCTGTCAGGTGACTTTTAGGGTCCAGTGTCTTCCTGGATGTACTCCAGGGCACGGTTTCTTCTTTGGTCTCGTTCTCTCTTCTTCAATATATCCTTGTAATAGATCCTAGATCTGGTCTCCCTTTGTTCTTGTGACCAAGCCTTGGCCATGTTTCCATACCTGCATATTAGAGAAGAACTGAGAATGGCTCACAATGAAGTGAACCCTCAATCCCCAGGCCTCTCCATTACAACAGACTGGGCTCTTCCATGTAGTACGATGGCAGCATCACTGTACAGAGACACTGATGCTTCCTGCCTCTACTAATCTGCTCATTGTTCCAATAGCTAAATCAGGAAATCTAGGCCTTCCAATTTGGGCAAGACAAAAGAAGCAGGTCCTGAAATGTGCTATGAGTCCATCAAGACAACTGCTACAAATGATGACAGGGCTCCAAACAGGGCATCCAGGTGGGCAAAGGGTTGTCCAGAGAAACCGGTGCATAACGGGAGAATCTGATCAGCTGTGGGGAGAAGAGATGGTTCACAACCAGTTTGGATCTGGGAGCACAGGAAAGAGCCCCAAATTGTTCATGTCTGCCAAACTTGGCTAGAGTGCTGTGGTATTATCAGCCCACCGGAAATCTGTTTACCCAGAGGAAGAAAGCATCAGATAAGCTTCGCAGTGGAACACAGCCATGCATCTGAGTCTGAATGAAGCAATTAGAGGGAAAGACAAAAGTGAACCTGTGAAACGTGAGGCTGTTAAACACGGGTAAATCTAAGGCAGGAGTTGGAGTCAGGGGTGAAACTTGTTTAGTTTGTAGAGAAGTAGTCCCAGGGAAAGAGAGTTTACGGCCAGAGTTTTGGGAAAAAATGAAAGCTGGTTCAGAATTAGGCCATGAGCCTAGAAATTTGACTTTTTACTTTCTTTCCTCTGAACTCATTCTCTTGGATTTTATTTAAGCTAACTATATTTGCTAAAAAGAATTACAGATAGGCACATTTTTATTTTTAACTTAGCAATATGGATTCACTAGGGATCTAGGAGATAAGGATGATTCATAAATAAGTGGGAATTATAGGCTTTAAGAATGTATTGGTGTGATCCCAAGATCAAGCCAATATGGGCATGTGTGCGCATGTGTAGACACATGGTATACGTGTGATGAATGCCCTATGTACAGATAAGGTATGGACTCATACAACTATGGCTGCTGAGAAGTCCCACAAACCTGCCATCTGTAAGCTGTAGTGAGCTCAGGGAAGTCAGTGATACAGTTTAAAATCCTGAGAGTTGTTGATATACATTCTAGACTGTGTCTAAAGTTCTGAGAATCAGGGACACCAATCAGGGACAGCAATCAACATCTCAAGTTAAACAGGTGGAGAGCAAATTCCCCTCCTCTACCATTCCCTTCTATTCAAGACCTTAATGGATTGGATGTTGTACTATCTGCTTCACTCTGGTTACCAATTCAAATGCTAATCTCTTCTAGAAATGCCCTCACAGATACACCTAGAAATAATGTTCAGCCAACTATCTTGGGTACCTTATAGCCCAGTCTATTGTAATGTATCACAATGACTAATGCATTGGGAATCATAATGCGCTGATAAACCAAATCCACGGAAGGGAAAAATAAGTCATGACAACAGCATTTGCTGACTTCTCTGAGTGTAAATTCCCACGATGGCTAATTTCAAGCTGCCAATATGAAGTTATTGGTCATATAGTTGGGAATAGGAGCCTGCCACAATTTCGGGTAGTACTGAGATTTGAACTCAATATCCTGAGTTTGCTTGACTATGCTCTACCTCTTTATCCCTGCTCTCTTTAGGTTATTTTTCAGGATCCTGCCTTTCCCAGGGCTAGCCTGAGGTCAGGATCGTCCTCTCTGTGCCCCCCTAGGAGCTGAGATTACAGGTGAATGCTACAATGGGTAGCATAAGAGGTTTTTCCATACAGGACATTCGGATGCAATGCTCTGGGAAGCAATCATCATTTCTGTTTCACAAGGTCCCTTCAGAGAGGGCCTTGTTTGGATCTGTGAAGATCCGCCTATTAAGGCTTTGTCCCTACTGGGACAAAGTATATTGGGAAGCATTCAAACTTGCGGAAGGTAGGCTCTAGTAATAGGTCATTGGAGACAGGCCTTTAAATGAGATTATGGGATCCTAGTGCCTTCTTCCTCTCTCTGCTTCCTGGCTCTGGGATGAGCATTAATCATTGAGCCCTCATTGCATATGGAACCTTGTTAGAAGGATCATAGGCCAGAGACAGATGGATCGACTCCAACCCCCTGCTAAGCTCCTGAAACGGAAGAGTTTCATAAGCATGTTCAGTTTTTCTCATGAGATGTCATGGCTAACAAGCTGAAAACCAGGTGGCGACTTGCCAGCTGCCTGGGCTTACATCTAGTCCCTTCTATGGAAAAAGAAATTGAGAACGAGTTTAAGAATTCTAATCAGAATTTGCCCCCCTGCAACGGAGAAGGCTATTTTTATGTTTCAATCCAAAACACTGGAGAGTTGTGGGAATGCAGTGTATCTCCACCTTCCATCAGGGAGACGGGAGTGAGAAGCAAGGCACGAGCTAGCTCCCCTCCTGAGGAGGAAGCCAAAAATATCACGTCGGTCTTTTTCTCAGCAAGTTCTTCCCCCCAAGTCTCTGGAGAGAAAGGAGGAAGGAGAAATACAGCAGGCCCCATGAAGAAAGCAGACAGTGAAATGAGAGAAATCTTCCAAGGGCAAATTGAAATGGGTGAAGACTTTTGTTAAAATGAAATGGGAGCCCCCGCCTCCTATTCAGAAGAGAAGTACCTGATTTATGAATGGGAATTAGCCAATGGGGAGGCATGAAAGAAAATCCTGGCAACATTTCCATCCTGACAGGAGAGGTCAGAGTTCATGGGTTGAGAAATCCTGATGTACGCAGGGAGATGCTAGAATTTCTCTCTGAAACACGGCTTAGGTCTCCTCTTGATGACATGAAAATCTTCTCTCTCCTTGACTATGCAGTTAGCACGACCAAGTGCTGGAAAACATCTGGAGATATCAGCCACAGATGATTTGGAAAGCAAAACAGAAGTGGGAAAAGCTAGATGTTTCCAGCCTGAGTTTCAAGGAAAAAGAAATTGGTGACTCCCCTAGCCCAAAGCCTCAGAAATGTCTGATTATTTGAGCACCATAAAGTGATGTGTACAATCCGTTGGCATTAGTGGTTCGACACCCAAAATGGTCCAAATGAGTTGAAGACTGACTAGCATGTTCCTCTGGAAAATACTGCATCGTTGTGGGTTTTTGTGACTGTTGTTGTTTGTTTTGTTTTTACATGTTGTGATCTGGGCCATCCTCTTAGCCACCCATTACCACCTTGAAAATACAGGGCACCAATCGAATCCTCAAAAAGCACAAATGTCCAACATGGCTGACACCGAATTTTAAATGTAGAAATGAGTTCGATGCATCAGGAGTTAGGGTTGCAGGAGAATCTTTTCATTCTTTTAACACCATTTCTGAGTGAAAAACTGGTTGTGGCTGGCTGCCCATCCCTCCTCCGGGATGGTGCCGGATGCCATCAGTCACGATGGGGGGTGAAGAAGGGCTGTGAGCTGGGCTAACGGACAGATGGCAGGAAAGTTCTATGGTGATGGTAGGGCAGCAAGTGTTCGCGTGTCTGCTCATGATCAAAACAAGAAAAAAAGATGTGGTTTTTTTTTTTTTTTTAGTTCCATGTTTATCTCAAATGGATCTGTCATTTTCTTCTGAGTCTCCCGTGGTGTACAGTTGTATAGTTCTTGACCAGGAGGCAGATTGGGTGGGGCTGAAAGGTTTATGCTGGCAGGATGTTGAAGGGGTAACCTGAAGAGAACTGGAGGTGGGGGGGAACACAGCTGGCCCCTCCCTCCATCTGATGCTAGGAAAACTTTCCACTTGGCCTTGGGCTGATTAACTCAGAGATTTGCAACAGCCTACCTCTTCCAAACTAAACACTTAGGTCTGAGTTATTATCTCCAGTGCAAGAAACTGCCTTGAAGAATCCAAAGCAAAATCAAACTTACAAAGAAAAACAGTTTCAAGTACAGCCTGTAAATGACAACGTAGGATTTAGGAAAAGCCACTCCTTGGAAGAGAGCCACATACTTAGACATGTCTAAAAAGTTAATCTTCTTCATCTGTTTTTCTGAGGCCATGTTCTAGGAAGTAATGTAAATAAAGTAAGATACATATAAAAATGATAGGTTGACTGATGGGCTGATTCAATTTACTGATGGAAAAACCAGTACAGAGAAGCTAAACTATCTCCATGGCATCCCAAAGAAAACATTTCTGCTAAACAAGAATAAAACTCAGCACTGGGTTGTATTATTTCTCAGTTGTGACCTTTTGCTTGTGAAATACTTTTTTCCATCACTGGAAATTTTGTCCTAGGGCCTGAATGGACATCAGAGAGAAGATGGACCAACCACAGTGTGTGTTTCCCCATAGGCTTGTGTTTCTCCAAAATTCATAAATAGGTATCCTTCTCCCGGATGTGATGGCATTTGGTGGTAAGGCATTGGGGAGATTAATTAGGTCATGAGGGTGGAGCCCTTGTGTTGGGATTACTGGCCTCCTAAAATGGAACCCAGAGGAAACTGCTATATCTCATGGTTTTCTGTCTTGTGGGGAATACCATGAAAAGATATTGCCAGCATAGCAGGAAGTGGGCCCTCCCCACAAATCTACTAATTCATCTTAGACTCTTAGCCTCCAAAACTGTGAGAGGGAACTATTGTATTGTTTGTTCCAGCCATTGTGTGGTGCCCTCTGATTGCAGGCTGAACTGTCCAAAACCGAGTGCTACTTATTTAAAGAAGGGATCTGAGCTCTATTTACCCAAATTGCTCTGGGCTTGTAAGGTGAACCTTGAAGACTCATTGGAAGTTGGACTGTATCAAAGAGGCAATGGATGACTTACCAGTGTTTTCAGTGCCTTTCAGGATGGCCAGTTATTCTTCACAAAAAGATAGTTGTGGTGATGCAATGGACATGGTGGAGATGTGATAAACATGGTGGAAGGGATGTGCCATCTTCCCTATAGGTCATACATATATAGTGTTGAGTTCTTGGAGCTCAATTGTGGCAGGCCGACTCTTAAGATGGCACCCATCGACTCCTAAGCCCTGGCATTCATGTGCTTGTATATTGTCCTCTCCTTGGGGATGAGATAGCCTGTGACTTGCTTCTAACCAACGGAACATTGCAAGGGTGAAGAGAAGTTGCTTCCTTCACTGGGTGAAATAGAACATCTTGCTGGTAGACTCTCTGTTGTCCTCTTGGCTTGCACGTTTGCTGAAGCAGTCAACTAAGTTGAGAGGCCTACCTGGTAAAGAACTGAGGGCTGCTCATAGCAAGCAAGCAGGTGGGGATTTCAGTTCAGTCACCCATGAAGCATCCAATCTTTTCAACGGTTATGTGAGCTTCGGAACAGAGCCTTCAGATAAGACCTCACTCCTGGCCAATACTTCGGTTATAGCTAGTGACAGACCCTAAAGGAAAGCATCCCTTTTAGCCATGCCTAGACCCTGCACCGTAGCAACCATGGGGATAATCAATGTATGTTGTTTTATACCACCAAGACCGTGGTAATTTATTACTCAGCCATAGGTAGCTAATGTGTCAGTCTAAAGTATTTGCATTGGGGTCAGTTTAAAAATGTTCAGGAAGGTGCCTGTTGGAGGCACTCCGTCTTTCCAGTCCCTAGTTGTTCCTAATGGAGAGCCAAGGTGAGAACCACTTCCCTAGGGTCACACTATGTACTTCTCGGTCACTTTTATAGTACAAGTTTTGTCCTTATTTCCAGCATTCAAAGATTTTTAAATACAGAAGTTCAGGGTATCCAGATCCATAATTAAGAAATGGTTTAGGGTCTGGGGATATAGCTCAGTGGTAGAGTACTTATTTATCATGTACATCACCCTAGATTTGATCTCCAACACTTCAGGGGGAAAATAAAAGGGAAAAAAAAGAAATGTTTTTAGTAAAATAAAAAGATGTTCTGTGCCTGGTTTAAATTTTTCCATTTTATTGGAAAGGAAGAAACAAAATGCCAGGCCATGTGGTTCGTGCCCAGCTATCCGGCAGCTAGAGATTCCGCTCACAGGGACAGCCAGGACGCAGCCAACTCCTGATCCTTTCCTGGGACGCAGGAGTCATTGAAAAAATATCAGGATAATCACAAAGTCCCATTTTCGTTTCTTTCTTGGGCCTGTTCCCTGGGCCCTTCGCAAAAGCCAAAGAAACCCCTAGACATATAACATAGACATTCTCCCCTTTGAGCATGTCGCCTCTTGGTGCCAACACTGATAGCTCTGTAGACAGCAAGAGGGGACAGCAGGGAAGTGGGATGGGGGAGAAAAGCAAGGAGTCTTTTAACACCGTAAAGAAATAGTGCCTGGGGAATCGAAAAATGACTTTGCCACATCTCTCTTTCCCTCTCTCTCTTCCCCCACCCCCTCCCCCTGTTGTGCATTGGTTGAAAATGTGGGGAGCTGCTGGTATTTATTCAAGGATCTTTGTCTGATCCTGTCCTTCAGGAAAGCTGGGAGCTAGATCAAGACTGAATCTTTCTACACAGAACCAGATTGCTTTGGATAATGGCAACTCAGGTGCTATAGGATTTAGCTGTGGCAGACACTTTTCTAGATGTAGGATTTTCCCTTGAAGCTAAAACCTAAAGAGGACTCGGAACCCATGCAGTCATTTCTCTGGCTCCTGCTGATAGCTAGGTCCTAGGAAAGATGGCGGGGGGGGGGGGGGGTCAGGCTGGAAGGAAAAGGAGGAGACCTGAAGGATGAGGTAAAGAGATTCACTCATTGCTGCTTCCTTCCCCGTCCCTTCAGTTCTATTTTTTTTGGAATGTTTGTATTATTTTTAAGTATTTGTACAAGGAATTGCCCTTCAATGAAGCAGTTTAGTGCATGGTGACCAATGTTACCCCTTTCAACAGTCTCACCCACCCCTTCCAGCCCACCCCTTCCCTCCCTTTTTTTAAAAAAAATTTAGGTTATATATTGAATTTTTCACCACTTAACAAAGCAGTTTATGTCTACAATGCATCTGGCTCTGTGTCATCTCTTCAATATCTTCCTTCCCCTTCCACCTACCCCTTCCCTTCTTTTTTTCAGTTCTGTGGTATGTACAGTGTATGTGCCTGTATCTCCCTCCATCCCCCCTCACCCCTTGGCCCCACCCTCCCCTCTTGCAAGTAACCTTTTTCTGGTACTTATTTCATTGGGCTTTGATTTAGTCTTTCTAAAGAATTATTCTACTTGGAGTTCTTCATGGTGTCTATTATACTTCAGTCCACTCATTTGTAACCCTTTGCTTGCCACCCAATGTGTTTACTTATAGATTGACAAGCACATTGTAGCTACTACAAACAAGGGAAACCATGCAACCTGTGTTTCTCTGGGTCTGGGCTTCCTTCATTTGATAGGATTTGTCCAAGTCTGTCCCATCCCTTGCAAGCAGGACAGTAGCGTTCTTTCCTCCTAGCCATGCCTCCAGTTGTTGGAGCGTAAGTAGGCTCAGAGCCTCACCCCGACTCCTCCACCTGTGATTCTCTCGTCAGTGCCAGCCACCGAGGATTCAGAGATGAATTTGCCACAGCCTTGACCTCAGGGACTAACAGCTTAGGAGAATACTGATGCCGGCTAACCAGAAGGAAATGTGGTCACTGCTATTCCTAAAATGCCATTGGACTATAGACAGAGGCATCTGATTCCAGGGGGTGTGGCTGGGGGGCTGGGAAGACCCACAATTCAAGGTTCAGTGATGCCCAGTCATGTGGATGTATTTATCACCACTGACCTGTTGTACTTAAAATGTACCATCCTGACCATTTTTTCTTATGTCTTTTACCACAATTAAAAAATAATAATAAATGATACTTAGAAAAACATTCCAGTTGGCTTAGGCTTGATAGCCCACAGCTTCTTAATAACTACTTAATAACTACTGGTAAAGAACTACCAGAGTTGCCATGGGCAATGAGACTCACATTGGTCTTGGAGCGAGATTTTCAAGTGTGAATGGGATTTCCTCAGAGAGGAACACAAAGAGAGCAAGAAAGGGGCCTGGGGATATGGCCTAGTGGCGAGAGAGCTTGCCTCGTATACATGAGGCCCTGGGTTCAATTCCCCAGCACCACATATACAGAAAACGGCCAGAAGTGGCACTGTGGCTCAAGTGGCAGAGTGCTAGCCTTGAGCAAAAATGAAGCCAGGGATAGTGCTCAGGCCCTGAGTCCAAGCCCCAGGACTGGCCAAAAAAAGAAAAGGAGATGGTATGAGCAAAGACAACGGGGCTGGTTGAATTGCATCCAGGATGGCTTAGGATGAGGCGGTATAATGAGGAGGGAGAGAGGACGAGCAACTGAGAGGGCTTTTTTTAGTGAAATTTACCTAACCAAAAAACATCCTTTTAACTGTTTTAAAGTGTAAGTTTTAGCTCCTATGTTGTACAAGCATCACCACTCCAAAAACCCCCACAAAACCTATATCCATTCCCCATTCACTCCCAGTACCTGGCAATCATAATCTACTTTTCTTCTTCTCTCCTTCTGGGACTCTCATTATTCATATAAGCTACTAAATTGTGTCCAAAAACATCTTTCAGGTATTGTTTGATTTTACCCATTCTTTTCTATTTCTGTCTCAGCCTGGATAAGTAGCCTTGACTCAAGCTCAGATCTTTATGCGTCCCATTTGAATCTGCTGTTGAACCCTTCTGCTGAACTTTCAGTTACTCTACTTTTCAGATCCAGATTTTATGTTTGATTCCTACTCATAATTTCTTGTTGGTATCCTCAATGAAATGTTGCCCTCTGAGTTTCTGTTTTCTCTTGATCTCCTTTAGAATTACCAAAGACTAGGAATTCTATCATTTATTCTTACCCTTCCCTGATACGAAAGTGTTAGCCTCATGATTCTGGGAGTGGATGTAAGCAGCTGAGGGTTGTCTGTGCAGAGACCCACAAGACCTCCCATGATATGGACTTGGGCCCAACACCATTTACTGTCTGATCCCTATGAGCTTCTCCTCTGACTATTGATGGCTCGGCATCAGTACCATGAATACCACAAAGCGTTTAGGATTTCCTGGCTCTGAACAGATTTACACTGATGAACACCTACAACGTCCTTTGTACACGATGAGGAAGATTTCTAATATCACAGAGCCCTTCTTGAAGGGCTGTGGGGTTCATTTACTGAAAGGGTCTCTTGAAACTGGCTTAGGTCTTGGAATCCATTAAAAGGCTATGACTGTCGCCTAAGCTGAGAGTCAAATCAGACTTCTCTTTAGCAGCTCTAGATTGATTTGTTGGTTTCAATGGTAGAAATTAGTCTAGTGTTCAGTAGGAGGTCATTTATTCTTCATTGTTAGAGTCCCAAGATCAGTCATTTGCATGACCTCTTTGACTCCATTCCCTGTTACAGCAAACATAACTACTTCTTCTCCAGAACTTGAACACTGATATATGGTTTCTGTACTCTAGGGCCTCCTTATCCACACTGAGATCAGAGACTGTTTTTTGCCAGTACTAACATAAATGATTGCAATTTTGAAATAGTTTTTAATGTATGAGATTTCTTTTTGTTTTTACTTATTTGTCTGAAGTCAAAGCCCTCTTTGCTTTTGTTACTCTACAAATGAGGTTCCTATTTGCCCAAGCTGGTTGAACTGTGACCCTCCTATTTATGCTTCCCACATAGCTAGTGTGGCAGGTGTAACCTCTGTGCCCAGCGTTTTATTGGTTGAAACAGTGGTCTAGCTCACTTTCTGGCTGGGCTGATGTCAAATGTCTCCTGATCTCAGCCTCCTGAGTAGCTAGGATTACAGAGGTGAGCCACCACATCTGGTAACACGCCTCACCTTCAATTACTCTAACTTGGGGTCACAGAGAGGAATGGTAAGTTGGCAGGGTCAGCTCTATGGGCTCTTCCTCTATATTAAACCTGCTGTTCAGAAGAGTCTCACACTTAACACTCCAGGAAGTTCACATCAACTTCTTCACAAGGGTCGCTGGATTGTGATTTGCACTAGGTTCTGTAAATTGCATAGTTTGGAAGGTGGGATGGGAAGAGGAGCATTTTCTCTACATCAGTTGAGGCAAGTCAGCATCTGCCTCACCAGACAGAGGGACATTCTGCATCTGCTAGTGGGGGGTGGGGGGCAACAGAGTTTATGAGTTCAGAGTCATCAGACTCTCCAATATTTCCATTAGGATTTTTTTTTTGGAGGCCACCTCATTTCTAATTAGTTCCCGAGACCTTTGTCTGAGTTCTAATAAGGCTATCACTTGAACCAACATTGTCCTATGTCTCATTTTTGGCTTTGAGGTCATGGCTTGGATCTGAAATTTAATCTTGATCCTCAGACCTCAGTCTCTTGAGTAGCTAGGATTACAAGCGTGAGCCATCTGCACTCCTAAAATTAGATCTTGAGCCTATTATTTTTTATATAAATCCTCTACTACAGTTAGAAAAAAAAAATCCATTCAACCTCACAGTTATCTTTCTCCTGGTCTTTATGATGTCTTATTAGAGCAGCAGTTATAGGCCTTAATTTCAATTACATTTCATTTCAGGAGGCCCAGGGGGTCATTTATATAAATGTTTATTATTGTGTGCCATGGACTTTAATGTCCTGCTTTCTATAGCTAACCAGAAATTATTTTCAAAGCCAGTCCATTTACAAAAGCCATTCTAGATTCTAATTGCTTTAGAGGATCCACGTGTTGACGCCTCGCTCCAATTCCCTCCTTGATCAATCTTTTCCTCTTTGGGGGACCAGCTGTGAGTTCCCAGGGAACTGTCCTTTCACGATTCTACCTGCCTCTGGCTTACTGTGTGATTTTTGGAAGAGTTTCTTGGCTTCCTTTTGCCACGAAAGGAAACTAAGCAAAGGCCTGCATCTTCTAGAAGGTGCCAGGATGGCGGGCAAAAACACATCAAGTTCTGAGCGATTCTTGCTGTGGGCACTTTAGGAAGCATGAAAGATTCCTGGCAGGATCATCAACCGTTTGCCGAGGCTGTGGTGAGATGACATGGCCGCCGGTAACGGGCCTGGGGCTTCTCATTGACCACAGACTACAGGGCCCTGCTGACGGCACTGAAGAATGCCGCAGCTGTCCCCGGTGAGGAACAAGGCCCGCGCGCCCTGTCTCTCCCCACCGCTGTGCTGGGAAACACCAACCAAAGTGGGTCACTGGGTTAGGTCCCAACCCGCTGCAACGGGCAGAGCAGGCTTGAAGTCGGTCTCCTCAGCGGCCCAGCTAGGAGGCATTTCCCTACGGAATCTAAAACACTTTTCCAGGCCAAAGCTGGACATTCTGTATCCCCCAGACCCAGACAAACACTCGATGGCCTCCGTTGGTTGAAATAGCTGCTCATATTTATTGGAAAAGCAGAACAAAAAGTGTCTGGAGAGATCCTACCCTGGCTGTCAATCACTCCCCACCCCCCCACCCTCCCCCCGTGGACCTGCCATTGCCTGGGGTGGGAAGCAAAGTGCTTTGATGAAATGTTCCCCGATAGAATAAACTAGAAAATGCTCTGTTATAGCACACTATGACCAGTGCAGTTAACAAAGGGAAAGCTCGGCAGCTGAGAACTCTGGGCATAAGATCAGAACGTAGACTTCTCCACTGTGCAGCAGCCTGCCACCAAGACTTGAGGGACTCAGGCTCCGTCTCTGGAGACTGGCCACCAGAGCTCAAAGCATCCTGCTTTCCTCAAGGTAAAAGTGTGACAGGGACCGTCATTTCCAGTGTGAGGGTAATGTCAAAGGCCCTGGGATGGTTTGGGGGTGGTAGATCTGGTAGGAGGGTCAGCGCCTTCTTTTGGTGAAATAGCAGAGAAGGGCACTTGGTTTGGAGGGCCATCACCGGAAGAGAACCCAGACATGACCACTCTGCTGTCTGGGACTTGATCAAGCATGCTGAAGTGCTGAGTATAGCAAGATACTTTTTTTACTTGAACTGTCTTTAGAAGCCTTTTTTTTTTTTTTCCAGAAGTGAGGTGCTTGATTGTCTAAATAACTGATTTAAAGGCAGGGGCACTAATGCCCAAGTATTACCTTCAAGGTATAGACAAATAGGGGGGTGTGCATAAAACCTGGAAAAAGCCCTTGGGAGCCTGCCTGGGAATGAGGAAAGGTCATCCTAAGGATGACCTCCCTGCTGGAGGTGTCTTTGCAGAACAGAAGTTCACAGTGCATCGGAATCGCTGACTTTGAGCTCGGAACATGGGAAGCAATGACTGAGCCAGCACCAAGTTAGAGTCTAGCAGTGGCAGAGCTACATTTCCACTGGGGAATGCATTTTGATGAAACATGGCGGGCCCAGAGACGCAATGGCTCTTTAGATTAAAGCAACCTGCAGCCCTAGGGAAGCCGGTGTGGAAATCAGGTGTAATTCATCTTGTTTAATCACCGCCAGCCTCACTCCCAGCTCAGCTCCCTCACCAGTGATGAGCTGGTTAAGTCCCAAGGAAAGTACTGACTGCAGTGGGGGGCCCTGCAAGTTCACCTGTTGGCCTCATGCTCCCCAAAGGAGGGACCCAGGGGGCAGTAGAAGGTTCCAGCACTTAGGCCTTGACCCACAACGGCTCTTTGGAACTTCTTTTACACTTAGGTTCTAGAATCATCTCTTCCCACTTGGCAGACCTTCCACCCCCTCTACACTCTCAGAAGCTAAGGCCAGGCTTTGGGCACAGCTGTTGAGGGGGGCCTCCTGCCTGTGGAACTCCAGGCACTTTGGGGTTTGACCGGGAAAGGCTAGTGGGGGAGAGACTTGTCATTTTGTCTGGTTGGAGACCAGCAAATGCATCCTTGGATACACCTTCTGTAAGAGCTGAAACAGCGCACGCGCAAAGCTAACCCCACCTTCCCCACCCCAGGCCTGGAGTCCTCTGCGCCGGCTACCCGCGCCGGAAGGGGGCGCGCGCGGGCTCGGGCCCCAGGGCGTTGATGTGCGGCTGCGCGCCGGCCGCCAGGAGCTTCCCGCCCAGCTTCTGGTTCAGCAGCTCCAGGTGGCGGCCGTGCTTGCGCGCCTGCCGCAGGGACCGCTTGACCTTCTTCACCCGCTCGCGGAGCTGCCGGTTCCGCTTCTCCAGGGCGGCCACCTTCTGCTGCAGCTTCTTCACGTGGTCCTCCTCCTCGAACAGGGCCTTCTGCACCGACGAGCACATGAGCTGGGGGCAGAAGCAGCGAGTGTCACCTGTGCGGCCACGCCCCTCGCAGGACAGGGACAGGGACAGGCCCGGGGGTGCCCTTGACCGTGACCTTCCTCGCCCTGCAGCCTGGGAATCCCCGCCTAACCTCACCTACGGACAGGGCCCCCGCTTTTGCTCTCTGTACTTGGCTTCCTCCGGAGAGTTTGCTTCCCTGTGATATTCTAAATGCTTGTCACCTGTAAGTCAAGAAAAGGAGGAGCTCCTGCCCATTCCCAGGGACCAAAGCGCCAGCTCAGGGAAGTGCACACGTGGGGTGGGTCACACACAGCTGGAAAGGACAGGTTGCTGCCTCTGAAGTGCATGAGCAGATGCATCTCTTAACTTGCAAAAAATCCACAGGGCCAAGATTTGGGGGATCTGCTACTATCCTGTGGCCTCAGCAAAAAGCATGCGATAGCACCTTGTTGTGGTTTGAATATGTTCAAAGGTGAGGCCTAGCTGGAGGAAGTAGTCACTGGGGGAGTGGGGGGGTGGGGGAAGGGATCTTAAGGAGCTACTTCTTGCCCCTGCCACTTCCGGTGTCCCTCTTCTTATGCATCATAAGAAGCTCACTGACACGTCTGTCTTTATTCACTGGCCCAGAAGCAAAGACAACCAAAGGACCATGGACTGAAACTTTGGAAACCATGAGTCAAAACTAATCTCCTCTCAAGTTGTTTTTTTCCGGTCTTTGTGGCTATAACAAAGAATCTGAGGAGCACCGCACCACTTGTGATTTACAAGGAGTGAAAGCCATCTAGAAATGCCCATCAACAGACGTTTGGCTCAAGAAGTTAGAGTGCCTCATTATACAGTGAAAAGGCTTGTGGACACAAGAGAAGAAGGTAGCTCTGAGATATGAATGGCATCATAGTAGCAAGTGTGGGTGTTAATACAGGGGGCACAGTGCAGATGAGTGTACATAATGTGATGTCTTACAGGGATATCATCTGATTATGGTTACGATGGTAACAATGGCTCTATGTTGGAAGCAGAGTGGACAGGAGGGCAGAGACTTATTTTTACCGTGAACTCTTTGGATTTTGTGCTGTATTCCAGTATTGCATCTACATGAAAGGGTCTTTTCATGTCCATCCTCTTTCATCTCCTACCTGCCCCCTGCATTATCAAGAGCTATGCTCCCAGCCAGGCATAGTGAGTGACACACATCTGTAATCTCAGCTACCCAGGAAGCAGAGGCAAGAGGGCTGAGAGCTTAGGGTCAGCCTGGGCAACGTTAAGGAAACTGTATCTCAAAAGCAAAACACAGACAAGAGAGTTGGGGGCATAGATCAAGCAACAGAACCCTTTCTTAGTAAAGGGGAAGCCATGGGTTTGATCTACACAGGTTGCATCTGTGGGTTCAACCAGCCATGGATCAAAAATATTGTCATAAATTCCAAGAAATTAGAGTGGAGCAAGATGGCAAACACTGGTAACACCAGCTAGAGGATCAGGAGTTTGAAGCCAGCCTGGGTTATGTAGACCCTGCTACAAAAGAAAACAACAAAACAAATTAATACGTTCTGAAAAATGAAACTTGAATTTGCTGTGTGCTGAGGTCTACCCTGCATCCCTATGAATGAGGTTTAGGCACAGCAAAGCCCCCTCTCCCTCTCAGATCTTTCTCTAGCGCTCATTGCTTAAGTATTATTCACCCTGCATCTTGTTTGTGTGGTTTGTAGTTAGGCCTCTGATGCCTGTGGGTCTGTACTGAACCATGCACAATGGCTTTATCTTGTCACTATTGCCTAAACAACATGGTAGGATACCAACTTACACAGCATGCACGTTGCATTGGATATTACAAGCGATGTAGAGATGATTACTCACAAAAATGATGCCATTCTTGTGAGCTGTAAGCATCTGCAGATCTGAGGGTTTCCTGGAACCAGTGCCCTGTGGATACTGAGGGAGTACTATATCCATGGAACTCCACCACCTACACTACAGAATGCACAGATTCTGAAGCTATCTGACTTGCTTGTGGGTCCTGCTACTTCATCTTCCAAGGGCTGTAAACCTTGAGCAACCTTCTTGAGTCTGGGGTAGTGAACTCCATGCTGCATCAGTCAGATTTCCCTGTGGCACTGGTGGACTTGGTTTCCCAGCTTGTATGTGTGTTTCTGGCTGGCAGTGCTCAGCTGAGTCTCTCCAGGACCTGTCCCTGGATCATACCCCCATGGCTGGTTAACACAAGTATAGGAAAGGCGTGAGCCCTATTCCAGTCTTGGAACATCAAAGTCTAAGGCTCAAAAGTGTCCAATAGCCTAGGCCAGGGCCTTGTCTGAGTTGTCTCTGCAGATCAGTTCCTCCCTTGGCCTGGTCCTGCTTCCTCACCTGCCTCCTGTCCCAGGTGCACCTCTAATCCTAGGAGCATTGTCTCTAGCACTTCCAGTACATTCCACTAGGCTCAGGGACTCCTTCCAGGTTGCAGACCAGCCAGCTCCCTTTTCTCCCATCGTGCCAAGGGCTAATCATAGAGGATTTAATAAGCTTTACCTGACAACTGCTTCTGCCCCTACCCTAGTAGACAGCAGAGGTACCTCTGGGCAGCCACTGTCACAAAAGAAGTCTCTTGAAACTTGTGACCTTTGTGGTTAGACCTGCCCTATATGTCCGGAGGGCCTGCTTCATAGAGTTTATACACAAAGCCAAGTGGCTTCAGGTTGTGCTTTTACCATCTCACTGTCTCTGCCATGCTCTCCCTTCCACCCGCAGTGCTGCCCCTCACACACAGCTCTGCCTAGAAGTGGGTAGCATAGCCATAGCAGGTCCACTTTGGCCTCCAGGGTGCATAACAAATATCCCCCCCAGGTCTACCTATACTAGGATGAATAGGGCTCAGTGCCCTCCACAGAGACAGATCACAAACTCTATGAAGCCTAGCTCATGTTGGCCTCTGGCCAGTTTAGACATATGACTTTAAAAAATCTGACCCCATGTTCCAAAAAGTACCTGCCATTTAATACAGAGCTTGGGCTCTTGGGTATGGGACTGTTGCAGGAAGACCACATACACAACACTGCCCTCTTCTGGCCAAAATGGGACCAAAAAGATGAGGAGGTGGGGGTATTAGTTCTATTTTATGAGTAGGTAGGTTCTGTGTGACTTATTGAGGGATCGATGGAGCCAAAAACTCAGAAAAGCACTTTGTGTCCACTCATCTTGTCATAAGTTATGGGAAGTTCTTCAACCAAGAAAAGGATAAAGGGTGGTTAGCAAAGTCTAGTAGGCCAAGAGACTGGAGTTTTACATGGCTGCCTGGACAGAATCCAATAGTGTGCCCAAACACCAGATCCCAGGGGACCTACAGGTAGTCCTCAAAAGGTACACGTTAAGCCAAGCACCATAATCCCAGCTACTCAAGAGGCTGAGTTTTTTAGGATCGTGGTTCAAAGCTAGCCTAGGCAGGAAAGTAAATGAGATTCTTCTGTCCAATTCATCACCAAAATGCCAGATGTGGAGCTGTGGCTCAAATGATACAGCACCAGCATTGAGTGAAAAAGCTAAGGTACAGTGCCCAGGCCTTGAGCGAACGTGAACTCTCTCTCTCTCTCTCTCTCTCTCTCTGTCACACACACACACTCACACACACACACACACACACAGCTATATTTTAATAAGTGAAAGTGAACACTGTGGAGCAGCTTGAGCAGAGCTCTTTCTAAGACACCAACACTGTGTAGGAATCCCTGTGGCCATAGACCCAACCACTTGCAAGCCTGGGAAGCCTTGGGCAGAGGGAGAGGCTTCCCTCCACTGAGTTGCATCCTGACCTCCATGGAGTATCGCAGGGGAGGCTGGGGGAGGGAGCATCCTGCAGATCCCCCAAGTTATGGTCCTAGGTAAAGGGAGAGGGTGCTATTCATTCTGAGGCCGAGTGATCTTCGCGTGACCTTCCTGGTCACCTGTCTCCAATGATAAGACAAAGCTATGGGGGATTCCTCACCTGTATCTCTACAGAAAGACTTCCTATCTGACTTCTGGTTTCCCCAGGAAGTTCCCGTGCTGTGAAGAAGTTTCAAAGTCAAGCTGTGTGTCTGTTACCATCTAGTCTCAGCCTCTGTCCTGTCTAAACCATTTCAGTTTCTCTAAATTCACTCATTCATTCTGGCAAAAAAAAAAAAAAACCAAAACATTTGGATATTTCTGTAAGGTCTAGAAAATTTTTCCTGAGTTATTCTGCAATATGCAGTAAGCTTTGTAGCTCACAAAACCAAAAGCAGTGCATTTAAAAATTCCTCCTTTGGTGGCAGCCGATGTACCAAATCCCGGGAGAACTCCTGCTTCCCAGCTGCTTTCAATTTAAGTAACCACCTAGAAAGAAAGAGCAGACCATGTGTACCTTCCTGAATGTAGAAAACAAGGCAAAGACAGTCCAAAACCAACAACAGAGACAAATAGTTTGCCTTTTTAACATCTCACTTCTGTTCTTGAGACCAAAAAAAGAGAAAGGAAGGAGAAAAAAGAGAGAAAGCCTAGAGGAATCATTAGCAAACTATGGCTTGTGGCCAAGTCCAGCCCACCACCTCTTCTTGTGCATAAAGTTTTATTAGCACAGCTACACTTGTGCATTTCTATATTGTCAGTGGCGGCCTTTGTGGCCCATAGTCTAAGGTGTTTTTTTTTAATCAGTCATTGGGCTTGAACTCAGGGCTTGGGTTCTGTCTCTGAGATTTTCCCTTCAAAGTTAGAGCTCTACCACTTTGAGCCCCAGCACCACTTCCAGTTTCCTGGTGGTTAAACTGGAGATAATTGTCTCACAAACTTCCCTGTCTGCACTGGCTTTGAACCACAATCCTCAGATCTCAGGCTTCTGGGTAGCTAAGATTACAGGCGTGAGCCACCAGCACCTGTCTTGTTTCCAAATTTCGTACTATTTTAAGTAATGCTAAAGAAGTTAATGCATAGTTCTCTTTATCCAGATTATTTCTTTAGTACCTATTTCTTTGATTCTTGAAAAAAAAATGAAACTACTAGATTAAAAGAACATTTCTTACAATTTTGCTTATGTTACCCAATTGTTTTTAAAATTACTGCACTGATTGAGGGTTTGATCTTTTTTTCAGTATTGATTTCTTTAATTTTCCTACAACCTATGTGGGTGTATAGTATGAAAGGAGCACATATATAAAACTCTTCCAAATAGGAGATCAATTATTCCTCTGTAGTTTATTAATACTAGTCCTTTCCCACCCTCTTGCTCTGCCTTCTGCAGCATTCTTACTATAGGATTCAGGGCTTCATTGAGCCTCATCTGCCCTCTTTTAGCAAAGGATTGCAATGCCAATACCATATGGCTTTTATTAGTTATATAATCTAACGTGATACAATTTTCAAACATTTCTTGGCCAGATTTTTTTTCAGTACAGAAGGATTCTATAAAGATCTTAAAACATAGTATGGAACCTACACAATCCCACACATACTTGGAGTAGACCGAAGACTACAGACTAGTATTTGATGGTTAGTTACAAAGCTATGCTCTAAATATTAATTCAAGTACATGCTTCTCTGACCAAGCTCCCTATCCATTTTTTTTTCTTAAACATCCTTTCCAATCTTTTTCTTATTCCTAGTCAGGAAACAAAGCCATGAAATTTTATGTTTCATTATGGATTTAACCTATAAAAACTTGCATTTTCCTCTTATTATCAATGTAGAAAAATACACCCAGATGTTCATAAAGGGGATAGACAAGGATGATTATTGCAGACTGAAAAAGAGACACAAACTCAATGCTTATGAATAGGAAAACAGCTAAATAAACTTCAGCACTGACCTTGTGAAAAACTGAGAGCAATTAAAAAGATGGAAAGCGAGCTAGGTGCTGGTGTCTCACACCTGTAATCCAGGAGGCTGAGATCTGAGGATTACCATTTGAAGCCAGCCTGGACAGCCTTATTTCCCATTCACCACCAGAAATCTTAAGTGGTGTAGCGCTAGCCTTGAGCAAAAAGGAAAAAAAGCTCAGAAACAATGCCCAGGCCCTGAGTTCAAGCCTCAGGACTTGCCCCCAAAATGTCCAAATAATGGTATTTCTTAGCTCTGGAAGGGTCCTTCATGTTATAATGGCTGTTCCTGGAGAGGGGGCAGGACTTCAGGGTGTAACAGAAGCTGAGTTTCCATAATGCTTAATGTTCACCCAGCTGATATAGCCACACAGCTTCCCTGTGCCGGTAGAAATGGGGGCTCTTTGAGAGCTGTGGTCTTTAAAGAGGTCTCAGCTCCCAGCATGCCCTTCTCTCCCTCCATGGTGGTGCCCGCCGCTCCATCTGTGCGTACTGTGTGCACACATTCGACCGGGGATGTGACTGGGGACAGGCAGTGATTGGAGTCTGGTTCTAAGCAGAATCAAGTCACAATTTGTGTCTGGGAGGCCAAGAAAGTTCCTACAGTGTGTCCAGTCAGCTGAGAAAGGAGCAGTTGCTAAGACAAAATGCCCTGGCTTGGAGCTATCAAATGCAAATGCGCAGAGCTAGCTTGCGCTATGGGAGAGGCGGTTATCTACCTAGGTCAGAAGGCTCCCCATCCTGGCATGAGAGATGCATTTGCTATGACTGTTGACATTTCCTGAACCAAGCACCATGCTCGGAGTTTTGGACATATTCTCTTACTAATTCTGACATTCGTCCCACATACTGGTTTCTGCGATTGCCCTCTGTGTGTGTGCACTTGCGCATGCTGGGCCTGCAGCTGGAACTCAGGGTCTAGGGTGCTGTCCCTGCATTGGTTTTAGGGTCAAAGCTAGCGCTGTACCACTGGAGCCACAGCTCCATGTCTGGCTTTTTGGTGGTGAGAGACTAGAGTCTCAGGGACTTCCCCGTCCCAGGCTGGCTTTGAACGGTGATCCTCAGATCTCAGCCTCCTGAGTAGCTGGGATGACAGGTGTGTGTCACAAGTAGAAGATGCTTGTCTGCAGTACTCAGGGATGGAGCTGGATGGAGCAGTTTCCCTGAGGCTGGTGACCCTGCTCTCCCGACCCTGGACAGCACACACGTGCTGTCTGCTCAGGAAAAACCTGGGCAACCGCCTGTGACTTGCCTGGGGTGTAGTGGTTGTAGTCACCCCCAAATAAGCCTGTAAACCCCCATTCCAGAACACTGCCATCTCCTCTCCTTCTCTAATCCCCCTTGCAAGCAGTCTGGGCATTCAATTTAAAACGAATTAAAGAGGCACTGGAGTGAGCAGGGAGGTCAGGCTGAGCTTTTAAAAGCTCAGAGCTAATGAACATCAAATTCCATGTCGTCTGAGAGGAGGTGACCTTTTGACTTGTAAACTTTATCCACCCTCTGTGCTGGGTTCCCATCCCCAAGGCTGCCTGGGCTGTCTCCTGAGAGGGTGGCCCTGTGGCCCAGAGCCCTCCCACTGAACTTCAATCTAGAAGCATTCACAGATTAGGCCTTTTTTTTTTTAATGATTTTTTTCACGGTGCATGCAACACTGTTTTGTACTAGCAGTGGGATTTGAATTCAGAGCCCTGTGCTCTCATTCAGCTTTATTCTGCTCACAGCTAGCATTCTACCACTTCTTGCTTTTTGCTGGTTAATTGGCCCCAGCTGGCTTTGAACCTTTGCTCCTCAGATCTCAGCCTCTTAAGGAACCAAGGTTAACTAGGCACGAGCCACCGTGCCTGGCTGTCCTTTAACTATTTGTAAGTGTATACTTCAACCTCCACCTCCAAAACACTCTGCATCTTGCAAAACTGCAGCCAATATTTTTTATTGCAGTAACAGGCCCAGGTCATAACTGTACAGTTGTAACCATTTTCCAGGGACAACTGAATGGCATTTGTACCCTGTCACTGCTGTGTGGGCTATCACAGCAACACCCGTGACACCACCCCGTTGACTCCTTACCGTTGACCCCGTGACTTGCCACCCCACACCTCGCTCCTAGCAACTGCTCAGCTTCTGCCTCCTTACAAAGCAACGTCCTTTTCTAGGTGATTCTTCCGTTCTTACAGAGGGGCTGTGCTTAGGAATGCAGGCTCCCAAGTCAGCTCAGCTCTGGTGGGCTTCCAGAGCCTTCTTCTAGACCCTGCTCCACCGAATCAAGAGCTGCTGCCCATGCTGAAACCCCAAGCCACCGTCTAGTGGGGCCCCACATGGGTTAGAATGCATCCAGCACCTTCTCAGCTCTTGGATCCCCTTGGGTAGCTTTCCAAAGGTGATTGTGCCTATTCTCTTTGCCACAAATAGGGACCTTGGTGGCGAGATCACAAAGCAGACTTACAAGGCCCAGGCTCCTAGCCATCCTGTTCTGTTCCAGGAACTAGCCTGTCAGCTCCCCTCTTTCTCACTTCCTCCTCTCCCCAACATCCTCTCCCGCCCTCCCCCGCCCCGTCCTCCAGTCGCCTTCAGTGGGAACCCAGACTCTCTGCTATCCCAGGATGTGATACCACGCAGGACGCCGACTCCCTGCTGTCTGCCCCGGGTGAGCTGCCGTTTCTACCCAGCCTCTTCCCTTTGGTGGGATCTGGCAGAAAATGCTGACTTAGACGGCGTGTCTCAGAGTTTGGAATGTGCAGAGAGACTTCCCCAAAAGCTAATTTCCAGCCTACAAAGGGAGCCCGGGGCCTTCTGGCCTTGGGAATGCAGCCTCTTGCTCTGAGACTTGCCAAATGTTCTCTTAAAACAAAAAATTAGGATCTCCTTTCCCTTTCTTCTTTCCCTTGTGAGTGAGATAAGAAAGACAACCCTTCCTGCTGCATTGGAAGAAGAAATCATTTCTTTTCTCAAAGGCAGCCAAGGGAACTGCACATCTGGGCCCTTTGAAAGCCTTGGAGCACAGGCAAAAAGCTGGGTAGACAAAACCAAATTGCAATCACTTTCCACACACTCCTTGTGGACCCCACCGTCTGTAAGCTGAATCTTCTGGAAGGGAAAGGCATCCCTGGGTGATCGTCTCCTGCCTGCGGAACACACGACGGTACACTTGCCTTACGTCGTGTCTTGCGAGAATCCTCGGAAGGTCACCTGGGAGATGGGTAGCCCTCCCTGAGCTCTGTTGCTTGGGCTGCACTGGTTTGTTAGTATACCGAAATTCCAACCGTACCATCCACATCCCTGACGTCACTTCCGGGTGTGTAGCCAGCCCCTTCCTCTGGGAACGTCCTCTCCCCTTTCCAAGGCCAATGGATGCCCCCTTTATACAGCTGTCCTTCCCTGAACCCCTCAATTGGCTTCCCCTGGCTCTTACCACATCTTCTTGTATGTATCCTGAGAGGCAAGAATTAAGGCCAGTGATGTTATGCTTTGTGATAATGTATATTAAGATGTGCCATAAATGTGTTCACCTCTATGGGTCATAAACTCTGTGATCTGTGTACTGGTGGCCCGTGCCTATAGTCCTAGATACTCAGGAGGCTGAGACATTTGAGGGTCAAGATTCAAAGCTAGCCCAGGCAGGAAAGTCTGTGAGACTCTTACCTCCAACTTATCAGCAAAAAGCCAGAAGTGGAGCTCTGGCTCAAGTGGTAGGGCACTATCAGCCTTGAGCAAAAACGCTAAGCAAGAGCATGAGGCTCTGAGTTCAAGTCCCACTTGAACTCGGGGGGGGGGGAACCCCTCTATGGAGGAAACATGTAGGGTTGTTACCTGTCTATCTCCGTGACTCATTCCCACATGTGGAATATTCTGGGTACTTGATGCACTGTGTTCTGTGCTTCACAAATCACTGATTGTACTCTAAGTCCACGGTGTTTGGATAAAAACTTCTGTGCTCTGTGTATCTGCAAATGTGGGTAAGGATACTCAAACTTAGCAATTCCCACACACACCAACTTCCATATGTTGGCCATGAACCAGGAACCCGTGGGTTAGTGAAACACCAGGCTTGGTGTGAGATTCATCCATGAGTCTGTTTTATACCTAGAAGGAGGCTGGCTCTCAGGAGAGCCGTCTTGACACTGGTTTCATTGGCGTAGTGACCAGGTATCATTGGCGTAGGCCATGCAAGCTTCTCATTGGAGCTCCAGGTTTTGAGGACCCTTCTGAATCCCTCAGAAAGCCATGAAGGAGACAAGGAAGGAGACATTGCAGATTTCCTACCCTGTCTTTCAACCTTGCCCTGATGTGCGGTTTAAGGCACAAGGGATAATATCCTTGCAGGCTTCTGCCACTTTGGAGCAGAACAGGGTGTTATATTCTTCTTTTACGTTTTAGGAAATTCTGGGGGGGGCGGGGAGGCTGTGTTGGAGAAATCCTAGAATGCCTTCTGAAGTGAAAACTCATTGCCCAAATGTAATTTATAACTCCGTTGCCATGACAGCCAATCTGTCATGTTTCACTGGGCCTAAGAATATCTAAACCCTGATGGAGTCTGAGACTAACCTAGGAGGAGCAGCCAGGTGCAGGCTCCACAAGGGGCCGGGCTAGCATCCATTTGTCTGCTCCAAATCCATTGCCTTGGAGCCTCTACAAATCCCTGACTAGGGGGGACGGGGCGGGGGGCTTTTACCTGCAGCACCCCACTGCAACTCCTACTTTTCTGGCATGTGCTGTGTGTAAATATCAGGAGACTCCCAAATATGTGGCCAGCACTTAAGGGGACCATGGAGAGACTTTCAACCATGACCTGAGCATCAGTGATGAGAGTCCTTTAGGTACTATTGAGCCCAAGAGGGGAGGGTGGATTTAGCCTGATGTTCCAGAAACTTGGTGTGCAGATGGAGAAGGGCCATGACTACTGAGGGGCAGAAGCAGATTTGGAAGGCAGAGGTGTCCTAGAGAAACATGGTCCTAGAAGAACCCCACTGGGGAGCAGAAAGCCTTGCGGCGGGTGGGGGGCACTCCAGAAAGAGGAAGAAAAAGTGGAGGCACTGAGAATACAGCCAGTGGGAGGACCACGAAAGCCCCCCAACTTGTACTTTGGGCCCCTTTGGCTTATAGTACAATAAGTCACTAATCTAGTCAACATACAATCAGTTTCTCTCTACGTGGCCCATTACCAATCAAAAACAATTTCATAGGCTGGGCACTGTGGTGGTTCATGCCTGTAGTAATCCTAGCTACTCAGGAGGCTAAGATCTGAGGATAGCAGTTCGAAGCCAGCCTGGGCAGAAAAGTCCCCATGCGACTCTTATCTCCATTAAACCACTCAAAAATCCGGAAGTGGTACTGTGACTCAGGTGTTAAGAGTGCTAGCCTTGAGCAAAAGAGTTCAGTGACAGCAACCAGACCCGAGTTCAAGCATCTATTTTTCTGGTTCATTGGAAATAAGTCTCTTGGAATGGTCTGCCTTGGCTAGTTTTGAACCTCCATCCTCAGTCTCCTGGGCAACTAAGATTATAGGTATGAGCCACCTGCTCCAGACTAAAATCACTTTACCAAGGAAATTTCCAAACAAGTAAAACTAAAAGGCATCCATAGCTTTGTAGCCAACGCCACCTATGTTCAACAATTCCTAGAATTTTGCCTCTTGTTTGTCCACTGGCTTTTTGGTACAGTATTTTAAGGGAAATAGCAGCTATCATCTATAAATATTTTAATATACTGCTATCACAATTAAGGTAATGTTTTTTTGCCCAGCATTATCTCACTGGTGGTTTCTATGCAGTCATCTTGGCGGGGAAGGGGTTGTGTTAGTCCTGAAACCAATTCCTTACATGGTCCCGCCCATTATATACAATGGCACAGTGTATTTGCATATAGCCTGCACATATCCTGTATACTTCAAACCATCTTTAGATGACATAAAATACTTAACACAATGTACCTGTGTTAAATTATGAGGGATAATCATAAGGAAAAAAGTCTGTATATGTTCAGACTTAGCATTTTTCTGGAGATTTCTGGTCTGTAGTTGGTCAGATCTACATTAGGTGGAGCCGGAGCACATGGGAGGTCCCTTGGCGGGTGGGGGAGGGAGGCGTGTCAGCACTCAGGTCCTTCGGCCCTTTCTGTTAGAATCCTCCTCCTGGCTTTTTCTTTTAGGAGAAACAGGGTAATTATGCTACAAAACGGTTTAAAAAAATATTCTTTTTTTTTTTGTATCAGACTGGGGCTTGAACTCAAGGCCTCGTGCCTTCTACACTTTGCCAGCTCAAGGCTGGTGCCCTGTCACTTGAGCCACACCTCCACTCTCTGCTGGCTAACTGGAGAAAAGTGTTTCAGAAGCTTTTCTGCCTGGATTGGCTTTGAACTGTGATCCTCAGATCTCAGCATCCTGAGTAGCTAGGATTGTAGGTGTGAACTATGGGACCCTGGCTCAAAAAAGGCTCTTGTTGACCCAACAAGAGACTGCCCCACTAGTGACAACAGGATGGGAGCATCAGCATGAGTTCTCTGATACATACTTTTTGTTTCAAAACGCCACAAGGATGGTGTCCCATTTCCCAGTGAGTTCACTGAACCCATTCAGGGCCCGTTTGAACCACACTGGAATCCCACAGGCCCCATTCAGATCCAGAATGGAAACTTTGTCCAATTCCATTTCCAGGTGAAATTCAATCTGCATTTCGAAATGCAAGCACTAATGAGATGTGCTGTTTTCTCACTCTCCAACTACGGGGAACAATCCCTAAAGAGACTGGCAATGGGAAAGGGATTTCCAAGACCACACACCCCGCCCCACCCCCGTGCCTGGGTCTAAGACAGAAACACTGCCAAGTCAGAAGTAAAGATGGCTAGATGACTGGTGTTCTGACCTCAAAGGGTGGGGGGGGGGCCCTATGGAGATGTCAAGGAATGTGGGTGTGGCCACCTAGGGCCCAGACCTGTTAAGACACAGCCAATAGATGCCATAGCAACGCTGTCCAAATACACCTTAACACAGACATCCTTGGGGTGTAGAGGGGGTGCTTGTGACAACTGTGGCCAAGGGCACAGGAGGTTTGTCCGTGAGCCCTAGCCCAGGAGCCATCACTAATTCATGTCTGTACCACACCCACACTTTTCTCTCAGAGGACATTCTTAATTGGTAATCTAATTAAGGATCATAAAAAATAAACATAGCAGTTAGACTTCCATAACAAGGGAAGATTTATTGTTTTTTAATCTCTTCCCCACATTTTATTGGCATCAATTAGTTATACAAGGGGGGAGGGGCAGACCATTCTGACATGCCCGTATTTGCATATGATGTATCTTGATCAGACTCATCCCCTCCACCATTCTCCCGGGTCCTTCATCCCCTTCCCCAAACCATTCTCAAGCTTCATTATTCCATTTTCACACGTGTGCATAAAGTATCTGGTCCACAGTAATCATTTTTCACTCTCTCCATTGTCCTACCCTCCTCCCACATTCCCACCCCAGAAAGAATGGCTTCACATTCCTATCATTCGTTAAGTTCCTGCTAACTGTTCAAAGGGGTTTCACCTGGATGTTTGACATATGCATGTTTGATCACACACACACACACACACACACACACACACACACACACATACTCTCAGGGCTTAGCAAGTCAAAATCTTGGAAAATTCAATCACTGAGCCACAAAAGAGAATAACACCCCAAAGAATACAATGTAAGGAAAACAGCCTACAAGGATTTTTTTTTCTCCTCTCAGTGGCTTCCTGTTAAATTTCTCTCCGTCCGTCTTCCGAGTTACAGGCCTTGCCATCTGTGGTAGGACACAGTGAGTCAAAGGTGTGAACGATACAGTTCGTCACTAGTGGCCTGTCTACGTGGCCCCCCGCAGGACTGCATGCAACCACCAGACGGTGTTGTCTCTGCAGTCTCCCGCAGAACTCCTCGCAGAGGTGCCTGTTCAGTGACTGTGTTGAGTTGTCCTATGCATCCACGTTGACTAATCTTCCAGCCTGTGCACAATGCCTGTCTGCAGAATGGGTTGCACAGACGGGTGCAGCGAAGTAGAGTGTGAAGAATCTATAAGAATCTAGGCCTTGGGCTGGGGATATAGCCTAGTGGCAAGAGTGCCTGCCTCGGATACACGAGGCCCTAGGTTCGATTCCCCAGCACCACATATACAGAAAACGGCCAGAAGCGGCGCTGTGGCTCAAGTGGCAGAGTGCTAGCCTTGAGCGGGAAGAAGCCAGGGACAGTGCTCAGGCCCTGAGTCCAAGGCCCACGATTGGCCAAAAAAAAAAAAGAATCTAGGCCTTCACTTGTCACTTTCGTCCTTGGAGCACGTCAGTCCCCCCACAGAGCTACATCATAGTCCAGCACAAAAGTGAAAGCACGTAGGCCCCTCCCAAGATCACCACTGTGAAAGGTGTCTGGTGGAACTCGAGGGGTGGTGTTTTTATTGGGGGGGGGGGCACGCTTGAAAATAGCAAAGAAAGGAATGGAGAGGTCAGGTCTTTGGAAGTAGAAGATGCCATACAAAGGCAAGTTCACATTCTCTGCCAGTGGAGTGGTATACCTGAAGGCACAGTACAAGAAAAGCCAGAACAAGACGCCTGTGGTTTTGATCTAGCCACTGAAATCCCCTTTTTTAAGTAGATGGAGTGAGCCCTGGAAAGCAGCCTGCCAACAGAAAATGGGACCTACATGATGAATGGGTACGTGGCATCGCATTTTAAAAATAAAATTACACTTCCTGAGCCAGTAGATGACAACAGGAGATAACTTGGGAGTTCTTCGGTTTTCCATCGTTGCAGGGCTAATAGAAGCCCTGAGGTCAGGCGGTCATACTTGGCACGCAACTTCACCCAATTCATTTTACCAAGGAAGTTTCGAGTCTTCAAAAAGCTATTCCAAGACAAGAGGTTGTAGATTGCTCTAGGAAATGGTATGACATTTTTCCCGTTTTTTATCTGGTGGTATTTTATTGCCTTGCTGTGGGTAGTCCTTAAAAAGAAGATTCTCTTTTCTGTCACAACAGCAATGTACAGATGTTTAACAGGGTAGTAAATATAATCAGATACTATCCTCACCGAATGTGTTACCTAATTTCTGTTGATTAATAGTAGAAACACTAGGGAGAAGGCTCTCTGCCCATGATTGGAATGAATTCCCCCGGCTGGTTTTTGTTTCCCTGTGCATTGGTAGGATGTTAGTATGACTTTAAGGGGATGGGATGTTATTTTGACCCCTGTGGTGGAACTTCTCCTTGTGCCTCTGACATCAGCCATAGCAGATAGCAGTTACTACACCGGGTTAACAGTCGACACCACGGTCTTGAGCCATGGTTTCTTCCCCTGCAGAGTATGTGAGTATGTGTTCAGAGACTCCTTGGCTGTCCTGACTTGGGAGATTATGTTCCTGCATCTTCAGGTAGGGGCCTGGAACACGACTAGGTGTGCAAGGCAGCGGGCATCTCCCACCACAAAGACCCAGCAGGCCCAAATGTCACTAGCGTGTGGTTGAGAACAGCATTCTGTAAGGATCGAGGGAGGGAGGGAGAGGCTTGGAAGAGGGAATTTGTGAAGACAGCGATCTGTGAGAGGTGTCTGGCCCAGGTTCTGGTCTATATTTCTCTTTTTTTTTGTACAGAAGGGTACAGTTGCATAGGTCAGGCAATGAACCCATTTCTTTTTGAAGAGTGTCTCTTCTTCCCTCATTTTCTCCCAGTTTTTCCCTCCCCCTCAGGCCACTGCTGCATTTCTTCACCCTTTGCCCCACCGTTTCTGCCCTCCCCTTGGTCCTCTACCCCAGAACCTTTAAACCATACTTCATTTTTCATTTTCCAGAATGTCATGTAGATGTCATTCATCTACTGAAAGCTGTCTTAGTTGCTTGTGAGTCCTGGCGGTTCTGCTGTAAATATCCATGTGCATATTGTGGGTAGACATAAATTTTTAGATTCATTTAGGTAAATACCAAGGAACAGGCTTTCTAGATCATACAGTAAGAGTATGCTTAATATTATCAGTTTAAAAAAAACTGCCAAACTCTCTTTCAAAGTGGCCTACCATTGTGCATTCCCACCAGTGAATGAGATTTCCGGGTGCTCCAAATCCCTCGTGACCATTTGATGGTGTCTGTCTTGTCATTTGGGCCATTGTAGTAGATATGAGGTGATAACTCACTGTCATAATTCCCTAATGAGGCAAGTATATATTTTTTATCTCTTTCACCCATTTTTAAATCAGGTTGTTCATTTTCTTACAGTTGATTTTTGAGGGGTCTTTCTATATTGTAAGCAATATAGAAATACTGAGGGGAGTAGTAACCAGAGTCTGAACTGTGGGCCTCATGTTCTCCCTCTGTTTTCTTGCTCATGAAAGAAAGGTAGTGGCAATGTGCCATTTGAGCCAGGCCTCCAATCTAGCATGTTGCTAGTTAATTGGAAATGGAGTCTTACAGACTTTTCTGCATGGGCTGCCTTTCAATTGGGATCCTCTGGGTCTTAGCCTACACAGAAGCTACAGGATTCTAGGCATGAGACACTGGCACCCAGTCTATATGTCTTTTGTAAATACTTTTCTTTTCTCCTCGTATGTGGGTTGTCTTTTTATTCTCTTCGTATCTTTTACACAGAAGCGCATACATACATACATACATACATACATACATACATACATACATACATACATACATGAGAAAGAGAAGCACCCTTCCTGGGGCTTCAACTCAAGGCCTAGACACTGCCCCTGAGCTTTTGTGCTCAAGGCTGATGCTTTATCACTTGAGCCACAGCTCCACTTCTGGCTTTTGGTGGTTAATTGGAGATAAGTCGCACAGACTTTCCAGCCCAGGCTGGCTTCAAACCACAATCCTTAGATCTCAGTCACCATTTTAATGACATCCAACTGGCCGATGGTTTCTTTTGTGGATCGTGTCTTTAGGGCCATCCCCAAGGTCACTGAGAATTTATTAATAATAAAGATAATAACGGGCTGGGGATATAGCCTAGTGGCAAGAGTGCCTGCCTCGGATATACGAGGCCCTAGGTTCGATTCCCCAGCACCACATATACAGAAAACGGCCAGAAGCGGCGCTGTGGCTCAAGTGGCAGAGTGCTAGCCTTGAGCGGGAAGAAGCCAGGGACAGTGCTCAGGCCCTGAGTCCAAGGCCCAGGACTGGCCAAAAAAAAAAAAAAAAAAAAGATAATAAGATAATATCTTATAGGAGTTTATAGTTGTGTGTCTCACACTTAGGTCTATGGTTTCACTATAGAGCCTGGACTGGCTTTGAATTCATCCTCTTTCTGACTCATCCTGAGTGACAGGCATATACCAACACATCCTGCCTTTTTTCAAATCCAATTTGAGTTAATTTTCAGAAAAGGTGTATGGTCTGTATCTTTGGTTTTTTGCAGGTGACTGTCCAGTTGTTTCAGTAACCACTTGTTGAAATGACCGTCCCAGTGAAGTGCTTTAGTTCCTTGCCAGAGGTAGTTAATCTTTGGATCTGCTTGTGGACTCTTTTTTTGTTGTGTTGATAGTAAACTGATACTACTGGGATTTATAACCCACTATAAAACTAAGTTTGTGCTCAGGGTTTTTTCGTTTCTCTGCATGCTTTTTAGAATCAGTTTATCAATCTCTACAAAGTAACTTACTGGCATTGCAATCAACTCCAAATCAAATTGAGAAAAACTGACATCCTGACCATACTGAGGCATAAACGTGGAATATCTCATTGATTTTAATTTTTTATTTCTTTAAGGTGCTACATTTTAACTTTTTGTTTCTTTAAAGTGCTGCAGTTTTCCTCATACAAATCTCTTAATTATTTTAATTATTTCACCGAGTGGGATGTTGTTTAATGTGTCTTAATTTCAAAGTCTACTCGATCCTTGCTAGTATATAAAAAAGTTATTTTTCTTAATTAACTGTACTAGAATAACCACTGATTTCAAGAGATTTTAATCTATTCTTTTGGACTTTATATAAACAAAGGTTTATTTTTCCTCCCAGTCTGTATACCTTTGATTTGCTTTTGTCTTATTCCATTAGGTAGGACTTGCATAGAGTTTCTTACCACTAGGCTGTGTCAGCTGAGGTTTAAGGGTTTTTTTTTGTAGATATTCTTTATCAAGTTGACAAAATCCCCTTGTGCCAAGCTTTTACCATTAACAGGTATTGATTTTTTTCAAATGCTTTCTCAGTATCCATTGATAGAATCATGTGGCTTTTCGTTAGCCGCTGATGGATTAGAATAACTGCCTTGTAAATATTAAACCAACTTTGCCAACCTGGTATAATTCTCACTTAGTTGTATTTAATTCTTTTTCTGCATTGTTGGATTTGATTTACAAGGTAAGATTATAGTGAGCATTTTTTAAAAATTTGGCCCATGTTTGTTTGTTTGTTTGTTTGTTTGTTTATTTATTTATTTATTTATTTTTGGCCCGTCCTGGGCCTTGAACTCAGAGCCTGAGCATTGTCCCCGGCTTCTTTTTGCTCAAGGCTAGCACTCTGCCACTTGAGCCACAGCACCACATCTGGCCTTTTCTATATATGTGATGCTGAGGAATCGAACCCAGGGCTTCATGTATATGAGGTGAGCACTTTACCACTAGGCCATATTCCCAGCCCTATAGTGAGCATTTTTATATCTGAGATCAGGGTGTCTTGCAGTAATGTTACTGTCTGGTTTTGGCAATGCTTCCTTCTGTCTTCTAGATGAGATGGTAGGAAGTGGTGTAATTTTATTTTTCAATATTTAGAATTTACCAGTGAGCAATAACAATGAGTAAAGGTAAAATTTTATTCTTATTCTTAACTCATAATCATTCATGAAACAGAAATGCACAGACATTTATAATTTATTTCCATAGAGCCTTCAGTCATACTTCTGCTTTCATATTTGATAATTGTAATGATTTTGTTACTTTATCTGTTGATTTCTGCTGTTTCAGTGTGCTTCAAGTCTAATTTGTCCTTTTTGTAGCTTTCAGAGAAGGAATTTTAGGCTACTGACTTTATATCCACCTTCTCCTACTATATGTATTCAAGCTATAATTTTTTACTAAGTACTGCTTTTACTGTATCCCACAAACTGATGTATTGGATTTTCATTTATTTCAAAGAATTACAATTCTCTTAAAATTTATTTGGCCCATGTTATTTTGAAGTGCATGGTTTAATCTCTAGATATTTGGGTATTTTTCAACTATATTTGTTAGGGTTTCTATCTTGACTCTGTTTTGATAAGAGCAGAAGTATGTATTCTTTTGGAACTCATTAAGGTGTTCAGGTCAGGACTGACCTCTCCGCGAACGTCCCACATGAACTTAAGAAGAATGTGTGATCTGTTTCGATCCACTCTAACAAACTCTTAACTGGTGAATATGGGCCTTGGATGTTTAAAGTGATCATTGAAATAGTTGGCACAGTGATAGATATCATACGTAGAACACTGTATTCCTATCTTTTCTATGTGCTAGCTTCCTCCATAGCACAGAGCAGTTTAAAGGACTCTGCTGAGCAGGATAGTCACTGACTCAGAATCAACCCATTCAGAGCTTATTTCCAAGGCTAAGGAGATGAAGTCTGTGGGATGCATGCTCATTGCCCTGGCTCAGATGTAAAGGCCACCCTGGTCCCCTTAGAAAAAAAAATGCTCTTCCAATGGAAGCACACTATTAAGCTGTGGCCCACGCAACTTTGTACCAGAGCTCTACCTAGAAATCTGGAGGCAAACGGTCCACCCACAAGTCTATCAGTTGCTGCACTGTCATTCCAGTTTTCTCTTTGTTCTTCTTATGCCTTTGAGAGAGCCTTTCCAAATGCCTCTCCCTCCCAAGGACTCAGACAGTAAATCTGCAAATACCACTAAGAGTATGTTCTCCTATCTGTCTGCTTAGAGGTGAAGCCCTGGCTATTCCCCAACAACAAAGCTCAACTCTCTGGGCTTCTGGGCTGCGAGAAGGGATAGCTTTTCTTTTCCTTCTTTTGACAAGAGGCATGTCTAAACTCTTCCTCCTCCACTCTTATACACTGGAGCTCAGAGAGCCAAGCCACCGCCTTCTTCTGCCATCTACTCCTCTCTTCATTTTGTCATGTACTGACCCTGCTGACCACCAGCCCACACTGCAAATGCCTTCATCACCCAGGCTCAGCCTCCTCTCATTCACATCAGGAACCCCGTGGATGACTTCCCCCCGCAATCTCATCTCCAGTGACCTCGATTCGCCCACACCTGCCGTTAGCACCTCCCTCCTCCAGCACTGTGTACTTCCTGAAACTGTCTACCTTTAAAATGCTGCATCTTATTCTGGCCACAACCTTCCAGGTGGAGCATAGTACAGCATGCAAAGCTGGAGCTTTGATGCTAGACTGCTTGTGTTCAAACTCGAGCTCTACCTTGGACTAGTTGGGAACTTTTCTGGAGAAGTACATCTCTCCATACATTAAGTTGTGCATAATAATGATAGTCCTGTATCAGGGGGTTCCTATGAATTAAGTGAGTTAACTTGTGCAAAGCATCTATCATGTGCTGTGTGCAGTCAGAGCTACTTGGACATTAACTTCCATTATCCTTCCAGAGGCTTACCTTCTCCCTTCCTTTGTTCCCTCATCTCCTATGGTTTCCAATCTTCTCATCTTTTTCTCCAAAAGCATCTATTCTATAGATTCCTGACTTCCAGAACTCTCTCATAGTGCTTGAATGAACACATTGATGATGCTGAACGTCAAACTCTGCATCCTCTCATCTTGTTTTAATAGACACACTCAGCAATGCACCAAGTCTAACCAAAGGACTCTCTCCTCTTCTCACACGACTGAGATGTTGACTGCTTCCTCTACAGATTCAGCATCTCTGCTGTCCGGTTCTTACAACAGTGACTTTTATCCTTAAGCTTTTTCCACAACTCTCCCTTCCTTCCACAACCTCTTCAGTCTTGGCAGATGACCTTGCTTCTTGGAAAAACAAAGTACCCAGATAGGAATTTCCTTGGTTCTCTTCCCTAGTCCTTAAACATCTCTAGATCTCTACTCCAATCTTTCCGTTCCAATGGAAAAGACTCACCACTTTTGGGTTACATAAACTCCTGCTTTTTGAAAAAAATACTTATCTCAAAGGGTGATGAAATCAAAGCCAGGCCAGGTCTGTCAGGAATAACTAAAACAAAACAACCACCACCAAAAACCTCACTTCTTTCTAGAATTAATTACCTTGTGGATATTGCATTTATTGACAGTCCTAGGGTTTGAACTCTACCACTTGAGCCATGCCTCAGCCTTTTTTTTTTCTTTCATTATTTCTCAGATAGGGTCTTGAGTTTTTGCCTGGGCTAGCCTTGGCCACAGTCCTCCTACCTAGAACTTTGTGAATAGCTTGGGTCACAGGCACACACTACCATTACTTCACTGGCAGGGATGTCTCCCTAACTTTGTGCCCTGGTTGGCCTCAAACTGTGATCGCCTGATATTTTCCTACTAAGTAGCTGGGAACGTTATCTCTTTTGTGTGTGTGTGTGTGTGTGTGTGTGTGTGTGTGTGTGCACGCGTGCGCCTGTACAAGGGCTTGAACTTGGGGTCTCGTGCTCTGCATGGCTTTCATACTCATACCTGGTGCTCAACCGCTTGAACCATGCCGCTAGTCCAGCATTTTGCTGGTTAAGTGGAGATGGAATTTTGTGGACTTTGCTCTCTGGGATGACTTTAAACTGCCACCCACCAGGTCTCAGCTTCCTGGTTAGCAAGATTACAGGCATGAGCCACCAGCACCCATCTTGGAAATATTAACTGCTTGGCTAAATTCTAGGAATATCCTGAACATAAAGTACCAGAATCATTCATCAAAGGGGGCCGGAGGCCTTTGAAAACAGAAAAGCTGATCAGGATGGGTGAAATGCCCACCCCACCGCCTTCAACATCTCTAAATTTACTTCTACATGAATATGTTCAGCCTCAGTGTTTGAAACAGGCAGCTCTCTCTGACAAAGCCCAGATGCCTGATGGTACATGTTTTACATAGAAAAGAAAATAGCTCAGAATACATCAGACAATTTCAGTTATAAAAGCAGCAGCAACCCCAAAAGGAAAAGAAAGCATCTGGAAAAAGAATAATTGCAGTAGGTTGGGTGTGCTTTTTATTCCAAAAGGAAAGGAAAAAAAACAAGTTTACTGTTTCTCTGGGGAATGTGATTTTACAGTTGGAAAATGAAATGTGGAGAGAGCCACTGGGTCCCCCGTGTCTCCTTGGTGTGCAGGAGGCTGCCATGGAAGACCTGAGACCCTCAAAGCCTTGTGACCCCTTGAGACCCATCCTACCAAAGTCCAAGTCCTGAGGCGCTACAGACGTCTGCAGGAGCTGCCTTAAGACTTAGCATGGTTCCCTAGCCAGAGGAAAAAAAAAACGGAGTAAGGCGAATACAAGAAGTAGGATATAAACCCAGAGGCACCTGAACCCCCATCTTAACTCTAAACTAGTTGTGTTTATGTCCATTTCACCCAGGCATTAATTAGCCAGAAGAAAAAAAAAGACAGAAGGGAAGTTGTGGCTTGAGTGGTAGAATGCCAGCCTTGAAGGGGAAAAGCTAAGGGACAGTGTCTGAGTTCAAGCCCAGTACTGTCACAAAGTACACTTAATATCAGAGCTTTCATCATATTCTGTTCCATTACTGGCAGTAAGAATAAGCTAATGAATGCCCAGAAGAGTTGAAAAATTTACCTCTCTCCCTTACTTCTGCTCCAAAGACTTTAAAAGGCTGAAGTAAATGAGAAAAGGCCTACAGCCTGAGCTTTAGGGCTACAAGGGCTGCTAACAGAGCAAGGAGAGGCAGGGAAGGGACTCTGCACATGAGGGGCTCACCCAGCACTGAAGGCAGGACACGGCAAGATGCTGGATTCAGACCTCTGCACGAGCACTGGTGGACTTTGGGGGCCTGGAGATCACCTTGCACAGTGAATAAAAGTGCAATGTGGACAACAATGCTTTATGTTCTGGCACCCTTTGTAATGGGAAACCTGGGGATTCCCTGGCTTGGCTTCCAAGACACCCAAAGACTATTCATGAACCCTGTTGGAAGGCATCATAATCTAATTCTTCTTAGCACCTACCTATACTGTATGTAGCAAGACTTCGAGCTTCAAGACTTTGGATTCCTGTCTCAGTGGGCCTCCAGACTTTGGGGCTACAGACTTCAAGGTAAAACTGATCTCACAAGACAGATTGCTCTGCAGAACACCCAACATGCTAGATCATGACTTCTGTGCCATGAAACCTTTTTTCCTTTCTCTGTGTCGTATTTGTTTAGCAAGCTAATGCTATGGTTATGATTTCATAATTGATAGCTCCTGCAGGAAATGGAGCTTCAAGTGCTGGAGATAGTATGTCAAGCATAAATCCTTAAATAATCACAAAATACCTCTAGTTCACTCTGTGACAATTGTCTTGGATAGTCAAACTGCACACCTTTACTGCAGGGTTAGACATTTAGATTCCTTGTTTAAAATAACAGCAGTATAATCTATAGGAGAGTTTTACAGTTAAACAATAGCAGAAAAGGACAGTTTAACCATTTGTAGACAAATTCTAATCCTAATTTCCTACTTTTCAGTAGCCTCCAACCATGCTGAGATTTAATAGAGGTGCATTACAGTATACTAGTAGGACTTAGTGACCCCCTCATGCGTAAGGAAGGGACTCAGCTGGTATAGCACTCCAGGATATTGTTGTTGATGTAATGAACATTTAACAGCCAAGCATATGCTCTGGCAACTCTATAAATGGAACATATAGATGAGGGATTTTAATAGCAACCCTGTCATTCTATAGCTAGCAAGAAACACTGGTATCCACCTTTTAATTTGCATAGGCTAAACCATAGTCTACCAACCGGTATACATTCCTCTACATGATTGGTAGAATTAATGTCCATAAATGTAAAAATAAATAAGATTATGATTAAAAATTTGTCTCAAACATTAACTACTCTAAGGCTGACTCTACTGAGGTATTGTTCATTAAACAACTTCCTTGCATAAGTTGTTCTGGATAATAGTATTGCCCTGGATTCCCTATTGGCTGAAAAGTAAGCAATGTTGACTAATAGTTAATGCTTCCTACATATATGGAAAAACATGACCCTAGTTATACAAACTCTGCTACAAGAAATCAATAGTATACTTGGCTAAGACAAGTAGATTCCTCTTTATCTGATTTTAATTGGTTTGGTAACTGATATTCATTTTAGTAATCTCCCTGTCAAGTGACCTAAATGCTTTGTGTGCAGCCATTCACTGTACACCAGCTGATCTCATTCCAGTTAGAACAAAAAGATGAAGAGAGCATATCATATCATTCAACTGATATTACTTATGTCAGGACTGAATTCCATAAGGAAACCCAACAAGTTCATGGTAACAGTGACAGTATAGGGATAGTTTCTCAATCTGGGACCAAAAAAGTACTTAATATAAAACAAAAGTCCGTTAGCCTGAATCTGTCTCTATACTTTAGCTCCTGAGTAATAAACTGGCAACCTAACTTAGAAGTAAAAAAAAAAAAAAAAGCTTAACTTATGAGTGCATTTTTTTGTATATGAATAGCAAATATGCAGTTTCAGCCAATCACACCATGCCCAAATAAGGCAAATGCCTAGCTGTAGCCAAACAACTGACTTCACATCTTTTTCCACTTGTCAATTAAACCTATAAGGAACAATACAATTGACACCGTAATGAGTCTCCCAACAAAGACCAGAGGATTCACTGCTGATTTCAACCACACTTTGGTCACACCTTTAATGAACTAACACACAAATGCTCCTCAAACAATTTCATAAAAATAGAAAGGGAAGGAGCCAAGTGCTTGTGGCTCATCCTTGTCATCCTAGCTGAGATTTGAGGACTGTGGTTCAAAGCCAGCCCAGGCAGGAAAATCCATGGGACTCTTATTTCCAATTAACTACCAGAAAACTGGAACTGACCCAAAGTGGTGGAACACTAGCCTTGAGCAAGAGAGCTCAGGGACAACACCTAGGCCTTGAGTTCAAACCCCACAACCAACAACAAGAATAGAAAGAGAAGGAACACTATAGAACTCATTGTATATTCACTACTATTATCCTCGTACCAAAGCTGGTAAGAACATGGTGACAACAACAAATAATTTATAGGCCAATTTCCTGGAGGAACATAAGACACAAGAATTCTGAATGGAAAACCAAATTCAGAACAATACATCTCCAAAAGCATGCACTACTAGCCTTGAGCAAAAGAAGCACAAGGACGGTGCCCAGGCCCTGAGTTCAAGCCCCGGAACTGGCAGAAAAAAGATAAAACCATGCACTATTGTCACGTTTGTTTCATTCCAGAGTTGCCAGGGTGATATAGCACATGCGCTCCAAAGGACCTCTAGCATCCAGAAAGCATCAACGTGAGGAGTCACCAGACATCTCTGCCGAGGGGTTATTTCCATTGGAAATGAAGAAGGAACAGGCCTCTGCTGGAATGAGTGGCAAGAACTGAAGAAAGGAAGCCAGCCCGTTAAACAGAGCCTCAGCATTGACTGAGATCCACTTAAATGCAAGGAGCACAAATGAGGCATCGTGTTCCCAAACAAACCACCTGACCTGCTTCCACCTGTTGGGCTGGTGAAGGCCAGACAGGCTCACACCAGGTTCGCATTGTTTTCTCTTAGCCTGGGTTTTCTGGCTAAATCTTCCCAACACCCTCAGAATAGAGAAGACAAACATTGCTCAATTTCTCACATCACTGCCCCTGAGAGAAACCCTAGAAGCGCCTCATGTTCAGACCTGAGAAGGCAGTGTGACCCGATCACTCAGTGCTGACAGCAGGGCCCCCTCTCTGTGAGGAAGAGAGAAGGAAGACAGTACGGCTACCCCGTGGATGCTTGATTTAATGCCACAGTGATGATAGCAGCTCAGCCCGGACCACCTCAAGTGGACAGGAGATGTGGTGGAGTACGTACGTGTGACTCGGTTTCCTTCATAATACAAAGGCTGACTTCTTTTGTGTAACTCAAAGCCGAGCAGAAGCAGGGAACCTGTAGCTCACACCTGAAATCCTAGCTACTCAGGAGACAGAAGAAGAAGAGGGTCACAGTCTGAAGCTAGCCCAGGCAGATAATGCTGAGAGATTTTTTTTTATCTCCAATTAAGCAACAGAAAGCCAGAAGTGGAGGTATGGCTCAAGTCGTAGAGAATCATCTTGAGTACAAGGCCCTGAGCTCAAGCCCCAGTATACAAATACACACACACACACACACACACACACACACACACACACACACACACAGGAGCTGAAGCCATCTGTCAACTAGTATTTTGTGTGCCCTGACTGTGAAAAATAAATGTTTAAAACATTGTCCTAGCCAGCCAAAAAAAAAAAGAGAGAGGGGGGGGGCTCACTTTAGTGTAATAAATCCTTCTTAATCTGGATGTTGTATTTAGAAGGTCTCTTGCAGCATTTTAAAATAAAACAGGATAACGAATCTGGCATCGTGTTCACTGTGTGCCTCTTTGGGTTAGAAAATGTTTGGGAAGTGGTGATTTGGTTCCTGATGGGTAGTGTACATTCTCATGGGAACCCTTTATTTCGGGGTCCTGGGTGTTGACCCGTGTTTACCCTGCCACGCATCTGCCCTTCTGACAGAGAAGGAAATAAAGGTGCAGAGTAGAAATGACTCCATGTTGTCACACAGAGAACACAGCCAACATGACTGTGCCCAAATCAGATAAGACTAAAAAGGCTGTGTGGTTTTCATCAAACCTCTGTGTTGCCAAACGATGAACAGCCAAATACTAGGAAGGCGCCAGCTAGAATGTGAGCACGCATTCAGTTCCTAGAATAGTCCCTGGCATAAAGTAGGTCCTCAATAAACAGTAAGTGCACAATTTTATAAGGGAATGAATTAGGACAAGCGTCACGCTCAAAGATAATTGCAGTCTTGTGTTATTTCACAATGGAGATGGGGTCAGGAAATGCATGGTTGGCAACTGATCGATGGTACCAGATTCGTAGTGTGTCCTTACACAGCTTAGACAGTCAAGCCTTCTACATACCCAAGCTATGTGGTATATACTGGCATATGTATGGCCCATCGTTGACCAAATGTCAGGACATGTCACACACGACTATTTACAGAGCCAGTGTACTAACCCTGTAGGGAAATCATGTTTCACTGAGGTGCAGGAAATAAATTCAGCAGCTCTTAGAGAAGTGATTATCAGAATATATTTGTCTGTAGCTTGCAATATTCTGGTGGTATCTTGTCATCTAAAATAAACACTAGACAGGCCCATGACAAGTCTTTGTATCTGAGTTCCCTCCTATCTTTCTTAGAGGTGCCCTCCTCCTTGCCCGACTCTGGACTTCATTCCTTGGCAATTGTGAACTAAGTCAAATTCTTGAAATGAGCCAGGCCCCAGAGACTCATGCCTGTAATCCTAGCTGCTCAGGAGGCTGAGATCTAAAGGACCAAAGTTCAAAGCCAGGCAGAGCAGAAAAGTCTGCAAGACTCGTCTCCAAAATAGCGAGCAAACGGCTGGGTTGGAGGTGTGGCTCTAGTGGTAGAACACCAGCTATCAAGTAAGCTAAGTCAGAGTATGAGACCCTAGGTTCAAACCCCCATACCAGCAAATTCAAAAAAATATTCTTGAACTATGTGACCAAAACTGATAGTGTACATTGTTTTCTCTGCCTGAAATTCCAGACATATTCGGGATCCCAGGATCTTCCTTGAAGCACTGGATAAGAGCTGAGCTTCTCAAAGCCCTCCCTGCTCACATACCCTGCCCCTGCCTGGTCTCTCAAGAGGGTTTCTGTGCCCAGTGCCATTCTACAGTGTGGGTGTCCATTGCATTTCTACCATCTTGCTGTGATATCTCTGTTGGGATGTGTACATATACATATGTGTGTGCATATATACACATATATGTACACACACACATTTTAGTCTTTGACTGCACTTTAATCTCCTGGAGGTCTATAACTGATCTTATTCTACAAATCTTTATTGCCAGTGCAAGTGGAAAAATAATATCGTCAGTCTCTTGGACCCCCTGGCCCACCTTTAACCTATCTTTCATCTCCATAAACTACACCTTATAGACAGATGCTCCAGAAAAAGACTGTAATACATACATATATGTATGTATACATACATGTGTGTATGTATATAGACACATACACACCAAAAAATATCAGAGGTCTATAGCTTAGGCACAAACTGTTGAAACGTGGACAGAAAAGATCCTACCCCCGATCTCACTGGGGGCTTGCCAAGGGAACAGCTTCCCCTCAGGGACCTCTCACTCAGCCGTAGCCCAGTGACTTAAGAAGAACCACGAGGACCCTCAAAGCCTTGGTCCCAGAAGAAAGAGCTGTTAGTATGAGGAGAAGAGAGTAGCAAGGCCTTTGGAAGGGTCCAGTGCAGGAGTCAGCAGCGTTCCCAGTGAAAGGCCAGAGGTCAGATCCTGCAACTCTGTGGGCCTGTGGGCCAGCCTGGACCACGATCCTCCTACTTCCGCCTCCCACCTGGCTAGAGTCACAGGTGCACACCACCACACTCAGCTTATTGGTTGAGATTGGGGGGTGGGGGAGGGCTCCACTAACTTTTTTCTGGATGGGCTCTGAATCATGATCCTGAACTGTGCTTCCACAGTCGCTGAGAATACAGATATGCGCCACTGCATCCAGCTGGGAGATTTAAAAGTCAAGCACAGTGCTCGGTTGGTTTCCCTTTCCATAATATGGAAAGTACTGAATGGAACTCATAACACAGTTGCCCGATTACTACCCAGTGATCCAAAATGACTGCTATCGATGAAAACAGACGAATGGTCGTGTCCTGGAAGACTTCCGAGACAGCCCTGCGAGCGCCCACACCCATCTGCCTCTCCCCCCTTGTAGCACATGGGCTCACCCACCTAGATGGTACCAAAGCCCAGGACTTTACACACTCAACAGCCAGCTCCCGCAAGAGCAAGCTGTTCTTCTGGGTGCAGTTTATTCTTACAATGTTTAGAGCAATTCTATTGTTCCAGTGTGTCTGGGCTCTAAACATAGCGGTATACCAGTTAGAGTTATGAGTCACCATTGTTTAGTTCCATTTCCATAAAGATCCCCTATGAGACCCATTGAAGGACCAATTCTCCTAATAGGAACGGAATTGAATTTACCTTATCAAGAACATATCTAAGTCAGGCAACCTGTAATATTTCCCTTAAGAAAATCTCACTATTTGCTCTCCAATTAGGATTTCATTCTTCATTCTACTTACAACTTGCATTTGTTTTTTTGTCTGAAAAATACAGCCCTCTGCAGCAAAGCTAAGCTAGTTCCTGGCATTCTCACGCTCGGTACTGGGCAAGGTATTGGAAGCCAGGAAAAGGAGGCTGACCAAGTGAGCGCTGTGGATCCTCTGATTTGGAACTAAGCCCCAGCTTCATTTCTTGTCTCCATTCATTGCAGCATTCCAACATGGCTACTCTACCAAATCAGCTTGCCTCACAGTCAGACAAAAGCCTTCTGACCCCATCTCTCTATACCTCTTGAACTTTCTATGCTGGACTGCCTCTCAGGCAAAAGACAGGTCAAACTTTTAAGCCAGTTTCCCTCTATCTTGCATTTCTGTGGACCAGGAATATGGTTAGGGTGGAAGTTAAGGGCCTTTTCTGCATCCAAGCTAGAGAAGTGACTCAGAACCCAAGTAGGAGTCACGGTGGTCATATCCTACCTTTCTTCCTGCCGTGGACTCTTGATTTTGTTCACATTTTCCCTGCCTTACTCTCACCGCCAAGAGACAAATATGGTTAAATCTAAAGTTAGATGGTCTTATGGTAGAAATGATGCTTTTTTCCCCCCCAAAGAGTTACTGGTGGCTTGGCAATGCAATTCTGGCCAAATAAATGACCAAGACTGCGCTTGACGAAATGTTAATCAAGCTCTCTGAGCCCTCTTCCCAACTCTACCTCAACCCATAAGAACTGAACTGCAAGTTTTACATAATTTTATCCACCTACTATCTGAATACACACAGAGACCAACAGACCAACAGGCAGAGGCAGAGAATGACTTGAACTGTTACAGGGTCCAGGGGGAGGTACCCCAAGTGGGACTCAAACCCATGTCCCTCCAGAGTCCACCATGCAGAGGTAGTCTCAAGCAAAGATGGATTTATTGAGGAAGCAAAAAGTGAGCTGACCGGCCAGGGACACAGCACAGACTTAGGAGCTGAAACTGTGACCCCCTAACAGTCCTCAAGCTGGGGTTTATAAAGGTCAAAGCGTAGCATGGATGTAGGGGGTTGACGCAGGGGGTAGAGCAAGCAACAAACGAGTTTAGCAAGCCATTTACAAAAGCAGAATTTTGCAGTCAGATTGACCTAATATTTAACTGCATTTTAACAATTGCTACCATGTTTCCCTAATGGAGATGGAGTCAGCTCTACTCCCTACAACAACAAACTCTAACATGGCCTCTAGCATCCTACACTGAGTCCCTCAAATGCCCACTACGTTTAGTTCCTATCTGATAAAACTCAAAGCTGCCAAAAAAAATAATTCATTGTTCATTCTAGCCAACAATGTCATAGGCCCTGGCTTCCCTTTTCCACAGGACACTTTTTTTTTAATCCTTGTGATTATAAATCCCTTTTCTATGCTGTTGATTATATTGGAGAGTTTCAACAACAACCTGAAGCCATTCCTCTGGAATCATCGGGACTGGCAAGGCTGTGACTCCATCTCTTTGACAAACTGAAGGCCCAACACCATAACCTTGGGCTGGCAAGCCCAGTGGTCTCACCCCACATATGTTTTTGATAAGTTTCTACTTCCTGACCAGTTCTGGCCCTACATTCTCCAGATAAAAGAAGGACATCTCTCCAGGGGTCGCAGTGGAACTCAATTCTACATTGAAGTCTCTCCCCTCAGTGTGGGACTGAATGAAACCTGCCTTTGCCACCAGGAACTAGTGTCCAGCTTTGGTTTGCTTTGACAGAGAAACATGCCAAGTCTGTTTAGGGACTACTAGAGCAAAGAGAAAACTCCAGTAACCCAAGACAAAATTTAGAGAGAAACCTCCATGTCGGAGAAAGCAGCTGTGTGAGGTGGTGGTCTACAGTTGTGATCTTCAACCATGAAGGAACAAATGTATGGGCCAGGGCAGCAGGTTCTGGAACCCTGACAACCTGGGTCTATGATGACACGAAACAACCAAACCTAGACGTGTACTGCCTGATTTCCTGTTACCAGCTTTAATGTGAACTTGACTCCAAACACATTCAACCCACAAGAGCTGCCCAGAGAATGGACCAAGCGGGCAGCCGAGCCTGAAAAGTGGTAATGGCCTGGATCCCATGGAATGGAGTTCAACTAGATCCAAAGCTTCAGTCAGGAAAAAGCAAGTCTGCTGGTCTATGTCCATGACAAGGCCGGGTTTACTTCTAGATTGGGAAGAGCCGGACTCAGGGCTGTTGTCAAAGCCATAGAAATCCCTCCTTCACTCTCTTTCCTCAGCCTTCCAAGCTACCATCAAGCTCATCCTCGGGAAGACTCCACTCTTCATGATGGTAAAGATGCCCCACCCCTGCATCAGGATTACCGTCCTCCAGCTGGCCAACCCCCAGGAGAACCGGTCCCTCTTTCCCCTGGAGACAGCAGGAATGATGCTGGCCCACCTTGGGGGAAAACACTTTTCAACCACTCATAGCCAGAGACATGAGAACTGCTCACTGGCCTGGCCTGGATCCCAGCGGCAGGACCAATGAGGAAGAGTGATCTAAGAAGTATCGGGAGGAAGCTGGGGATATGGCCTAGTGGCAAGAGTGCTTACCTCGTATACATGAGGCCCTGGGTTCGATTCCCAAGCACCACATATGCAGAAAATGGCCCATATGCAGAAAATGGCCAGAAGTGGCGCTGTGGCTCAAGTGGTAGAGTGCTAGCCTTGAGCAAAAAGAAGCCAGGGACAGTGCTCAGGCCCTGAGTCCAAGCCCCAGGACTGGCCAAAAACAAACAAACAAACAAGAAGTATCGGGAGGCCAGTGAAGTCCTCACCAGAAAGCAAAGAGGGAGGCAAAGAATGAGAAGGACAAGTAAATTTTACACTGTCCCCCTGGAGGGCTGTCATTGCTCTCGTTGTTGTAGACAAGATGGCCACTGCTCCCATCCTCCTGACGTCCTGCTATTAAAGGCAGGATCATGCTTTATCAGTCCCAATTCCACAGGGTGTGGCTTGTAGTGGATACACACCCAAAACTAGTATTAAATGCTCTACCATTTGTGTAGACGGGCCACAGTGAACCCAGGGGTCAGTTCATGGGAGATGCACACCATACTTACGAACACCATCCTCTCTTCCCCAACAGAACATCAGCACTGAAAGACACCTTACACATCATCCAGTCCTAACTCCTCGTCACACAGCCAAACACCTAAGAGCCCAGAGAAGGCCCGTGAGCACACCGCTCAGATTGTGTCTGGTGAAATCCAATGCCACAACCTCTTCCAGCCCAGTGTTTACAGCAGTGTGGCACCCAGAACACCTAGACCTAAATAAATGATGCTTTGCCCTCCTTTCTTTTTCTTTTCTTTTCTTTTTTTTTTTGCCAGTCCTGGGCCTTGGACTCAGGGCCTGAGCACTGTCCCTGGCTTCCTTTTTGCTCAAGGCTAGCACTCTGCCACTTGAGCCACAGCGCGACTTCTGGCCGTTTTCTATATATGTGGTGCTGAAGAATCGAACCCAGGGCTTCACTCTTGCCACTACCCATATTCCCAGCCCTGCCCTCCTTTCTTATGGAGCCTCCCAACATAATTGCCTCGTCCGAAGGAAATGCACAGACGGTGGATGTTGAGCCATCCTTCGTGATTTTACCCTTCAGCTTTCCAGACCTTTGAGTTTTTAACATTGCCTTTGTATTTGGGAAGAAGATGGTGCAAGGAGCCAGAATAGACACTGAGGCAGGAGAGAGGTGATAGGACTCTTTGAGGATGGTTCCTCCGTTGATGGCGATTTCCCATCCCCGGGTTCAAAGCTTCTCTGCTCGTTGGCACGCTCGAAGGCAGCGGCCGGGCAGGGAGATTTATGTGACTGACATTCCAGCCTTGATCTAGATTGAATAAACAGCCAAAGCCCACAATCCTCAACACGCCCCCGGTGCTTTTGTCCCAGACTCCAGCAGCTTGTCTGCCACAATGACAGATGAGACAGACCCAAAGCGGAAGGTGCGGCAGGGTCAGAGTCACGCCTCTTTAGAGCCAAACGTTCAGTCAAGTCACCACAGATCCAGACTAACTCAGCTGCCCAAGCTCCATGGAACGGAGCCCAAGCCAGGGGTTCTGTACTGAGTCCCAGAACAAGCCTTCCTGACCCAGGCCAGCAGACAGCGCAGGGAGAAAGGGCACAGCACCAGCGCAGGAACTCACCGGCAGCCTGCAGACCTCCCTCCCCTTTGTAGGCTGGGTCGGGATTCTCAGACTATGATAGCTCGGTGGGAGAGAAAGGAGGCAGGGGATGGAGCAGATGTGCAACGAATGACAGGCATGGTGCCTGGAAATTACACCTTCCCCTTAGCAGCCTGCTCTCCCGGGGAGGTGTTGGCAGTAAGCTCTTCCATCCAAACATAGCTCTGTGCAAACTGCGACTGCATGGCTTGACCTTGATCCCAGGCAGATGATGCTAGCCTCCCGGTGTGATTGCTACCTACTGCTGAGTACACTCTTCCCAAGAAAATGGCCAGCCATTGGGTCAACTCATTGCCTAAATTCAGCATTTCCTTTAAAGCCAAATCAAAATGGGGTCCCAGTAGCCTTAAAAGTGGAGAAAGAAACTCTTAATCCTTCTTAAATTCTCCTAGGCACAAGAGTCTAATGAAGCAAGTCTATTTATGGAAATGAAACCCTATAAATCTATTTCTAGAAATAATTGTGGGCCCCTGAAAGAATTTTAGGTATAAACAGTCTAGAGTGTTTTTCTGTCGATTTTTCTCCAAGGCTCTGAGGCCACTGAGTAAATACTTCCCGAGCCTCTGTGCTTTTCAGCCTAAACCACTGAAGCGTGCGATCTGTCAGGTCGGCTTCCACAGTAAGCAAGAGGAAATTAATGGAGACATCCACCCTCCCTTTAAAGCAAGCTGCTTCTTGCTGGAAGCAGTGGCCCACACCTGTCATTTTAGTTGCTCAGGAGACTGACAGGAGGAACAACACAGTTTAAGGTCAGCTGTAACAATGAGATTGTGAGGGCCTCAATTCAATCAACTAAAAGCTGCGTGCAGTAGCGCCTATCTGCCATTCCAGCTACGTGAGAAGCATAAATAGGAAGGTGACAGTCCAGGCCCCAAAACTCAGGCCTGTAATCCTAGCCGCTCAGGAAACTGAGATCTAAGGATCTTGGTTCAAAACCAGCCCAGGCAGGAAAATCCATTGGACTTTTATCTCCAATTAGCCACTTAAGCTATGGCACAAGCAGCAAAGCACTAGACTTGAGCAAAAAATCCTCTGGGACAGAACTCGGGCCTGGAGTTCAAGCCCCAGGACTGACACAAAACAAAATAAAAATAAACAGGGCATAAGGGCTGGGATTATGACTCGAGTGGTAGAGTGTCTGTATAGCAAGCACAGCCTGAGTTCAAACCCCAGTACCTCAAAAAGGAAAGAAGGGGAGGGAAGGAAGGAGGGAGGGAGTGGGGAGGGAAAGGGGTGGATAAATAGGTTAGGGGGGAGACGGCAGGGAAGCAAGAAAGGGAAATGGACATAGTTTGCTTTGTATTAAAAATACATGAAAGTCAGTTTATCTTAAACAGGGAGGACTGCCTACCCTAAGTAATCAGATGAGATCAGCACAGCTGTCCACAGAACTTCATGGATCCCCCTTGGTGATTAGCTCAGTGAGCTGCAGAGGTGCAGAGAAAGCCCCTTTGAGCAGTCCTCCTCCTCTTCCTGCTCCTCCTGCTCCTCCCCCTCCTGCTCCTCCTCCTCCTGTTCCCCCTCCTCCTGCTCCTGCTCCTCCTCCTCCCCCTCCTCCTCCTCCTCTTTTCCCTTCTCCTCCCCCTCCTCCTCCTCCCCCTCCTGCTTCTCCTCCTCCTCCTTCTCCAGGGGCTAGGTGTGGGAGGCCCAAGCACCTCTGGTAAAGGAAGAAATGGCAGATTTGTTATATCATCGATTATAAATGATGGGTCCGTACTCTCTGAGAAGACTGAAAATAAAATTAGAAAGAAGAATAAAAACAGAAACCGCCATTTTCCATGCCAGTCAGAGCGCCTTCTTTCCCCACTCCCCCGATGCAAGAGGATTTGATAAGACAAATTCTACCGTCACACAGACATCCTCCTTCAAAGTAATTGGCTGTGTAGTCAAGAGAAGTCCATACAAGTCAAGAATCTCTCCAATCTCTCCATCGCGACCAGACTAAACCCCAATGCATGCATGTGAAACGGGCTTTTGCATTTAGAACTGGGTTTTCTTTCTTTTCCCTAAAGAACACGAGCAGGAGTTTCACATTTGTTACTGCTAAATGACACAGAACAAATTGCCAAGTCCCAAATAGTATCAAATGCCATCACCCGTAACAAGGACCCACTTTTAAGTCAGACAATGGTGGGGGGGGACTCAAAAATCTTCAGGATCCACTAAGTTGTTTCTTTTTCTTTTTCTTTTGAAAAATGTATCAAACATAGGAAGATTATTTTTAGTTACAGCAAAAAAGCTCTTAAGAGGCCAATTTTCATGTTTTCCTTTTTTGGCAAGAATTGTTAGAGCTTTGATTGTGGTTCCTTAGAGGTGTTACACGCTTTTCAGAAAAGGACATTTACATTTGCATACCTCTACGTACAAATGCTATTTTCCCACCTTCATTCTTCCCTCACCAAAAGCAATGAAATCGACACATTTTTATTTGGGTAAGAGGCCTTCGCTGCTTTAAGAAAGCCGTTGGGCAGCTAACCTCCACTTCCCACTCATGAAAGAAAATAGCTGTGAGAAAGAGAGCCAGGATGTCATTAGCACCATCACTGGGCAGTCGCCTTCTTCCCCTTCCTTTGTGAGTCTGCTTTAACTCTGCTAAGACTACAGCCAAACTCAAGCCTAGAGCCACTGCAGCTGGCCCTGCCTCTACCAGCCAGCGCTTCTCCTTGCTTTCCTCTAGCATCCATCTTTCTCCCTGTGTCTGAAGTCAAACGCCACCATGACAAATGATCCTCCACTGAGATACCAGCTCCACGCGTTAATCACGACTATTGTAGCGAGCACCTCCCATATCCTGAGCATTGTTTGAGGAGTTTTACTATGTTAAGTCACCAATTCATGACTTAGGTCATCTGTTCCTAACAGTGATCCTACTGACAACATAAATCCATCTCATCCTCCTATTGGACCACGATTTTGTTAAAGTAATGGTCTTTCATGAGACCATTACTGCGGGATAAGCTATCTGTGGAGGTGAGTCCTTACTGGTCTAAGAGCATGAAGGAGGCCTTTAATTGGGGCCAGATAAGGGAGAATCAGGGAGGTGAAGCCATCTTTACCCTGTGATTTGTGGGGGGAAAAGCTGGCTGTAGAGAGAGGCGAGAAGTTGGCCATGAAGATACTTTGTTGTTCTTAATACAACTCACACAGGAACAATGCCTCCCTCTTTGAAGTCTTACTGGGTCTAGTAGCAATGCCTGGAACTGCTTCAGCCTTTTTGTGACCACAAGGAAAGCCAGACTGAAGACAAAACACCACACACAGAGTGCTAAGCCCAGAGGATCATGAAGAGAGAATCTAGAGCCCTTGCTTATCATGGATCTGGAATTGCTATAATCCTTGCTATCTTGCCTCATGTAGTAATACAGTTTTTTCAAGTATATTGAGCCCAGATTTCTCTTACTAGCAGACAAAAGCATCCTTAATTAATGTAATTAGCTCTACTTCAAGCTGGGCCTGGTCACTCATGTCTGTAATCCCATATACTTGGGAGGTAAAAATACGAAGACTCGAGTTAGAGGCCAGCTCAAGCAAAAATTTAATGAAAAAAAACTATCTCAAAGAACAAGCTAGGTGTGGTGGTACATGCCTGTAATCCCAACTACATGGGAGGCAGAAGTAGAAGGTCATGATCTGAAGCTAGCCCAGGCAAAATGAGACACTATCTGAAAAATATAACTAAAGCAGAAAAAGAAAGAAAAAGCTTGGAAAAGGCCATAGTGATAGATCACATGAATAAATTAACTTACAAAATAATTAGCCTTACTTTTATGAAGAGAAGGAGAGGGCAAGTGACAACTAAAATTACACTGCTATGCTGCTCAGTGTACTAAGATCAAGTAGACATGAATGACTAAAATTTGTACCCGAAATTGAAAAGGAGGGTGACGAAGTTCAGGACATAGCACCCCCCCACAAACACAGACTTGGTGTGCTGGTTACTTGGATCTGAAAGTGCCTCTCAGGGACCAGAGCAGTGAGAAACTATCTGAATCTTCTCTCTGCCCAAAGTCAGCCTCCAAAACGGGGCCTCTGCTCATCAGCCGCGGCCTGCCAATGGCAGAGAGCAAGATCTCCTCACAGGAAAGGAGACCAGAAGTGAACACCACACCTAAACCAACGTCTATCCTCTGTCCCCAAAGTCACTTCCCTTCCCCTAAATGGCCCACATTCCTGTAGTTTGTATTTTCCTTAACAACGAAGAATCTCTGTGAGCTGAGAGCCAGTGGCTCGGGCCTGTAATCCTAGCTACTCAGGAGGCTGAGATCTGAGGATCATGGTTTGAATCCAGCCTGATTCTGGCTTGAGTTCAAGCCCACCACCAACCAAAAATAAAAAAAAAAAAATGTCTGTGGCCTTGAGTTCTCAGTATCCTTACCCATCAAATAGAGATGAGCTGTTAGGTACTAGGAAGCACTAAGCATTCTAGAAAGACCCAAGCTCTTGGTAAAAGGACATGGCCAAAAGCCCCCTCCATGGTGAAGGGGTGATGGACAAGACATCCCAAATGAGAAATAACTAAGGCTTACCAGGATGAAATATACTGGCGAGGAAAGGCCAGCTGGCTAAGGTTTAAAAAGCAGCTCATCCCAACAGAACTCAGGAGCGAATTCCCAAGCTTCCTGCCTGGACTTTCCGTTAGTAAGATGGCCTGGCGGCCCGCGGGGCACTGGGCAGCTGGGCACCGGCCAGAGCTTTCCACTGCCCTCTGCGGGGGCTGCCCACACCCCTCGCCTGGGTCTCCCCGTGCGGGTGTGTTTTCTCAGAGGAAATGGGGCCCACAGAGGGTGGGTGGATGGATTTAGAAGGTATAAATGTGGACATCCTATGGCCATGTTCTCCACCTAAACTCACCCCATAACCCGCAGCAGGCAGGGTGGGGTGAGTGGAAAGGGAACATGAGGTACCGGGAAGGCGAGGGCGTGGAACACAGATGGAATTGACGTTATGAGTCACCGTGAAGCCGGGCACTGAGCTCCCATCAGACCCATGCGGAGCCCTACCCAAACAACACCCCATCTTTCTAGGGAGAAAGAAGGTCAGGGGGAGAGAGCTAAGTTCTTCCTATTGCTAGGAACTCTCCTGAAACTCAGTCACGGAGTCAGTTAAGCCTGCCACCAGTGCCTCCTGCCTGTAATCCTCCTCACTCAGGAGACTGACCGCTGAGCATGGTGGTTCAAAGCCAGCCCAGCCAGGAAAGTCTGCGGGATTCTTATCTCCAGTTAACCACCAAAGAGCTGGAAGCGGAGCTGTGGTTCAAATGGTAGCGTGCCAGCCTTGAAGGAAAAACAAACTCAGCTGTGGTCACTAGGGGGCGCTCTGGCCAGGCCCTCGCCCAGGTTTGAGTTAGGTGGTGGGCTGGAAGTGCCAATCCCACCTTCTTCCCAAGACTCTGACCCAGTGAGCCCAGGGTTGCTCCTCCTCACAGATGTCCTGCATAGGCCGCTGCCCATCTCAGGGGACCTAGAGAGGAAGGTGCGCTGCCCCTCAGCCCACGCAACCATCCCAGCCTCTCCACTGTCCTCCAGTGGAAACCAACCGATGTTCATCTGGAGCCTTGATCCCGGCCCAAGCTCTGGGGCCTGGTTGTGCGACAGATCTCTATGCAGAGCCTGGAGTTCTGACTAGTCCTAACCTTACCTGGAGGTGGGACGGAATTAGTCTGGGCTTAAAAGAAAAGCGTGATGGGTTTCAGCAGACTTTTAGGACAAAGGCTGCTTAAAAGAAGAAACAGATGGAGTGCGGTGGTACACCCTGTGATCTCAGCACTATGAAGGCTGAGAGGCAGGAGGATTGGAAATTTAAGGCCAGCTGTGTGGCTCACGCCTATTATCCTAGCTACTCAGGAGACTGAGATCTGAGGATCCTGGTTCAAAGCCAGCCCAGGCAGGAAAGTCCATGAGACTCTTATCTCCAATTAACCACCAGAACACTGGAAGTGGCGCTCTGGCGCAAGTGGTGGAGTGCTAGCCTTGAGTTGAAGAGCTCAGGGACAGTGCCCTAGGCCAGAGTTCAAACCCCATGACCGACAAAACAGAAACAAAAATGAAGGCCAGCCTAGGCTACATAGTGAAAGTAGCTTCGAGAGAGAGAAGACAGGAGAAGGAAGATAGATGGATAAAATGGCAGACAGCTGATACAAACCCACTAGCTCAGCTCACCCCCAGAAGTTCTGGGATCAGACGAAGACTAGCCAAATCCACATGGACCCACCCTCCAACGTGACGTCACTCACAGGTGCCCTTTTGTGCCATGGCAGGGCCACAGCCAGAGGCCCCCTGCCAAGAAGCGGGTGAGTGAGTCTTGTTAACACCTGTTCCTCAGCTACCAGCATGCTCTCCCACACAAAGGGAACCCCGGCAGTTGACAGGAGAAATGTGTACATTGTGTAATGAACCATTCATTTTATAGAATGGCTTGGAAGCACGGCTGTAGCCATCATTCATGTTGGCAAGTGGGACCGACTCAGCCCAGTCCCCAACTGCAGTTGTCAAAGTCTTGTTTCCCTAAATTGGAAGAAGCCAGGCTGGAAATCAAGAAGCAGCCTAATAACCCCCCCCCCCCCACACACACACACATTCTTCTACACTGTATATTATCTTTAAGACATGGCCAGGTATGGTGATGACACCTGTAATCCAAGCTGTTTAGGAGACAGAGGTAGCAGGTCACTGTGGAGGCTGGCTTGGAGAAAGGTAGGCATGAGACATTATCTGAAAAATAGACTAAAAGTAAAGGGACTGGGGCATGGCTACAGAGTAGAGGCTTTGCATAGCAAGTATGAAGCCCTGAGTTCAATTTCCAGGACTGAAAAAAAAAAAACAGACACAATCCCTGCACAGTTAAAGTTTCTGCATTTTCCAGAGAATCCTGTGCCTCCTCAGATCTGAATCAGATACTAATGCAACGCTTGCCACTGGCTCTCTGCTCACAATGACAAGCCCAAGTTCAACCAAGAAGCAGCCTCTGCACATGCTCGGGGAACGGCCTCTGCGCTGTTACTCCTTGCATGGGTGGTTGCCTAGAGCACAGAAGGCAGCAGCAGACCAGCTGCAGTCAGGGGCTAAGCACAGAGCAGCAGGGGCTGGGGACTGAGCACTGACTGCATTGTAGAGAGCAGGACACACATGGAGAAGAAATGCTCCCGTCTCAGAGTACCTGACATAATGCAGAAGGGCAGTGGGGAGCAGGAGAGGAAGTGGTGAGGATGGGAATCAGGGTTACTAGGAACTCTAAGACAAGAGACTCCAACTGGGTATTTCTACCTACTCAAGAGGCTGAGATCTGAGGATCGCAGTTCGAAGCCAGCCAGGGGAAGGAAAGTCCATGAGATTCTTATCTACAAATAACCACCAGAAAACCAGAAGTGGCACTGTCTCAAATGGTAGAGCACTAGCCTTGAGGACAGAAAGCTCAAGAACAATGCTCAGGCCCCAAGTTCAAGCCCTAGGACTGGCAAAAATAAAAAAAATTTTAAAGTATTTAAAATGACCCATTCTTAGTAAGTACATAAAACAAGTGTTCTCAGACATGTCCTCCTAGAAAGCACTAAACCCCCACATGAAAGAAGCTTTATTTGCAGCATGAATTGGTGAAGTGCTAAAAAAAAATGACCTTCCCAGAGGGTTTGATTAATAAGTGCTTCTTATATCAAAATCTCAGCCCTCCAATTAGTGCCTTCCACCACTCAGACTTCACAAGCCATTTTCAAGCACTAGGAAAAATAATTAATGACTCCATTAGCCAGATAAAGGCATATTACACCACAATCAGATACACATTAAATTCCTATTGTTCATTAAAAGAGTTGGATTTAAAAGATTCCTCTTCATTCATTGTTTCAGATAAATAACTCACAAAAGCTACGCCTGGAATACACGTGGGTTTCATTTCCTTTGGAGCAAAAAGAGGAACAAACTCCACCCTGGGGCTGGTGCCTGGCTGGTGGATTGACAGTGGCAGATACATGGCTGGAGGGACCTAAAACACCACCCAGAAAAGGAACGCCATTTCCCGATTCTTGCTCTAAATGGCTGGTGGGCTCACCTCTTAAGATTAGGAGAGCACCTGAGTCGGTAGAATTACAGGCGTGACCCATCAGCGCCTGGCGTAAGATGCATTCCTAATCACAGCTTTGTCATTCGACTCCATTTGTGCTTCCTGAGGACAGTCAAAAGATGGACTATGGGGGCTGGGAATAAGGCCTAGTGGCAAGAGCGCTTGCCTCCTACACATGAAGCTCTCGGTTCGATTCCCCAGCACCACATATATGGAAAACAGCCAGAAGGGGCGCTGTGGCTCAGGTGGCAGAGTGCTGGCCTTGAGCAAAGAAAAGCCAGGGACAGTGCTCAGGCCCTGAGTCCAAGGCCCAGGACTGGCCAAAAAAAAAAAGATGGACTATGAAGACGGAATCAAGTTTCTTACTGCTGCACAAGGCTTGAGGAAAATCCCATGGTGGCTTCTGAAACATCAAATAGTTACTTCTTGATTTGTAAAACCAAGGAGCAACGACTATGAATCAAAAATGAACTTGATGGTAACGTTCAGTAACTTGTATGTTAAATAAAAAAAGGGTAGGAGAGCAAAGTTTTAAAGGGTAGATGTTTTTTTTTTTTTTTTTTTTTTTTTTTATTTTTTTTTTTTTATTTTTTATTTTTTTTTATTATCAATTGAACATAAATTTTTTTTTTTTTTACAAGGTGCTGTGCAAAGAGGGTGCAGTTACATAGTAGGGCATTGTGTACATTTCTTGTGATATCTTACAACCTGTTTTCCCATCCCTTGTCTAGGTCAGGTAGACCCATATGCAGTATACAATGTATCAAGCACATATACAGTGTTCACAGACTTGGTCTCTACTGTCTCTCCATCTCCCTTTGTTAACAGTCATATATCAGGGAGATCATGCCCCTTTGTTTTCTGTGTTCTAGGCTTGTCTCACTCAACATTATTTGTTCGAGTTCTGACCATTTCCCTGCAAATAACAATATTTCACCATTCCTAATCGCTATGTAGTATTCCATTGTGTATAAGTACCATATTTTTTGGATCCATTCATCTGTGGAGGGGCATCTGGGTTGTTTCCAAATTTTGGCTATTGTGAATTGTGCTGCGATAAACATGGAAGTACAAATGTCCTTTTGATATCTTGGGTTTTGCTGTTTAGGATAGATGCCTAGGAGTGGTATGGCTGGGTCATAGGGTAGGTCTATATTGAGCTTTTTGAGAAACCTCCATACTGTTCTCCAAAGTGGCTGTACTAATTTGCACTCCCACCAACAATGGAGAAGGGTTCCTCTTTCCCCACAGCCCCTCCAGCATTTGTTGTTTCCTGAGTTCAGAGTATAGGCCATTCTAACTGGGGTGAGGTGGTATCTCAGGGTTGTTTTTATTTGCATTTCCTTTACTAGCAGGGATGTTGAGCATTTCCTCATGTGTTTCTTTGCCATTTTTATATCTTCTCTTGTGAAGTCTCTCTTTAGCTCTTTTGCCCATTTCCTAATAGGTTTATTGGGCTTGGAGGGGCTTAGTTTTTTGAGTTCTCTGTAGATGACAGATATCAGGCCTTTGTCTGTTGCTGTGCTGGTAAATATCCTTTCCCATATCGTTGGCTGTCTTTCTATTTTGGTGGCTATGACCTTAGCTGTGCAGAAACTTTTTAATTTGTAGTAGTCCCATTTGTTGAGTCTTTCCCCTATTTGTTGTGCGCCTGGGACTCTATTCAGGAAGTTCCTTCCTGTGCCTATAAGTTCTAGTGTCTTTCCTACTCTGTCCTTCAGTAGTTTCAAGGATTCAGGTCTGATGTTGAGGTCCTTGATCCATTTTGAGTTGATCTTGGTGCATGGTGATAGGCTTGGGTCTACTTTGAGTTTTCTGCATATGGCTGCCCAGTTCTCCCAGCACCAGTAGTTGAAGAGGCTATGTTTATTCCATTGTATGTCTTTAGCTCCTTTGTCGAATATCAGTTGGCTGTAAGAGTGCGGTTTTATTTCTGGGTCTTCAATTCTAATCCACTGGTCTTCCGATCTGTTTTTATACCAATACCATGCTGTTTTTGTTATGATGGCCTTGTAGTAGAGCTTGAAGTCTGGTATGGTGATACCTCCTGCACTATGTTTTTTGCCTAGAATTGCTTTGGCTATTCTAGGTTTTTTGCTGTTCCATATGAACTTATGGATTGGTTTCTCTATTTCAGTGAAGAATGTGGCTGGGATTTTGATAGGTATTGCATTGAATTTGTATAACAATTTGGGCAGTATGGCCATTTTCACTATATTGATTCTGCCTACCCATGAGCATGGGAGGTCTTTCCATCTCCTTGTGTCTTCTTTGATTTCCCTTATTAGATTTTTGTAGTTTTCATTGAATAGGTCCGTCACGTCCTTGGTTAAGTTGATCCCTAGGTACTTTATTCTTTTTTTGGCTACTGTAAATGGAATCGTTTCCATAATTTCCTTTTCTGTTTGTCTATTGCTGGTGTACAGAAAAGCTGCTGACTTTTGTGGATTGATTTTGTATCCTGCTACTTTGCCAAATTGGTTTATTAGATGTAGGAGTTTGGGTACTGAGTTTTTTGGGTCCTTGAGATATAAGATCATGTCATCTGCGAATAGGGATAACTTGATTTCTTCCTTGCCGATGTGGATCCCTTTGATGTCCTCCTCTTGCCTTATTGCTATGGCTAGGGATTCCAGTACTATGTTGAACAGAAGTGGGGAGAGTGGGCATCCTTGTCTTGTTCCTGTGTTTAGGGGGAATGATTTAAGTTTCTCTCCATTTAATATGATATTAGCAGTTGGTCTGTTGTATATGGCTTTTATTGTTTTGAGGAATGTTCCATCTATTCCTGTTCTCTCCAAAGCTTTTAATAGGTATGGATGTTGTATTTTGTCAAAGGCTTTTTGGGCATCGACTGAGATAACAATGTGATTCTTGATTTTAGTTCTGTTTATGTGGTGAATTACATTGATTGATTTACGGATGTTGAACCATCCTTGTGACTGAGGGATGAAGCCTACTTGGTCATGATGTATGATATTCTTGATCACTTTCTGGATCCTGTTAGCTAATATTTTATTGAGGAGCTTTGCATCTGTGTTCATTAGTGATATTGGTCTGTAGTTCTCTTTTTTTGTTGGATCTTTGCCTGGTTTGGGGATGAGTATGATATTAGCTTCGTAGAATGAGTTCGGGATTTTTCCCTCCGTTTCTATTTCGTGGAAGAGTTTGAGGAGTATTGGAATTAGCTCCTCACTAAAGGTTTTGTAGAATTCATTGGTGAATCCATCTGGGCCTGGGCTTTTCTTAGTAGGGAGGTTCTTGATTACCTCCTGTATCTCACCGTAAGTTATTGGTTTATTTAGTTGATTTATTTCTTCTTGGTTCAGTTTGGGCAGTTTGTACTTCTCTAAGAATTGATCCATTTCTGTAAAATTATTGTTTTTTGTTGAGTAGAGGTTTTGGAAATAGCTCCTTATGATTGTTTGAATATCGTGTGTATTTGTTGTAATTTTTCCTGTGGAGTCCCTGATTTTACGTATATGAGTCTCTTCTCTTCTTTTTTTTGTGAGTCTTGCAAGGGGTCTGTCAATTTTGTTTATTTTCTCAAAGAACCAGCTTTTAGTCTTATTTATTTGTTGAATGGTCTTTCTATTTTCAATCAGATTTATCTCTTCTTTAATCTTTGTAATCTCTCCCCTCCTAGTCGTTTTAGATTCTGTCATTTCTTGTTTCTCCAGTTGTTTTAGTTTCATCGTGAGGGTATTCACCTGCTCTGCTTCCATTCTTTTAATGTGGGTACTGAGTGCAATGATCTTGCCCCTCAGTACTGCCTTAGCTGTGTCCCATAGGTTTCTTTGTGATGTGTTTTCTTTGTCATTGTGGCTTATGAATTCGTTGATTTCATCTTTAATTTGATCTGTGGCCCAAGTGTTGGATAGCAGCGTGGGGTTTAGCCTCCAAGAGTGTGTATAGGCTCTGTGGTATCCTTTGTTGTTGAGGGTTACCTTTAATCCACTGTGATCAGATATAATACATGGGATGATGTCAATTCTTTTGTATTTGCTGAGGTTCTTTGTGTGGGCTATGACGTGGTCTATTTTGGAATATGATCCATGGGCTGCTGAAAAGAAGGTGTATTGGGTCTCTGTAGGGTGGAAGGTTCTATATAGGTCTGTTAGATCCATTTGGGCAATGGTGTTATTTAGGTCCTCAGCTCCCTTACTAATCCTCTGGGTGTTGGATCTGTCTCTTGGAGAGAGAGGAGTATTAAAGTCACCCACTATGATTGTGTTTGCATCTATCTTGCTCTGTAATTCTGTGAGAATTTGCTTGACATATGTCGGGCCTCTTTTGTTCGGTGAGTATACATTTATCACCGTGATGTCTTGATTCTGGATTTTTCCTTGTATCAATATGTAGTGTCCTTCTTTGTCTTTTTGAGTGGACTTTAAAGAGAAATCCAGCTTGTCTGAGATCAGGATGGCTACACCTGCCGTTTTGGTGGGTGCATTTGCTTGGTAGATCTTGCTCCATCCTTTCATTCGAAGCCTGTTTTTGTCCCTTGCTGTAAGGTGGGTCTCTTGTAGACAACAGATGTCAACTTTTTGCTTGCGGATCCATTCTGCCAGTCTGCTCCTCTTGATCGGGGAGTTTAAGCCATTTATATTTAAAGAGATCAAGGATAAGGGTGTTTTTTCTCCTTCCATTTTCTTGTTGGGCTGTTTTTTCCTGTTGTTTTTTTTTTTCTTCTTGTCTTTAGTGAGCTTGTGTTTCTGCTGGACTTTGGCTATTGAAGTTTCTTTCTGAATCTGTCTGTGTGTCTTTTACGATCTCTGTTGGGTGGGCTTCCCCTCTTAATATTCGCTGTAGGGCTGGTTTTTTATTCACATACTCCTTTAGCTCCTCTTTGGTGTGGAAAGATCTGGTTCTCCCTTCGAATGTGAACTCCAGTTTCGCTGGATATTTGATCCGAGGTTGTAAATTGTTATTCTGAAGTACTTGGATGGTGTTCTTCCACTCACTTCGAGCTTGGTAAGTTTGTGTGGATAAGTCGGATGTTATTCGAATCCTCTTCCCATTGAAAAAAGTTTCCTTCTTCGCTTTGGCTGAATTCAGAATTTGCTCTTTAATCTTGAGGTCTGTAGTCTTGAATATTATGTGCCTTGGGGTGGTTTTCCTGGGGTCTGGCCTGCCAGGTGTCCTATAGGCTTCGGTTACCTGGATGGGGTCCCCTGTGAGATTGGGGAAGTTTTCTGCAATAACTTTATTGAGAACATGATTAAGCCCTCTGCTCTGATATTCGGCTCCTTCTTCTATTCCAATTATACGCAGATTATATCTCTTGTCTTTGTCCATTAGTTCCTGGAGTAATCTTCCCTGAAGCTTCACCTTTTCTTGGAGTGTGGTCATTTTCTGGTTGTTGTCAGCTGCTTCATCGTCCAGGCGAGAGATTCTGGATTCCATATGGTCCACTCTTTGTGTTATGGTTTCAATTGCGGAGTTTATGGATGTCAGAGAGCTATTCATGGTTGTCATATCAGCTCTGATCGTGGAAATTTCTTCCTTTAAAGAGTTGTATTTTAAAACTATTTTTTCATGCATTTCAATTCTCAGGGTGTGGAGATTTTCTTTAAAGGCGGCTTGCATTGTATCCATTTTTGCTTCCATTTCTTTAAACGAGGCTTGCATTGTATCCAGTTTTGCTTCCATTTCTTTCTTGGCTTCCTGGGTGTCCTTCCAGATTTCCGCTCTAAACTCCTGGAATTGTTTTCTGATTTCATTTCTGACGGTTTCGATCATTCCTGTTAACATGTCCTCATTTGCTTTTTTATTCTCCATCTCCTCTCCAGTCGTGCTGCTTTTTGGAGCTGGCGAGTTGGCTTGTCCTTTGATGAACTGAGTTATGTTTCTTTGTGATTTGCGCATCTGGAAGTCTGTGTAGTTCTTCCCTCCCTTCTGTGTAGGCGTGTCTGCGTCAGCAGGTGCTGTCGCTGTGGCCCCGCCCACCAGTGCAGGGCACGCCTATCAGAGCGGGCGCTTTCGCCGGGGCCCCGCCCTCCTGTGCACTGTGAGTCCCCTACAACAGGCACTTAAGTGGGGTCTGCCTCCCAGAGCGAGCCCTGGGTTGTTGGGTTGTGCTTGCGCCCTCCCGCGAGTCCGTTGGGGGGGGGAAGCAGTATGTGTGGGGCCCAGTGGGATCGACTGTCCGGGTGTGGCTTGGCACCCTCAGACCTCGCCTCCGCTTCGAGGAGGGGGAACGAGATCAGGCTCAGGTGACCCTGCTGGGCTGGTATTGCCCACCAGCGCCTGTGATTTTAGTTGTAAGAGTCCGCAAGGTCTAGGCGCCTCGGGTGGGGCTTGCCCTGCCGGCCGTCCCTGGTCCCTGTTGGGAAGGGGACGGGGCCGGTTCTGCCAGTTCAGGAACCTTTGGGGGCTTGGGGCTGTTCCGCCCTTCCCCTGCTAGACTGGCTTCCCAGTGCCTGCTGGGAGCTTCCCGCCTGATTTGGGGAATCTTTGTTCCCACGGGAGTGGGGAGGGGGAGGGAGGGAGATATATAGTCTTTGTCGGGCTTGGGTCTCCCGTTGGGGGAAGGGATTATGGGGGACTCACTTTTGCTGCTTTGTGTGCGTGTCCCGCACCGCCGTTGGCCCTTCAGGGGTTGGCGAAGTGTCGTGGTGGCTCCCCCGTTCCCTCTTTCTGCCGCGCTGGGTTCCCTTGTCCGAATCCGGTGTGGACCCGAACTTCTCGTCGCTGCTGGGTGTGTCTTGGTCCGCACCCTGCTTTGTGTCCGTGGGGTCTCCCGCTATATGGATTCTGCGCTCCTGGCAACCTGTCTGCCGATCGCCGGGTTTCCCTTTCCCAGCCTGACCCTGTTTGGGCCAGGGCCGGCTGGTGGGGGGAGGGTGCCCCGATTAATCTCCGGCTCCGTGTAGGTTTTCGGTTCTTCTTTTTTGCTCCTTTTTGTTTTCCTGCGTTTCTCCACTGCTTCTGGATGCTGGTTTTGCTGGGTTCTTGGTGGAGTGTTGGGTGTTGGAGTTCCCAGCTCGCTATTCAGTTGGTGCGAGTCGGGGTGCCTCCCTATTGTCTCGGCGCCATCTTTCTCTAAAGGGTAGATGTTTATGTGGGGATAAAGATTTACTATTACTCTTGAACCCTTGAAGTCAGGGAGCAGAAACCTATGGGACTGGGGGATGGACCCGGGGGTGGGAGTGGGGGGTAGAAGGAAAGAGAAGAAGCCAAGGAGGGCAGAAAGGCAGAAAGCCAAGGCCTACAGTCAGGTGGTCATACTGCAAGCTGCAGGGGCTAAAGAGAAGCCAGCCAGGGACAGTGCTCAGGCCCTGAGTCCAAGCCCCAGGACTGGCCAAAAAACAAAGAGAAGCCAGACAGGCCCAAAGGAAGGGAGTCACGTGGCACCTACTCCAGCCCCACCGGCACGCCCAAGGACACCACTGTCTCAAAGCCTGGGAAAGCCTCCCTTCTCTCCAGCCTCACAATCAGGAGAGGGAAAGGCGGCCCTGCTCCCAGAGCAAATGAATAGCCGTTAAAGCCTCTACAGCGCCGCCATCTGGTGCTGTGTGAGAATGCCCTTCCTTCACTGTTCATGGGTGGACTTGCGCACTTCAACTTTGGCAGCACTGGGGTTTGAACTCAAGGACTCATGATTGCTAGGCAGATGCTCTACACTCAAACACTCTACAAGCCCTTTTTGCCTTTTGTTTTTTTCTTGCCAAAGATCAACCTCAGATTATGATCCTCCTACCTACAACTCCTGTGTAGCTGAGATTACAGGTATGAACCACCACACTGCTCAAATGACTCTGTGTGTGTGTGTGTGTGTGTGTGTGTGTGTGTGTGTGTGTGTGTGTGTGTGTGTGTGCTGGTCCTAGGGTTTAAACTCAGGTGCTGAGCACTGTCCCTGAGCTGTTGTGCTCAAGGCTAACACTCTACCACTTGAGCCACAGCTCCACTTCTGGTTAATTGGAGATAAGAGTGGGACTTTGATTCTCAGAACCTATCCTCCTGAGTACCTAGGGTTCCATGCGTGAGCCACTGGCACCCAGCTTCTATTACTGTTCTGAATAATTTCATCACTGAAATTGTGACCAATGTATTTAAAGTCAGGGCAGTGCTGTTAGGCCACATGTTAATAGGTCTAGGTATGAGATGAGCCTTTGGTCTCCTATAAAATTAGGTGGTGTTGCATCAGGGATTGGATGAGACAATCTCTCAGGCCCCTTCAACCCAGACAGTCTTCATCTGCTGCCTGCATAAAGTTCACAGGCTGGCCTCAAATGCTCTGGAACTGAGCCCCTGGAACATGCTGGCCACACCTACAATTTCATTTGGACCCCCAGGAGATGCAGGCTCGGCCATGTGTCACAGCTGATTTAACCAAAAGAAAGATGAGCCCCAGCCAGAAGAGCTGAAGCCTGACAGCCTCCCTGAGGGGCTGAAGATTGAGAGCCAAAGTTGTAAGGGGGAGAGGGGAGGAGACACACACACACACACACACACACACACACACACACACACACACACACACTGCCCAAGAGTCCCAAGCATTTGATCTTAACCACTACAACGGACCCCCAGAAATGGCCCCTGCGGGTCTGTAAAAGCCCAGGGCCTGCTGAGAAAGGGAGTGGAGAAGCCGATTCCTGATTAAGTTGATAGAGAAGGACAGAGCCCACGTGAGGCACGCTGGGAGCACAAAGGATAAAAGCAAATGTCTGTCCCCTTCCCTGGAGAAAGTGGAATGAGGGAGAGCACACACGCTGACATTCTTTTCGGCTTCTGAGTCACAGAGGAGATAAACTACCATTTCTGGTTTAAAAGCAAAGCTTTATGGCTATTGACTTTATGAGCTGCCCATTGCTCCTTACACGGCCCCTGTAAGGCCAGTCAAAGCGTTCAGCCCAAGTCCTGCATGGAGCCCATGAGATGCTGAGATTGACTCTGTGTGTGTGTGTGTCTGTGTGTCTGTGTGTCTGTCTGTCTGCACGTACACATGCACCAGCACTGGGGCTTGAACTCAGGACCTGGGCATTGTCCCTTAGCTTTTTCTCTTCAAGGCTGGCAGTCGACCACCTGAGCTACAGTATCTCTCCTTCTGGCTTTTCATTAGTTAATTGGAGATAAGAGTCTCACAGACTTTTCTTGCTAGGCTGGCTTCGAACCATGATCATCAGATCTCAGATTCCCGAGTTAGCTAGGAGTACAGGCATGAGCCACCAGCAGCTGGCTGAGAGCATCTTCAGTGAAGGTGGTAGGAAACTGCAGAAGACTTTGGAAAGAGCAATGAGAACTTCTATTTCCTAGGCTGCCAGGCGCTGGAAATATTTGTTTCCTGTCTTTCAAGCTTTGCAGCACATATCTATGGTAATAATCTCAGGGTGGAGATAGGACGGGAGGGGAGCAAGTGGAGACTGGCTTGAGGAATATTCTCTTTTAGGGGTGGAGAAGAGCCTCTCTCTTTATACTAGGCATATTAGGTGCCTGTTAGAAAGGCATATTAGAAAGCCTTGAGGAATTGAAAGAAGAGCTTTACTATGCAAGAGTCAGGCACGGTAGAACATGCCCGTAATTGCAGCTACTTGGGAAGCAGAAATAGGAGGATCGCTGTCCAAGGTTAACCTGAAAAACTGGCTAGGCAGTAGTGAATAGTACCCTCCTAGATACCTCAAAACACTGCCAAAGGCAGTGTATTCCAGGTCATTTTATAAGCTCTAAATCAAGCCCTGCTTCATAAGAACTTTCTGGAATATTTAAGGTCCCCTATCCCCTGTGAGACTTTTGTGAGCTTTTCTTACCCCCACAGATACCTTTGTTCTCTACTCAGCTATTCACTGAGTCCAAGTGCTTTCCCTTCAAACTGTCCCAGGGCTTTTTAGGGAAGGTCTGGATGAACAAAGTTCTGGCTTTCTTGCTCTAGCTGGGGTTCAAACCCCACTTCAGAGACTACAGACCCTCTCTCACATTTCAAATTTGATTTTTTTTTTCAATTTTCACTATCTTGTACTTGTACGAAGGAGGTGCCATTTAACAAAGCAGTTTGTGAGTACAATGAATCTTGATCAGTGTTACCCTTCGCCAATCTCACTCCCCCCCTTCAACTTTTCATACTTTTGTGGTACATACCACGAGTTCTTGGCTGTATTCTTCCCACCTTACCCCCTTCATTTGTCCACCCTGCTGCCCTTCGCCAAGTCCCCTCTTGCAAGTACCCATTTCCTAGTACTGATTTTGTTGGACTTTGTCTTTCTACAGAAATTACGCTATTTGAGCTCTCCACAGAATCTCCGTTCGTTTGTAACCACTGTGAATGGAGAGAGAACGAGGGGCGAATACAGACCTTATACTCAATGTGCACACATGCATGTGGAAGTAGAGACTTGGGGGGATGGGTAGGGTTGAGATAGATTGGGGAGGAGGGAGAATGATGGAGGAGGTGATCAAGATGCCTTATAAATCTGTGAACTGACAGGATGAATTGAAATACCTTAGTACAACTATTTTTTTAAATATTTTTAAAGAAAAAAATTCTGTCTCTCATGCCTCTGTCCGTGGCCCCAGGCTTGCTGGGTGTTCCTGATGGGCCTGGTCAGATGGATGCCGGACCTCCAGCAGCAGGCACGGTGAAGGAAGGAGGCAGCGACCCCACAGTCCACCGGAATGAACACCTCTGAATAGAATACAAAAGCACCTGCCTCCACTTTTCAAACTGAACAAGGAGAGACGAGACCCTGACTCAGAGAAGGAAACTCATGGACTATAACTGAAACTCTAGAGGGAAATCTCAGTTCTGTCTTGAAGACCCAAGTAGAGGGTCTCCTCTGCAAAGCATCAGGACCACGACCTTGAGTTTCATCTCTTTTTCCTCACCCAGCCTAACCTGAAGGCCATCCAACCTCAGCTCTGCACGTATGGCCCTGACAAGAGCTAGAAATTGAATTGAAGGCTGGGATACCAGTCAACACCAAGCCCTGGGTTCAATCCTCAACCCGAGGAAACAAAAAACAATATTAACAACACCAACACCAAAAACACCACTAAACCTCTCAAGTGAATTCTACCAGTTACAAACTGAATTGTGTCACTACAGAATTCAAACTCTGTCTCTCAGTACTGAAATGGAACTTGCGGCTAGGTCTCTAGCTGCAGGGATAAATGAAGCTACCATTTGTGTCAAAGACAGTAAGTAATATCTATTGGGTTTATTTCTTAGAGAAAAACACTAATTGAATAACTGTAACAGTAACAGTAGCTATTTGTTTGAAGGGTGCGTGGGAACTGGGTGAAGAGTGTCAGACGTGGGAGAGAAACTCTACTGGATGCATTTTTATGCTTTCAGATTGAAACCAAATAAATATATTATCAGCTTATAGTTCAACTAACGTTAAAAAAAAAAAAAGTGCTCCTGGGCCAAGCATGGTGGCTCACACCTATAATCCCAGCTATTCAGGAGATAATAACAGGTAGATCATGATTCAAGATCAGCCTCAGGCAAAAACTTAGCAAGACCCCCATCTCAATAAACAAGCCAGGAAGGGAGAAGATGGCGCCGATAGAATAGGGAGGCACCCCGACTCGCTCCAACGGCATAGTGAGCTGGGAACCCCAACACCCAACACCCCATCAAGAACCCAGCAAAACCAGCAGCCAGAAGCAGTGGAGAAACGCAGGAAAACAAAAAGGAGCAAAAAAGAAGAACCGAAAACCTACACGGAGCCGGAGATTCACCGGGGCACCTCCCCCCACCAGCCGGCCCTGGCCCAAACAGGGCCAGGCTGGGAAAGGGGAACCCAGCGATTGGCAGACAGGCTGCCAGGAGCGCAGAATTCATATAGCGGGAGACCCCACGGCCACAAGGCAGGGTGCGGAACAAGACACACCCGGCAGCGACGAGAAGTTCGGGTCCACACCGGATTCGGACAAGGGAACCCAGTGCGGCAGAAATCGGGAACTAGGGAAGCCACCACGACACTTAGCCAACCCCTGGAGGGCCAACGGCTGCGCGGGACACACACACAAAGCAGCAAAAGTGAGTGCCCTCCCTCCCCCACCCCCACCCCTGAGGGAACAAAGAACCCCCAAATCAGGCGGGGAAGCTCCCATCAGGCGCTGGGAAGCCAGTTTAGCAGGGGAAGGGCGGAGCAGCCCCAAGGCCCCACAGGTTCCTGAACTGGCAGAACCGGCCCCGCCCCCTTCCCAACAGGGGCCGGGAGACAGCCGGTTGTGCAAACCCCACCCGAGGCGCCTGGACCTCGCAGACTCTTACAACTAAAACCACAGGTGTTGGTGGGCAATACCAGCCCAGCAGGGTCACCTGAGCCTGATCACGTCCCCCACTCACAGCAGAGGTCAGGACTGAAGGTGCCAAGCCACACCCGGACAGTCGATCCCACTGGACCCCACACATACCGCCCCCCCAACGGACTCGTGGGAGGGCACAAGCACAACCCAACAACCCAGGACTTGCTCTGGGAGGCATATCCCGCTAAAGTGCCTGTTGCAGTGGACGCTCAGCGCACAGGAGGGCGGGGCCCCCGTGACAGCGCCCGCTCTCGTAGGCGTGTACCCTGCACTGGTGGGCGGAGCCACAGCAGCAGCACCTGCTGCCGTAGACACGCCTACACAGGAGAGAGGGAAGAACCAAACCTGAGAAGCCATCCAGATCTCCAGATGCGCAAATCACAAAGAAACATAACTCAGTTCATCAAAGGGCAAGCCAACTCACCAACTCCAAAAAGCAGCACGACTGAAGAGGAGATGGAGAATAAAAAAGCAAATGAGGCCATGTTAACAGGAATGATCGAAAGCGTCAGAAATGAAATCAGAAAACAATTCCAGGAATTTAGAGCGGAAATCTGGAAGGACACCCAGGAAGCCAAGAAAGAAATGGAAGCAAAACTGGATACAATGCAAGCCTGCTTTAAAGAAATGGAAGCAAAAATGGATACAATGCAAGCTGCCTTTAAAGAAAATCTCCACATCCTGAGAATTGAAATGCATGAAAAAATAGATTTAAAATACAATTCTTTAAAGGAAGAAATCTCCACGATCAGAGCTGATATGACAACCATAAATAGCTCTCTGACATCCATAAACTCCGCAATTGAAACCATAACACAAAGAGTAGACCACATAGAATCCAGAATCTCTCGCCTGGACGATGAAGCAGCTGACAACAACCAGAAAATGACCACACTCCAAGAAAAGGTGAAGCTTCAGGGAAGACTAATCCAGGAACTAATGGACAAAGACAAGAGATATAATCTGCGCATAATTGGAATAGAAGAAGGAGCCGAATACCAGAGCAGAGGGCTTAATCATGTTCTCAATAAAGTTATTGCAGAAAACTTCCCCAATCTCACAGGGGACCCCATCCAGGTAACTGAAGCCTATAGGACACCTGGCAGGCCAGACCCCAGGAAAGCCACCCCAAGGCACATAATATTCAAGACTACAGACCTCAAGATTAAAGAGCAAATTCTGAATTCAGCCAAAGCGAAGAAGGAAACTTTTTTCAATGGGAAGAGGATTCGAATAACATCCGACTTATCCACACAAACTTACCAAGCTCGAAGCGAGTGGAAGAACACCATCCAAGTACTCCAGAATAACAATTTACAACCTCGGATCAAATATCCAGCGAAATTGGAGTTCACATTCGAAGGGAGAACCAGATCTTTCCACACCAAAGAGGAGTTAAAGGAGTATGTGAATAAAAAACCAGCCCTACAGCGAATATTAAGAGGGGATCCCCACCCAACAGAGATCGTAAAAGACACACAGACAGAATCAGAAAGAAACTTCAATAGCCAAAGTCCACCAGAAACACAAGCTCACTAAAGACAAGAAAAAAAAAAAAAAAGAAAAAACAGCCCACCAAGAAAATGGAAGGAGAAAAAACACCCTTATCCTTGATCTCTTTAAATATAAATGGCTTAAACTCCCCGATTAAGAGGAGCAGACTGGCAGAATGGATTCGCAAACAAAAAGTTGACATCTGCTGTCTACAAGAGACCCACCTTACAGCAAGGGACAAAAACAGGCTTCGAGTGAAAGGATGGAGCAAGATCTACCAAGCAAACGCATCCACCAAAACGGCAGGTGTAGCCATTCTGATCTCAGACAAGCTGGACTTCTCTTTAAAGTCCACTCAAAAAGACAAAGAAGGACACTACATATTAATACAAGGAAAAATACAGAATCAAGAAATCACGGTGATAAATGTATACTCACCAAACAAAAGAGGCCCGACATATGTCAAGCAAATTCTCAAAGAATTACAGAGCAAGATAGACGCAAACACAATCATAGTGGGTGACTTTAATACTCCTCTCTCTCCAAGAGACAGATCCAACACCCAGAGGATTAGTAAGGGAGCTGAGGACCTAAATAACACCATTTCCCAAATGGATCTAACAGACCTATACAGAACCTTTCACCCTACAGAGACCCAATATACCTTCTTTTCAGCAGCCCATGGATCATATTCCAAAATAGACCACGTCATAGCCCACACAAAGAACCTCAGCAAATACAAAAGTATTGACGTCATCCCATGTATTATATCTGATCACAGTGGATTAAAGGTAACCCTCAACAACAAAGGATACCACAGAGCCTATACACACTCTTGGAGGCTAAACCCCACACTGCTATCCAACACTTGGGCCACAGATCAAATTAAAGATGAAATCAACGAATTCATAAGCCACAATGACAAAGAAAACACATCACAAAGAAACCTATGGGACACAGCTAAGGCAGTACTGAGGGGCAAGATCATTGCACTCAGCACCCACATTAAAAGAATGGAAGCAGAGCAGGTGAATACCCTCACGATGAAACTAAAACAACTGGAGAAACAAGAAATGACAGAATCTAAAACGACTAGGAGGGGAGAGATCACGAAGATTAAAGAAGAGATAAATCTGATTGAAAATAGAAAGACCATTCAACAAATAAATAAGACTAAAAGCTGGTTCTTTGAGAAAATAAACAAAATTGACAGACCCCTTGCAAGACTTACAAAAAAAAGAAGAGAAGAGATTCATATTCGTAAAATCAGGGACTCCACAGGAAAAATTATAACAAGTACACACGATATTCAAACAATCATAAGGAGCTATTTCCAAAACCTCTACTCAGCAAAAAAACAATAATTTTACAGAAATGGATCAATTCTTAGAGAAGTACAAACTGCCCAAACTGAACCAAGAAGAAATAAACCAGCTAAATAAACCAATAACTTACAGTGAGATACAGGAGGTAATCAAGAACCTCCCTACTAAGAAAAGCCCAGGCCCAGATGGATTCACCAACGAATTCTACAAAACCTTTAGTGAGGAGCTAATTCCAATACTCCTCAAACTCTTCCGCGAAATAGAAACGGAGGGAGAAATCCCAAACTCATTCTACGAAGCTAATATCATACTCATCCCCAAACCAGGCAAAGATCCAACAAAAAAAGAGAACTACAGACCAATATCACTAATGAACACAGATGCAAAGCTCCTCAATAAAATATTAGCTAATAGGATCCAGAAACTGATTAAGAATATCATACATCATGACCAAGTAGGCTTCATCCCTCAGTCACAAGGATGGTTCAACATCCGTAAATCAATCAACGTAATTCACCACATAAACAGAACTAAAATCAAGAATCACATTGTTATCTCAGTCGATGCCCAAAAAGCCTTTGACAAAATACAACATCCATACCTATTAAAAGCTTTGGAGAGAACAGGAATAGATGGAACATTCCTCAAAACAATAAAAGCCATATACAACAGACCAACTGCTAATATCATATTAAATGGAGAGAAACTTAAATCATTCCCCCTAAACTCAGGAACAAGACAAGGATGCCCACTCTCCCCACTTCTTTTCAACATAGTGCTGGAATCCCTAGCCATAGCAATAAGGCAAGAGGAGGACATCAAAGGGATCCACATCGGCAAGGAAGAAATCAAGTTATCCCTATTTGCAGACGACATGATCTTATATCTGATGGACCCAAAAAACTCAGTACCCAAACTCCTACACCTAATAAACCAATTTGGCAAAGTAGCAGGATACAAAATCAACCCACAAAAGTCAGCAGCTTTTCTGTACACCAGCAATAGACAAACAGAAAAGGAAATTATGGAAACAATTCCATTTACAGTAGCCAAAAAAAGAATAAAGTACCTAGGGATCAACTTAACCAAGGACGTGACAGACCTATTTAATGAAAACTACAAAAATCTAATAAGGGAAATCAAAGAAGACACAAGGAGATGGAAAGACCTCCCATGCTCATGGGTAGGCAGAATCAATATAGTGAAAATGGCCATATTGCCCAAATTGTTATACAAATTCAATGCAATACCTATCAAAATCCCAGCCACATTCTTCACTGAAATAGAGAAACCAATCCATAAATTCATATGGAACAGCAAAAAACCTAGAATAGCCAAAGCAATTCTAGGCAAAAAAAGCAGTGCAGGAGGTATCACAATACCTGACTTCAAGCTCTACTACAAGGCCATCATAACAAAAACAGCATGGTATTGGTATAAAAACAGATCAGAAGACCAATGGATTAGAACTGAAGACCCAGAAATAAAACCGCACTCTTACAGCCAACTGATATTCGACAAAGGAGCTAAAGACATACAATGGAATAAACATAGCCTCTTCATCTTCTGGTGCTGGGAGAACTGGGCAGCCATATGCAGAAAACTCAAAGTAGACCCAAGCCTATCACCATGCACCAAGATCAACTCAAAATGGATCAAGGACCTCAACATCAGACCTGAATCCTTGAAACTACTGAAGGACAGAGTAGGAAAGACACTAGAACTTATAGGCACAGGAAGGAACTTCCTGAATAGAGTTCCAGGGGCACAACAAATAGGGGAAAGACTTGACAAATGGGACTACTACAAATTAAAAAGTTTCTGCACAGCTAAGGACATAGCCACCAAAATAGAAAGACAGCCAACGATATGGGAAAGGATATTTACCAGCACAGCAACAGACAAAGGCCTGATATCTGTCATCTACAGAGAACTCAAAAAACTAAGCCCCTCCAAGCCCAATAAACCTATTAGGAAATGGGCAAAAGAGCTAAAGAGAGACTTCACAAGAGAAGATATAAAAATGGCAAAGAAACATATGAGGAAATGCTCAACATCCCTGCTAGTAAAGGAAATGCAAATAAAAACAACCCTGAGATACCACCTCACCCCAGTTAGAATGGCCTATACTCTGAACTCAGGAAACAACAAATGCTGGAGGGGCTGTGGGGAAAGAGGAACCCTTCTCCATTGTTGGTGGGAGTGCAAATTAGTACAACCACTTTGGAGAACAGTATGGAGGTTTCTCAAAAAGCTCAATATAGACCTACCCTATGACCCAGCCATACTACTCCTAGGCATCTATCCTAAACAGCAAAATCCAAGATATCAAAAAGGCATTTGTACTTCCATGTTTATCGCGGCACAATTCACAATAGCTAAAATATGGAAACAACCCAGATGCCCCTCCACAGACGAATGGATCCAAAAAATATGGTACTTATACACAATGGAATACTACATAGCGATTAGGAATGGTGAAATACTGTTATTCGCAGGGAAATGGTCAGAACTCGAACAAATAATGTTGAGTGAGACAAGCCTAGAACACAGAAAACAAAGGGGCATGATCTCCCTGATATATGACTGTTAACAAAGGGAGATGGAGAGACAGTAGAGACCAAGTCTGTGAATACTGTATATGTTCTTGATACATTGTATATTGCATATATGTCAACCTGACCTAGACAAGGGATAGAAAAACAGGTCGTAAGATATCATAAGAAATGTACACACTGCCCTACTATGTAACTGCACCCTCTTTGCACAACACCTTGTAAAAAATTTATGTCCAATTAATAAAAATAAATAAATAAATAAATAAACAAGCCAGGTATTGGTAGTGTATGCTTGTCATTGCAGCTGCTCAGAAAGTATAGGCAGTTCCCATGCCCTGAGTTCAAGCCCCAGTTCTGGCACAAAAAGAAAGTAATAATTTCAAATGACCCATTGGTACTAAGAATAAACCTGAGAGTTTACAAAGTACTTTCAATACACCTCTGGGGGGGCACACCCAAGGTCATTTTTTGGGAAAACAGCAGGGCCCCCCTGAACTTCCAGTGGGAAATTTTACACTCCTTGGAGAGCAGCTCTGGGAAGGACTGCTCTCTTTTAGGAGCTGCTTCCTAACTCCAAACAAGGAAAAAACAGAACTGGAGGGCAGCCTGACCTTCACAGATTTTATTTCTACCCTCATGACATTTTATCATGGTGACATAAGTATGGGTCAGGCTAGGTTTTGGTCCTGGGGGACAGTGTGAGCAGAGAGAGAGAGAGAGAGAGAGAGAGAGAGAGAGAGAGAGAGAGAGAGAGAGAGAGAGAGAGAGAGAAAATAGGCAGCTTCTGTTTTGACTGTTATACTCACCCAGCAGGAGCAAGAAGAAGAAGGAAAAAAAAAAAAATGTCCTTGGCGGAGAGAGTCCCACCAGCAGATGCTCCTGTGTGCCAAAGACACGGAACCAGAGCAAGGTCCTGGTGAAGCTGTTAGCTAAGGGGTGGGATGGGATCCTGGCAGAGGAAGGCACCGGAAGGGAAGCAGAGGTGGGAGTGGACCAAGCGGAAGGGCATCCTCTGGAACTGCCTCCAAGTCAGGTTTTCCTCCTGCTTCTTTCCTTACCCTCTAGAGAACGTGGTTCCTAGGCCTTCTAAGATAAAGTAAGAACTGTGAAGAGAAGGGAATGGGCCCTCCATGCCTGGAGCCCAGAGCCACGATGAGCAACATCAAGTATGGAAAAGCACAAAGCATCCTAAGCACATGTAGGATTTGAATCTAAGACCCAGTACACGAGACCACAGCCTTTCAAAACTGCTCTCAGAGCCCGCGAGGATTAGTGTGTTCTAATTCACAACAGTCTCCTAACACCCGTTGTCTGCTGGAATTTTTTTTTAAAAAAGGGGGACATGATAGGGCATGGTGGTAAATGCCTGTAATCCCAGCACTAGAGAGGCTGAGGCAGGAGGATCTCAAGTATGAGGCTAGCATGGGATACACAGGGAGACAATGTCCTGTAAAGTCAAAGCTGCAGGAGGAAGGCAACCTGAACATCAATTCTGACATTGAAGGAAAACATAGAACATTCCAGACATTAGCTGGTGTTCTTATCTGTTATGAAACAGATAACTTGAAACCATGTAACTTGAGGGTGTATGTGGGGTTGGGAAAGATGGGGGAGAACAAGGAGAGGGGTGATGTATTTATAAACAGACTTGTTGAACTGAAACCCCTCTGCGCAACTCCTTAAAGACAATTTTGAAGGATAAATGGAAGCTTATTTTCCCATAGGAAGATACATTTTAGCTTTTGTTTCTTTAAGGAAGAATCAAATAATTGTCAAGTCTACAACTGTTTTAATCATTTCAAACTCTGAAAAGAACATGGCAAGGGAAGAGCACACACAATTTTCTTGTTGGGTTTCAGGTTAGTTTTTGTACACAGGGTCTCACTGTGCCACTCAGGCTAACATTGGGCTTCGGATCCTGGCTCAGCCAGGTTGGGAGGTCTGGGAGGGCTGGGAGGGCGGGGCTGGGCCAACTCCCAGGCCAGCACAACGTTCTGAAAAGTAAATTCATTTTTAGTTCCCAGTTGCATTTTAAAAGAATGGGCCAATTTCACTTACCTCTCTGCTGTGTTTACACTCAAAACAGGCCAGGAGAAAACTGGAATGAAGCAAGCAGTCCAGAAAACATTTAGGATGTCTCAGATAGGACTTCTAAATCCCACTACTCGGCATTAGAGTACCCTAGAGCACTTCCCCCTCTCCCCCCCACCCCAGTTCCGACTCTTCCTCTAGCAGCCCTACACTTTGTTATCTAAAAGGCCGGGGTGGGCAAAACTGGTTCAACACATGCAACAAACTAAAACTAGATCCTTATATATCACCCTGCACCAAAATCAATTCCAAATGGATCAAAGACCTCGAAATTAAAACAAATACCCTGAAAACACTAAAAGAAGGAGTAGGAAAAACACTTGGGCTCCTTGGCACAGGACGGAACTTCCTTAACAAAGACCCAGAAATGCTACAAATCAAAGAAAGGATGGACAAATGGGACTACATCAAACTGCAGAGCTTCTGCAGGGCAAAGGACATAGCTCACAAGATAAACAGAAAGCCCACAGATTGGGAAAAGATCTTTACCGGCCATACAACGGACAAAGGCCTCAGATCTAAAAAATATGCAGAACTAAAAAAATTACATTCCTCCAAAACAAAACCGCAAATAACCAATAGCTCCCTCAACAAGTAGGCTAAAGACTTAAAAAGAGGGGCTGGGAATATGGCCTAGTGGCAAGAGTGCTTGCCTTGTATACATGAAGCCCTGGGTTCGATTCCTCAGCACCACATATATAGAAAAGAGCCAGAAGTGGCGCTATGGCTCAAGTGGCAGAGGGCTAGCCTTGAGCAAAAAGAAGCCAGGGACAGTGCTCAGGCCCTGAGTCCAAGGCCCAGGACTGGCCAAAAAAATAAAGAAATAATAAAAAATAAGCATTAAAAAAAAGACTTAAGGGCTGGGGATATGGCCTAGTGGCAAGAGCACTTGCCTCGTATACATGAAGCCCTGGGTTTAATTCCCCAGCACCACACATATAGAAAATGGCCACAAGTGGCGCTGTGGCTCAAGTGGTAGAGTGCTAGCCTTGAGCAAAAAGAAGCCAGGGACAGAGGTGCTCAGGCCCTGAGTCAAAGGCCCAGGACTGGCCAAAAAAAAAAAAAAAAAAAAAAAAAAAAGACTTACAAAGAGACTTCTCTGATGAGGAAATGAGAATGGCCAAGAGACATATGTAAAAGTGCTCTACATCACTGGCCATAAAAGAAATGCAAATCAAAACAACATTGAGATTCCATCTCACCCCAGTAAGAATGTCATATATCAAGAAAACTAACAATAACAAATGTTGGAGGGGATGTGGCCAAAAGGGAACCCTACTTCATTGTTGATGGGAATGTAAACTGGTTCAGCCACTCTGAAAAGCAGTATGGAGATTCCTCAGAAGGCTAAACATAGAGCTCCCCTAAGACCCAGCAGCCCCACTTTTGGGCATCTACCCAAAAGACTGCAAACAAGAACACACTAAAGCCACCAGCACAGCAATGTTCATTGCAGCACAATTTGTCATAGCTAAAATATGGAACCAACCCAGATGCCCCTCAGTAGACAAATGGATCAGGAAAATGTGGTACATACACACAATGGAATTTTACGCCTCTATTAGAAAGAATGACATTGCCCCATTCATAAGGAAATAGAAGGACTTGGAAAAAATTATACTAAGTGAAGTGAGCCAGACCCAAAGAAACATGGACTCTATGGTCTCCCTCATAGGGAATAATTAGCACAGGTTGAGGCTAGTCACAGCAGAGGATCACAAGAGCCCAATAGCTATACCCTTATGAACACATAAGATGATGCTAAGTGAAATGAACTCCATGTTATGGAAACGACTGTTCTATCACTGTAGTAATTACTTTCAACAGGCCATGTGAAACCGTAGCTTCTATTGTTGATGGTCCTCTTGTATCCCCTTCCTGTGGTTGTACCTGCACTATCACTATATCTTATCTGAGTACATTGGAAACCGTGTATACTGGTATTAGAACTAGGAAAGTGAAAGGGAATACCAAAATTGAGAGATACAGTATAAAAAGACAAAAGACTACAAAAGGAATACTTGCAAAACTGTTTGGTGTAAATCAACTGAACAACTCATGGGGGGAGAGGGAAAGGGGGAGGGGGGAAGGGGGGAAATGAGGGAGGAGGTAACAAACAGTACAAGAAATGTATCCAATGCCTAACATATGGAACTGTAACCTCTCTGTACATCAGTTTGACAATAAAAATTTTAAAAAAATAAAAGGCCAGGGTGACTAACAGGAAAGGACAAAGGAATTGTCCTCAAGATCAACATCTGATCAGCAGAAAAGATCTACTCCTCACTGAAGCAATTCTCCATGGTCTTATTGTGCTGTGCTTCTTGCTCAAATGCTGGAAAAAATGAATTCCAAAGCAATGTTAACTGCTTTATTATGTGACCAAAAGGCTAATAAAATTATGCAGCTGACAAGTTTGGGGGTTAAATTCTTTTCAAGTATTTTTAGGATAATATTTGATCTCTTGACATAAATCTATTGTCTTATCAAGGATTTGCTTTTAGAAGTAAAGCCTCACAAAATGAACCAGACCAGAAAAAGAAAAAATAATTGCACGTGGAATGTACTAGATGTGACTTGAAGCTTGAGATACTCAATGCCTCCAATTCAATAAGGATCGGGCAGCCGTAAAGCCTAGAAGAGGGCCAGCCAGGAATGGTAATACACACCTATAATCCTAGCCCTAGAAAATCCTAGCCCTATCTAAGGCAGGAGCATCACAAGTTCAAGGCTAACATGGACTGTGTAGTAAGACTCATCTCAAAACAACAACAAAGAAAGGAGTAAGAATAAAACAGGTGCTATGAACAGAGTGGTACTAAGGAAAGCCACTGTTAATCATGGGGAGAAGGTCAGATCACACAAGTAGCACGCAGAGGCCTCTGGGGGTCGAGGAGGTTTGAAAACATGGAGGCAGCTACCCAACAGAGGGTAGACCACCAGAACAGTCACTTCTCTGGCACCTCTCACACACTGGCTGGCTCCTTCTTCCCACCCATGTCCAGGCTAATTCCATAAGAGTTCCAGGAACAGAGAACCTGCTTTCTGCCAAGGCCACTGGACTATGAGAACAGCATTTGATGACGACGCAACACTATCAGGGCTTCAGGCCTGTCGTCCTAGCTACTCAGGAGCCTGAGACCTGAAGGATCACAGTTTCCAAGCCAAGAGACTCTATCTCCAATTAACCAGCAAAAAGCTGGACTGGAGGCAGGGTTCAAAAGGCAGAACACCACCTGTGAGCAAGAAAGCTGAGACCTTCAGTCCAAGTCCAATCCCCCCTCTCCCACCCCTGACACACACACACACACACACACACACACACACACACTCAATCAGTATAGGCAGACAGGCCATGGGAAAGTGATGAGAAGATCCCTCAGGCCTTATCCCTGAAAGAAGGTCCCTATGTGTTCTGACACACATCAGAACATTTTCCAGCATGGCCTTAAAAACATTTTTGATGGCAGGTCAGTGAATGATGGCCACCCATCCCCTAGGCCTACCAACCCAACCGCATTGTGAGTGGCCACTTTTCGGAAAGTGACAACATTCACAAAAGTAGCCCAGGCTACTTTCAAGATCCCCCTGCCTCAGCTTCCCAAGTTCTGGGATTACAAGCATTCGTCACCACACTTGACCCATATTTACATTTTTCATATGTGTGTGTGTGTGTGTGTGTGTGTGTGTGTGTGTGTGTGTATTCTATATTGTAATCAGCCCTATCCTCTGGATACTACTAGTTTGCCTTTTTGAGGAGAGGTTAACTGAGGCAGAGGGTAACAACTGTCATCTCTTCTTGTTTCCATACTTTCTGAAGAACTCCTTTTATAAAAAGGTTTAAGAACAGTGTGTTTTTCAGGTGTGGGGGAGGATTGGGTAGGTGCCGGTACTAAGATTTGAACTCAGGGCCTCTTACATGGCTTTTTGACTCAAGGCTTGTACTCTGTCACTGGATCTATGCCTTATTTCTGATGTTTTGCTGGCTAATTAGAGATGAGAGTCTCATGGACTTTCCTGCCCAGCTGGCTTCAAAGCTGAATCCTCAGATCTCAGCCTCATGAGTAGCTAGGATGACAGGCACTAGCTACCGGTGTCCACCAGGATCGATGCATTTAAACAATTAGACATGGGACAAGATGATAAATATTTTGGTCCAGAAGAATACTGTTCATGGTGTGGGTCACCAAATTCCTACATGATGTAGCCTTTTTCTTTTTTTTAATGGCACCATCCAAGGCCCAACCAATTCTTACCCTGTTGTCTTCCTGGATCTCCCAGTCACTGGAGAACGTCACCAGCTGCTGCCCTTGGGAGCAGTTAGCAAACTGGAAAAGACTGGAAAACATCCTCCTGTTCTCTTGTGTATCTGGGAAGATGGCATCTTGGAAATTGACTCCATGAGGCAAGAGGTTATAATTTTCATCCATCCTAGTCAGGAAAAAGGGGGGGAAACAGCATCAACAAAGAGACAGAGGAGGGGATGGTCTCTCCAACTTCATGGCAGAAGTTACCACAGAGACACTTATAGTGTCTCTGCCTCCCACAACTTAAAGCTTTCAAAAGACAGAATCTGGACAGGGAAAAAAAGGAAGGGGTATGCACATTCCTGTCTATGTGTGTATTCTAAGTCCCCCTGGGCTTCTCTTCCCCTATTTGTCCTTGTTTCCTAGTGAGAGGAAGGCAAGTTCCTGGGTTCAAGTCCTATCATGGCTTTATCTTGTGTCACCAATTTCTTCTCTAAGACTCAGTCTTGCAATCTGTTAAGTATAGTAGTACTTGTTTACTTGGTAGTATCATACAGACTGCATTGGGAAATTACATAAAGCACTTCACCCAGGAGTGCAGTATGAATATTAATGAATGGGGTAAATACTAGTGAACCTTTTCACAGAGCCTTGGGTAACTTATCCAAAAGACCAAGAAGATGGAGGGAAAGAATTATAATCTAGACAAAAGTGGGCAGGGCCATGCCACTCGCCCCCTCCCCTAAACACACACACACACACACACACACACACACACACACACACACACACACACACAGACCAAATCCGTTTTCATCCAGTGGGTCCAGAATAACAAAGAAGGAATGACTCGTATGCATTTGCTAACTTACTTCAGGGCAAGACAGTCCTGTGTCCTAACTCTGTCAGACTACTGTGCACGTCTGTGTCTGCACTTTTTGTAGATGTATTAGAGCAAAACATGAGATTGCTGGCTGTCCTCCACAAAACCACAGGACAAAACCGGATTTCATAACTTTTAAAAACAAAAGGAAAAGCAATGTCTGCTCTAGTATTTTGAGTTTTTCCTTTGGAAAATAAAGTGGTTTTTGAATACTTTCATAGCTGGGTCCTCAGAATTTTTCCTAAATGATAACATGCAAAATCAGAGTTAAGTTTCGCAGAATCAAGGCAGTCTCTCAGTTCTGGCTGAATTCGTTTGGAAATTATACTTTTCAAACAACAAAAAGGAGGGGGAAGAGAGAGAGAGAGAGAGAGAGAGAGAGAGAGAGAGAGAGAGAGAGAGAGAGAGAACCTAATCTACTGCAAGCGCTCAAGCCAACACAAAGCTGGTCATGTGTTCTAAACTTAGATATTCTGGCTCCAATATGGAAAACATTGCCATGACCACCCTTCTGTGGAACTGTTTTCTTTCTCTGAGCTAAAATGAATCTGCAGCTCAGAGCAGTCCTACTCAAATGCCATGTCATGGATTGGGGAGACCAGAATGATTAGTGATTACAATTGCTTTGGATTAATTTAGTCACTATCTAATGTGCGTTAGATTCCGTTCATTTTGACATTTTCCGGAATGTTTTATCTACATGTGCAACGTGGGGAACCGGACCCAGAGCCTCATTCACACATGCAAGGCAAGCTCTCTCCTCCTGAGCCACGCCTCCAAGCCTTTTGTTTGTATTTTGGGACAGAATCTATTCTTGCTTCAAACCCATTCTCCCACTTTCCCCTCCTGAGTAGCTGGGATTATAGACACGTTTCACCATGCCCGGTTCTCTAACACTCTCCATTGAACATCACACACACAGTTGGAGTTCTACTTGGGAAAGAATTCAGTAGTTAATAAGAACTGTCTGAATTATTAAGCAGATGCCATCTTGACAACAAATGAGTTTCATGGAACTTCCCAACACTGGTGTTGGCTAGTCAAAGTGTTCCACCTGCTTGATCTACCCTTCACAACATTGCCAAGGTGGGATGGAGCCCCAGCTGGCCCCTAAAGACTTTGCTATCTTAAACACCTGAGAGGGTGAAACACCCGACAGTCGGCTGTCCTACTGGCTCAGACGCAGGTAGAGAAACAGCACGTGTTTTAGTACCAACCGGTCTTCCTTCTTACTTTATGCAGGAGAGGATGTGGGGGGAGGAACTTGGGAGGCCCCCCAAAAAATCACTCTTGGGAGCAGGGCCCTGGGACCCCACCACTATAATCCCAGCTACTCAGGAGGCTGAGATCTGAGGATGCTGGCTAGAAGCCACCAGGGCAGGCAAGTCCCTGAGACCCTTTCCTCCACTTCACCACCCGAAGGCCAGGATGGAGCTATGGCGCCAGTAGTAGAGTGCCAACCTTCGGCAAAAAAAAAAGGCAAGGGGCAGTGCCAGGCCCCGAGTTCAAGCCCTAGTGTACACACATACGTACGTGTCCACGTACACACACACACACACACTCACACACACCACTTAGAAGAACTAGCCACAACCCCAACGACCCATTTCAAAGCTTGTCTCTCTCCACAATCCCAGTCTGCCCGCACCAGACGCCAGCGGGGGCTGTGGAAATCACACGCCCTTTTAGGGGTACAGGACCCCCTCCCCCCCACCCCCAAGAAACCACCTCTGCGTTTTAAGCAGCTTTACTCCCCAGCGCTGGCGAGGATCGCCCCGGAGCAAGCAGGGGAAGAGTGCGGGTTCCCAGGGCGTATTCTCACTTGGGGGCTCGGGAGCTGCTGGATGGGGGGGGGCGCCGGGCCCGGGGGCGGGGAGGGCGCGGCCAGGTGAGGCTGGCGGGCTCACCTGAGGAAGAAGAAGTAGGCGTAGTCCTGCACCACGGTGTGCGAGTGGCAGGCGAAGTAGCCCAGGCCGCTGAGGTTGAGGCGGGAGCCGGCGGGCACCTCCAGCATGCTGCCCCACGCCTGGTCGCACAGCATCTCCACCTCGGCCGAGTAGAAGAGGCCGCCCTGGCCGGCGTGCGGCCGCTGCCACGGCAGGTGGTTGTAGGGGCCGGGCAGCTCGGGGTGCAGCGCCAGCACCCTGGCGTACACGATGGTCTCGGCCAGCTCGGCGCGGCAGCCCTCGCTCAGGGGTCTCCACTCGGAGGGCAGCTGGCAGGCGCGCGCGGGCGCGGGGCGCGCGGCCAGGCAGAGCGCGGCCAGCAGCAGCGGGCGCAGCGGGCGCGGAGGGCGCGGCGGGCGCGGCGGGCGCGGCATGCCGGCGGCGGCGGCGGGCGCTAGCCCGGGTGCATGGCCCGAGCTCGCCCCGGGGAGCGCCAGGGCCGCCCAGGCTCGGCTCCCAACCCTCCACGCCCCGGCCCTCGCCCGCCACGCTTTTAAAAAGGTCTCCGGGGGGGTGGGGTCCCCCACAGGGGCGGGATCGACGCCCGCCCCCTCGCTCGGCCCCTCTCCCCCGCGATGGGGGCGTGGGGAGGGCGGGGAGTCGGCGCCGGGTCCCGGGACGCTCGGGGCGGCTGAGTCCTCCCCCCACCCCCTTACAAGCGCCTGGCCACGGATTGCCAGGTGCAGCGTCCCGCTCTGCGTTTACATGGTTATCCGGCAAGCCTGTTTTCTAGAAAAATACATGGAGATCCGATGGACTGGGTCTTCCCGGAATAGCATGGGTTGCTAAATACTTAGAGATTCTGTCTGTCTGTCTGTCTCCCACCGCCCCAATCCCTTCCCCTCCTCACCCTCTCCTAATGAACTTTAGAAAGTTCAGTCTCTCCCTCCCTCCCTCTTCTCCTCTCTCTTTCTCCTATTGAACTTCAGCAACTCCCCTCTCTCTTCTAATGAACTTCGGAAAGCCTTGACAAAGATGGGGGGGCGGGGGAGAGCCATCGTGCCATGATCTTTTTAAAGTTTAAATGATCTACAAACATTGAAACTTCCAGATTTCCCAAGCCAGGGATACAAAGTTGGCAGTCGACTCAAAACAGCTTTTCAGTCGTCCATGTGTGAATTTGATGAGGCCCAAAGCCAAGAATGCCCCCACTTCCTGTAGCTGTGCCCACCCCCCACTCCTTGTGTCCTTAGAACAATCTATCTCAGAACCTCACACCTGCAGACAAGCACTCTGTCACCTGAGCCACACCCCAGTCCTTTTACTCTTAGTTTTTCAGATAGGGCTTTTGGCCTTTGCCCTACCAGTCTTGCATGGCAAGACTACTTGGTAGGTCTCCAGAGCAGCTGGGACTAGAAGTATGCACCACCATACCCGGCAAGAGTATTTCTTTATAAATATATGGATGCCATATAAATACTGTGTAGGGAACGTGTGTAATATCATGTATTTTTACAATAAATATATTGTCCTGTATTAATTTGGATTCTGAAAGTTGTGCCTTTGGAACTCAGCTAGATTGTTCCATGATCTGCTGGGTAGAGTGTTCCTGGGGAAATCTGCAAGAAGAAAGGTCACAGAATTAAGCAGTAGAAGTTTGAAGGTTGAATGAGCCTCATGTAACCTTTGAGGGCTTCAGCTCACTTGAGGGTCATAACACTAGACTCTAGTGACTCAATTGGGTGTTGTTCTGGAAACCTCTTTGCTGGGCTAGAAAGCCAAAGGAAGATAAGGACAGGAGCTCCTTCAGGACAAAGAATCCTGCACGTCTGGTATTGAGACAAGTTTCACTATGTAGCCCAGGGTGACTTCAAAGTCTCCGTCCTCCTGCCTCAGCTTCCTGCTGGCTGGGGTTACAGGCAGATGCTGACACACTGCAGGCCCTCAGTACATTTTGAAGGATTAAAAATAGTTGTCAAGGGGCTGGGGATATAGCCTAGTGGCAAGAGTGCCTGCCTCGGATACATGAGGCCCTAGGTTCGATTCCCCAGCACCACATATACAGAAAACGGCCAGAAGCGGCGCTGTGGCTCAAGTGGCAGAGTGCTAGCCTTGAGCAGGAAGAAGTCAGGGACAGTGCTCAGGCCCTGAGTCCAAGGCCCAGGACTGGCCAAAAAAAAAAAAAAAAATAGTTGTCAAAATCATTTCCAGGGCAACAGTGTCCAAGTCTCCTGGCTATGACCTGCCACGAAAGACACCAGGCTTTCACACAATAGTTAAGTTATGATTGTTCAAATGTATGAGCTATTCAGTCATATTTTGATACTTGTGCATTTGCATGGTTTAATACTTAAGTTTTGTATTTGAATTGTGAGAGTTCATAAAGTTATCATATTAGTTTACCATAACAATAGTGTAAGCTGAGTGGCTTAAACAACAGCTGTTTCTTTCTTCTGGGTCTGGAGATGAGAGGTTCAAGGTCAAGCACTGCTGTCTGCTGAGGCCTGTCTTCTGGGCTTGCAGAGGACTGAATTCGTGAGTCCTTCCAGCAAGAGACAGCTCACCCCTTGTGCCCTTTGTAGAGGCTGAGAGAGAGGGAGTCAGAATTAGATCCACAACAGTTACTTAACGGTTGTTCTACGGGTTTATTAAAGAAAGCAGGAAGAGGGTATAAAATGTTTATATTCCTTGCAAGCTGATTTTGAGCAAGCATTGCCAAATTGTAATATGAACAATTGCCAATGTTTATTCCTCATGTACTATGGACCAAATACTGTTGTAAGGACTTTCCATATGTCAGCCTAATTAAGTCTCCAAACAGCATTCCGGAGTAGATTTGCCAGAGAAGTTAGTTAACTTACACTTGGAGAAGTTAGCCAACTTACCTAAGATCACAGAGCTCAAAACTGAGTCAGGATCCAAACCCCAACAATCAGGCTCCGGGGTCCATACACCGAACATCAGTGCTAGAAGATGAAGGGAAATAGGGAATGTTTCAAAGGTGCAAGTTGGTGCCTTTGTTTGCGAGGTACCTAGGGTACATTTTAGTTCGAGTTATGGTTTAGAATAGGCAATGTCTAGATAGGCTTGTGTGTAGAACACTTGACCCATAGCTGCTGGTGCTAATTTGGGAGGTTCTGGAAACTTCAGGAGATGGGACCCAATCAAAGGAAATAGGCTACTGGGAACATATTTTGGGGGCCTCTAGGGCCCCTTTCTCACCATGAGGTGAATGGTTCCCTCCACCACACCCACCCACCATCGCCATAATGTTCTGCCTCCGCACAGGCCCAGAATCTGCACAGCCGCTCATTCTCCCTTGAGTGCACTGGTCACACTATGCAAGTGTAGCTCATAGCATCATCCCAGGAATGGCCAGTGAGTATGGAACTGAAGTGACATCAATTCTGTACTGTTCAAGCACCCTGTTCTGTTTCAGTCCTGTCTTACAATTTATGCAGACAAGATAGTTAAGAAGGTTTTTCTTTTTAATTGCCCCTTCAAGAGCCTCAGGAGCCTGGAAAAGATTTTTCTACTTCTACAGACTTTTCTTTCCATTTTAGACAAGCAAATAAGTAAATAAATACACAATAGTACACATGGCTGTTTTCTCTCTTCTTGTCTAAAGTTGACAGAATCAAATCCAAATACTCACTACTACCCAGAACGAATTTTCCAGACAAACTTCCCCTGAGTTCTTCCAAGCACATGGGCTACATTTTCCATCCGCATTTCAGATGAAAAACGAACTAGAGTCAGCGTTGACAAGCACCTCATAGAAATGCATGGCTCTCCCTGGGGCTGGGGCTCACATCTAGAATCCTTGCTGCTTAGAAGGCCTCAGACCTGAGGAACATCGTTCAAAGCCAGCCCAGGCAGAAAAATTCCCAAGACTCTTGTCTCCAATTAACCAGCAAAAAGCTGAAAGTGGAGATGTGGCTCAAGGGTAGATCACTAGTCTTGAACGAAAAAGCTAAGGAAGAACATGAGGCTCTGAGATCAAGCCCTAGTGCAAGGAGGGGGAGGAAGGGGAGGGGGAGGAAGGGGATGGGGAGGAAGGGGAGGGGGAAAAGGAAGAGGAAGAGGAGGCAGAGGTGGCACATGGTGAGCCTTGAGGCAGGTGGTAGTATATGTCCTCAGTATTGTCACCACCTTTCTCGCAGTTGGCCCAATGGAAACTGGGCAACTAGTTGATTTTGAGCTGAGATGAAATTTGTTAATTCCACTAAACCAAATGCCCAATACCTGCTTATTCAAGTGTTTAGATGCCAAATGGAAACAGTAGGCATACCTTGAGAAATTTCGTACTCAATAGTCAACATTCAAGCATTATTGATGTTTCACCAAATAGCTTTCAATAGTCACCTTTCAGTTACTGCCTGTGGAGTGTTAGTCCAGGCACTTGGGTTCCAGCAAGGAGCTCGTACTGTGTACAGCCATCACGAATCAAAGTGGTGTGATAGATCAGGCAGGTAATCTAGACTTCGAAGACATAATCTTTGCTAGAAAAGACTGCCTGAAAAATCTTACTCAACAGTCTCTGAAACACCTTCATTTAAATGTCTACGAAACTACAGACTAAGGCTAAGCAAGCCAAGGTCTAGGTGAGTCTAGAAGAAACTTAAACTGCTAGGTACTGGTAGCTCACGCTTGTAATCCTGGCTCCTTAGGAGGCTGAGATCTGAGCAATCTGAAACCAGCCCAGGCAGGAAAGTCTGTGAAATTCTTATCTCCAATTAACCACCAAAAAGCTGGAAGTGGAGCTGTGGCTCAAGTGGTAGAGAGCTAGCTTTGAACAGAAAAGCTCAGTTAAAGAAACCAGATGATACTTCCAACACAAGAGAGATAGAGAAAACCCAATTCTCCTTAAGTTACTGGGGCAGGGATTAAACACTGTTAAAGGCAACTGCTATACTAGCTTCTGTTGTCAGATTACTGACAAGTACAGAGCAGTAAGCCTCTGAATACTACAGCCATAAGTCTCTGGCCTCCAGACCAGGAGGCCACAGATTCTAGTTCTCAGAGCTTGAACATATAAGTCTCTGTGTCTGTCAGTTCAGCGCACAATCCTCTGGCACTCAAAAGCCCAGGTGTGCCAACACTAAAGGAATTACTCCCTGCCTGTTCACGATTTCTGAGTAGAGCCAGAAGCCCCAGCCAGCTGAATGGTATCAAGCGTTTTGCCTGTACATCTTCATAGGCAGATCCATAAGTTCACTGGATAGGCTGTTTCTTATATTTCCCATATTACCACAGGCAACAGTTTTGCTGACTGTTCTTCTAATCTATAACATGGGTCCTCTTTTCTTCAGCTGCCAATAAGAATCTTCTCATGGCTTTTAAGGCACCCTGTAACAGTTCACTTCCTGGTCCTCCAAATTCTTCCATTTCTCTGCCAGACTCTAAGCTGATGCTATGGTAGGACCATTTGTAAGTAACTTCCTATGTCATTTTCTACTGCTGTACACTAAGCCATCCCACGATTCAATGGTTTACAAATACTTCTTCCAATTCTGGCATCAATAAGGAGGTGGCTGTGTTTCATGTATTATTGACTTGGAGTTGGGAAGTCCATAAGGTCTCAAATGGCCTCACACAGAAAGCTGTGGCTTGGACCCCAAATGCAGTAAGTGTGAAGGCCTCAGTCATTCTCCTCGTGGTTGTTTGAGCTTCCTTACAGCATGGTGGATGGACAGAAACAAAGAACTCTAAGAAGATCAATCCCACTCGACAAAACACCAGGCCTTCTCAAGCCTTCACTTACATGGGTCTAGCTAATATCCCTTTGGCTAATGTTAGTCACACAGCCAAGCTCAGGGTTTATTTGTGAGGGACTCACAAGTGCACAGAGATCTGAGAAGATCATTCACTGAAGGCTTCCAAAGCCTACCATTTCCTTCCAATAAACACCTGATTATGTTTGGCTGAGCAAATGACTGAAAGCACAGTTACCATTATAAAACTATTTTGTGCTAAGGAGAAGACAACATAAAACTCCTATTTATAAATTCCCATCTTATTTTTCAGGAACGATACCTATCAAATCTCTTTCATGTTGACAGCTATGACATTTTGGCCCCACTTTATGAGACTCCTGCTCAAGTGGTCTCTTTTGAGCATTGTTTAGCCTCAGGGGTGAAGAGGGTGTTACATCTGGCTTACAATGTAGCTTTTGACTCTTTCCATTCTCCCTGTCCTGTCAAGAGCACTTGGACTTAGAGGAGATAAGAGTCAACAAAACAGAATTTTTTTTTTTTTGGCCAGTCCTGGGGCTTGGACTCAGGGCCTGAGCACTGTCCCTGGCTTCTTTTTGCTCAAGGCTAGTACTCTACCACTTGAGCCACAGCGCCACTTCTGGCCATTTTCTGCATATGTGGTGCTGGAGAATTGAACCCAGGGCCTCATGTATACGAGACAAGCACTCTTGCCACTAGGCCATATCCCCAGCCCCAACAAAACAGAATTTGACCACCACTAGTTTGGGAAAATAATAGCACCAAATTACATTTTTCATCCTGATGAATATCTTTTTTTAAAAAAAAAAAAAAAAAGCAAATATATATTCCCCCTGGGAGTTGAAGGTGTGGCTCAGCTGGTAGAGTGCCAGCCAATGAACAAAAGCATCAGGTACCCCCTTGAAGTACCAATCTCCTGTTCTTTAAGACAAATGAAATGAGCTGGCCATTGATGGTTTACTCCTCTAATCCTAGCTACTAAAGAGGTTGAAATCAGAGGATTGCAGTTCAAAGGCAGCTGAGACAGAAAAGTCTATGAGACTCTTATCTCCAATGAACCACCAAAAAGCCAGAAGGAGAGCTGTGGCTCAAATGGTAGAAAAGCTCTAGGGCAGTGCCCAGACTACCGAAGTTCAAACCTCAGTCCTTTGCACACACATACAACCAGCAGCTTTATAATTTAACACTACTTTAGTTATATAACTAGCTTTATAACTTAACACTAACAATTAAGCGTGGCTTGTAATTGTATGCAAATAATAGACAATACCATGTTCTTTGTCATATCCTAATAGCTCACAGGTCTTACAGCTACTTTAGCAGGAGCAATACATAGAAATTAATTCTAAAAGCCCTACAGATTTTTCACAGAACATTTGTATGTGTTTGTGTGTGGCCAGCAATAGGGCTTGAACTCAGGGACTGGGTACTGTCCCTTGTTTTTTTACTATTCAATCCTAAGTAGCTAGGATTACAAACCTCACACAGAGAACACTTTAAACAAAGGCATTGTTTTAAATCACAGGTTTAGTTTTGTTCTCTGTTTGACACTGAAATTTTAGATGAAAGTTAAAGAAAATATACTTGATGTGTTATAAGATTATGTGGCTATATTTGACACTGATTCTGGGGGTTGTGGCTTTAAAATATATATATATATATATCAAGAGGGGAAAAACTCCTGAAGTGACTTTCCACTTGTTTTTGCTTTTACCCTGATACAGATTAAGCCCAGAGCCTTCGGCATGCTAGATGAGTGCTCTGTCTCTGCCTGTATCCCCAGTCACCCACAGAGGAATTCTATGTTCTTGTCTAATCCTTGATGAAATTTCAGGTCATATTTTTATCTAGTATTTTAAGTAATTGTACGAAGGGATTTCAATGCATCCGTTTGTGAGGACAATACATCTTGATCACTGTCCCCCCTCCCATCATTCCCCTGCATCTCTCCCAACCTCCTCCATCCTTGGTTCTCTATTCACATATATATGTTGCATATTATGACTATTTGCCCATCTTTCCTCTCTCCATTCATCTGCCTCTCTCTTCTTCTTTTTTTTTTTTTTTTTTTTTTTTTTGCCAGTCCTGGGCCTTGGACTCAGGGCCTGAGCACTGTCCCTGGCTTCTTCCAGCTCAAGGCTAGCACTCTGCCACTTGAGCCACAGCGCCGCTTCTGGCCGTTTTCTGTATATGTGGTGCTGGGGAATCGAACCTAGGGCCTCGTGTATCCGAGGCAGGCACTCTTGCCACTAGGCTATATCCCCAGCCCCTGCCTCTCTCTTCTTGACCTCAACACCCCTCCTCAAAAAAAAATCATGTTCCAGCTTCCTGTTATTCATTTTGTTAAACCGTTAGTTGTTCAAATGAGTTATGCCATTGGAATCCTCCTATATATCAGACTTTAGTTAATACATTTGTGTAAATATGTATAATAAACTTCAGGTAAGATTTTAAAGGGGTTTAGAGTCCAGCTAAGAGTCATATATACTGATCATTTTTGGCTTTTTTTTTTTCCTCCAGAGGGTCAGTTTAATTTTCTTTTTTTTTAATTTTAATTTTATTTTGTTGTGAAGGTGATATACAGAGGGATTACAGTTACATAAGTAAGGTAATGAGTGCATTTCCTGTGGTGATTTTCTAGCAGACAACAGAGCACAAGCTTTCTTCCCTCTCTACCGTGAGTCTGAGAATGGGGAGACCCCACGCAGCCCATGACTTCAGCAGCACTGTTCAGGCTCTCCCGAGGCTGCTCCCATTTCCTCCTCTTGAACAGATCTGTGGTTTTATCAGGCCTGCAATTTCCTTTTCTTTCACATCTTTATAAGTGATTAAGTAAAAGGCTATTCTCTTTCTCGGGGTTTGGTCATTTGCCTTTCATTTCCATGGTGATCTCAGTCATTTATAAAGAACTCATAAATGCTGCTTTAAAGTGAGCCCTGTTTCTGTCAGATCTGGGAAGGAAATGGCCCAAGGACAAGGAGTTGGTAATAGCAGTGAGCAGGAAGGCAGGCTCTCTGTTGGGATAAGCTTGCGTAGGAAGGGTCCAGGTACAACTCATCAACTTGGCTGTAGACACTTTCTAGAACCCAAAGCTCTAAAGGACACTGTCTCCTAAGTCTAACCAGAAAGAATTGCTTCTATCAGGAAAGGCTCTTGTTTATTGTCTCCGGAATCTCTGCCTAACTCTAATAATATGAAGTCTTAGCCTGGTGCTCACTCCTGCAATCCTTCAAGCCTCAATACCTGCAACACACACACACACACACACACACACACACACACACACACACACACTTATATTACTTAAATCTCCTTTCACACACCTCCCTTTTCTTTCCATGCCACTGCTAGTTAAAGAAACAGGGTGTGTTTATCTTGAAGAATTTGACACTCCGAATTCAGTGACATAGATGGGCCTTAGGTTTCTAGCCCCGCCCCTCGCCCCACCCCAGATCAGATTCACAGAGGAGCATCCTTTGACTTCGGGAACACCAAACAGCCTCAGCTGGGAAACAGGAAGGCATGAAGTCTGAATGTACATGTACGTGCACATACGTACAGAGTGTGCACTCCCATCTCACACCCAGGTCCTCCGTGGGTCCATGGAGGAGGACTGGAACGGATGACTGACGATTCTAAGAACACTTTGGGGCTTGGGAGGTCTCCCTTAAATTTCAGAGAAGAACTGGAGGTCCCAGATCATCCTCCATGACTGTAAAGCAGCAGCCCAGGGTGGTGTGGAGGCAAGTATGTTGCAGAAGAGGAAGTTCCAATCCCAGCAGATGCACACGACTTGTTGAGGCTTAACTGGAGGTTTAGGGTTTCTCCTTGGAAAGGCACACCCATGGCAAGCAGCAGCCTGGGTTGCTCCAAGGCCCTGGGAGCTACATACCCAGCCCCATTCCTTCCTCTGTATCTGCAGACACAGCCCAGGGTCTGCAGCGTAGAAGCAATTACGAGGGTGCTGTTTGCCAAGCACTCTGTTCCAGGCTGCCTGAGCACTTGGCAGGCAGTGAGTGTCTCTCTGGTCCTGCCAGCAGGAGGTTGTGGCTGGCAGGGGCTTTGTCCACGCCGCCCAGCCTGGCGGCGCCTACCTGGGCCTCATCCCCACCACGGGGTGCACACCTGCTCCCCTGGAACTCCTCACAGCCTAAGGCTACCTTTAAGAGTGGCATGTTGTGTCTTGATCGTTTGTGGAGTTTGTGATCTTTCACTTCTGGGCTCAGGGTTTGTAAAAGCCATTCTGTGTAGGTATTGAGTTCGGTGGTGATGGGACTTGGCGATGCCGGAGCTTAGCTGTAAGTTGAAAAGGTGAGGGCTCGAGGGCAAGGGAAGGGTAGAGAGGGAAGAGTTTCTGAGAGAGATCAGCGGGGAAAAGAAAGACTAGTTTGTAGTAGAAAGAAAAGGAGAAAGAAGGACAAGAGGACATTATTTTTTAATGTTTTATTACTTTAGAAAATAAAAAGAATTTAGGAAGAGGATAAAGAGGCTGAGATCTGAACATCATTGTTCAAAGCCAGCTCAGGCAGGGAAGTCCGTGAGACTCTCATCTCTACTTAAGCACTAAAAAAGCTGGAAGTGGAGATGTGGCTCAAGTGGTAGAACACTAGCCTTGAGCAACAGAACTCAGGGACAGCACTCAGCCCCGAGTTCAAGCCTCTAGACGGGCATAATAGACAAACAAGAGAGCTGTGTGATCTACTCCCACAAAGTAAATTTGAGAAGCAATGAGTCTCAATCCCTAAACACTAGTATAGCCAACTCCAAATAGCCTCAGCCCAGTGCTGATGTTCACACACTTAAGCACCCTTGACTTTTGAAGAAAGAGAAGTGATAGGAAAGAAAAAAAAAACAAAAAAGCAACACAAACAAAACCACAAAAACTAAATAAATGCTTAAACGAGAGAGAGAGAGAGAGAGAGAGAGAATGATAAAAGAAAATAAAGCTGTCCCTTCAATACACTGGAGAGCTGTTCCATGGACCTGTTTGGTGAACTGGAGTCTTTTTGTCTCTGCTGTCCTCTGGCTGTTCCATGGACCTGTTTGGTGAACTGGAGTCTTTCTGTCTCTGCTGTCCTCTGTGTCCTGCTGTCTTCTTCCTGGTAGCTTGGGGCTGGGGGGTGGGGGCAGGGGGGTAGGTGGTCATAGGGGCTGGTGCAGAAGTTCTCAACCCTTCTGCTGGTCTTGGAGCTGCAGGCAGGTTGGTCTGGACAGGATGGAGGTCAGATCCTCTGCCCTTTTCCCTGTGGCCTGGAGTAGCTCAATGTCTTCCATCCTTGCACTGCTTTTGTAGCAGCTGGTAATCCGCTTAATCTTCAGCCCCTCCCCCCATCCCAGAAGTCAGGGTTGCACTGAATGTATATTTCACCGTCTGGCAGAGGGCTAACAAATCAGCACCCGAGCCCTGAGCCACCGGGGTTTCTTCGCCATTCTTACCTCTTCTTCTAAGAAGTCCCTCTTTAGCTCCTTTGCCCGTTTAGTGATTGTTTTATTAGCTTTGGGGAGGGTTTGTTTCTTGAGCTCTTTATATATAATTAAATATTAGGCCTTTGTAGTGCTGGTAAAGATCTTATCCCCGTCTGCTGACTGCCTTTGAGTAACCTCAGTACGCTTTCAATGCACACTTTTATTAGTATACATTAGCTATACAGGGGAGTTTTGATGTGACATTTCCATACGTGTATGCGAAGTGCCCATCCACTTTACCCCCTCATTCTCCCTGAGCCTCTCGCTTCTTAGAATGATTTCAACAGGTCTCATTGGTCCGTTTTCATATGCGCATAGAAAGTACCTTGACTGTATTACCCTCCTCCTGCTGCTGCTCTATCATGAGCCCTCACAGAACCTACTTCACTCAGGTCAGAAAACGTTAAATGGGGATTAATTGTAGTAAAGCATGGTATTTCAAACAGGCATAGATTACATTTTAACCAGAATAACACTCTCTCTTTTTTTTTTTTTTTTTGCCTCCTTTGTTCAGTCCCTGGCTAACAACTGTAATCCTAGCTACTCAGGCGGGTGAGATCTGAAGATGCAGGCGCAGGCGCAAAGCCAGCTGGGAGAGAAAAAGTCCTTGAGGTTCCATCTCCAATGAACCAAGGCATTCGAGTTCCCTCACTCCAGGGGTTGTTACTACCTCCTTTTAGAATGGTGCACATCCCCCCGCCCTGAGTGGATCTTATTAGAATACTTTTGTTTGTACTGAGGGATTTACTCTATTCCAAGATGCTTGGCAACTGGCCAGCTTTACTCGTGGGCAAACTTGAACACATCATTCAGTGTCTCTCCATTTTTATCCTGAGCTAATTTTCATTCTCCCTGCCTGCTGCCTGCCTGCCTTCCGCTCTACAGATGGGTTTACAGATTGAGTCCTTTGCTTGCTGGAAAAAAAAAAAAAATTGGGGGTGGTGGGAAAGCCTTAAAAATTCCCACTGACAAGGAACAATTTCTTCTTGTTTGAAATCTAATGGCGGGGGCAGGGGGTGCAAAAACTTCAGTGATGAACCCGCTGTCTCTGCCACCGTACACTGATATACTGCACACATACAGAATGTATTTATTATTTGTGCTCATTGATGAGCAGCTAATACTCCTCAGGAGTCCTCAGGGAAGAGGAGGGTGAGGCTGTCTGTGAAATCAAGGGAAGATTCAGCAGCCTGAGTGGCACATTCCGACCCCTGCCCCCCCCCCCCCCTTCTCTGAATATAACAAGCTTCTTTCCAGACATGTTCACAGCACCATCTGCTGTTCAGAATAAAAAGCAGGAAGGGAGCCAGATTAGACAAATCAGAACCTTACACTCTAGAATCTTAATTGGTTTGGTACCCAGAGAAGATTAGAGATCTAGCCTTGCCACACCGGTAGTCCTAGCCACTTATGAGGTTGTGACATGGACAATCAAGGTTCAGAGCCTCTCTGGGCAGAAAAGTCCAAGAGACTCCATCTCCAATTAGCCAGCAAAATGTTGGACTGTAGATGTAACTGAAGTGGTAGAGTGCCAGCAATGAGCAAGAAATGCAAGTGGAGTGTAAGGCCCCAGAGTTCAAGCCCACACCTAAAAAATCTAATTAATGAGCTAGTTAATGGATCTGAAAATAAAAACTCAACGTTTGCTGTGGTGACTCGTGACTGTCATCCTAGCTACTTGGGAGGCAAAGGTTAGGAGGGTTGCAATTCAAGGCCCTCCTGGCAAAAGTTAACGAGACCTTGTCACAACCAACAAGCCAGAAATAATGGCTCACTTTTGTCACCCCAGCTATGACGTGGCAAAAATAGGAATATCATGGTCCAAGCTCAGACAAAAATCATAACACCTGGGCCTGAAAAATAACTGAAGGATAATGGGCTAGAGGTGTGGCTCAAGTGGTAGAGTTCCTGCCCAGCAAAAGTGAGGTTATGAGTTCAAGATCCAGCACCATGAAAGACAAAAAGGGAAAAAAGAATGAGAGAGAGAGAGAGAGAGAGAGAGAGAGAGAGAGAGAGAGAGAGAGAGAGAGAAAAAGTGGTGCTGGGGATTCAATTTAGGGCTTTCCAAATCTTTATTATTTTAGTTGTTTTTTTTTTTTAAATAGAATCTCACAGTTCTATCCAGGACCAGCCTTGTACATCAATCCTACCTATGTCACTCTCCTCTAATCCCGGTACTGGGATTACAGCTGCATATCATTATCCAGCCTATTGGTTGAGATGGTGCGGGGGGAGGGGGGGAAGAGGGTCTTACTAACATTTTTCTTGGTCTGGCCTCAAATGATGAGCCTCCTGATCTCCTTCTAAGAGGCTGGAATTACAGATGGAACCCCTGTGCTTTCCCCCTCCATTTGAGTCTTTTAAAATGAGGAATTCCGTTGCATTGATTCTGGATTAATTTTGGTATCTTTCCTCATTTACATGATATTCACTTCGATTCAAGTCACCTCTTATTATTGTGAGACGGAAGAATTGGATTTTTTTCTGGAGCTCTCATAAATAATGCTTTTAAGCCAAAACCCCTGGTTCGTACCTCTCCTTCTCACTTGATCTCTCCCTCCCTCCGTCTCTCCTTTCCTTTCTCTCTCACCTTCAATTTTTAATTTCCCTATGGATTTTTCTACAATATTAAAACCCAATCTTCATTGTTTCTATTAGTCACTGTTTAATTTTTCTCAGAAATACAAATATAAGAACATGTGTATGTGCGCGTGCATGCACACACACACACACACACACACACACACACACACACACATTCATGCCAATTCCCAACACCAGCCCTGTAGTTGGGTACTGCTTTACTGAGCTGCCTATTTGACTTAAAACCCCATTATTCCACAAAAATGACTATTTGGCTGGGACATAGCTTTTTTCCTGTCTATTTCTTATTTTGATCCACGTTTCTCATTAAAAAGACAAAAGAAAGGGACTTTCCTTATGATGCTTGCCTTACACAGAACTCATCCCATTTTCCAGAGAGTAGGTACAACCATAATGGCCTCCAGTTGTTTGGCGCCACCTGCTGGATACAGAGGGTTTTGACAAGCAAAAACCTTTTCCTACTGAAACAATACTTCATAGCACATATTTTCAACTTCTTGTTAATATCTCAAAAGCCCCCTTTCCCTGTTTCCTTGACTACTTCACAACTTGCCTTGTGGTTCATGGTTCACTCAAAACCCTGAGGATCAGTCTCTTTTCCCAACCAGGCAGCAGTTGGAGGACAGAAGTCACACGGTGCTTGCACACACCACAGTAGGGGCTTTTTGTGGCTTTGTAATGAAATAGCGATCAATAGTGACATTAGGGAAAGATGACACAGAAATCCTTATTTTAAAGATAGGTTTGTTTTTAGACTTCTAGCCTGGGGTGGTGGATAACAGGAAGTTCTCCGTACTTCTAGCAGGGCTAGGGAAGGTCCAGCCTGCAAGCCATAGAAGGCCCAAGAAATCATTTGGTCCCTAACAGAACAGACATTCATTCTTTTTATGTGCTCTTCATTGGCCATCTGCCTATATTAATAATTTTTATAGCCTATAATGATGTTATAAATATCCAGATGGCCCTGGGCAGAAAAAAAAGATTCCCCAACCCAATGTGCTGGCTCAGCATATCCACAGAACCTAGAGACAGGTACGCATGCGCCACCTGAACTGACCCTGCATGTAGCCTTGAGAGAGAGAGAGAGAGAGAGAGAGGCCTTCTGTGTCCATCCTTGGACAAAGTGTCACTTTGTCTGGTGGAAATATATAAAGAGGCACCAATCCTGGTGAATTGAGCTGGGAATTATGGACTTAGGAGTTATGAGATGGGCTGCTAATAGAGCAGAGCCTGAGTCCCTGCTGGAATGGACCAGTCCTGTTATGCTGGGGCTGCTGCTGAGTCTATGGGCATAGAGCTTTGAATTCATGTGACCTCCATTCACACCATCATGCGCCTGCCCCGATCCAAGAACCCGAGAGCCAACTGCAATGTGGGGTGCAAATCTTCCAATAAGTGTCTGTCTGTTTAAAAACTAGTGATACCAGCTAGGCACCAGCGGCTCACACCTATAATCCTAGCTACTCAGGAGGGCTGAGATTTGAGGATCATGATTTGAAGCTATCCCGGGCAGTAAAGTCCATGAGACTCTTCTCTCCAATAAACTACTCCGAAAAAGTCAGAAGTGGCGCTGTGGCTCCAGTGGTAGAGCTGTAGCCTTGAGCACAAAGAGGCTCAGGAATAGCACCTAGGTCCTGGGTTCAAACTCCAGAACTGGCAAAAACTAAAACTGGTGATACCGTCTCTATATCATCCCCTTCGAGGCTGAAGACTCAAAGGTTAGGGAAACTGAGGCAACTTTCCATCAACTAGTAGGGTGTCCCAGTTCAGAGTCCCCAAAGGGCCCCTGAAGTCTGTCATTGTCCTAAACCTGTAGCCACCTTGAAAGGACAGAACTTCAGAGAGGATCACGGCCCACTCTCCACCAATAGTAATGCCCACCTCAAGGGGCGGGGCTGTCTCCTCAAAGCAGCCAGGTCAGAACAGGGTCAGATTTTGGGTAATAAGCCCCCAGGTGAGGCTTTGGAACTGCTTCATTATGCACACCCTGCCACAGTTCTTCCTCTGCTTAAAACTCCACTCCACTCCAGCGCCCTGAAGATGGGCTGAAGGGGGACTTTACTTCCCCGCAGAACAAATCTCCCTCCTCTGCCTTTCACCACTACTCACTCATCTCACTAATGGCCATGCTGGGGTGAGCAGTCAGCCCTCACACGAAGCTCGGAAGCCCACTGGCTGCTTGACCTTGAGTGGCTGCTTGACCTTGACCGTCTAGACTACCATGACAATCAAGAGCCAAAATTATCTTAGGCTATCAGGTCCTTTAACAGCCATTCACCTTATTTTTTTTTTAATCTGGCCTAACCTCCTACTTCTTTTATTTTCTTTCAGATTTATTTTTTAATTTACTTATTGGTATTGTAAAGTGATCTACAGAGGGGTTACAGTTACCTAAGTCAGGTACTGAGTACATTTCCTTTCATACAGTACCATCTCTTCCCTCACTCTCTCCCACTCCCTTCCTGCCGTCTCCACCCGCCAGTTGGATAGTTCATGTTCAACAGTGTCCAGTGAGCACCACTGCTACACTTTTCCACCCCTTTCCTCTCAACTTCTGTGCCCTCACCACCATCCCAAAGACAGACAGATGAACAAACCAGACACAAAGAAAAGAAAATGGAGTGGGAATGTGGCTTCGTGGTAGAGAGCTGGCCTCGCATGCATGAAGCCCTGGGTTAGATAGTTCAGTACCACGTAAACAGAAAAAGCTGGAAGTGGCTCTGTGGCTCAAGAGGTAGAGTGCTAGCCTTGAGAAAAAGGAAGCCAGGGACAGTGCTCAGGCCCTGAATTCAAACCCCAGGACTGGAGAGAGAGAGAGAGAGAGAGAGAATAACAATGAAGGAAAAAAACCTGTTTCCATTTCTTGGAGTTCCTTTTAATATATATCATTTTATATGATCAGATGCACATAGGCTTTGTGCCTTTGCTTCCCCCGAGTATTCTCCTTTGGTCTCACTGAGTGTGACTGTCTAAAGACATGTATAATTTATCATGTCCCCATGTACTTTAGATATAGCTTCCACATATGAGTGAAAATATGCACTGTTTGTCTCTCTGAGTTTGGCTTACTTCACTTAACATGATATGTTCTAGGTCCATCAATTGCCTTGCAAATGACATAATATTATTCTTTGAATGGCTGTATAAAATTCCATTGTGTATAGGTACCACACTTTTTTGATCTACTCATTGATTGTACAGCATCTGGGCTGTTTCCATAGCTTGGCTATTATGAATAATGCAGCAATGGCCAGTGATGTTGAGCATTTCCTTATGTGTTTCTTTGCCATTTTTTACCTCTTCTTCTGAGAAGTCTCTCTTTAACTTCTTTGCTTCATTTAGTGATTGTTTATTAGCTTTAGGAGTTGCTTGTATATTTGGATATTAGACCTTCTCCTATTATAGGAACATTTTGGAAAATGACATTAAACTTGGCAAATCTCAGCCTCTACAAATTCTAAAACCAAGGAGGAAGTAATATGTTAAATCCATAGAAGAGATCTCCTGCTGGAGCCTACCTTGTGTGAAATTCTCCTCCCCTAAAACTTCTCTGATGCTCATTTTTATCTCCCCTTAATATGGCTTGAAATAACTTGTCAAAGTTCCAACAGTTCAGTTTAACAACCTTCTTTATGCTGTTGTTGTTGCTGTACCAGTACTAGGGCTTGAACTCAGGGCCTGGGCACAGTCTCTTAGATTTTTTGCTTAAGGCTAGCTCTCTACCACTTGAGCCACAGTTCCACTTTTGGCTTTTTTGCTGGTTAATTGCAGATTAGAGTCTCATGGACTTTCCTGTCTGGTGTGGCTTTGAACCTTGATCCTCAGATTTTTTTATTCCTGTGTAACTAGGGTTAAAGCCACTGCCTGGTTTTAACAAGCTTAATTGGTTGTATTCTTTACCGTAGATTCAGCAACACTTCACTCCAACAAATAGGATAATAAATGTTCTGATAAGCCAGGTCAAAGAGATTGGTTTGCAGGCCGAAAAGGGCTGAAAACAGAAACAAAACCAGAAAGTGGAAGGCAAGGTCAGAACAATTGAGAAATAACCGATTGGTTAACATCAGATCTGCTTTTCTGTGTGAGAATTAGGGCAGGGGGGACCTCATTATTGTGCCAACTGAAAACGCTGGGAAGTTTGGCTTGCCAAATTTCTAGCTAGCCATGATGAGAAGAATGGATGCCTTGGCCTCCCAAAGTGCCTTCTCCCGGCTCCCACCCAGTAGAGACCTTTCCCTGACAGTGCTTTCTAACTTCCTTGTATTACCTCATCACCCTGATAACCAGTTGTAAAAACAAAAACAAAAAAATATCTCCTGGCTTCTCAGATCAGATCAGATCAACAGATTAATTCAAGCTTGGTGAATGGACTTTAGCATGAGTTTTTGTTTGATTTTGTTGTTCTGTTTTGTCTGTTTCTTGAAAAAGGGTCTTCTCTCCAGCTCAGGTTAGACTAGAACAGATTGTCCCGCCTCTTCTCCCAAGGGCTACGATTTCAGGCCTACGCTGATCTTTAAGCATACCATAGCCTGGTGTGGTAGATTTTACTATAGAAACATAGTCCAAAACTGTGGCAACAATGCTGCCCTGTAATTTTTATTTAAGAACTGGAGTACGGGCTGGGCATCTGTGGTTCATACCTGTAATCGGAGTTGCTCACTAGGCTGAGATCTGAGGATTACGGTTGAAGTCAGGTACAGATATTTGGCCCCATAGAAAGTGTCTGAGACAAACTCACCTGGGAGTATACAAATAGAGGACATAAATTATCTTTCTGGTTCATGCCTCTGGGACAGCAGGTTCAGAGTCCTCCCACTTTTGCCCATCCTCGCTATTTACCTTCAGCTAAACTTATTGTTTACTTTTCTTGCCTTTTTATTAAGAGAAAAGGACCTAAAACACTCCTTGATGGAGACTCTTATCTGCAACAAACCACCAAAAAGCTGGAAGTGGAATGGGAGCCAGCCTTGAACAGAAACTGCTAAGGGACAGCACTCAGGCCTTGAGTTCAAGTACGTGCACATGTTGCACGCACACACCACACACACACAAAACCTGGTGATGCATACCTGTCCCCCATGAATGTTGTTCCACCCACCCACACAAATGACACAAATGCACTGATTGTGGAAGAAAATGACCATTTCTCTACCTCTTTCCCCAGGCTCCTCTTCTCCCACCTCACTCTCCTACACCAGGACTCTGGGGCTCAGGGCTTGGGTCCTGTTCTGCTAGCCCTCTGTGAAACTGAAATATACATTCAATCTTGCTCCCATGCCCTGGCATACAACTCCCCAAATATTTGGAATCTTGTTTTTGTTTTTGTTTTGTTTTGTTTTGCCAGTCCTGGGCCTTGGACTCAGGGCCTGAGCACTGTCCCTGGCTTCCTTTTGCTCAAGGCTAGCACTCTGCCACTTGAGCCACAGCGCCACTTCTGGTCATTGTCTATATATGTGGTGCTGGGGAATCGAACCCAGGGCTTCATGTATATGAGGCAAGCACTCTTGCCACTAGGCCATATTCCCAGCCCAATATTTGGAATCTTGAAAATGACAGTTGTCTTTTTTTTTTTTTGGATGCTAATAAATTGATTGGTGGTTAGTGACTTCTAGGTAGCTTCTAGATGTGGGTAGTTAGCTGAAAGATAGGATTAGAGGCTGGTAAATTTTCAGTCCAACCCCAACTTCTGGGGTGGGGAGAGGGGCTGAAGATTAACCAGTGGCCTATGAATTAGCCAGTCATGCCTCTATAATGAGGCCTCCATGAAAACCCCAAGGTGATTGAAGACAGTGGCTCCTTACTATTGCAGTGAGGTGATTGGGTCTGGCTGGCACCATTTTGGCCACGTGGTAGACAGTAGGGTCTGGCATCTTATCTGCATGGTGGGAAAAAGTGAAGCCAATACCTCCCAGGTGATAGGTGTGCCTAAATCCCTAGAAGTAGGGGTGGGGACTTAGGTGATAGATAGGTTACTAAACTTGTTACTCCAGTGCCTGGGACTCCAGTTTCCTGTGACCCTGCCCCCTGACCAGCACAGGTGCCATTACGCCATGCCACGTGTGTTCTTGCCCTGTCTCTTGTCTCCTGTCTTCTGGCTCTTCCCCAGTCGGGTCACCATGGTGCCCCACTTCAGCTCTCCACTGGAGCTGACTTGGTTCGTTGGTATTGTTTGTATTCTTCAGTTCCTCTCCAGCCTTCCTGGCTCAGTTTCCTAACAGTGTTGAGGGTATTTGCTGGCTTGCTGGGCTTTGAGACAGGAGTCCACCAGGCAGACACCAGCCTTTTAATAAAGACTGTAAAATTCGACCTCTCAAAATGTGGTTTCTCAGTTTTCATGCGGTACACTGTAATCCCAGCAATTAAGGGGGCAGAGATTAGGAGGACAGAGGTGAGAGATCAGCCAGGAGAAAAAGTTAGAGCACCCTCATCTCAACAAAAACAGCAAAAAATCCAGCTGTATGTGGAGTCATCTCAGCTACACAGGAAGTGTAAGTGGGAGGACCCAGGCCAGCTAGGCAAGAGCTCAACATCCTATCTCAAAATCAACAAAAGCTCCACGCAGTGGAGCACGACTCTAGCAAGTGTAAACCCTGAGTTCAAGCACTGTGAGAAGACGCAAACTTTCCTGTTAAACTAACATGTCTCCATCTGGTAATCAGTCACCATTATATACAGATACTTTCTGGTACTGCTATTACCTGGAAGTAAAATTTCTTGGCTTCCATTGTAACTATCATCTGTGTTATTTGTGACCAATCAGTCATGTCAGGTGTATAAATCTTTGTCAAGTGGGTTAAAGAACAGCACCCCTCCCCTTGAATGGGAACTTTCCACTGACTTTACCAACCTCCTCCAACAGTAACCATTCCCAGCCAGCCAAGAAAAGAATGTGTGCCATTGCCTCTACAAGTATACCCACCTCTAGTAGGGACCTTTCACTGACAGAGCGCTAACTTCCTTGTATTACCTCATCACCCTGATAACCAATCGTTTAAAAAACAAATGTGAGCCTGACTCCTTAGCTAGAAGGAAAAGGGCGACTGTCACCCCTGGGGTTAGGATAAAAACCAAGCAGACCACCCCACCCAGGGTGTGCCTGCCTAGCTCTTGGGAGATTGGCAGACTACCCTTCCATACAGAAATAAACTACCTTGACAAAAAGCTCCTGTATCTCTTGTGTATCTATTCCTTTTCTGACACTAGAGGGGGTCATTGTGTGTTTCCAACAGCCTAATACCACCAAAACAAAACACTGAGAGGATGGGATCTGGGGAGCTTCCGGGCGACTGAACACATAGAATTTCCAGGGAGGTGGGCTAGGACATGTCCTTGTGTGTGGAAACCAAGTAAAAGGTGTAAGGGAACCCCCTTTTTTGAGTCCCTAGAAACAGGGCAAACCTAAGCAGAGTAACAGGAGCCAAAAGCAGCTTGACTTTGAGCTGCTTAACCTTGGCAAAAGAAAGGAATGGGGAAGACCACTCAGTTTAGGGGAAGTTCCAGCGAGAGAAAGATTTAAGACCAGTCACATCCAGAACCAAGAATTGTATCGCTTTGATTGCTTTGCTTACTGGAATTTACTGGGCTTGTAATCACTAACAGCAATTCCGCTTTTGTATGTCTGCCTGCTTGCTTGGCCTAACTTGCCAGACCACTTGCGTGTGGTACATGTGATTTTTTTTTTTTTTTTGGCCAGTCCTGGGCCTTGGACTCCGGGCCTGAGCACTGTCCCTGGCTTCTTCCCGCTCAAGGCTAGCACTCTGCCACTCGAGCCACAGCGCCGCTTCTGGCCGTTTTCTGTATATGTGGTGCTGGGGAATCGAACCTAGGGCCTCGTGTATCCGAGGCAGGCACTCTTGCCACTAGGCTATATCCCCAGCCCTACATGTGATTTTTGCTTAAAAAAAAATCCCAAACCCAATGAGAGGCCCAGCGCTGTTTGTCACCATCCTGGTGGTGGCGAACAGGTGCTGTGCCCAGCTAAATGAAAACTCCTAGCCCAATTGACTGAGTGCTGGTGACTGTCGTGAGTCCAAGTTTCACCTGGGTATCTGGTATACCACAGCTGCGCTAGGACAGAGCATCTGCACTAGCCCTATGTAACTCCTCATCTGGCTATTTATTGATATAATTTCAAATACTCAAAATGGTAAACAAAAGTGTTTCCTTGCATTCTGTAAGCTGCTGTAGCAAATTAATAAAAACCCAATAATGGGGTCCTAGGAACTCCGATTTATAGCAGATTAATTAGTCAGAAACTCAGAAAGAACAACCCAGGGCTTTTAAGTGGGGGTCCATCTGGTGTAACTGACTCCTTAGCCTATGGGATTTACTGTTAGTATTTCCCCCACCTCAGGTCCTCTGCCCCTCCCATTAGCCCCCAGCTCTACCCATACCTGAACTCCCTGCCCTAGAACTATAATGGACCACTCCCACTCACCATTCAGACCTACCTACTTCCCCGTTAGGTTTAGGGCCACTGATATATAAGCGACCACCTGGATTCAGTTACAGACGCCATATTGCTCCCTTTCCCGTGGAAGATATGGCCCCACTAATAAGCCTCCTTATAAACTTTCTTCTCCTGTCCGAGACTATCTCCGCATGGTTCCCTGGGATGGCTGAGAGAGATTCTTTCATTCGCTACTACCACGCAGGTAGGAGACAATGACTTTGCTTATTAACTATTCTCAGAGCCTGCCTGCCTGCCTGCTCTAGGGGCTAAGCTAACATCAACCCTGAGGGACAGGCAGCAGCAGGTGGTCTAGACTTTTCCATATACTAGAGTGTTATCTGCCGTTTCCCTGCAGGGATCAGGGTTTGCTTGTTCCTTCCAGTCTGAGAGCAGGTGGAAAGCCAGCCACACGCTGCTTGATTCCACTGATCCGAGCAGCCTCAGCTACCAAATCAAGTCTTTTTCCCGTGAAGCATCCTTTTCGACCTGGGGCTCGAAGCTGCTCACAGACTTTTCTCCACATCCCCTGGGACCCCGCCCAGTGTCTCCTGTCTTTCCCTGGGATCCTGTTGTTTGGAGGGAGGATTTGGCCAAGACTTAACCTTGCAATCGGGCGCCACGGGTGTCCGACGACGAAGCCCTTAATGGTGCAAGGGCAGGTGCTTGGCATGCAAATCCGGGCAGGCCTTCTCCCCGGCCGCGGCCGGCCCTTTAATGCTGCCGTCTCACGCAGGGGCACCTCCTGCCCTCCGCTGAGCAGATCTGTGTTTTCCACCGCCTCCCAGACAGAATCCAGGGCAATCCGCTAAGCTCACGAGCCTGGGGTATGGGAAGTATCTAGGTACTCACGGAGCTGGGAGCATTCGGCCGGCTTTTGTTTGTAATTGGGGCAAAATGACGTGGGAGGCAATAGAGGCTGTTACCTGTGGCCAGGTGTGGGGCTTTCTAAGGCAGCCACTCGTAGATGAGCATGCCTGGAGCCTCCCCGCCAGGGGCGCAGCGACCTCTGGTGGCTCCGGTCTCCTCTTAGGGACCTCGCCAGGGGGCCCTGGGGAAGCCCGAGTGCCCACACTTGGCCTAATTACCAGAGCTTATTGGCGTCGGGCACCTCGGCGTCTCCTCGGTTCGCGCGGGTGGCGTCCTGGCTGGGGCGGGGGGCGTGGCCCCGAGGGGGCGTGGCCCCGAGGGGGCGTGGCCCAGGAAAGTCCCCGGCAGGGGGCGGGAGCGGGCGCCGCGGTCAGCTGAGCGGCGCCGGGCAGGTCGCGCGGCCGCGCGCGTCAGCCTCTCGCCGGCCGCGGTCCCTCCGCCCCCTCGTCCCCCCGCGGCCGATCGCCGGGCCGGCGCCCGCATCCGGGTCCAGAGCCGTCCTCCCGGAGCCGCGATGTCGCCGACGCAGTGACTCAGTGGGAACCGAGCGCGGCGGCGGCGGGTGAGCCGGGACGGGAAGCCAGCGAGCTGGGCGGGCAGGGCGGGGCGGCCCAGTGCCCGGCGGCCCGCGCCCGGGAAGCGGTTCCCCGCGTGGGGGTACGCGGCGTGGGGGCGCCCCTCCCGCGGGACGGCGGTCCTGAGAAGGCTCCAGGCCCCGCCGATCCACCCGCACCTGGCGGGAAAGGGCGTCGGGGTGGGGTGGAGGGGTGGGGGGGCGGTACCTCCGAGGACCCCCGCCCCCCAGCAGGTAAACCCACCACCAGCCGCGGGTGAGTTCCTCCTCAGGTCATCCAGGGGGATTGAGGGTGACGTCTTCCCACAGGTGGAGAACGACTGTGCAGCCAGTTCTTGGTTGTAGTTAGGAGATGGCTAAAATGGCTAATTACTGTCTTCATGCCGTGTCTGTGTGACCCCTCTCCAAGGTGGTGGGCAAGGCTCAGTGGGGTCTATCTATATGAAGCCTGGTGTCAGGGAGAGACTGGAAAGGTGTGTCACACACACACACACACACGCACGCATGCATGCACGGTGTGGGTATGAATATTTCATGAGGCTAAGAACCTCCAAGGAATCACTTACCCCGGGAACAGTGTATGCAGGAAGCAATGAAGGAGGCTCAGAAAATTAGAGAAGCTTCTGACCTGGTCTCACCTCCACCCCCAGCAGGACTGCTTTACAGGCCTAAGGACAGGACCAAAAACTTGGAGTCAGGAAAGTAGGGCTGGGATGCCCAACCCCTTCAGAATTCACTGGACAGCCACCCTAGGGAGAAAAAAGGTAGGGCGTCCAGGCTGCCTCCCAGGGTGCACTGCGGTTTGTACTGTGCTGAGAGCTGCCTGGAGCAGAGGTCAAGAGCAAGGACTACCCTAGAGTATGGGACACAGTGACGTGTCAGTGTGACCTGAGGCTAGAGGACAAGGAATGATGAGTCTGTTTGGTCCATTTTTGGAGTTGTTTCTATGTTATGGGTCTTTAGATTGCATATTATGCTATAAAATCTTTCCCTCAAAGTATATGTGTGGGTGGGTGGGTGGGTGGTGTCAGTACTGGGGCTTGAACTCAGGATGTGAATACTGCCCCTTAGCTTTTTCCACTCAAGGCTGCCTGCTCTACTAGAGTCACATGTCTACCTCTAGCTTTTTGGTGGTTAGCTGGAGATAAAAGCCTTCCCCCACTAGCTTCTAATCCCTGACCCTCAGATCCCAGGCTCCTGAGTAGCTAGAATTACAGGAGTGAGCCACCAGCACTCAGACCAAGTAGACTTCTTGAAAGGAATTGGTCCTCATATTCCCTTCCTCCCTATATATAGTAACAGCATACGATATATACCTACTCATCCCCAACCTGCTTTTCTGAGCTTTGTATACACTTAGCATATTTCATGAGTTTTTAGGATTTATGAAATAGTAAAACCTAAATTCAAAGGAAAGGTTAGAGATTAAACTATTCTGTTGAAAGTGTTCACGGTTTCTACTTTGTCGTATGTATGGTAATGAAATATTAGAGTGTGTTATGAAATAATATTCAGTGATGAGATAGGCAGTCATTTGGAAAGCAGTTCTGATTTCTAAAGTAAGTTTTCAAAGTAGCCTTCTAGAAGGTGGAAACGAATGCCGAGGAGCCGTGGGGAAACCACAGCAATGCCAGCATGTGGGGTTTGTCGTTTACACAGCAAGAAGCATTTTCCAGGTGTTCGTACAAGCACCCCATTCTTCTGTAGTTTAATTTCATTTCAACAAACACTGAGAGCCTGCTGTGTTCCAGTCTCCAGGTAGAATAAGATGGAGGAAATGCATGCACAAGGTGATGGTCATAACTGTCAGAGAGGCCAAGGCAGAAGGACTGCAAATTGCTCTTGGGTGCCTGAGGAGAGAGTTCAGTCTTCAGTCATATTGGAGCTGGACATTGAACTGTCACCAGGATATATGCCAGAGCAAATGGGAGCCAGCCATTTCATGCAAAGGACATAAAAGAGGGAAGGGCACAGAAGCTAAGAATGCATGGAACTGTGAGCCCTTTGTGGAACAGTGGCTGGGTGGCAGGAGGTGACCCTGGTGGGTAGATAAATTGGGCCCAGACACTGGGATGCCTTATTTATCTTTGTTGAAAACTCTCTTCTATATGAGAATAGGTGTGCTCTCAGGGGACGGTGCCTTGTTCCCAAAGAAACCATGAAGCCAGCCATGGGACTGAAATGGGGAAAGATGCACGTGAAGCCATTGAGGGAGCCATTAAAATTCATTCCACAAATACGTGTTTGTAAAGTTCTCAGTGCTGAGGATACAGCAGTAGAGGACACAGGCAACCCATTGTCGGTGGACCTCATCAGCACCGAAGTCCAGACAAAATCAGAAGCTCCCAGGCTAAGCCTGTCGGATGGAGAGGAGGTGGGCTTCACAAGCATTTGGGAAGTGAACTGACTGGAATTGATGGCTGAGGAGAAGAAGGGAATGGAAAGAAGGAAGTATCACTCCCAGACTCCTGCCTGGACATCCAGGTTCACTCTGTATCATATTAAATCAACCTCATGTCCCATACTGGAATGGTGAGACGCCTTTTAGTCCTTTAGGGTCTGTACAAATTCGGAGTGCTTTTCTAGAATGCTGATGGATTTAGTCAATGCAGCCTTGGAATCTTGCTCAGGTCCATTGTGAACCCAAACCAAAATTTGCCAACAGCCAGATATTATTCTAACCAAGAAACAGGTTGTTAGTATGTGCAATTAACTTACCTAAGAACTGAACCTGTGAATACTTCATAAGCAAATTTGAAGACTGTCCTACACCAGGGTAAGGGCCTAAGCTTATTGTGTCACTGGATAAAAGTCAGTGGAAGACAGATGCTGTTTGACACAAGGGGCGGTCATAGAATGGAATGGAGAGGACACTGCCTGCTAGGCTCAGTGCCCTGATTGATGTTGAAGTCTCCAGGCCTCCCCTCTGTAACCCTGCACCATGGGGGACCAGACAAGATGTTCTTGCCTTGAACAAAGTGTTGGACTAGGTTATCTCCAGAGCCAACTCAGGAATAAGATTTATGCTCATGTCCTACAAGCTCAAGTCACTACCAGAATGATGTATTCTCTGGAATTAAGAATAAGAATGTGCTGGGCGCTGGTGGCTCACACCTGTAATCCTAGTTACCCAAAAGGCTGAGTTCTGAGGATTGTGGTTCAAAGCCAGCCTAGGCAGGAAAAGCCATGAGATTCTTACCTCCAATTAACCACCAGTAAACTGAAAGTGGCACTATGGCTCAAAGTAGTAGAGTGCTAGCATTGAGCAGAAGAGCTCATGGACAGTGTCAAAGCCCCAAGTTCAAGCCCCACAACCAAAAATAAAGAAAAAGAAGAAGATTTATTGTTAAGTGTTCAGGCAGCAGATCTGGAAATAAAATCCCTCCTTCCTTTCTCCTTTCCTCTTTCATTCCCTCCTTACCTCTCTTCTTCCCTCCCTCACTCCTCTTCCTTCCCTTCTTTCCTGGATTGATTTTACCAGAATCTTAAGAATATCAGGCTGCTGAGCTGAGATCTGCCATAAGGATCATTGCTTTAATAGATGAACCTTTAAATAATGACAAGAGGCCAGGTGACTCCCAAAGCTACATGACTGGCAACTGCTACATGTTGCTACTTTCTCTATATATAACCCTGCTTTTTCAGTGTCCTGATAAAATGGCAGGCAACCTAGGCAAGTTTGAAGTCATACCAGTCTTAACTTTATTATGTCTGTATCTGTGGTTTGTAAAGTTGTAGGTTCCGGAGGAAAGAAACCTGACTAGTTTTCAAGAACACCATCTCTCACACCCTTTTCATCCTCCGCTCCCTCTCCTCTGCCTTCTCCCTCCTTTCTGCCTCCTCTCTCCCTTTCTTCTCCTTGCTTGGAAATAAAGCCATTAAGGGGAAATTTGTGCATATAAGAAGATGAAACAACATGTGTTAAGTGTTTCCCTGGCCTTTTGGAAGTATTACATAATCACTGTATATTTAAAGGAGCTTTATGTTGGCCAATAAATTATATATATATGTTACAAGGATTTTTTTTTATTTTTTTATTTATTTTTGCCAGTCCTGGGCCTTGGACTCAGAGCCTGAGCACTGTCCCTGGCTCCTCTTTGCTCAAGGCTAGCTCTCTGCCACTTGAGCCACAGCGCCACTTCTGGCCATTTTCTGTATATGTGGTGCTGGGGAATCGAACCCAAGGGTTCATGTATATGAGTCAAGCACTATTGACTATATGGCACTAGGCCATATTCCCAGCCCAAGGATTTTCTTTTATTAGACCAACTACCCAGAATTTTAGCATCCTTCTACAAAATAGGTAGAAAAGCATTTTTTCAGTAAATATTTTATGATGTCATTGATACACAAATGAATTTTATGGGAAGTTAACAACTGGAAATTTAGCCAAATTACTTTTTTAGGTGAAAGATGACAACTTTGGGAATAAATATCAGTCGTTAATAATTAATTGATAACTAAATGATATATTATTATGAGCTGAGTTTGTAATATAATTATTTAATAATTATACTCTGTTTGTAGAAGAAATTGTATTCAGGTCCACTTTGTCTGTGTCTGTAGATACTATCCTGGTCCCCATGTCATTGTGCCCTCTTTCTCCATCCCCAGTTCCTCACTGGGTACCTTTACACACCTGTCTACACACCCAGGCACACATCCCTTCAAACTGGTATATGTCTTTTCTGTTCAAAAGGAAGAATCTATAGTGTTTGAAATGCAATGGAGGGAAAGTTGACAACTTTGGGAATAAATATCAGCCATCTATAGTTAAATAATTGATAAGTAAATGATATGAGCTGAATTTGTAATATAATTATTTAATAATTATACTCTGTTAATAATAACTTGCAAGACTCATGGAGACACCTAGGAGAGATGGGAACATGGCTTCCGTTTGTGGCTTTGCCGTAGGACCTGTTGCCATGTCCCACCAATCTTGGGGCTGCCTGAGTGAAAAGGGGGACAGCCCCAGTGAAACCCCAGGAAATGGACCCCCTCACCTGGCCCACCCCAGCCTGGACACCTTCACCCCAGAGGAGTTGCTGCAACAGATGAAGGAACTCCTGGCCGAGAACCACCAGCTCAAAGGTGAGCAGTGCTGCCAGCCCTTGAGCTTTGCTTTGGGGGACTTCTGGGAAACAGAATCCCTGGGCACTAAGCTCCTGGATGAGCTTGCTCTCTTTGTCTCTGAGGAGGAATCAGCACAGGGTGGCTTTCTGCAGAGCTAAAGTGCTTTTAATTGTCTATTTCTAGATGTAGGTAAAGTATAAGAGTTTATGTAGTCTATCTAAGAGGAAAAGAGAGAAAAAGTGTTACTATGAATACAGACAGCCCTGACTATTACCTCCTAAGCAAAATCACTCTTCGTGCTTGCATGCATGGGGGGGGGGAGGAGGGAGTGGGGTAATACCTGAGATCACAAGTTCAAGGTCTGCCCTTCTGGTGTGTGACTCCCTCACTCTGGACTCTTCCCCACAGAAGCCATGAAGCTAAACAATCAAGCTATGAAAGGGCGATTTGAGGAGCTTGCAGCCTGGACAGAGAAACAGAAGGAGGAGCGTCAGCTGTTTGAGATACAGAGCAAAGAAGCGAAAGAGTGCTTGATGGCCATGCGTCATGAAAATGAGAAACTGAAGGAAGAGCTTCGAAAGCTGAAAGGGAAATCACAGAGGTCATCTGAGGTGAGTAAGCTGATCAACTGTGATTTTACTCTCTAATATTAGCTGTCCCATCTTATTTATCTAGGCTTCTTGGTCAGTACCTTTCCGGGTTCAGACAGGACTGGTATTTTGCATGGTCTTGAAAGTAGTGTTTCTGCTGAAAAAGATTGGTTGCAATTTTAACCATCCTGTATTAATTACCTCCATTGGGAGAAATTTGTAAGGCTTTAACCAAATTGACTGTAGTCATTTTGTGGCAATCTGCCTATGATTTTTCTAGAAGGCTCTTGAGAGAAGTTGAGATTTAAAAACAAAAAAAACCCTGGAGCTCTGGTCAGTTACTTTCAAGGCAGATGATGGCTGGACTCCAGCTCCAAGCTAGACTGCATGGGGAGAAGGGCAGCTGGGAGGAAGAAAGTAACAAACAGCTCCTGAACCCCACTCCCCCACCCCCCCCACCCCCGCCCTTCATCCTCTCACCCCAGCTCTACTTCCTTGACCCACCCATTGCTTCTCTGCCTCTCCTTTCACTTTTACTCCATAGGCCTTTTTATTATTTAGTCTTTAGCTTCCTCAGACTTTTAGCTCACACTCATGCTGCCCATCCATAGTGCTGTTTTCTACAGATGCTGTCTGGAAAATCTCCCCAAGCCATCAGGGCTTCTCCAGTGTTCTGAGCTACACAGGGCAGGGGTAAGGATTTTCTGTGGAGCTTTGTCTTCCTGTCCTCCGAGTGAGGCGGAGGCATGAGCACTGCTGCCTGACTTCACTGAATTAGGCATAAAGTTATCTCCAGAGAGCACTTTGTAACTTTTAATTGTGCAGGTAGCAAGGCAAAGGTTATTAGACTGACTTTCTCTCTGGGATTATAGCTGGTGTGTTAGCCTGGGCATAAGCTTTCCCAGACTGTGGGATGGAAGGCTTTACATACATGAAAAGATAAAGAAATTGTGTTATCGAAAGGGCAAAGGGAAGTGCTCAAATGTGATGGGTGTTTCTGATGGCGCTGTAGAAAAGATTGGAGAGATGAACCATAGGAATTCCAGTGCAGGAAAAAAGGAAGTCTCAGTGGTAAAATGAAGGGGAATTTAAGGAGTTGTTTACAAGGTGTTTATGGCTAAGTAAATGGATTCTTGATTTCCCAAAGTGAATAAAGAATGAGTCTGGTAATCTGAAATTCTAATGTCACAGACTTATATCCCTGGGCTTACCCTATTGAAGAGTATGTAAAAGTTCATTCTAAGCCTAGAAAAAGCACTTATCTAGAATGCCCTGAGTTCAATCATCAGGAACACATACAGACACACTCTCTCTCTCTCTTTCTGTGTGTGTGTGTGTGTGTGTGTGTGTGTGTGTGTGTGTGCTCAGAGTGGTCAAAAGGATACAAGGGTAAAGATTCCTAAAGTAGTATAGTCTTCCCTTTATATGCCTAGTTCCTAGTTTCAGGTTAAACTTGATGGTTTTCATTCTTTAAATTTGCTTCTTTCATCTGAGTCATTACTGAGAGGTTGTGCAGAGATAACTCTCTGGGTGCACAATGCGTTGTTCTTCTCTGAAGCCTATGGTGGTTTGCCAGCAAGAGACAGGTCAGTAGTACAAACGGCAAATCATGTTGCAAGTCAGCACCCGTGTCTCTGTTTTTCATATCTTAGCAACTATCAGACTTATGGCTCATCCATGTGTTTTCCTCATACTGCTCTGGTTCTGTCAGGAGACTTGGGGTCAGTTTCATGTTCCTTAGGAAATCTATCTGTGAGGGCAGGGCCAGGAAAGGGATATGTTGAGATCACTTCTCTAAATTCTGTATTTGGAGAATCTGTAGGTGCTGATTGCTCATGCTTTATGCCTAAGGGGAAATAAGGTGTTTTTTTCTTTAAAAGCTGATGGCCTTGAGGTATTTGATATTTTCCACTCTACTATTAAAATGAAGGCCTGGGAGTTTGTACTGCAGTTTTCTGATACTCTCAGGCATCTGTTCTGGTTTAGAAAGGGAACTGATGCATGATGAATATATATATAAGCACCATGGAGGTTCTTGGGGAAAAGCCAGGAAGCCCCATAGGTCACCACTGGAAGAGACCATGAGCCATATGGTATCAACATCTTTCCTCCTTGCCCAAGAAGACCAAGGCCAGGAACTTTGGGGAGTCTGTTCAAGGTCATTCCCCCAGTCATTGGCAGAACAGTCTGCATCTGTTCTCCCTACCCCCAAGTAAAAACGCCACATCCGACGGGCTTTCTCCTAAAACTTGGTCTTCTATAGTCATTGCAACAGGTGAATGAAACACATTCCTCATGGTAGTGGGATATAAATGTTTTTATTTTATTTTATTTTTTTTTAGCCAGTCCTGGGGCTTGGATTCAGGGTCTGAGCACTGCCCTGGCCTCCTTTTGCTCAAGGCTAGCCCTCTGCCACTTGAGCCACAGCGCCACTTTTGGCCATTTTCTGTATATGTGGTGCTGGGGAGTTGAACCCAGGGCCTCATGTATACGAGGCAAGCACTCTTGCCACTAGGCCATATCCCCAGCCCCATATAAATGTTTATTTTTTGTGTGCTGATCCTGGGGCTTGAACCCAGGGCCTGGGCACTATCACTGAGCTTTTGTGCTCAAGGCTAGTACTCTACCTCTTGAGTAACAGCTCCACTTCCAAGCCTTTTGGTGGTTAATTAGGAGTCTCACAGCCTTTCCTGCCCCAACTGGCTTGGAATCATTAGTAACTAGGATACCTAGTATCCATCAGGCAGAGTAGCTAGGGTTACAAGTGTGAGCCACCAGTGCTCTGCTTAATGCTTATTTCATGTTTATATGGGCTAAACTTTCTTGCTATTGGCACCCATCTATGAATTTTAAATTGTATGTCATCTGATTTACTTTTAGCAGTCTTAAAACACCCACAAAGAATATTCACCAGCTAACACTGAGGGAACTTGAAACCTTTTGTTGTTTTACTATTGCCAAATAGTATCCTTGGTATTCTGACTTCTAACTAGGTTATGAGGAGTGTGGGAAGAGTGGGGTAAGTAGGCTTTTGTGGGAAGGAGCAAAAGTAGGAGGTAGAAGTTAGGAGTTTTTGTCTTTGTTTTCTGGAATTTTGAGCTATGAATAGTTTACCATTGCCAGTTTGGGTTGTTATTTTCATGATGCCTGATTGACTAATTAGTGTGCTGTAGAAGCTTTTCGTTTGTCCTAGGAAATTATGTTAGCTTTCTATTGTTTTTAATACCACAAAATAATATAATTCTCCCATTTTATTTTATGGTGTTGGAGACTGAACTAGAGGCTTTGTGCATGCTAGGCAAGCACTCTACCACCGAGCTTCATCCCTAGCTCCCAAATTTCCCTTTTAGATGATATGTCAGAATAAATAAGAACTAGTATTGCTGGGCGCTGGTGGCTCATGCTTGTAATCCTAGCTACTCAGGAGGCTGAGATCTGAGAATTGCAGTTTGAAGCCAGCCTGGGCAGAAAGTCCCTATGGAGGCTCTTACTTCCAATTAATCACTCAAAAATAGGAAGTGGAGCTGTGGCTCAAGTGGTAGAGCGCTAGCCTTGAGCACAAAGAGGCTCAGGGACAGTGCCCAGTTCCTGAATTCAAGCCCCACACCAGCCAAAAAAGAAAAGAACTAGTATCTTCTACCTAAAACATGAAGGAAGGCCAGGTGTAGTGTTACATGCGTGTAATCCCACAACTCAGGAGGCTGAGGTAGGAGGATCACAGATTTGAAGCTAGCCTGTTACCTTCTGAGATTCTGCCTCAAGGGGGGAAAAGCATAGGGGACAAAAATTAAGAAATGGTATTGTTTGTTGATGGTGTGGATGGCCAAATCAAGTTTGGTGATTAGGCCCTTAGTTGGTTTTGCCTATTCACTTTACCCCTGTCATTTCTAGGACCCCACCAGTGAATTCAGACATGCCAAGGTGGAAGTGGAGCAGGAAGTAGAGCAGCTAAAGACACAAGTGGCCCGCCTTCAGGCTGAGAAAGCCGACCTGTTGGGCATTGTTTCAGAATTACAGCTCAAGCTCAACTCCAGTGGCTCTTCAGAAGACTCCTTCGTCGAAATTAGAGTGACTGTAAGGAGTTGGGGTTGTGTTTCTGTCTTAAGAAAACTACAAAACCTGGTTTGGATAAATGAAACAAATACCACTATTTTGTCAACATAGAGAAGGTGAATAGTGAGGAATTTTGGAGGGTAGCAGAGACTGCTGTGCAGTTTACCGCTCCTTTTTGTCTCTTGTAAACCTTGTGACCCTGGGGATGGACCCCAGGGCCTTGTGCATGCTAGGCCAGCACTCTGTGCTGACAGTTTCTTATTTTGCCAGTCCTGAGGCTTGAACTCAGGGCCTGAGCACTGTCCCTGGCTTCTTTTTGCTCAAGGCTAGCACTCTGCCACTTAAGCCACAGCACCCGCTTCCAGGTTTTATTCTGTTTATGTGGTGCTGAGGAATTGAACCCAGGGCTTCATGCATACTACTAGGCAAGCACTCTACCACTAAGCCACATTCCCAGCCCTTAGATATTTTTATGACTGACCTAAAAGCAAAACTAAAACAAAACAAAACACACACACACACACACACACACACACACACACACTCAAAAACCAAAAACCACAAACAGGAACATTCTGTCATTTTCACAGCCAATCTAATCTCAAAGCTCTGTTGAGCAATTCACTGGGGTGAGTAGTGGTCAAATGGAGTAAAAGAATGCCTCTCAAACACCTTTTAAAAACTCTAACAGGGCTCTTTCAGAATCTAATGAGGAACTATGGGAATTAAAACAATAGGAGAAGAGCTGAGTGGCTCTGGTGGCAGGTTGAGAGGTATGGAGCATTTTTCTCCCTTCTAACAGCTGCTCCCCGGACACCCCTGGGAATGAACTGTGATACCATGTCTGTAGTACCCAAAACAAAGTGGGCTCAGTGAGGTGGTGTGTGAGAGACAGTCATTTACCTTGGCCAAGAGACACACCTGATATAAGAAACAGAATCATGAGAAAAAGAACAGTGTGCTTCAGAGATAAGTCACGAGGAGTAGAAGATAACTTGCAAAAAAAAAATAAAGCAAAACTACCAGGTATGTCTGTAGTACACTGTTGGGCTTCCGGGTTCACTTGCTGCACTAAGGAGGTAGAGTTTGGAAATGGCTCTTACTCCCCTTGCCAGCCATGCATCCAATAAATTGTAGATTATGAACAGTGGCCTGAGTCTCAAAAGAAAAATCAAGATGTAAAGCATACTTTGCTGGGAGAGCCTGTCTAAAAGGCTGTTTACCAAAGATGCCTGAAGCAGGAATTTGAGCTTTTTAGCCCACTGCAAATAACTGATAAAATTCAGGAAGCCCAAACATCTTATCACAAGTTTCCAAATGAAGCTTCTTTTCGCAGTTGACATCACCTTCTGCCTCCCAGAGGGGTGACAGTTATTGTTGGCATAATTTTTTTTGCCTGCCTGGCTTCTGTGAACTAGAAAACACCCCCTATGGTTTAGAGAAGAGCATTCCCAAAACATATAGAACCATCCTTGTGCATTTTTGAAGATTTTTCTCCAGCTTATTGGATTATAACTGTCTTGCAAATCTTGTAAGATGTAGTCTTAGCTTTTTTTTGTTTTTGAAGTGACCAGTGATGCATGCAAATTTATAATGGCAGCCAGCTTGACAAACACATTGCTTTGTAAGTCTGGCATGGGGAATTTTGATTCAGCATTATTCACTTCAAAGGAACATACAAAAAAAAATGCGTTGGACTTGTCTGTCACTAGCTCCGTGAGAGTTTAACCTGGGGAAAGAGGAAACTGCCATGGAGAGAGACAGGAGTCAGGTTGGAGTCAGGTTGAATGTGTTCAGTAAGAAGAGCCCAACCTTCTTGCCTTAGCCTAGATATTTATAATCCTGACAGAATCTGAAGCTAAGTAAATTTCCATTGCATTTGAATGACCCATTTGCATCATTTCACATTCAAATAGTGGGTTGTCTCCCCAGGTGTCATTCTTGATCTTTTGTCTTTTTCCCCCCTTTGGATAGTTTGTCTTACAAATACATTGTGTTAAATCTCTTTCATGTCTGCTTTCCTTTTTCAGGAAGAAGCAGCAGATGGGTCAATAAAAGAAATGAAGAACAGTCCTGGGCCCACAAGAATGGACTCTATTGATATGTACGTGGTGTATGGTGTAAGATGAGAGCTATCAGGCTGACAGATGGGGCAGTCTTATCACTTTGAACCTGTCACTCAAGATCAAGCATGATATGATAAAAAATAATCTTTGAAACTGGGCACTGGTGGCTTATTCCTGTAATGATACTCACTCAGTAGGCTGAGATCTGAGGATCCTGGTTTGAAGCCAGCCCATGAAGGAAAGTCCATGAGACTCTTTATCTCCAATTAACCACCAGAAAGCCAAAAGTGGGACTGTGGCTCAAGGGGTAGAGCACCAGACATGAGGGGAAAAAAGCTAAAAGACAGTATACAGAACCTGACTTCAGTGCCAGTACTGGCACAAAAGAAGAAAAAAAGCATTTTGTATTTATTTATTCTTGGACCTTTAAAAAATAGTTTGAGTGGTATTTAATGTTGGAGCCCACCTTGTAAGAGAATAAAAACAATGTCTGGTGCCATTCAAGACTTAGAAATGCTCACCACTCTGCTTTAAGAGAGAAATGAAGACAAACTTGTGCTAGAGCAAAAGAAGGGATTTGTTCCTTGTCACCAGACCCCTGCTTGCTCTTTACCAGTGCTATCTGACCTAGACCAAGATGCTCAGCTTCCCTAGGTGGGCTATGTCTATTTCCTGATCCCTCTTCTAGAGGGCAAGCCAGGAGGTCTGTAATACCAGTTGACAGAGCCCTCCGTCACTGGGCATTTCTTCAAGGTGTCCAGGTATCTTACGTGTGGAGTCACATGTTTACCTGTTCCAGAAAGATACTGGAAAAGAGATATCTCAAATAACTGGAGGGCCTATGATGAGGGAGGCAGAGAACTGAGGATCTGAACCTTTCGATTCAGCGCTCACCCAAAGGGCTTGTTAGCTTCTCCTCGCATCTGTGGGTTACTTCTGTGTTCGTCTACCTTTAAGTCCATTTTCTGAAAGTTTCTCTAGATGTTTTCCTTCATGGACTCCCTCTCACCCCAGTACTGGGCTTAAGTGGTTGGTGTCCTTGAGCTTTTTCATTCAAGACTAGTGTTCTACCATTTGAAACACAGCTCCACATCTAGCTTTGTGGTGGTTAATTGGAGATAATTCTCAGTGAGATAATTTCTGCCCTGGCTGGCTTTCTTGAACTGTGATCCTCATATCTCAGCCTCCTGAGTAGCTAGGATTACAGGTGTGAGCCACTGGTACCCAGCTCCTCATAACATTTTTTCTTCAATAACTTGGTGAATAAGCATACAAAATGATGTAAAAGAAGTTAAAAAAAATCAACTGTATTCCCAAGCCTTCTTATCACAGAGAACACAGCAAGGCAGTTGGCAAAAATGAGCTTTATTTCTATTTTTAGTTTGAAATTCATCTTTCCCCAAATTGCTGTTTTTAATAGCAAAAGACTTTTCTAGAAGTAGAAGGAAGAAAGAAAACTATGTTTGAAGTTTTCAAACCACTTCCTCCTCATTCATATCCAGTGCAAAGACCACATCCTCTTCTAGGCCACACTGCTGGTTTAAAAAAAAAATAAGACAGGTTCTGCATTGACTTGAGTGTCAAGAGTCTGAGATTGATTTCAAGGTTTAGGGTTCCAACGTTGGAGTCCCGATAGCTGAGATTTAATCCTGGCTGTTTATTACGTATGTGAGCTCAAGTGGGTGGCGTCATAATCCTCATCATCCCCAATTTTTTTGATTCCAGGGTGGTTGTTGTGTTTGTATTGGTCTCATTAAAATGCCTCATTCAGTCATACTTGCAAATCAAGAAATATCATTGGCTACGTTACCAACATTTCTCTGCCGTATTTGGAACCCAAACAGGCTTTCTTTTCTTGCCTTGCAACTGTGACCGCTCCTGTCAAGTGGGAGAGAGGCAGTGGTATGCCCACATGCACCCACATGGTTTGAGACTAGAGCTCTGGAGAGCCCGGCACCTACCCCCAGCCATGGTGGTGTGGTTTGTGTTGTGTCCATGTGGCCATTTGGGGGAAATGATCTCCGGATCCTCCTGTTAATCCTCACTCCTTCCCCAAAAAGCATGGCACTGTGGGTCACAGCATTGCACTTGGTCAGTAGATGAGAAGTTATTGGAGAATGTTCTCTAGAAAGTAGTTCCTTTAAGTTGGTCACAGTTCTATTGGACTACTCTACTTCTAGACTTGACATTTTCATTTTCTTTTTTTTTTTGCCAGTCCTGGGCCTTGGACTCAGGGCCTAAGCACTGTCCCTGGCTTCTTTTTGCTCAAGGCTAGCACTCTGCCACTTGAGCCACAGGGCCACTTCTGGCCATTTTCTATATATGTGGTGCTGGGGAATTGAACCCAGGGCTTCCTGTATACGAGGCAAGCACTCTTGCCACTAGGCCATATTCCCAGCCCCGACATTTGCATTTTCTAATGAAAGCTGTTGTAACCTTTATACTGACTGTGGTGGTGATGTCTTAATGTAGGAGCAAATCTGCTGAAGGTGCCAGAAATTGTGCAGAATTTGAGGAATTAACTGTGAGCCAGCTCCTGCTTTGCCTAAGGGAAGGAAACCAGAAAGTAGAAAGACTTGAAATTGCACTCAAAGAAGCCAAAGAAAGGTATGAAATAGATATTGTGAAATGTGTATACATTTTTAACAGCTTTCTGAAGACACCAGAGTTCACTCTTTGTGTGTGTGGGGTGGGGGGGGAGGGCATGGTTGAATATTTCATTCCTTTTTGCTGCTGAATAACCCACTATATGGATATAAAACATTTTACTTTTTCATGCCTCATTTGATTCATTCTACTTTTGCCAGTAAGGAATAACACATCTATGAACATTGGGTGTACAGAACTTTCCTTGGCCATGTGTTTTTAATTCTCTGTGGTATATCATTAGGAGTTAGAATTGTTAAGCCCCATGGAAACATCTGCAAGTATTCCCACCAGCAGTGTAACTGTCATTTTGATTTTAGCTATCCCAGTGGAGAGAATTAGTATCTCATTTTAGTTTTGCATGTCACTAAGGAATAACAGTGTTGATAACTTTTACATATTAAATCTTCTTTGGAAAAATGGTTTTCAAATTCTCTGCCCACTTAACAAAGTGCTGTCTTTTGTTATTGAGTTCCAAGGGTTTATTTTATGATTTGCATATTAGTTCATATTTTCACTCTTCTTGGGGTTGTCTTTTTTTCCTGTCTCGTCCTGTCCTTTTTTGGCAATACTAGGGTTTGAACTCAGGACCTCAAACCTATTAGACATTTGCTGAGCTGCTGAGTCGCACCTTCAAAGTTGTTTTTTCACTTTCTTGATGGGTATCATTTGCATCCTGAGATGTATATTGGCTTGAGGCTAGCCTGGTCTATAATGAGATCCTGTCTCAAACAAACACAGCAACAACACCAAGCTCATCACAAGACCTATCATTTGTTTTCCTGAAATAAATCAGTCTTCAACCTTTTCCACTAATCACAGAGAATAGGATTGTAAATGTTAGAAGTCTTATTACTCTGAAAAATGTTTCTCGGTGATGAATGGTTGTTTTGCCAAGATTAACATTTGTATGTTCTAAACGTACACTGACAGCTGGTAAGGGAAGGAAACATATCCGAAATGTGGTCCAGGCAGGAAAAGAGCCTTTAGGTGACAGTTTGCCCTAGGAAATTAAGAGCTTGTAATTCCAAAGTGGGTCAACTTTGCATCCTATGTGAGCATGTTCAAAGGCTACCTTCCCACCCCCACCCTCTGCTTAATCTACTTATTCAGCCTGGTCAAAGTGGGTGAGGAGGGGAAGAGCCCGCACTGAAGGCCAATTAGGTTTGACAATTTGTAACCGATTCTAGTGTGGCTTATATTATTTGTATTTTATCACTAAATTTTCTTTAAAATCAGTTGACTGGACATAGTGGCTCCAGCCTGTCACCCCAGCTACTTGGGAAGTAGTCCAGGCTGTCCTCCAACTCAAGATCTTCCTGCCTCAGCCTCTAGAGTACTAGAATTACAGGCATGTGCCACCACGCCCAGCACTTTGGATGCTATTAAATATATCTAGGGATATATATATATACCTAATATATCTAGGGATACTAATGATAGCCCCCTCCTATACATTCTGCTGATGACAGAAAAAGATGTTTTATTTTAAGGTTCCCCTTAAATGTCTGGTGGTTTGGGGTGCTTGATGAGGATTAAGAGGTAGGGAAGTTAGGAGCTATTTTGAGCCGGGCCAATCACTCATTCCTCTGATCCTAACTACTCAAGAGGTTTTGGAGCCAGCCTGGGAAAACAAATCTGAGTGACCCTTATATCTCCAGTCACTCAGCAAAAGCTAGAAATGGAGGCATGGTTCTGGTGGTAAAGTGCCAGCCATGACCAGAAAGTCAAGTGTGAGTGTGAAGACCAGAGACCAAGCCCCAGTACCACCCAAAAATGAAGAAAGGAGAAAGGAGGAGGAGGAAGAAGAAAGGAGGGGTGGGGAATCATTTGCATCCTGGTGAGCAGCTGTAGGAAGTTCTCTTTGAAGAGGCTCTATGTCCAAGATGGAATCTTTGTTTCATGATCTAGTCCAGTTCTGCAGAGAAGACTTCCAGCCTCTTGTTTGATGGTATTTTTTTTTTACATGTCTTGAAATGGGTTGGAAAAGATGGCCTGAGAGCCTCCGGTGGCTGTTGTAAATTCCTTCCTTTCTAAGTAGGAAATATAGTCCTTCAGCTTTGCCTACCATCTCCAGGTCCTGAACCAATGGACTGGCTTGCCCATGCACAGTTCTTGACGGGTTACACAACAGACAGGCTAAAGCCCTTTTGCTGATAACTAAACTTACAATAATGAAAGAAAACATACTTTGCCTAATTACTGTGGAAGACAAGAGCCAGGTGATATTAAATAGGGAGTCAGGCAGGAGACTCTCATCTTCCAGTGCCTTGTTCATCACTTTCAGAGGCACCTGATGTCCCCTTTTCCAGCATTTTGGGGTCTCTACTGTGTGAACCAGCTTACATAGTGGTTCTCTTATTTCTCACTTAGGTATACCTTCCTGTAATACTCAGCCTATCCCCACTGATTCCTAGTCATCTCCTCTTCCTCTCTTTGTTCCTGTAGGCATACAGTTGTTCAAGAATCATTTTCATAGGGCTTGGGATGGGAGAAAATCTACATGCATATACTCAACTTCCCATATTTTCAACACAGTCTCTGTTACATTGTACTAGGATGGCTTTCTTGTGATTCTGACTCAATGTAACAACTGTGCTACATTTGTTTGTGCAAGGACTAGAATCTTCAATGGATCCTCCAAGGACAAGTCTTTCTTTCTCTGATGATTCTTTAGTTGATTTTGGCTGGTACTGGAGCTTGAACTCTGGGCCTGGGAGCTGTCTCTGTGCATTTGTGCTCAAGGCTAGTGCTTTACCACTTACTTGAGCCATTGCTCTACTTCCAGCTTTCTGTAGTTTTAGTAGAGATAAGATTCTCGTAGACTTTCCTACCCAGGCTGGCTTCAAACTATGATCATCAGATCTCAGCCACCTGCACCTGGCCTCTGACGATTCTTAGGAATGGGACTCACCCACTCCTGGCGTGCATGCATCCCGACGTTGTGCACATGCAGGAACAAATTTCAAAAATCACTCTGGATCATCTAATCACATGAAGACAAACAGTGTTTAAGATGAGTCATACTGTCTTTTTCATTTTGTGTTTTTGAGATGGGGGTCTCATTATATAGTCAAGACCTAGCCTTGAACTCACACATTTTCCTGCCTCAGCCTCCTGTGTGCTAGGATTATAGGCATGTGCCACCATGGTCAGCTTATATTCTTGTCTTTTATCCTTGTGTGTATTTGTCTATGTCACATCAAGTCTAGTCAGTCTTAGCAGGGCTGATATGGTCTAATGAAGAGACCTTTGGGAACCCTGATCCTTGTCCAGGTTTTGAATGATGTTCCTTTGAGAGGTTCTACAACTGTCATCCCTCTTGAAACCAAAGAGAAAGTAATCTGTGTTTTTGTAATTTTTCAGAATTTCAGAATTTGAAAAGAAAGCAGATGATCATTCTGATATTGAGACCCAGACAGAGGAGAACACAGAAAAAGTGAATGAAGAGGAGACAGGCACAAAGACTGTGGGTACTAAGATTCCACACCCTGGTAGACAGAGAGTACAGAAGCTGGATTCGGGTTTTGTCATGTGCTGCTTGTTTTAGAATTGTAGAAATGGTATTCATGTTAATATTCTCTATTTATTTTATTTTTTTTTTGCCAGTCCTGGGCCTTCAACTCAGGGCCTGAGCACTGTCCCTGGCTTCTTTTTGCTCAAGGCTAGCACTCTGCGACTTGAGCCACAGCGCCACTTCTGGCCGTTTTCTTTATATGTGGTGCTGGGGAATCGAACCCAGGGCTTCATGTATACAAGGCAAGCACTAGGCCATATTCCCAGCCCCAATATTCTCTATTTTTTTTCTTATTCCCTTACTGTGAGTTTGAACTTCACTCTATGTCCATCATAATGAGATATATCTTATCTATATAAAAAAAAAATCATTCCTACATCTTTTCTGGACTGATTGCATCTCCTAAATCCTTAAGTAAACTTTAAACACACTAAATGGAAAAGGAGTTAGGATTATTTTCTAATAAGATCATTTTGAGGATATGACTCCGAAATTTGTAGAATTGAAAGATCTTGGTTCTATCTAGTACTGCTAGGAAAATTGGCATAAAAATAGCATAAAAAGTTGGCATAAATATATATTGAGTGTTGTATGGCAACTTAGTCAGGCACTTTAACCTGCACAGTTTTAGCTCAGGGAAAGTTAACAAAGCCAGCAACTTTGAAGAGCCCACAGGATAGGCACTTACATGAAATACTCATTTTAGCTAATTAACTTCTTTAACAATACATTAAATGTCTACCATTTGTTTTTGTTGGTTTGCTTTTGTTTTTGTTTTCTTTTGAGATGGGGTCTTTTTAAGTAGCCAGGGCTGGGAAACTTTGTCTTCTTGCTTCAGCCTCTGGCAGCTGGGATTACAACTGTGGACCACTCTCCCCAGCTCTGAGTCTCCTGTTTTTAACACAATGGAGAACATTTAGAAAACAAAGATGAGCTGCACACGGTGGTAGATTCCTGTCATGTCAGCACTCAGGAGACTGAGGCAGGAGGATCCTCAGGTTGAGGCTAACCGACGCTAGGTAGTGAGTTCCAGAGCACCCTGAGTTACTGGCTATTTTTTCAGACCATTTCAAAAATAAAAAAAATAGAAAAAAGTAAAAGGAAAAAGATGAAGTGGCCATCAGTGTATAACAGGACCCTACTGATTAAAACTAATTGAACAACTGATAATAAAGAACTAATGAAACTGCTGACATTATGAAATTCATTTCCAAATTGGAGAGTTGCCAAAATAGTTGAGACTATTTTATTTATTTTTAACTTGTATTTATTAAACTATGAAATTATGAAACTAATAAATTTTCAAGGCAATAGGATAGTCTATGCAAGCCCACTCACCAGAAAAATATACTTTCACACCTGTGTCTCCTGGGATCACTGAGGCATGGAGAGAGTGAGGTAGAAGAGTGACCAAGTCAGGATCACAAGTGTGCCCAGACTAGACTGATCAGCCCATTAGGAAACAGAATTGTATCCAAAAACATTCCTTTCACCCAGATATCTGGGATTAGCAAGTGTCAAAATTGACTCGGTTCCCCCAATCAGAATTAACTGGATATGAGTGGTTTGGGCTTTTCCCAGAGATTTACTCATCTGCTGATGATAACCACAGTTGACTGTTGGGCCTTTCCTGTGTGACAGGTTGGCTGTGAAGTACAAACCTTGAACCTTCAGATGACCTCCCTGTTTAGGGAGCTTCAAGAAGCTCATACAAAACTCAGTGAAGCCGAGCTCATGAAGAAGAGACTTCAAGAAAAGTAAGAACGAGAGGTTCCTTTAATCCTCCTTTGAAAATATTTATTTTTTCATAAAGCATGTGTTCATGTGTAAAAACACACCAACCTAGCAAGTGCAAGGCCCTGAGTTCAGCCCAAGACCCCTTGTTTCTGTGCTGACTAAAAGAAAAAGAAAGACCTAAGTCAAATGTAAATTCAGAAAGCACTAAGGTGTTTTCATGGTGAAGGATACATATGAAGTAATATACTGGTTTGTTTGGGTTTTTTCTTGGGAGGGGGGTCGGTCTTGAGGCTTGAACTCTGGGCCTTGGAGATGACTCAGAGCTCTTCAGCTCCAGACTAGCACTCTACCACTTGAGTCACAGCACCACTTCTGTTTTCTGGTGGTTAATTGGAGATAAGAATCTCATGGATTTTCCTGCCCAGGCTGGCTTTGAACCACGGTTCTCAGATCTCAGCCTCCTGAGTAGCTGGAATTAAGGCATGAGTAATATGCTGTGTTACAGGCTATAATATCAGAATAGGGACCACAGGGAACTTAGATCTAGTATGTGTCCCAACTTGTGTGCCACTTCAGAGCTGCAAGCTAGATTTCCTGTGAGTGATCAGCTGCCAATGTTAATGGAACAAGTGTAAAAGAAAGCTAGAAAGAACATAGAGGAGTTAAATGAGGTACATTTAGAAAAAAAAAATGTCTGGGTTTTTTAATTATTAAAGCTAACATATATATTGTGAATTTTCCATTTGTTTATTTCTCTTGATTTAGGAAGTTATCCAAGTTGGGCATGGTAGTCCATACCCACAATCCCAAACACCTTGAATTTGAGGCTAGCCTGAGCCTACATACTGAAACCTTCTCTCACAAGAGAAAAAAAATTAAAAATACCCAAAGCCTTTGAGTTCACTGGCAAACGTATTTCCAGCCTGGTGTGTTGATGTATGTTTTCTTGGGGTTAAACTTCCCATCACTTTACCATGGGATAACTGGTATAACACAGTGCTCAAAGGGAAGGACTTGGGACAAAGGATCTAGATTTGAAATGCTGGTTTAACAGCTGATCTGTGGTTGTGGCTGTACCTTGGACATTGTATATTGATTACATATTGATTATCTTTTCCAAAATTCAGTGTTGTCATTTGTAAATTGTCATACTTTCTAGACATACTTAAATAATAAGTGAGGTATTTGATATACTTGGTATTAATACCTGGCACATAATTCTATCCTATAAATGCTATTAAAATTCTCAACCTGATCATTAACAGATCTTAGGGGGGCTTCCTTTCACCTCACTGAATTTTTGTCAGAAGTCCAAGTCTTTGTGTCTGATAGAATTTTTCAAATATAAAAGGTACCCAAGGATCTATGTTATCTGTCTACATTTTTCTTCATCAATCTCAGCGCTCTAAAATTCTCCATATTTTATGAAATCTTACAATTTGTGCAAAAGCAGCTAAAAAGTGAAATCTTTATCTTAGGTGTCAGGCCCTTGAAAGGAAATATTCAACAACCCCACTGGAGCTGAATGAACATCAAGAGCTCGTTTATAACAACAAGAAGTTAGAACTCCAAGTGGAGAGCATGCGCTCAGAAATAAAAATGGAGCAAGCTAAGACAGAAGACGAAAAGTAAGTTTTCCCTGGTGGAATGGAATAGCTTTGTAAATACAGGTTGAGTTGGATTCAAGGAGTAAATTCATTTTTTTTATTTTAGAGAATTCTAAGATACTGTATCTTTGGAAGAATAAAAACTTTAAACATTACCAAAATTTTTTTTCAACTTTTTTATTTGTTCATTTCTTGCATTTGAAGTGCTCTTCGATGACATCCTTGGCCTGAGACTCTTTGCCATAGTCCTTAACCACACACTACTGCAACCAACAACTTTACGGGGTTTTTCCTCTTGATCTATTTTGCAGAGGCCTACCCACTCCCCTAGTTTTTTGTTGTCATCGAGCTTAATAAGGTTGATTTGGTGCTCAGCACAAAGGGCCTCCGCCAACTTGACAGACATGGGCTCATTGCAGTTGGATGCAAGCACACACAGATGTGCTTGGCGCTTGTCTAAGGCTTTGGCAGCTTCACAGATTCCACGTGCTAGGCCGTCGTGGATGAGGGTGGTCTTCAGCACCTCTTGTAAAGCTGTATTAACGTCCATTACACCTCCAGCAGCAATGCCTTCCTCGGCCATGGTAGTGGATTACGGGTGAAGCTGAATCTTGAGCGCACCGGAGCCTCTGCCTCCACGCGGCTTGGCGGGGGCAGGGAAAGAGCAACTACCAAAATTTTATAAAAATGATTTGTAGTCTTTTTTCCCATTACTTTCTTTGAGTATAAGAAAATGCTAGAAGCTGGTGCTAGAAGGATTTTGCTGTCTTAAGTTTTCAGATGATTAGGAGAAAAAATTATAAATTTCTGTGGTATTTTTTTCAAGGTTCCTTTTTTAAATATCTTTTTTAATAGGTCCAAGTTAGCTCTCCTGCAGTCAACATACAGCCAACTTCTTCAAGACTATGATAATGCGTTGATAGCAATTGAGCAGCTAACAGAAAGAGAGGTATTTATTTAAAAAAATAATCCCTGAAGCCCAGTGGGGAATGGAAACAATGGAACATTTTATATATTAAAAAATCGCATGAGTCCTCAAGTCTGGTTTCAAAGTTGCTTTGCAATTAATTTGTCCTTTTTGTTGTTCCTTTGGTTGTGGGGCCTGGGCGCTGGTCTTTGAGCTCTTTTTTTTTTTTTTTTGTCCTGGGGCTTGGACTCAGGGCCTGAACACTGTCCCTGGCTTCTTTTTGCTCAAGGCTAGCACTCTGCCACTTGAGCCACAGCGCCACTTCTGGCCATTTTCTGTATATGTGGTGCTGGGGAATCGAACCCAGGGCCTCATGTGTATGGGGCAAGCACTCTTGCCACTAGGCCATACCCCTAGCCCCCCTGAGCTCTTTTTTTACTCAAGGCTAGTGCTCTACTACTTTACGTTACAGCTCTGCCTCCAGTTTTTGAGTGGTTAATTGGAAATAAGAGACTTGTGGGGACTTTCTGCCTGGGTTGGCTTTGAACTGTGATCCTCAGATCTCTGCTTCCTGAGTAGCTACAATTACAGGTGTGGGCCACCAGGGTCTGGCCAATTTATTGATTTCTATGTAAAAATAACTTTTCTTGTTCCACATATGCACAGGTGCTTTGTGAACAGAGCTCATGCTAATGGACTGCAGTCAGGGATAGCCTTTGCTGGTTCTCAGGGTAGGTTGTTAGGAGGGCTAGGAGCTTGGACTCCCGTGTCCATAGTGAATAATGCACGGTGAGACATCTGGGTAGGGCCAGAGTGGCCATCTGCTGTATGCAATTGTTCAAGGCCAGCTTCCTGCTGGTAATGAACTTGAGACCCTGGATGTATCAGCCTGTGATTTAAATGAGTTGTGATGGTGTGATAATTTACAGATTATGGAAGCTCTGAGTTAGAAAAGATCTTTGCTTTCTATCCTCATAAAGACATTCTTTGGGGTTTTTTTTAGTAGAATATTTTTTTCTCTCTAGGTTTTTCTCTAGATTTTAAATTTAAATATTTCACAAAGTAAGAATAACATTGATAAATATCTATGAATCACCTCATCAAGGCCAGGGATTTTACTGTTTGCCAATTTCAGTGTTATATTTTAAACTTGCCATTTTGAACTTGGAAATTATTATGTGTAAGTCATAATTACATGAGTAGAAATCTGAGTAAGTTACCACTTCTAATTAACTAATATTTGAGCTATTAGATCTAAGAAGTTGAAAAAGAAACCTAGACCTGATACTTTACTAAAATAGGCTGCATTATTTCACAACCATTTCTGGAATAATACCCTGGTTCCTTTTTTGTTTGTTGGCTTGCTTTGTTTTAGGTGGTCCTGGGATTGAACCCAGGATCTCATGCATGCTAGGCAAGGTTCTCCCATTCAAGCCAAACTACCCATCTTTTGAAATTTGTTTTTGATATCTTTGGTGAGGTTAAACCTGGAACTTAGATCTTCCTGCCTTCACCTCTTGAGGAACAGGGTTTACAGGGGTGTGTCATGCACTGGCTTAACATTGTCTCTTTCAGTCAGACAAAGTGGACAAGGTACTGCTGCAGGAATTAAATGAGAAACTAGGTCTAGCCGAAAGGGCACTGGCTTCCAAGCAGCTTCAGATGGATGAGATGAAGCAGATCATTGCCAAGCAGGAGGAGGACCTGGAAACCATGGCTGTCCTCCGGGCTCAGGTAAGAGATGTTCTAGAACCCAAGCCAAGTGAAGTCAGCTGCTGTTCGGTTCTCAAATGCAAATGTGTTTAAGCAAACATGGACTCTGACTGACATATATACATACATACATACATACATATATATATATATATATAATCCTTCCACTAATGCATTTGATTTTTTTTTGTTAAGTTGAAACATGGCGGATGCAAAAAAGTTTTAAGCACACACCTTGGTGAAGTTTATGTTTCACAATTCATAAGTTCCACGTTATGGCATTGTGGCCGACCTTGCCATGACATTGCTATGCATGCCTGCTGTCCATGTGTTCTGATTCTGTCAGCTACATGCCTAAGATAGTGCTGCTTCCCATGCCATGCAGGCTGCCTGGTTCAGTAGGGAAACAAGTTCCAAACCAAGGATGCTTCTACCAGCAGAGGGCTACCAACACTTGGTTGGTCATTTTAATTTTAACCATTCTGTTAAACTTGAAAAAGTATTTATAACCTCCTCAATCATCAGTGAAATGCAGATTAACTACATTATGTACTGTGTATCTCCTACTTGCATGTAGTTGGAGAGCTGTGGTTGTTACGCTGGTCCCTTGCAGGACCCACTGAGGAGTAGCCCTCATTCACAAGGCCTGTCTCAGGATGCAGCACTCTCTCTCACTCAACAAGTGGGTAGCAGGGAGCCTGCAGCCATCTCCAAGGTGACTCCCGTGCCTTTGTCCTCTAACAGATGGAAGTGTACTGCTCAGATTTCCATGCTGAGCGAGCAGCAAGGGAGAAGATCCATGAAGAGAAGGAGCAACTGGCATTGCAGCTGGCAATTTTGCTGAAAGAAAATAATGCTTTTGAAGATGGAAGCAGGTAAGCAAAGTAAGAGGGAGGCTTGGGCTCGGCCCCTCCCTGCAGTGGAGGTGGGGGTGGGCTGTAGAGGGGGCGCCCTGTCAAAGCTGTTTAGTTTGAGCTTGAAAATCATTTAGCCTGCACATCACTTGTGCCTACACCACAATTACCTTAAACAAAACTGGACAGAACACTCTGAGAAATAAGATTTAAAATAAGCTGTGAAAGACTAACACCGAGCTACTCAGGAGGCTGAGATCTGAGGATCATAGGTTTGAAGCTATCTTAGGCTGGAAAATCTGTGAGACTTTAATCTCTGATTAAATACAATAAAGCCAGAAGTGGAGCAGTAGCTCAAGTGGCAGGAAGCTAGCTTTGAGCAAAAATGCTGAGGGACAGCAGCTAGACCCTGAGTTCAAGTCCCCTGACCTACAATTAAAAAAAAAAACACAGAGGATAAAATAACACATAATATGTACCTTGTTTGGTATTGGCTAATTTTATATGGAATTTAATTTTTTATTAAAGGATAAAAAGAAGTCGTAGTAAGTTAGTTTCTCGTTCCCCACCATTCATTTCCCGGTGCACCAGGAATTCGGTGGGTGACCATCTCTATCCTATACATACACCTGTGTAACGTCTTTAAACAAGATAATACCGAACTCTCTAATGAGACCACTGCATGTACTGTTGTACAACTTGATTTATTTAACATTGCAACTTGAAACTGTTGACATATATAATTACTGTCTCTTGATATAGAACTATGCCTATTTTCTCTAATCCATTCCCCTACCAGTTCAGTGGTTTAACTGATTTTTAAAAATGAAATGAGTCTTGGGCTGAGAATGTGGCTTGGTGGTAGAGTGCTTGTGTAGCATGCATGAAGTCCTGGGTTCAATTCTTCAGTACTGCATAAACAGAAAAGGCAAGAAGTGGTGCTGTGGCTCAAGTGGTAGAATGGTGGCCTTGAACAAAAGAAGCTCAGGGACAGTGGCCAGGCCCTGAGTTCAAGCCCCAGGACTAACAAAAAGAACAAAAGAAAAATGAGTCTCAAGTTCTGGCTTTTTTGTTGGTGATGCTGGTGGTAGGGCTTGAACTCAGAGCCTGAGTGTTGTCCCTCAGCTGTTTTGCTCCAGCACTTTGAGCCACAGCTCCACTTCCAGTTTTCTGGTGGTTAATTGGAGATGAGTGTCTCATGAGTTTCCTGCCCAGGCTGGCTTTGAAACTCGATCCTCAGATCTCAAGCGTCTTGAGAAGTTAGGATTACAGGTGTGCAGTGGAGCTCTGAATTTCATGAACCTTAGTGTTGTGGTTACATGCTGGTGGTTTTTTTCATAGTGTTTACTGCGTGCTAACAGAGCCACTTGTCAGGGTTGTAGGACATCATACACTGTGTTGTTTTTCACCCCAGTAGGCAGTCCTTGATGGAAATGCAGAGTCGGCATGGAGCAAGAACAAGTGACTCTGACCAGCAGGCCTACCTTGTTCAAAGAGGTGAGTCACTCTAGGAAATAACACAATCTCACAGAGAAGATGCTCAAAACCAGTTCCCTCACACATAGGATGGATGCTTATGTCACACTACCAAAAGTATAGAGCCCTGATTGTCCCATACTCCAGTCTCTGTCACTTACTTCCTTGCTAAGGCTTCATCCGCTAGGTAAGGGCTGCTCTCTGAGTCAGCCCCTTCCACTCATCCTAAGCCTCTACCTGAATATATTTATGCACCGTTTTCCATAGACACTCTTCCCTTATGCATATTCTTGTCTTCTTGTAGTTGCCTCCCATGGAACTCTCTGCCCATCTGTAGAACCCATTTCAAATTCCGTCTCTATAAGTGTCCCTCCTGAACCTCCAAAGCAATTGATTTCTCTGTAGGTTGGTGTGTTTAAAAACTCACACGAAGAGCCTCACACAGTGCCTGGGCCTGGTGTTTGCACATAATGTTCACACTTACTGAGAGTTTACTAGGTGTAGGCTCTGTGTGGGTCTCTTATCTCTGCTACTCGCTGAAGTTTCAAAACTTCCATGAGGTCCATGAGGTTCATAACCACTTCTTACAGATGACAACTGAAGTTTGACATGGTCAAGTAGCTCAGATCCTAAGATTAGTACAGGCACTTACTATGGTACTGCATGTAAGTGCTCAACTTAGGCCTGTATATATCCAGATCTTCAGTTCCTAAAAGACTATGGCAGTTTATGGTGCAAGGGCTGGGAATATGGCCTAGTGGCAAAGTGCTTGCCTCAGATACATGAAGCCCTGTGTTCGATTCCTCAGCACTACATATATGGAAAAAGCCAGAAAGTGGCGCTGTGTGTGGCTCAAGTGGTAGAGTGTTAGCCTTGAGCAAAATTAATCTAGGGACAGTGCTCAGGCCCTGAGTTTAAGTCCCAGGACTGGCAAGAAAGTTTTAATGTACTAATAATAAATCATTTATAGTATCATTTATAGTAAAGAATTGTTCTTGGTTTTAGATATGAAAAATAAAATTCAAAAATTAATGCCTAGCATAACTAGAAAATAAAGTTAATGGACACTTAACAAGAGTCTAGACTTATGATACCATCTTAAATTTCTTTTTTTTTTAATTCATTTATTCTTTTACTATTTATACAGTAGACTTTTTATTTGGCCTGAAATTCTCCAAATGTTATTCTTTTTTTGTTGTTGTTGTTCCCTAAACTAAGCTGCCATATACTCTAAGTAACATTCTCAGCTCTGATTTTTTTTTTTTTTTTTTGGTGCCAGTCTCTGGGCTTGGACTCAGGACCTGAGCACTGTTCCTGGCTTCTTTTTGCTCAAGGCTAGCACTCTGCCACTTGAGCCACAGCGCCACTTCTGGCCATTTTCTATATATGTGGTGCTATGGAATTGAACCCAGGGCTTCATGTATACGAGGCAAGCGCTCTTGCCACTAGGCCATATTCCCAGCCCCACCATCTTAAATTTCTTTTTAAAAAGAAAAGGAAAGCTGGACACACACAGGTGGCTCATACCTGTAGGCCTACCCAGGAGGCTGAGATCTGAGGATCATGGTTCGACCCAAGCAGGAAAGTCTGTGAAACTCTTATCTCCAATTAAGCACAAAAAGCCAGAAGTGGCAGCCTTGAATGAAAAAGCTAAGGGACAGCGCCCAGGACTTGAGTTCAAGCCCCAGTACTAGCACACATACAAAAAGTACTCTCCAGATGGAACTAAACATTTCCTTCTCTCATGACCAGGGGCTGAGGAGAGGAACTGGCAGCCACAGCAGCCACAGAGTATTCCAATTCATTCTTGCCCCAAATGTGGTGAAGTCCTACCTGACATAGACACGCTGCAGATTCATGTCATGGATTGCATCATTTAGAGGTTGCCATTCTCTCCCCTAACCCTCCCCACCCAGACTGCTGATAAACGTCAGTTTTTCTCCTCCAGGACTTGTACTTTTGACTCCTTGTGTGTTCTCTAATATTTTTTGCCTTGTGCTGTTTCTTTTAGGAGAAAAATTATCTCTTCTAAATAGAACACTGGATTTCCATTAATTCAGAAAATGGAATCCTCATCACAGCCTTCTGACAATAAAGTTGGTGTTTGCTATTTCTGTTTATGCGAATCACTGTTCTGTTCTCATGTGACAGCTCAAAGAGTCAGGTGGGAGAAGCTTTATGGATCAACTTAACACTCTTTGAGGGAGGCAGGGGAAATAGGTGATCATGGGTTAATCAGGAAAATGTCTGAGGTATTTTTAAGTACACCCAGTTAGAATGGATCTTTTGGGGCTGTTTGTGTTTCAGTGTTATGGTTGTAGCTCTTCATCTGAGCACTGAGCTTTTGGTTCATACTAGGGCAAGTGAACAAATTTGACACATGACAATGAGTTCACTGGTCTTCTTGGAACCAATCACAGTATTTAAAATTTCACTTTAGCCAGGCATCAGGGGATCACACCTGTAAATCCTACTCAGAAGGCTAAGATCTGATTATTGTAGAACAAAGCCAGCCCAGCCAAAGAAAATCTGAAAGACTGTTACCATCTACTGAACACCAAAAAGCCAGATGTGAAGCTGTAGCTCAAGGGTAGAGCGCCATCCTTGAGCAAAAAAGGGTAAAGGACAGTGCCCAGGCCCTGTCTGAGACACACAAAAATCATAATAAAAATCAAGTTTCTCTCAATTTATTATTTGTAGTTTCTCATCTAAATATTTACTGCTTTATATTTGAGAAAATAAACTGCTGTAGTATCCTGAGTAGAAAAGCAAACCAAATTGCTTCACATTTAAATTATTTGGGGAGCTTTCATATTTTGTTTAAATAAAAATATCCTGCAGGCCCAAACTCTGAAATAACAATGTGAATGGATGGAATTAGCCTGTGACTAAGTCATTTCTTTGCTGATGGGAAGGATTACAAATGGACTGGTTTAAATTAAGGCTGCTGAAGAGTTATCTGTATCCAACATCCACTGCAGTGTTACTCACAGTAGCTCCAATATGGAAGGCAACCTATGTGTCTGCCATCAGATGAGAAGCTAAAGAAGATGTGGTGTGCATACACAATGAAATACTATTCATTTAAGTGCTATTCACTTTTTTTAAAGGAGGAAAATCCTATCATGGGTCATAGTACTGATGAACCTGGGGAACTCATCATGTTAAGTAAAATAAAGGAGACACAGCACAATACCACCACAGGATCTTACTTAAATGTGAAATGTGGAAAAGGTGAACTCGTACAGTCTGGGGGCTGCTAGCTGTGCATGGGGATGAGTAGGGAAAAGGGTCCAGAGTTCCAATAGGAAAAACAAAAAATGATGACTGAATTAATGTATTTTTTAAATTAAGGCTGTTTTAAGGGCATTGCTTAGTAGTAAATTCATCAAGTATGCATGTCTTGTCTCAATTATTCAGTGTGATCTCTCTTTTACTTATTTGTATGAGACTGGGACTCCACCTGGCTGACACTTGCTTTCAAAGCTCCTTGGCTGGTGCTCCAACCCTGTGTAATATCTCTTCAACAGCCTTGTTTTACGTTACCAGTTAACTATAAAACATAGGAATTTTGGGCTGGGAATATGGCCTAGTGGCAAGAGTGCTTGCCTAGTATACATGAAGCCCTGGGTTCCACATATATAGAAAATGGCCAGAAGTGACGCTGTGGCTCAAGTGGCAGAGTGCTAGCCTTGAGCAAAAAGACAGTGCTCAGGCCCTGAGTTCAAGCCCCAGGACTGGCAAAAAAAAAAAAAAAAATCTAACCGAAAACAGGAATTTTGTGCATATGGGGTGAAAACACATCGCATGACATGTTTGGCTTTTCACTGCTGTGACACAATACCTGTCAGAACAACTGAAAAGGAAGATTTTGGCTCATGATTTCAGGGGTTTTGATTCATTGTGGTAGGGAAAGGCATGGCAGAGCTCATCAGCCTACATCATATTGGAAGGGAGTTGGAAGGAGGGAGATGGAGAGGATGAGAAGATATGAATCTCTGTTCTCTGCTTTTTTAGGTTGGAGAGGTAAGACATTAATATTCAATTTAACAGTAAAAAAGTGTGGTCCTTAAAAATGTTTATAACCGGGCTGGGAATATGGCCTAGTGGTAGTGCGCTCGCCTCGTATACATGAAGCCCTGTGTTCGATTCCCTAGCACCACATATGTAGAAAACGGCCAGAAGTGGCGCTGTGGCTCAAGTGGCAGAGTGCTAGCCATGAGCAAAAAGAAGCCAGGGACAGTGCTCAGGCCCTGAGCCCAAGGCCCAGGACTGGTACCAAAAAAAAAAAATGTTTATGACCTTTTGCCCAATAGTTTTACTCTTGGGAATACACTAAAAGAAAATAAGGATACTAAAAACAAGTTGAGATTGGAATCAGGGTTTGAAGCCAGCCCTGGCCAAAAAAAAAATTAAAAAAAAATCTGTGAAACTCTTACCTGTAACCAGCTGGAAATTGAGCTCAAGTGGCTAGAGTGCCAGCCTTGAGTGGAAAAACTAAGGGATGGCTACTCAGGTCCTGAGTTCAAGTCCCAGTAAAGGCTCAAGCAATAGACACTTCTGCTTGGACATTTTTGAAATCATGTAGAAATCATGTAGAATTACGTATTATTGCACATTTGGAAACCATGATCTTCTGTACAAACACTATCTTTAGAATGTGAAGACACATGTCAGTTTTACAATAGAATATTCTTTGAAAAACAGTCTCTGAAGTGATTCTCAGCTGACAACGGGTTACGTTACAATTCTCGAGATATAATGGGCCACAAACTACTCTGAGAAGCTGGGGGGTGGAGGGGGGCGAGGGAGTCCATCTTTCCTTCATTGTCCCGACGCTGGAGCGATAGCTAGAGGTAAGTTAACATCCGAAGGTCGGAGTTAAAGGCAGATTTTTTTTTTCTTATTTCGAGTCCAAACACCTTGTTTGGACACTAGAAGAGAAGGAAGTGAGACGCTCGGCCCGCGCCAGGCCCGGGTCGGTCACTTACCCCACAGGAACCCGTGGGGTTGGGGGCGGCGGGCGGGGGGGGGGGCGGAGCGGAGTGGCGCCAGGTACGAGCCCGGGCGTCCGTGCCTCCACCTCCGGCAGTCAGTGCCTGGGAGCGCCGGGAACCCACGTCCCACCCTGACCGAAACACTGAGGAAGACCCGAATTCCCCAGCGCCAGGGGGATCCAGAACCCGGCTTTACCTAAAGGACCTCACAGATCACCGGCCGACGGTTCACTGGCCGTCAGCAAAGATGGCGCCCGATGACGTATGGCTCTGCGCCGGGCGATCCCGGAGCGCCGGCGTAGCCAATCAGTGCGGCCTTGCGGTCGCGTGTCTCTGACGTCAGAGGCAGGGCGGAGCCCGGTTGGAATTTTGGCGGGTTCCAGGGTAGGCTTGGGAGAGGAACCGGCCACCAGGTGAGAAGCACGGGCTTCGGGACCGTGGGCGACCCCGGCGTCTTGGTAGGACGCCCTGCAGAAGCCTCAGGACGGGAGGAGCCCTCCGTGGAAGACATCTGGAGCCGGGCGGCAGCGGGGCGGCTTCCAGGGCGTGCGGCGGGGAAGTCGCGGCGGGGTGCGGGCTGGAGAATTGCTGGGTCGACTATGTAAGAAACAGGGTTTGGAGGGCTTTTTCGTGGTGTGTGTGTGTATGTGTGTGTGTGTGCGTGCGCGCGCGCGCGCGGGTGCTGGAACTTGAACTCAGGACCTTGCACTCTCGCTCGGACTCTCCGCCTAACGTTGGCGCTCTTCCATTTGAGCTTCCTCTTCCGGCATTTTGCTGGTTAATTGGAGGTAAGAGGCTCAAAGCTCACGGGGTTGTCTGCCCGCGGTGGTTTCAAACTGTGATCCTCAGATCTCAGCCTCTAGAGCAGGAGGATAAGCGGGAACTACCGGCACCCGGCAGGGCTTTTTGTTTGTTTGTCTTTAAAGTAACTTTTTTTTAATGTTTGCCATCTGTTCTTATTTATTTCTGTGATGATCGCAGCTTGTGCAAATCCGAACATTTTCTTTCCGACTTGCACTTTAATGAGGATAAGAACAGATAGTGGACGGTACACAATAAAGTAGCAGAAGGAGGCTTACTCAGATTGGGTGGTCTGGAGAGGCCTAAAAAAAAAAAAAAAAAAAAAAGGAAAACGTGGTACAGACTGAAGGAGGACAAGCTTCCCATCAAAATCCAAACTTGAGCTGCGCGCCCGTGGCTCATGCCTGCAATCCCAGCCACTCAGGAGGCTGAGATCTGAGGTTCGTGGTTCCAAGCCAGCTGGGGCAGGAAAATCCATGAGACTTTTGTTTCCAATAGACTACCCAAAAGAACCCAGAAGTGGTGCTGAGGCTTCAAGTGGTAGAATGCTGGCCTTCAGCAAAAGAAGCTCTGGGACAGCACCCAAGCCCAGATTTCAAGTTCCAGTTACTGGGGGAGAAAAATCCAAACCTGAAAGCATCATGGTTGTTCTATAACCTCAAAGCAAACTACTAGCCTGGCTAGAGCATGATCCTGAAGTGGTAGTATTGAATAGATGGCCCCAGAGAAATAAAGAAGTAGAAACAGGCTGGCAGACTTTGTAAATTAGTAAGGAATTAACACTTAGAGAATACCATGATCTAATTTATGTTCCTAAAAGATTATCAAGGAAAGCAAAGATTACTGTTAACCATTGTATGGAGAGTAGATTGCAGGAGGCAGAAACCCAGATAGGAAGCTAATATAGTCATCCAGGCCAGAGATAATGGTGGTTTGTCCTAGGGTTTGGACAGTGATGTTGGAGAGAAATGAAGGATGGGAGCAATATTTTAGAGATAGAACTCATAGTGTTTGTCAAATAGCCGCAAATGAAGGCCAACAGGAGGACACAAATTTGTTGGAGAGGAAGGCTGGGCTTAGTTATAGAAATGACCCAGGACATCTTGTCCAACCTCAGGAGGTTCACACTCCAGCAGAATGCTCAGTGTGCACAGGATGGGGCCCATGGAAAGATTTGTTGAATAAATAAAAAGAAATCACCTAATTGGTATCCTAACATTAGACTCATCCAAGTCTCATATATCTGGTGGTACAGATAACTTAAATAACCTTGGCCTTTAAAAAAAAAATCACTTTCAATGAAAAAAGGAGGCTGCACAGAATAAGACTTTGTCTTATGCTGACTGTTCCTCTGTGTTTTGCTAACTAGAATTAAAATCCTAATGGGGGAATTAAATAGAATCACACAGTAAGCGTGACAGTTGTTTGGACAAAGCAGCATTAAAATTCTAAAAAAGAGTTAGTAGCCTTAAAAGTATGCAAAATACAGTGGAAAGCCACTTATTTGCTACGATGAAGGGCACTAGTGATGGGGGAGTGTGAGAAATGTCAGGTGAAGTCTGAGGTTAGAGCCCATCAAGTTTGTAAGGTTCTTGATTTGCTGGATATGTGTGTTGTGTGAAGAATCAAAGGTGACTCTTCTGATGTTGATTTCACACAGCCAAGATCCTAGATTATTCATCTCCTGGGCGCTTGGTCCTCCAAACTGATCACAACTGTTCTGGGCAACATGGATGGTAAGGCCTGCTTGTTTTCTTAATTTCTCTTTATTTAACAAAAAACTGCCAGGTTATCTGTGGACTTGTTAATTCATTCTGCCTCTAAAATAATGAAAAGGCTCCCCTACTCACAGGTATTTTTCCTGGTTCCAAAGAGAGAGTTTTCACTTGCGTAACTGAGTATCTTCGTTTTTAATTTTTAAATTTGATGAGGCAGGAGACAGTTGGAAATAGTGGAATGACATCCCTGGGAGGCTGAGAGGAACTGATCTGCTATATAAACAGAGGAACCAGCTATAAATAGTAGACTCTTTGTATCAGTTTTCAGAAGAAGGAAACCAACAAGATTATGTTCAGAGTTGGTGGTAAAATGTACAGAAGCTTATTGCTTGTATTTTTAATGTAAAATATAGACAAGATCATGTGCTTAAAGTTTGGTTTTGGGTGCTCATATTGAGGCTTGAACTCAGGGCCTAGGCTCTGCCCTTAAGTTTTTTTTGTCTACCTCTTGAGCCACAGCTTCCCTTTGGCTTTTTTGCTTACTCGCTGGAGATAGATAGGAGTCTCATGGATTTTTCTACCTAAGCTGGCTTTGAGCTTCTTGAGTAGCTAGGATTGTCAGAATGAATCACTGGCATCTAGCCATCTTTGGCGTAGAGTTCAAAAGGAGGAAGACATAGCTGGAGATGAAACAGTGTGAAGTTAAAAAAAAAAAAATGAGGACACAGTTTCAGGGAGGTAAAAAGATCTAGCCTGATGCCTGGCCCACCCTGGCAAATATTGGTCCCTTCTCAGCTCAGTGCCCTCTCAGAAGTGCCCAAAGGTCAAGAAAAATAGACACAATGAGAACAACTGGCATACCAGGCAAGACAGGGACATCTGTAGTTGAACCTGAACTGCCACGTCAGTGTTGAGGGTTTGAGTTATCTGTGCTTGCCATTAGCGCTTTTTCTCAGGTTGACTTCATTTCTCTCCTCTAGTGGAGGAAGATGATTTGGCTGTGCTCACAGCTCTGCTGGAGGAGAATAAGTCAGCCTCGGCTTGTCATTCAGAAGAGAATAACTCTCAGGCCCAGGAAGATGGTGAACTGGACGAATTTGATGAGCTTTTTGATGCTGATGGTGACGGTGAATCGTACACAGAAGAGGCTGGCGATGGAGATGTGGGGAGGACAGAAGACCAGAAGGAAAATCTGGCCACTCTCTTTGGCGATGTGGGGGACTTAACGGATGAAGATGTTCCTGCATCACCCTCCACTGAACACGGGGTCCTCGCTGCTCCTGCCCCCAGACAAGAGAAAACCAATGAGGAGTTGCAAGGTGCCTTTACCTCATACTTTCTCTAATTGCTTCATGACAAAGTAGACAAAGACCACTGACAGGGTCCGTCAAAATAGCTGCAAACTCAGGGTGTCAGGAAATAGATGTAAAAGACAAATGATCTGAGTTAGAGGACAGAGACATTTTTATTTATTTATTTATTTTTGTTTTGTTTTTGTTTTTGTTTTTTTGCCAGTCCTGGGCCTTGGACTCAGGGCCTGAGCACTGGTCCCTGGCTTCTTTGATTGCTCAAGGCTAGCACTCTGCACTTGAGCCACAGCGCCACTTCTGGTCATTTTCTATATATGTGGTGCTGGGGAATCGAACCCAGGGCTTCATGTATATGAGGCAAGCACTCTTGCCACTAGGCCATATTCCCAGCCCCAGAGACATTTTTAATCAATGCTCTCTTGGCTTTTTGGCTCAAGGCTGGTGCTCTACCGCTTCAGCCACACCTACATTTCTAGCTTTTTCCTGGTTAATTGGAGATAAGAATCACTCGGACTTTCCTGCCCATGCTGGCTTCAGACCGCAATCCTTAGATCTCGGCCACCTGAGTAGCTAGGATTATAGGTGAAAGCCACCAGCACTTGGTTTTGGTGTATTTTTCTTATTGTTATTATAAAGGTGATATACAGAGGGGTTACAGTTAACATAAGTCAGGTAATGAGTACATTTCTTTTGGGACATTGTCTATCTATCCCTCACTCTCTCCCAGTTATTCCTCCCCTTCCCCACCCACTAGTAGAACAGTTCATTTTCCATATAGTGTTTAGTGAGTGCCAGTGCTGCATTTGTTCCCCTTTGTCCCACCATTTCTGTGCCACCCCTTATCTTCCCGAAGACAGATAAACGAACAAACAAGACAAAAGGGAATGAAAACAAAAATGGCAACAAAGAAAAAAAAAAACACCTCTTGCTTCTATCTCCTGGAGCTCATTTCAATAAATATGATTTCATAAGGTCAGATGCACATAGCTTTTGTCCTATGTGATCCTCTCCTAAGAGTATCTTCCTTTAGTCTGTGTGAATGCCTAGAGACCTGTATAATTTGTCATGTCTCAATGTACTTTTTTTCTTTTACCATCCAGTGTGCTTACTTTTCTGTTGGCACATTCTAGTTATGAACAATGAAGGAAGCCATGCCACCTATGTTTCTTTGGGTCTTGCATACTTTGTGTATAATTTTTCCAAGTCTCCATTCCTTACGAATGGTACATAGCAATCTTCCTGGTGGATGAGTAGAATGATACTGTGTATATATACCATAATTTCTTTATTCCTTTGGCCACTAAGGGGCAGATTTTTAAGTTATAATAAAATTCAATGGTTGGCTGTTCCTTCTAATACAGGAGCCATCATTTGTTACATTGCTTATGTTATTTCTGTTACAAAAGAAATACAATCACTGCTTGACTTTAAAAATGTGTTACCCTAGATGTGCAGTGTCTGTCAGTTGTACCAATTCTTAATGTGCCTAGGTGTCAGAGGCCTGCTGACTGGAGATGGTGTGTTTCTCTGGAGAGCTCTAGAGAGGTGACTATATTGTGAGTCTCAGTTGCAAACAGGCAGGCAACAAGAGCATTACATCATTCTTGCCAGTACTCTTGAATCCGTGTATTTTCCTTTCCTAGATGAATTAAGGAAGTTGCAAGAACAAATGAAGTCCTTACAAGAACAACTCAAATCAGCATCAATTAAACAGCCTGCAAGTCCAGCCCTCCCTAAATCCTCCGGTAACTTGGCTGTCATCATAGCATCTCTGTGACTCAAGAATTGTAACATTGTTCTTTGCATCCAAAGCAGCTTCTGTGCCTGTTCCTAAACTGGCTTTCCCTATTTCTTTTACTTTCAATCAAGGAAAGTGTCCCCGGCCCCCTCTGAAGGAGAAGAAAGTTCAGCGGATTCAAGAGTCCCCATGCTTCTCAGCAGAGCTCGATGCCCCTGCCCCACCCCGAACCAAGCGTCTGGCTCGGACACCAAAGGCTGCTACAGGTGAGGTTCTGAGGCCTCTAGTTGGTACCACTCTGGCTCTATTTAAAATCTATTTGGGGGCTGGGATGTAGCTCAGTGTCAAAGCGCTTGCCTAGCAAGTACAACGTCCTGGGTTCGATCCTCAGTACCAAAATAAAAAAATCTATTTGGGTGCTGCCTTGTGTATGCGCGCCCGTGCAGGCAGGCAGTCTGGACTGTCCTAGCTCCCTAATGGAAAAAGTCATTTTCTTAGAAGTAGGGCCATAAGAAATGCTTTGGGCTTATTCCCCATGTCAGAGTACTTAAAATATCCTTAGAGCCACAGTAGGTATTGTCTGTACAAGTAACAGGTTGATCATAGTCATTTAGCTTTACTTCGTCCATAGTTAATAGAACCTTGAATTGAGTTTTCAGGCTGGCAATCTGGAGATTCAACCTTAGGCTTGTGAGAATAAGGCACATAGGCCCTTATAAAGTGGATATTTTATTTGAAGCCAGGTTATATTAAGCCAAAAGGACCATTCTGTACAGGGGCAAAAACCTTCTACTCCAGAATAGTGTTCAAAGTAAACCTTATTCCAGCATGCCCATAGGTGCTCATAAGACAGAAGTGGAAACAGTGCGTAAGCTCAAGTATTGTTTTCTATGCACATTCCCTCAGTTTACCTAAGATAATTGCTCCTCCAAAGACCTAATGCAGAGTGATGAGGAAAGAGCCTAGTAAAGCAGCAGTTTAGACACAACATTTGAGTAGCTTTGGGCCAGCTCTTGTCTACATGGTAAGAGAGCTGCCCTCCTGGACGGTGGACATGAATTGAGCATTTGCTTTGTCCAGTTACAAATAAGTTTCTGTACCTTGAGACCTTTATCATTAGGTGTTTCATTACTGTGGTTTTGAGCACATGGACATGGTTTCTGAGTTCTAAAGTTCTTGGGATGTCCTGACCCTTAGCTCAGGACCAGTGATCCAAAGTCCCTCTGAGGGTAAACAACACAGTCTTACATAAGAATGACTGTGCCAAGACTTTCTGACCTTTTGGAGCATTAGATCACTTCTCTTTTTACTTTATTTATTTATTGTTATTATAAGGGTGATGCACAGAGAGATTACACTTACACAGTCAGGTAATAAATACATTTCTTCACTCTCTCTGAGTTTCTCCTTCCCAGCCCCACCCACAAGTTATATACTTCATTTTCCACAGATGTCTAATAAGTACCACTGCTGCATTTGTTTGCCCTTTGTCTCCCTCCATTTCTGTGCTTTCCCGTTATCCTCCCAAAGACAGATGGGTGGAAAAACAAGACAAAAAGAAAACAAAAACCAGCAACAAAGGACAAAACCTCTTGTTTCCATTTCCTAGAGTTCATTTTGATAAATATTGGGCTGGGAATATGGCCTAGTGGTAAAGTGCTTGCCTTGTATATATGAAGCCCAGGGTTCGATTCCTCAGCACCACATATATAGAAAAAGCCGAAAGTGGCGCTGTGGCACAAGTGCTAGCCTTGAGCAAAAAAGAAGCCAGGGACAGTTCTCAGGCCCTGAGTTCAAGGCCCAGGACTGGCAAAAAACAAAACAGAACATTTTGATAAATATTGTTTTATACGATCAGATGCCTTTCTGTTCCTCTCTTAAGAGTATATGTCCCAGGGGCTGGGGATATAGCCTAGTGGCAAGAGTGTCTGCCTCAGATACAGGAGGCCCTAGGTTCGATTCCCCAGCACCACATATACAGAAAACGGCCAGAAGCGGCGCTGTGGCTCAAGTGGCAGAGTGCTAGCCTTGAGCGGGAAGAAGCCAGGGACAGTGCTCAGGCCCTGAGTCCAAGGCCCAGGACTGGCCAAAAAAAAAAAAAAAAAAGAGTATATGTCCCAATGTATTTTAGATCTAACTTCTGCATATGAGAGAAAACATGTGCCGTTTGTGTCTGAGCTTGGCTTACCTCATTTAACATGGTTTGTTGTAGGTCTATCTATTTCCCTATAAATGACATAATCTTATTTCTGATGGCTCTGTAAAATTCCATTGTGACAGGTACTGTATTTTTTGGATCCACTCATCTATTTTAGAGCATCTGGACTGTTTCATATAGCCACTCCGAAAATATGAAGATTAAACCACATCAGGAATATTTAATGTATTCATTGGTCGGGAAAACACCCTGGTCCCCTCCCTAAAGAAGGTGGAATGGAAAGGAAAACAATGAAATAGGAAAGAAAGAAGAAAAAAGAATTGGCTTTGAGTGTTTCCAAGGGAGAATTTGGTGTATGCACAAAATCTCTCAAAGTACAAAGCCATGCTGGGAATATGGCCTAGTGGTAGAGTGCTTGCCTCTCAAAGTAAGAGGCCATGAGATGGGCGCTAGTGGCTCATGCCCATAATCCTAGCTACTCAGGAGGCTGAGATCTGAGGAAGGCATTTCAAAGCCAGCCTGTGCAGGAAAGTCTGTAAGATTCTTATTTCCAATAAACTACTCAGAAAAGGCTGGAAGTGGTGCAGTGGCTCAAGTGGTAGAGCATGAGCCTTGAGTACAAAGAGGCTCAAGGGCAGCACCCTGAGGACTGGCAAAGCCATGCTGGCAAAGCAAGCCATGCTTACATGCAATGAAAATCTGCAAATGTCACTGCATTTAGAATGGCTGCTACAGTAGGCCCAATTACAAAGTCTTCTGTAAATGTAAGGTAGACATGTTCTTCCTTAATAGTACGAGTCCCATTTGAAGTGGCGGGTGGCTGCCTGTCACTGATGGCTTCTGCTCGAGTGGATAGCACTGATAGAAAACACTTCCGTCGGACCACTGGAGACTGATGTGGGCTACCTGTGTTCCCTCAAATTTTAGTGACTGTATGCATTGCTTCAAAGAATGCTGTAAGCAGATTTCATGCTGATCTAAATTCTAAATTAATTTTCTAGAGTCCCAAAGCTCATCTTTAAAGATGACAGTTACTCCCCCTGAACCACTACAAACTATTCCTGGGAACAAACCTAGTCAGATGACCAGAGAGCCGAGCTCGAGCTCGGCTGTCTCCAGGAGTTCAGCTGTCTCCAGGAGTTCCGGGGAACCAGCTCCACCTGTGTCTGTGGAAGCCTTCTCCGGTCTGCGGCTCAGGTCAGTAGCTGTGTCAGCTCTCCGTCCCTCCATACCACTAGATGGCACTTCCTACTCAGAAGATGGAGTCTTTTATAAGCAGTGTGCCTGGGTAGCAGATCCACAGAAGATCAAGAGCTCTTCAACTGGACAGAGTTTGTTGGTAAATCTAGCAGCAGCACTTAGCTTGACATAGTACAGCTATGTATGAAGTGTTTAAGGAAAACTTTCTCTGGATTTATAGTGAATAAAGTATTTATGGGGGCTGGGAATATAGCCTAGTGGCAAGAGTGCTTGCCTTATATACATGAAGCCCTGGGTTCGAGTCCTCAGCACCACATATATAGAAAATGGCCAGAAGGGGTGCTGTGGCTCAAGTGGCAGAGTGCTAGCCTTGAGCGGGAAGAAGCCAGGGACAGTCCTCAGGCCCTGAGTTTAAGCCCCAGGACTGGCAAAAAAAAGTACTGAAAAGGCCAAAAGAGGGCCAGGCACAGTGGCTTTACACCTGTAATCCCAGCTACTTGGGAGATGTAGATGGTAGGATTGCCATCCAAAGGTAACCTGGGAAAAAAGTAAACGAGACCTCCCATCAACAAGCTCCATGTGCTAGTGTGTGCCTGTGATCCTGGCTAGGAGAGGCTGTAGGGTAGAGGATCTTTGTCTGAGGCTGGCCTTGGGGGGGAAAATGTGAGACCTTATCTAAAAAATGAGCCAAGGGGCTGGGTGGGCATGTGGCCTAGTGGTAGAGTGCTTGCCTAGCTTGCAGGAAGCCCTGGCTTCAATTCCTCGGCACCACATACACAGAAAGAGCTGGAAGTGGGACTATGGCTCAAGTGGCAGAGTGCTAGCCTTGAGCACAAAGAAGCCAGGGACAGTGCTCAGGTCCTGAGTTCGAGCCCCAGGACTGGCAAAAAGAAAAAATGAGCCAAAAGGGCAGTGAGTATGGCTCAAGTGGTAGGTGGGACACTTGTCTAGCAGGTGTAAGGCACTGTTTTCAAACCTTAGGACCACACACACACAAAAGTGTGCCTTATACATACTACATCACTAAGCCCCCCTAAAGCACCACAGCGCCTCCTCTGACAGCTGGGGCGGTGCCAGGTACCGTTCATTAGAACAATAATCAACTGTTGGTTTTTCTTAACGCAGGAGGCCTCGAGTATCCTCCACAGAAATGAACAAGAAAATGACTGGCCGAAAGCTGATCAGACTATCACAGATCAGGGAAAAGATGGCCATTGACAAGCTGGAGGAAGTGGACTGGGTGACATTCGGGGTGATAATGAAGAAAGTCACTCCCCAGAGTACTAACAGTGTAAGCCGTCCTTCTGGATTCTGCATTGCCTCCTTGCACACAGTGGTGACCTGTGTCCTTGTCACCTGTCAGTACTTCCTCTCCAAGTCACTTGTAGCCACAGCTCCTTAGAGATCTCTATTCAGGGGCAATGCCCTGCTTAAAGATCTGGTTGTACTGCTTTCTTGGGTCCTTCAGTGTCCAAATCACTGTCATAGTGTTTCATGTGACGTGGGTGTGGGTGGCACGTGTGGCTATCTATCCCTGTAGGGGAGAGGATTACACTTAATGGTGAAAAGTTTATAAACCATTTCCTGTAAAATCAAGAACAAGACAAGGCTGTCCGCTTTCTCCACTCCTCTTCAATATAGTATTGGAATTCCTAGCTAGAGCAATAAGGCAAGAGACAAACATAAAGGGGATCCAGATAGAGAAAAAAGAAGTACAACTCTCCCTCTTTGCAGATGACATGATCCTGTATTTAAAGAACCCCATAGATTCCTCTCCCAAGTTACTTGAGCTGATCCAAAACTTTGGCAACATAGTAGGATATAAAATTAACCCACAAAAACCAGTTGCTTTTCTCTATGCCAACGAGAACAGTGAGGCTGAAATCAGGAAAGCAACTCATTTTGTAAAAGCCCAGTGCCAGTAGTGCTGAAATTGCATGGTATGGTCTGTTATAAAACACCTAGCAAGTTTCAACATTGCTGTAAGTGTTGTGAACTGGAAAAGTCAAGAACAAAAACAGGGTTCTATCCTTTGCTCTTGTAAATAGTGGCATGGCCTCAGGATAACACTTAATCTTTCTTTAAGGCCTTTCATTTCTACATCCATAAAATAAAGAAGCTCACTTACATTATACTAATCTCTCAGCTCTGAACTACTGTGATTGAGCTCATATTGATGTTGCACTCATTCAAATGAAGTTTTACCAGGAATAATAGTAATTAATTATAGATTGCTTGTTGTGTTACTGTGGAGGTAAACATGAACAAGTGTATCTTTCATTTGATTAAGTTCTTCATTGCTTTACAAGTGAGTATAATGACATTGAAATAGTGACTCATTGTATATGAACTCATAAAAAAGGTTTTGCATAAATCCGGCACTCAAAGTCGAGACAAAATAACTCACCATAGCCTAAAACTGTATCCATCTGGGTTGCCTCTAAAATAGCTGGGTTCAACATTTATCTAAATGATTCTCTTCCCCCCCCCCCATGGATGTTATTCATGATATAAATAGCTTGCATTTTGAGTTGTATCTCCAGATACTTTGTAATACATCTGACATTTTTCATTTTTCAGTGTCTAGCTTTCTTTAAGTGATTCAGACACTTAACATATAGCAGATGCCTGTTTGTGACTGTTCATACATAATATTATCAGCTAGGCATCAGTGGCTCACACCTGTAATCCTAGCTACTCAGGAGGCTGAGATATGAGGATCTCATTTGAAGGCAGCCTGGGCAGGAAAGTCCATGAAATTCTTCAATAAACTACTCAGAAAAGGCTGGAAGTGGCGCTGTGACTCAAGTAGTAGAGAGCTAGCCTTGGACACCAAGAAACTTGCCCAGGCCCTCAGTTCAGGCCGTAGGACCAGCAAAAATAATAACGATCAGTGACAAATAATCAATTTGAAAAATTGTATATTATCTGTTCATATCAGTAAGTTATTAAATGTTAGTGCCCATTGCTGCTACTTATCCTCTGTATGCTGTGTAATGTGTATGTGAATGGGTGTGTGTGTTTGAATGTGTGCATATGCGCTTGAGTGTACATGTCATTAGAAAAGCAGAGCTATCCCACCCCTAGACCTGATGCTTCGATCTGACTGGCCTGGCCTCACCTCCATCTTTAAGGTGGGATGGGTAGTAGACAAAGGCCTAGAGAAAGTAGCAGATGTTCCGATGAGTACATTTGTGTAGATCATATTTCTTTCCCTGCATTAAGACACTCAAACCATAAGTGAAGACTGTACACAGTTCAAAAATTATTAAGACCAAAATTAAATATTCATTCCAGGGGAAAACATTTAGCATCTGGCGACTGAATGATCTTCGAGACCTGACCCGATGTGTGTCGTTGTTCTTGTTTGGAGAAGTTCACAAGGATCTGTGGAAGACGGAGCAGGGCACCGTCATCGGCTTGCTCAACGCCAACCCCATGAAGCCGAAGGATGGCTCTGAGGAGGTAAGGTCTGTGAAGCCAGACACTCGCTAATCAGAAAGCTGAGATCTGGGGATCATGGTTCAAAGCCACAAGGAAGGAACGCCTGTGAGACACATCATCTTCAATCAACTACCAAAACCTGGAAGTAGAGCTGTGACTCAGGTGGTAGAGCACGACCCTTCAGCAAAAAAGAAGCTCAGGGACAGTGCCTAGGCACTGAGGTCAAGCCCCAGGGCGTGCCTGCGCGCGCACTGAATCTGCCTGTGATCTCTTTAACTGGGTGATTGGCTAGCTGAGTTTTATTGAAACATTTTATCTGTCTACCTCTAGACAACACGCCATGCTTTTCGATTTGTCTCTGTTAGTCTGGCTGTCATTGATTGTTTCATCATCTCTTGTTCTGGATTTCTGCCTGTTGTGAAGTGCTCTGGAACAGCTGTTTTTAGTCTTTCCCAGTTGGTTCCAGGGCTCCTGGGGTTCATGGTACTCTTAGGTCCTGGTTTCTTTGGTGACATTAAGCAGGCAGTATGTATGGGTGAAAGAATTTTGTCCTGTTCATTATTACAACAGCTGCTGTTTAGAATCAGAGTGAATTTCTAGCTTCTCTAGCAGTGAGTTTGGGGCTATCTCCTGCCCCTCTACTAAACCGAAACCTAAACCCATGGAGAATAGCAGTAGGTAATTTTTCTATTCCCCACCCCACCCAGCAAGAAGCCTGTACCCTAGTCAGCCTATTTTCAGGAATGAGGCGGGAAGAAACCAACTTAGTTCCTTGTTCTCACCTTAAACTGGCAACAGTCCTTGTTTGCATAGTAGAATGGCAACAAGTCTTTATCTGTTGGTTAGGAATGGATCAGAAAAACGCAGGGTAGTTTCTTTTTAAATAAACAGGCAGTATAGTTGTAACATGTTCCTGTAGGGTTTTTTTGCTATTACCTCTTGGTCACAAAATGGTTCTGAAGATCCAGCCATCACTTCCAGGCCCTGGGAGGGAAACACTGTGTAGGTTATCAATCTCTGGAGAGGATTCTGAACTGCTTGCTGATGTCTACTAGAGTTTCTGGTTCTAGCAAGGGGCTTTGCACAATCCCAGCTTCCAGAGTGTAAGGCCGGTAAGACAGAACTCTCACACTAGACACATAGCAACTTTGTTACTCAGGAAAACTGCCCAAGGTGGATGGAGTATTGTCTGCCTCGTGCCCCAGTCTACCCCATAGCCTTCTTTCTTTTTTTTTTTTTTTTTAAATTTATTTGTTGGGGTATTTTTTTTTGTGGTCCCACTGGGGCTCGAACCCAGGACGTTCTGCGTGTAAAGCAGACTTGATAACTGCTACACTGTGGAACCCACGATAGCCTTCTGCTCCAGGCTTTATTACCTAGTAACCAGTGGACTACCTGTTGTAGGATTTCCTGTTCTTGGAGAGATGAGGACAGAGCGTGGACTGCTGGGAAATGCTCTTCTATGGCAGGATATTGATAGCTTCTTGATTCTTGATAGCTTCTGCCTGAGAATTGCCAGCCATAAAGGGGGACACTGGGTCAGCCAAGGCCATTCTGGGCCATTCTTCCCATGATATCAACATTCGAAGCCCAAAGTAGAGTGTGTGGCATTGGTGGTCTAGTGGTGAGCATGCAGAGCTGCCTTTTAAAGTAAAGGTGAAGGATGAGCCACCCTCTTTCTCCTTTATTAGGAAGGTAAGAGCTTTCATACTGTGTCCTATTGGCTAGATTTGGTCACGTGATCACTGCTAACTATAAGGAATGCTGGGATTCTTTCTTTGCCTGAGGCTGAGCACTTGGTCAGTCCTGACAAATCCAAGATGCTGGTTGGAAGAGGAAGGAAAAGACTTACTGGGAAGAGAGCTGAATGTGTCTGCTACACTTCTACTTTCTGTTTTATAAAATACTGAGTTCAGATTTGTTTAGACGTTTTGTTAAATCATCCCCATGTAAATGTAAATTCATTCCTGCTAATAAAAAGCTATACCTTAAGTCAGGCACCTGCAGCTCATGCCTGTAATCCTAGCTACTCAGAAAGCTGAGGGGCTGGGAATATGGCCTAGTGGCAAGAGTGCTTGCCTTGTATACGTGAAGCCCTGGGTTCGATTCCTCAGCACCACATATATAGAAAATGGCCAGAAGTGGCGCTGTGGCTCAAGTGGCAGAGTGCTAGCCTTGAGCAAAAAGAAGCCAGGGACGGTGCTCAGGCCCTGGACTGGCAAAAAGAAAGAAAACTGAGGTCAGAGGACTGTGGTTCAAAACCAGCCCAGGCAGGAATGTTTGGGAAACTCTTGACTCCAATTAGCCACCAGAATGCCAGAAGCACAGCTGTGGCCAAGTGGTAGAGCACTAGTCTTGAGACCTTGAGCAAAAAAGCTAAGGGACAGGGCTCAGGTCCTGAGTTCAAGCTCTAGTGTCAGCACACACCCAAAGCCTCACCTTGCCAGGCATAATGGTCCAAGACGATAATCAGAGCTACTTGGGAAAACTTCTTGCAATCAGCAGATTGCAATTCATGGCCAGCCCGGGCATAAAAACTGTTCTAAAAGCTGGAAGTGCAGGTTAAGTGGTTAGAGTTCCTGTGTGAGGCCTTGAGGTGGCACTCTAAAACAAACACACACACACAATGCTTGTCTGCTTGTCAGTCCTTAATTTAAAGCCTGCTTCTCCTTTACAGGTGTGCTTATCTATTGATCATCCTCAAAAGGTCTTAATTATGGGTGAAGCTCTGGACCTGGGAACCTGTAAAGCCAAGAAAAAAAATGGAGACCCATGCACACAGGCTGTTAATTTGGTCAGTTTCAACCTTGTTGTGTCAAACTCTACTAAAAAAAAGAATTATTGGGAATAATAACTTTTTAGTTACTTTAGCCTCAATGATCAAATTGAAACAACAAAGAAGAGTCAAAATGAGTACACTGAACCTATGGTTAATAATTGCCAGGTTTTCAAGTTAGGAGCAAGGAAGTTTAATCTCTCAGAAAAGTTATTGTCTATTGCAGCTGGCTTAGGGGGTTAGAAGAAGAATTTGAATGTGCTCTTGTTTCTGTGTGGTTCCAGAGATCAAATAATGAGGATCAAACAGAGAACTCCATACTTCAACGTTATTACACCTTTTACTAGAGCTTTTAAGAAAAACAACTTTCGAGATAAAAATCATACAGTTTACCCTTTCAAAATATGTAACTCATTTGATTTTTATGAATTCATACTTGTACAACCAACACCAGTATGTAATTTTAGAAGACTTATATTACCCCAAAATGGAACCCACACACATAGTAGTCATTCCTCAGTCCCTCCTCCCCCACCCCTAGGAAACAACACTACTTCCTGTCTCTGTGGATTTGCTTGTTCTAAATATTTCACCTAATGGGTCACAAAATAGGACTTTTTTTATCTACTTTACCTATAGCCGAATTTTTATTACCAAGGTTTATCCATGTTTTATCATATGTTACCACTTCATTCTTGATTAAATAATATTCTTTTGTATGGATAGACCACATTTTTATTTATCCATTCTTGAGTTAAAGTCGTTCCTACGTTTGGCTGTAATGAATAATCCTGCTATAGACATTTACGTACAAATGCCGGTCCCTTTGGCTATGTAGCTGGGGATAGAACTGCAGGGTCTGATTGACCCTGATGGAATTGCAGACTGACTTGCAAAGTGGCTGGATGATTCTACATGCCCACCTAGAGGGAGGCGTGAGGGTGGAACTTCTCCCAGAGCAATGAGGTGGGCAGATGGGGTTGAGAGGCTGGGATGAAGGAGCCACGCCCCTGCCCACTCCCCTGCCCACTAACCTGGTCCTCATCCTCTGCCCTTCCTTGCAGAATGACTGTGAGTACTGCCAGTATCACATCCAGGCTCAGTACAAGAAGCTCAGTGCAAAGCGATCTGAATTACAGTCCACCTTCTCTGGAGGACGAATTCCCAAGAAGTTTGCTCGCAGGGGTGCTAGCCTCAAAGAGCGGCTGTGTCAAGATGGCTTTTACTATGGAGGAGTTTCTTCTGAGTCCTACGCAGCCTCAATGTAAGACATTCTCAAGCTTTTGCTTATCTTCTAAGAGTACAGATGATGACTAGAATTTTCTATATCTATAGGGGATACTTGTCCAGGTCTTGCCTGTCATAGCTTACTATCTGCACCAAGTTGGATGTCCTTTCTCTCCTGCAAAGAGGACACACAGAAAAGAGAGATTGAGTCATTTCCTGGCTCATACTGTACCTGCACTTTATAGGTGATCTTTGACATAAAGACTATGCTGCTTTGATTTCTGACACACTATGGCTTCACGGAGGCCGGGTGTATGGAACCCCTTGGGTCATTTTGCTTGTGACAGTTTGAGGTTGAAGACCTCTTTGAACTGAAATTTAACTGCATGCTGGATGATACCAGCGAGACCATCATCTAGGGACTGATTGCAGCAGTCTCTGAGGTAGGTGTTGGACAGCCTTGTCACCATATTGTGTTATATGGACTGCATCTGAGCATGTGACAGGTAGGGACTTCAGTCAGTAGAATTGTAATTGGTCTAAGTACAAAACACTCTGTTCCTGATCCAGTAGGAATTGGACTTTGTGTACTTTCTCTGTATTTGGTAACATCAAACACATTTTTTACAGTTTAAAATGATTCCTCTATTTTTTAATACTGCTAAAAGCAATACATGTATAGTATTTTTTGAATAAGAGTATACAATCCAATCAAAAGGAGAAAATACTTGTTTCTAGATGTTTAGAGCATTTTTAGGGCGTTTGTCTTTGTTTTTTGTTTTGCTTTGTTACTTGGGATTAAACAGGGTGCACTCTACCACTGAGTTACTTCCTTAGCCCAACTAAGTTATAGCAATGTAAGATGAACTCATACTATATATACTCAACTGAAACAATATTTTTATGTCAACTACTCATCACGGTCATTATTTTTGGTGACCACATAATATTCTCAACTTGTTCTTTTAGATACTTCTCCTTGGGTAAATATTAATGGCATTTCTAATAAAATTTTAAACATGATATAATGTCCTAAATTTTTACAGTGCTTAATTAAGATAAATTTCCAGACTTATAGATCAGAGTGTAGGAGGGGATTGTTTTGTTTTTCTTCAGCCCTTTCAGAATGGCCTCAAGCAATGTGCAGGTTGCCTCTTTTTTAGATTATTATATATGCCTTTTACTCTTGTCTGGGCTGTGGTACATAAGCCGGGTAGGTCGGTAGTGGGCCATGACAGAAGGACAGCCTGCTTACTACACTGCGGAGCATCCATGGCTGGTAGTCGACCCTTCCTGTGCTCATCAGTGGATTCAGTGGTGCTTGTCATTTCAGCGCAGCAGCTGTTGCTCCTAAGAAGAAGATTCAAACCACGTTGACGAATCTGGTTGTGACGGGCACAAAGTCGATCATTCAGGAGACACGGCAAAAACTGGGTAACTTGTTTCTCCGCCCTCCCTGTCCAGCCTGTTTCAATGTGCAGTGTTTGTGATTGAGAATGGCTATCCATTGGTCTCATGCACTTAGTGGCTGATGTGGCCTGAGTTAGACATTGAGGAGACCAGTATCCTCACCCCCAGCTATGGCTTAGCCTTGCCTGTTTGCTAGTTTCCTAATGGGCAGACCGAATATCCAGCATTACGATGGCAGTCCTGTCGATTATCTTTTTTTTTTTTTTTTTTTTTTGCCAGTCCTGGGCCTTGGACTCAGGGCCTGAGCACTGTCCCTGGCTTCTTTTTGCTCAAGGCTAGCACTCTGCCACTTGAGCCACAGCGCCACTTCTGGCCATTTTCTGTATATGTGGTGCTGGGGAATCGAACCCAGGGCCTCATGTATACGAGGCAAGCACTCTTGCCACTAGGCCATATCCCCAGCTCCTCGATTATCTTTTGTTAAAGTAGGCCTATGCCATTGAATGCCAGCTCATCTGGACACATAGTCCTAACAGCAGCCTGGGCCTGACCTGGACTCCGCCTTATCCACCAACCGTATTCCAGAAACACTGTGTCAAATGATGCCGCTGCTGCTAAGTGCTTCATATTCTAATCACTACTTACAGTATCCCTGCGGTCCCACCAGGCTGGTGGGAGAGGTTCAGGGTTCTGTGTGTTCTCTTATTATCCATCTCCTTCATTTACAAGTGAGTAAAGTATGAATGCAGAGTTTGAAAATAGCATGCCATTGTTATGCCAAGTCGCTTCACCATCATCATGGGAATTTCGACTCCTCTAACACAGCTCCTTGCATCCCAGGGATTCCCCAGAAGAGCGTGGCTTGCTCCAAGGAGTTCAGGGAATTGATGGCCCTGCCAACATTTGGAGCCAGATACTTAAAGCAACATTTAGCCAAAGCTGAGGCTTCAGGTACAGTCAGCATGTGTGTCCACGTGAGAGAGAGAGAACATGTATGTGTGTGTGTGTGTGTGTGTCTGTGTCTGTGTCTGTGTCTGTGTCTGTGTCTGTGTGTGTACACACACATGTCTATCTGTCCAAGTTCCCTCGGCTTCTCAGAGAATCTCTCAGTCTGGGCCTCTATTTTAGGCAGCCTGGGGATCCCCAAACCTGCCATCCAATCTATCTCAGCATCAGCCCTCCTGAAGCAACAGAAGCAACAAATGCTAGAGATGAGGAAGAGGAGATCGGAGGACATACAGAAACGGTAAGAGTGGCACACTTAACATTCTCCGGGTAGATGACTCTTCTCAGGCGTCCTCAGGACACTGTGATCGATTTCAAAAGATGTGACTTCAGATTCTGATGGGCTGTGTTTTTGTCATAATCCAAGTAGCTTTGAAGGCCTTGCACTTCAAACTTGCGCTAGTGAGACTGAAGCCCAATGGTCCAAAGGAGAATCATTAGTATTACCCTGGAAAAGAGAAAGAAGAAAGTTGTAAAAGGGGTTTTTAGCAAGGTTTTTAGCATGTGTTTGCCTGTTGGTCCTCATTTCCTGGCTTTGCAACACTTGGGTTTTTAAAAACAAGCTTTAGTCAGTGAACAGATTATTGCAGTTCGGGTAAATCACAAACATGAGACACTAAAAATGGAGTCCTTTTAGAGCACAATTAAGTGAAAATGGCTATAAACAATAGTCAAAGGCTTCCTGAACACAGGTGTTCTGGGTAGTGATGAGTTACTCTCAGCATGTTTAGCATGTCCTGTGCAGGTTACTCCATAAATATAGTATCTCATTCCCATCATCCTAGTTTTACTGATGATGTATTTGAAGGTTAGAGGGCATGATAGAGCATGATTTGACTCACACTTGTTCTACTCCAGTATTTTAACAGTTTGCTATCCCAAACTTGGGCTTGAAAGGCCGATGGTCCCATGAAAAGGAAAATATTAAACATCAAGGAAAATTCTTTGGAAAAATAGGTTAATTTGAGGAATTGCTGGGTATAATAGAGGTATTATATCATGTGCCTCTAGGTAACTTATGTACATGTTGCATGCACACAAACACTGTATATGTGGTTCAAAGACTTGTGGGGAAGAAAGCGTTACAGCTGACATCTTTCAGAACTTCCTTGGCCAAACAAAACTTCTCTTTGGACAGGATTTGATAGGCACTTTGCAAAGTCAGCCTAGAGCTTATAGAAGTGTTGATAGTGAAAGGAATTCTGGCATCGAATTCTGATCTGGGCCTGTCACTAATAAGAATATGATCTTGGGTCTCAGCTACTTCATATAAAACAATGCATTTGGATGGCATTTCTCAAGTTGGCTGTTTTAAAATAGCTTGTAAAAGCACATCAAGGCGCCATGCAGGTTGTGGTTCCTCTGTGTATTGCCTCTCCCAGTAGGGCAAGCTCAAATGCAGAGAGTTGAGTGAGGTTCTGAGGGTCCCAGAGCTAGTCACTCCGCATCTCTCTTGCATCCTGTATCATCCACAACATCCACTGGAAAGCTAGTGGGTAAAATAGTCATCACTTTGAAAGTAGTAGAACAATTAAAGCTTAGTCAGTGGAAATTGACATTAGCCAAAGGTGAGCAAACTGGTGTTGTTCTTATCATTTGCTCATTCGAATCATCCAAGAAAAGGAAACTCTTCTGCTAACAGCTAGTTATCCTCTGCTGGCCTGCTTAGAGGTTCCCAGTCGTGCTGGAGTTCTGGAGTCCTCATCTTTGTAGCGCTCTGGCTGTGCATATTTGTTGTTGTTACTATTGTTATTCGTTTTTGCAGTACAGGGCCTCGTCCACACTGGGTAAGCCCTGTACCACTGCCCCAGCCTCAACTCTATTTCGTTTCCAGATTTCTCCAAAGCTGCAGTGGAGCCCAGAGCCCGGCTGCGCCAGGCTCATCTCAGCTGCCCCCGAGTCAGCCTCCACGAACAAGCGCTGAGCTCTCCAGGCCGGAGGGAGCCACAGCCCCGCCAATACCCAAGCTCGGGCGAGGCGTCACAGAAGGAGATGAGGTTCTCTTCTTCGATGTGTCTCCACCCCCAAGACCAAAACTGAGTGCCGTCGCAGAAGCCAAAAAGGTATGTGGTCCCTGTTTTCTTCAACACTTGACTGCATTCTTTATGGCGCAGCTTGAGTTTCAAACTCTGTGGATGCTCAGTGGCCAGAAAAGATAACAGCATAGCGGAACATTTTACCGATTGTGATAAGCAGAGTCAGTGTCATTTTAAACCATAATGCTCTCAACATAATACCATGAATTTAATCCAGGAAAGTTAGAACCTGTTACCTCAGTGCCCTTTACTGTCGGGCTGAAGGAGACAGCGTCCAGGGAGATAGTGGGTCACCTCTTGACATATTGGCATTCCCAGAAGTTCTTGGAATGAATTAGTTAAAGTAAAAGTGGAAACTTGTGGTTTAAAGAATCCTCGGAGCTGGGCACAGTTGTTCATACTGATGATCCCAGCTACTCAGAAGGGGAGAATTGTAGTTTGGCACGAGCCTGGGCAAAACTTTAGCAAAATCCAACCTGGGTGAAAAAGTTGAACAAATAAGTCTGTCCTCCTTCGTGTTCTAGTCTGTTCCTTTCAACTGCTTCTTGTAAAAGTTTTAAAAAGTGCTTACACAGCATGGACTAGGCTCCAGTACCCTCCTGCACTTGCACTGTGTGGACTGGGCTCCAGTACCCTGCCGTGCTTACACAGCGTGGACTAGGCTCCAGTACCCTGCTGTGTGAGTAAATAGGAGAATCGTGGTCCAAGCTGACCCTAAGCAAAAACGTGAGACCCTTTAAGAAAATAACGAAAGCAGAAAGGACTAGGGTGGAGCTAGATGTGATCTAGCACCTGTCCAGCAACTAGGAAACCCTGAGATGGGTACTACCAGAAGTTTTTTTTTTCTAATTCTTGAGGGCTGGGAGTATGGCTCAGTGGTCACAAACTAGTATGCACAAGGCTCCGGGTCTGGTTGTTTAGAAGAAATCAGACACAAGTGTCCTCTGTTGGCAGATGAAAGCTGAGTAGCCCTAGCTGAAACGGGTGGGGTACCCAGAACCTCACCGGCCCACTTCCTGAGCCCCCTAATTAAGACTGTATGCAATTCTTTAGTTAGCAGCTACCATCAAATTAAGGGCAATAGCTTGCCTTATTCTGAAGCCTTACCTATAACAATAATAGCAGTAATGCCAGGCTTGGCATTGTGGTTTATACCAGTCATCCCAGCCTCAAGAGGTTAAGGTAGGAAGATCTTGAGTTTAAGGCAGCCTGGAGAATACATTGTTCGGCCTGGACAACATAGGCAGATCCTGTCTCAAAAAGAAAATAAAGGAAGAGGTGACACTGTCCCCCCCGCCCAAAAAAAAGTACTCAATACCTGACTCCTGAAAAGGTAGCCCCTTTGTATAACACCTTAACAATAACAAAATGATTTTTTTTTAAAACCAGGAATACCAGTAGTAATCATAATTGTTGATGTTGGTTCATATTACTGTGTGGCTATGCTGTCGGTATGCTGTGCTCTTGAGTGTGTACAAATGTGTGCAAGGTCTCATTCCATTCAACCACCCACAGCTATCAAAGATAGCTCCTTGCCTCTTCATCTTTGTTTTATAAAGGTAAAACCAGAGAATTGAAATGATTTGCCTGCAGTTATATGCTAGTCAGATGCCAATCTAGAATTCTATCTGGATTTTGTCAGGTCTAAAACTTCCAAAATGGTCACATGATTTCCTTACAGAGATAAAATGCCTGCCGTTACCTGATATTTAACTGTTTAGTTTAAGTAATCTGTACATTTGTCCATCAAGTTTGAATGACTAGGGCTGGGAATATGGCCTAGTGGCAAGAGAGCTTGCCTCGCATGCATGAAGCCCTGGGTTTGATTCCTCAGCACCACATATATAGAAAAGACCAGAAGGGGCGCTGTGGCTCAAGTGGCAGAGTGCTAGCCTTGAGCAAAAGGAAGCCAGGGACAGTGCTCAGGCCCTGAGTTCAAGCTCCAGGACTGGCAAAAAAAAAGTTTGAATGACTGTCAAATTTGAATGCCTGTGTTCCTAAAGCTGGATAAAATGGGGGGAAAAAATTCTACTCATTTCTGTTAAAAGAACAGCCAGATACCATTCTGCTGATGCTGGAAAGGGACAAGGAGCAGGATGCCAGTGGCTCACGTTTATAATCCTAGCTACTCAGGAGGCTGAGCTCTAAGGATTATGGTTCAAAGCCAGCCCAGAAAGGAGAGACTCTTGCCACCAATTAATCACCAAAAAGCCAGAGGTGAAGCTCTGGCTCAAATGGTAGAGCACTAGCTTTGAGCTGAAAAGGTTCTGAGTTCAAGCCCAGGACTAGACAAAAGGGGGTGGGGTGCCACAGGTCTGACAACAGGGGCCTGGATAACTCATCCTTCTGATTCTTACCTCTCTCTCTACTTTCTCCTAGTTAGCTGCAATCGCCAAATTAAAAGCAAAAGGCCAGATCCTTGCAAAAACAGACCCAAACAACATTGTAAAGAAGCACAAGGGCCCACAAGACGTGCTGGAGGTGAAGGGGCGTGTGGAAAAGAACAACACGTGTTCTCCTGAAGGTACTGGGGTTCCAGTCAGCGCTGGGACCTTTGGGAGCTCCAGCTTAACTAGTTTGGGGAAAGGTTTGCATGTTTATATTAGTGTGAAGATTTACTTTGGAATGGAATTGTATAAGTAGCATTGTTGTTACCGTTACTGTACTGGAGTGAAGTGAAGTTGGTCCTGACACTGGTCCAGTAGGCCCTCCCCACGCGCTAGCTCTCCCTCCCAGCTGCTTGTCAAGCTTTCCTCCGTGCTCAGCGGGCCTGGGGGAAGGAGTGATGGCAAGCTGAAGAGACGAGGCCCACAGGCTTTCTCACAGCTCTCTGATGATGTTTTTCTTTCTGCTCTAGCTGAGGATGAATTGGAGCCTGCGAGGAAGAAAAGGAGAGAGCAGCTGGCCTACCTGGAATCTGAGGAATTTCAGAAAATTCTAAAAGCAAAGTCGAAGCACACAGACATTCTGAAGGAGGTAGGAGCCCAAAAGACGGGGCCTATGGAGACAGTATCGTTGCCCTTCAAGGCCTAAGGGGTTGTCACAGACCCCAGGAAGCAGTTCCCAGGACACTTCCGATCAAGTGAGGCTTGGCTCTTGTCCTTACACTGAAGTGTAGCAATTGCTGGGTTATCCAGATCGACTTCAGGTTGCGCAGTCCGTCAGAGCAGTTGAAACGACTGCTTACTGGCCAACTTTATGAAATTCACATCATGATGTTAGGTTCTTTTCTTTCATTTGTATTTGGATTTTTTGTTGTTGTTGCTGGGGTTTCTTTGTTTTGTTTTGTTTTTGCCAGTCCTGGGGCTTGAACTCAGGGCCTGAGCACTGTCCCTAAGCTTCTTTGGCTAGCACTCTACCACAGCGCCACTTCCAGCTGTTTATGTGGTACTGAGGAATTGAACCCAGGGCTTCATGTGTACTAGGCAGGCACTCTACCACTACGCCACATTCCTAGCCCAGTATTTGGTGTTATTAAAACCACCAAGTTGCCAGGTGCTGGTGGCTCACGCCTATAATTCTAGGAGGCTAAGATCTGAGGATTGCCGTTCAAAGCCAGCCCAGGTAGGAAAGTCCATGAAACTCTTATCTTCAATTAACCACCAGAAAAGTGGTGTCATGGCTCAAAGTGGTAGAGCAAAGAGTCCAGGGGTAGCACCCAGGCCCCGAGTTCAAGCTCCACAACAACAAAGAAAAACCTGTTCCCGAGTGGTGTTCAGCGCTGCAGCCTCTAAGATACTACCTCCCCTTGCAAGACTAATTGTGCTGTAGCAATAAAGCCTCGTTTAAAGCTAAATAAAAAGAAAAACCCACCCTGTACTTTCAGGGACGCCTTTACTGCCCCCTCCACTCAGCCCTCCATGTTTCAAGGATTCTCTTCTTTCTTTCTCTCTCTTTTTAAATTTTTTTGGCCAGTCCTAGGCCATGAATTCAGGGCCTGCGCACTGTCCCTGACTTCTTTTTGCTCAAGGCTAGCACTCTGCCACTTGAGCCACAGCGCCACTTCTGGCCATTTTCCATATATGTGGTGCTGGGGAATCGAACCCAGGGCTTCATGTATACGAGGCAAGCACTTTTGCCACTAGGCCACATTCCCAGCCCCTCAAGGGTTCTCTTGTACCTGTTACCATCTGTAGTCTTCATTTAGCTCATGGAGGTTCTGTCTAGGATCCTGTCTCCCCAATCCTGTTCTGCTTATTATTGAACTGAGTCGCTGGAGACCCTGCTCAGTTGTTCTTTATGATCTGCCGAGGTGTCGGTGTGGATTTTGGTAAGAGTACTCACTCGCATGCGTGTTCTCTTGCAGGCCGAGGCTGAACTGCAGGAGTGCTATTTCGAGCCACTGGTGAAGAAAGAACAAATGGAAGAAAAGATGAGAAGCATCCGAGAAGTGAAATGTCGAGTGGTGACGTGCAAGACGGTGCGTGCGGGGCAGGCACTCGACACGCGGGCCTTAGTTTGTGCCGCTGCGAGTCTGGAGACCGGGGATCTGGGGGTGCCGGGCACTCCTGTGCTATATCACCCAACGGGGATGGAAACCAGACGGCCCGGATTAAGTGGGGACGGGGGTCCCTGCCGGACCTTGTCTCTTCCATCCTTCCAGGGATCTAACCTGGAGGTGCAGTATGTATCTGATGCATCTCTGCCTTGTCCGATGGTAAAGGGAAATGAAAGAGCTGCTGACCGGCCCTCCCATTATCCTGCCGTCGGTGATCAATGTTTCATAGCAGCTCTAGGGCAGACTAGCCTAGATGATCGAGAGCTTTACAGTCCTTTTATGTTTTTGCCCCAAGACAGGATCTCACTTTGTAGTCTAGGCTAGCCATAGACTCATGATCCCCGTGCCTTCATGAGCGCAGATTGCGCGTGTGTTGCACTTGTGTGTCACCACACTTAGCCTCTTAATGTCACAGAAGGTGACTGTGTGCTGCAAGCCCAACCAGTAATAGGAAAAATAGTTACTGACGTGAGATACGAGAATCAGGACATCACTGCGGTCACGGCCGCTCGGTGGGTGTGTGGAAGGAAGACCTCGGTGGGAATGAGGGCACGGCGCTCCCTCCTCCCCGCTCCTCACCGGGCCGGGTCTGGGTTGCTCTGTGCAGTGCGCCTACACCTACTTCAAGCCTCGGGAGACGTGCGTCAGCGAGCAGCACGACTTGCACTGGCATGATGGCGTCAAGAGGTTTTTCAAGTGTCCGTGTGGGAACAGGAGCATCTCCCTCGACAGGCTACCTAAGAAGCACTGCAAGTACGAACTGACGGGGGCTGGGCTCACACACGGCCCTGACCAGTGTCCCTGTCCTTCATCCCTAGTTCTCCTTTCCCACCCCTGCCCCAGGGAAATCCTTTAAGCTTCAGTACGGTTTTGTACATGCACAGCTTTTGTTGGTTTCCAAGGTCTTCTCAAATCCCCTATGTTTACCTCAGCACTCTTCAGTTCCTTCAACTCAGTGAGCCCCCCTGAGCTGTACACTAAGCCCTTGAGGGTTTTGTGAGGCAGCGTCTCTAGGTTCCCAGGCTAGCCTTAGACTCGTGGTCTTCCTTGCGAGTCATCCTCCCAAGTGCTGGGATTACATGTGTGCACCACCATGCCCAGCCTTGGCATGAGTTATTTATTTATCGCAGCATCCTTCTTAGGAGGCCTAACTTGTATGATGTTGATCGTTTGGGATCTGAGGCAATGGCAAGATTGCTTTTAGTCTTCCCGACAGTTTCTTGCCTGGCTATTTTCACTACCTTCTCGTTTACTGCTTGGTGTGTTGCCGCTTATGTCCTGCAATCTGTGCTTTGCTCTCAAGTTCTCCTGGGTTGGTGTGGGGAAGGCGCCAGGAACCATAGTCGGGTCCTGTGCATTTTGGAGGTCTTTGATATTGGTATTTGATCCAAAGTAAATGACTGAAAATGGTGCAGTAGTGAAAGCTCTGTGAAGCGTTAGGAAACCCAGAAGCGTTGAGTTCGTTGGGGATACCTGTAGGAGAGTGGGTGCTTTTCACTGCTTCCCCTGGCCTTCCTCTTGTCGACTCACCCCAGCAACCATCTATAAAAAACAAGGTTGCGTTCATCAGCCGCAGTGCCGTCGTCTGTAACTCCAACCCTCACGTCTGCAGCCGAGGAACTCAGTACCTTCTCTGTCATCAGTGCTTACTCTTGGTAGCATTGGAACGTAGCCTCAGATGGGGCTTAATATAAAGGCCCACTTTGAGTAACACCTTCCTCACCCCCCCAAGGTCAGTGAGCTGAGGCCAGTCCACCCTGCTGAGTAGATCTGTCTTTTTCTGTTCCAGTAACTGCGGCCTCTACAAATGGGAACGGGATGGAATGCTGAAGGTACGTGTGTTCCTTAGCTTTTTGTTGCTGTAGCAAAAATACAGAAACAGCAGGACCAATGGTGAACAAATGCAGCAGAGGTACTCAGTAGACACTACGTTGAAAATGCACTATGCAACTTGTAGATGGAGATGGGAGGGAAACACGGAGAGAGCAAAGGAAGGGTGACATTGTCCAAGAAGAAATGTCCTCTTTATCTGACTTACATCACTATAACCCCCTTTGTACATTACAATGACAATCTAAAAACATTAAAAAAAACTCTTTTAAATGCCCAAGACAAGTCAACTTATGAGGAAGAAGGGTTTATTTTGGCTCCGAGTTTTAAGAGTCCGATTGGTTGACACCGTTGCTTCTGAGCCTGGGGTAAGGCAGCACATGGTACAGAAGGTTCTTTACCTCATGGCTAGGAACAAAAAGAGCTTAGAAGAAAAGACAGTGGGGGCTGGAATTTGGCCTAGAGGTACTTGCCCCACATACCTGAAGTCCTGGGTTCGATTCCTCAGCACCACGTACAGCACCAGCACCAGATGTGGCGCTGTGGCTCAAGTGGTAGAATGCTAGCCTTGAGCAAAAAGAAGTCAGGGACAGTGCTCAGGCCCTGGGTTCAAGCCCCAGGACTGGCAAAAACCAAACCAAAAAAAACCCAACAAGCCGTGACCCCAGTTGACCTGTGACCTCCCATGGGGTCCACCTCTTCAAATCCCCACCACCACCCCCGCCAGTGGCTCCGAGCACTCGTGGGCCTTTCTGAAGACATTCCATATCCAAATTACAGCAGTGTGCCACTCGTAACCAGTCATAGTTCCCAAGGAAGTGGTGCTAAACCTTTAATGCTCTCGTTTTTCTAGGAGAAGACTGGTCCCAAGATAGGAGGAGAGACCCTGTTGCCGCGAGGAGAAGAACATGCAAAATTTCTGAACAGCCTTAAATAACCCAAAGTCAGACATTTCCCACAACTGCCTGGCTTCTCATAGCTCTGAGGAAGCAAGGAGTTGATTGGCGTCGTTGGAAACAAGAGCTTGAAAGCACCAGAAGCTTCCTGCCTACTCTTCTCCATGTGTAGCTTTGACCTGGAAGGAGAAAATCCAGTTACCAGGGTGTTGCCTGTCTCCCACAGGTTATTGTATTAATTCAGCCACACCAAGTGTGCCCCAAAAGGGGAAAGTGAACTGAGAACTGTGCATCCGGACCACTTAGTTATAGAGTATTGAGTTATAGAGTTATTGAGTAAAGTTGTAGTGTTTTGTAGACAGAGTCAGAGTCTAAAACAAATCTCACCCTCGTTAATTAAGTTGCTTCACTTCTGGACTTGACACAGAATATGTAAAATGCAGAAGATTGGACCAAATGAACCTGAAATGGACCTCTCGGCTCTCAAATTCTGCAAATGAAATTTTGTTTTTTTTATCTACAATAATATAGGAGAATCCTCTGCCTGGCAACATACTTTTCTGTCATTGGACCCCAGTGGAATCTAGACACATCTCAGGGTTCGAAGGCTTAGCGAGGTTATGACATTGGAACTTGAACTCTAGATAGAACTGGCTTTGCATTTTCTCCAAGATGGTCCTGTTCCGAACCTAATATGTGTGGGAAGGAGCTATGGGATGTGGCCGATGGGTATTTTCAAGAGCCAGAAATAAAATTCACCCTGCTCTTGTTCTGTGTGCACTGAAGATTCCAGATCATCCCCGAATTCTCCCTAAGGTCACATCCTTAGCTTAAATTGCTCTTAAGAATATTTCATTTCCTAGAAGATTTTCATTGTCCTTTCTTAATTTGACTAGCAAAGTAAAGAATAAAGTGTTTAATTATTAATAAGAACCAAAAAGTATTTGGAACTCTGGGATTTCCACCTTACACACACACCCACGGTCCTAGAGATTGAACTCAGAACCTGATGCTTCTTAGGCAGGTGCACTACCACTTTGAGCCATGCCCTGAACCCAAAACTGATTTTTGGGGGGAGGGGGAGTGAGGAAGGAATCAGTCATGGGGCTTGAACTCGGCCTGGGCGCTATCCCTGAGCCCTTCAGCTCAAGGCTCGTGGCTCTACCACTTGAGCCAAAGCACCACTTCTGGCTTTCTGATGGTTAATTGCAGATAAGAGTCTCACCGACTCTCCTGCCCAGGCTTTGAACTGTGATCTGCAGTTCTCAGCCTCCTGAGTAGCTAGGATTACAGGTGTGAGCCACCAGCACCCTGCCAAAACATTTTTTTGGGGGGCCAGTCCTGGGGCTTGGACTCAGGGCCTGAGCACTGTCCCTGGCTTCTTTTTTGCTCAAGGCTAGCACTCTGCCACTTGAGCCACAGCGCCACTTCTGGCCGTTTTCTGTATATGTGGTGCTGAGGAATCAAACCCAGGGCCTCATGTATACGAGGCAAGCACTCTTGCCACTAGGCCATATCTCCAGCTCCCAGTGCCAAAACATTTTTTAATGGCTCATTTAGAGTAGACTCATTTGTCCCATAAACTTAGAACAATGTGTACAAAGTAGGTTATAACTACAGAGAACTTGAAAGCAAGTTGTTCTGTTTGAGTGATGTCCTTCTGTGGAAATATGTTCTTTGACTAGATCACTGGAGTCCATGTGTTCTAAAGCTTGAGCGTGGGTGCCTTTCTTAGGATTTGATTTTAAGATTTTTAAATAGGATTTAAAACCAGTATAGTGGAATCACTTGCCAGTTTCACTGAGTCTTGGGGAGCTTTCATTGGGGCGTTTTGTACCTGTGCTTGCTTAGATTATTCAGGGATGAGAGGGTGCAGCAGACGGAGAAATTGTGAGCCATTGCATTACTCCAGATCAGTCTTCATGTATTAAATGTTTTCATACAAATCCAGCCCACGTGTTGTATTTTTATTAACCTGTCATTGGTAACACTGTCAGCACAGTCCATCAGAGCCCTAGTACTGGTGCACCCGTGCCCACATACAAGCACACAAATTTATATATACATATAAAATGTTTATGACTAAAATGAGCAAGGAAAACTTGATGCAGCTACTCAACTATAAATTAATTGTACAGCTTTAAAAAGAAAAATAGCATAAACGGCACTGGTGGTTCACACCTGTAATCCTAACTCCTCTGGAGGCTGAATTCTGAAGATTGAGGTTCAAAGCCAGCCAGGGCAGGAAAGTCAGTTTGTTGTTTTGTTTTGTTTTGTTTGCTGGTCCTGGGGCTTGAACTCAGAGCCAGGGCACTGTCCTTGAGCCACTTCTAGACAAGGTTAACATTCAACTATGAGCTACATCATGACGTCTGGCTTTTTCTGAGTAGTTTATTGGAGACGAGTATCATGGACGTTCCTGCCCAGTTTGGCTTTGAACTGTGATCCTCACATCTCAGCTTCCTGAGTGGCTAGGATTACAGGTATGAGCCACAAGCACCCAACTTGTGAAACTGCAATTAACCATTGGAAAACCAAAAGCAGAACTGTGGCTCAAAGTGGTAGTCAGGGAAAGTGCCCAGGCCCTGAGTTCAAGCCCCACAACTGACCAAAAGAACAAACAAAAACGACATGGAAGTATTCATTTGGGAAAAAAAAAAAAAAGTATTCATCTGACCACAAGTAGATTTTAAGCCAGATACTTGTGCCCAAGGCCAGCATGCACTACATAAAGAGGCTAGCCAAAGGAATGAGTGAATAAATAAATCAGCATTATCAGTAGTGAATTAGACTTCATAACCAAGTAATATTGATGTTTTTGCTAAAGCACATTTTGCAGAAAGTTGTAAGAATCATTCTGGAACTGATGAAAATGACCACCTCCCCCCAATTTAAATAGTGAAGGCACGTAAGAAGTCACTATCTCCCCTGGAGCACACACAGATTATTTCATTTTTCTGTTTGGTGATAGACATTGAACCTAGGGTTTTAGCAGACTAATAAACACATGGACCACTGGTGTATACATCCATCCCTCCCCCCTCCACACACACCAAAAAAAGATACAAGACAGTGTAGCTTAAGTAGTGGAGCATGTGCCTAACAAGTGCAAGTTCCTGGGTTCTGGGTTCAATCCCAGGGAAGAGGGGAATTAAATGCCAACATACACAAAACTAGTGAATAAAAATGGATGACGAGCTGGGAATATGACCTAATTAATGGCAGAGTGCTTGTCCTGTATACATGAAGCCCTGGGTTCAATTCCTTAGCACCACATATATAGATAAGCCAGAAGTGGCGCTGTGGCTCAAGTGGTAGAGTGTTAGCCTTGAGCAAAAAGAAGCTCAGTGCTCAGGCCCTGAGTTCAAGGCCCAGGAATGGCAAAAAAAAAAAAAAAACACCAAAAACAAAAAACAAACAAAAAAAAACAGATGACAAAATCGTCCTTTGACTAATTTGTTTTCTTTTTTTTTCTTTTTTTTTGCCAGTCCTGGGGCTTGGACTCTGGGCCTGGGCACTGCCCCTGGCTTCTTTTTTTTTTTTTTTTTTTTTTGGCCAGTCCTGGGGCTTGGACTCAGGGCCTGAGCACTGTCCCTGGCTTCTTTTTGCTCAAAGCTAATACTCTGCCACTTGAGCCACAGCGCCACTTCTGGCCATTTTCTATATATGTGGTGCTAGGGAATCAAACCCAGGGCTTCATGTATATGAGGCAAGCACTCTTGTCATTAGGCCATATTCCCAGCCGACTAATTTGTTTTCAACCACTGACCTGAAACCTTTTGAGGCGATAAGCATGAGGAACAGAAACAACCAAAAGAATGTCCCAAAGGCCCCATTTTACATGGCTTCTGTTCAAAAATTCAAACTACTCTACTACTAATTTCCTATTAAATGTGGCTGCTCCCGTCCCCAGTCACATTACCTTTGGCTTCCTTTCCCCCCTGGCCAAGGGCTTTCAGCAGAGGAATTCTAGGCTGAATTGGAAAACCCTGAACTAGAATGGAGCCTTTGTTAAGGATGAGGGTGAACAAGGTAATAGAATTCTTATTCAACTCTTTTCTGCCAGAATTCTTTATCTACAGCCTGCATACCAAATGTGGCTATTGGACAGGCAAAGACAAGCTGTTTGTTGGCCATTCTCCCAATCCCATCTCCATTTTTGACATCTGAATGGCTCCAGCATTATCCTGCAGACACAACAAGCAGGTGGTCGTGCCATCCCCGTTTGCTAGCATAGGAAACAGCCGCTCACCAGCAAGCAAGGAAGTGTGTTATATTTGCTGATAGGAAGAGACAGGCTGCTCTTGCCTTCCAGCTGCAGTTAGAAGGGTATGGCCTTGGGCTGGGGTTATGGCCTAGTGGCAAGAGCGCTTGCCTCGTATACTTGAAGCTCTGGGTTCGATTCCCCAGCACCACATATACAGAAAATGGCCAGAAGTGGCTCTGTGGCTCAAGTGGCAGAGTGCTAGCATTGAGCAAAAAGAAGCCAGGGACAGTGCTCAGGCCCTGAGTCCAAGGCCCAGGACTGGCAGAAAAAAAAAAAAGAAGGGTGTGGCCTTTTTCTTAGCATGGAATGGAAGTGCAGATGGATCTTTGTACCCACAGGTTCTGCATCCATGGATCCATAGTCAACAACAAGTAAATAGTATTCAGGCCAGGTGCCCGTGGCTGACATCGGTAATCCTAGCTACTCTGGAGACAGATCTGAACATTGAGGTTCAAAGCCAACAGACAAATCTCTTATTTCCAATTAGCCAGCAAAAAGCTAGATGTGGAGGTATAGCTTCAGTGGTAGAGCACCAAACAAAGCTAGGCCCAGAGTTCAAGCCTCTGCACCCTCTTTGGGCGAAAAAAGGTATTCAGGATGACAAGGATGTGGGGTCTGGTGGCAGGCAGGAGCAACCAGCCAGGAACCCCACTCGTGAGGAAAGCCAAGAGTGGGACAGGAGCATAGTGAAAGGAGAATGTTTTCATGTAGTCCTTTCTCTTTTCTGACCCCAGAGAAGAACCTGCTTGGACTGGTCTTGATTTTTTTCCATTCTGTGGAACTCCAGGTCAGAAGCCAGGGTTGAAGCAGAACAAGTGGATCAGGGGTTCAGAGCCAGAGTGGCTAGGGTGACAGGTGGAACTGTGCGACCCCCAAAATATACACTGAAGTCCTAAGCTCTAGTATATGTGAGGATAACCTCTTTGCAGATATAATTAATTAAAATGAAGAAGTAATCTTAGCTACTCCAGAGGCCAAAATCTGAAGATCATAGTTCAAAGCCAGCCTGGGAAGGAAAAAGAGACAGAGAGAGAAATCCATGAGACTTCAATTAACCAAATGAGCTGGAAATGGAGCTGCGGATCAAGTGGTAGAATGCCAGTCTTGAGTGAAAACACTTAAGGACAGTGCCAGGTCCTGGGTTCAAGCCCCAGTACTGGCAAGAAGAATAAAGAGGGGGCTGAGGAAGAAAAAAGAGACAAAGGCAGGAAGGAAGGTAAAGATGGCAGAGACCCCATGAGCAGGAGGTCATGTGACAGAGACAGAATGGAGTGAAGCTGTCAAGACTGGTGCTCTACCACTTGGGCCACAGCTCCAATTTCCTGCTTTTTGGTGATTCATTGGAGCTAAGTCTCCATATGGACTTTTCCTGTCCAGCGTTGATTCGTGATCCTCAGATCTCAGTTCCTCCTAAGCAGGCAGGATTACAGGCATGTGCCACTGGTTCCTGACTGCAGGACCAACTTTCCAACACCTGCCTCAGCAAGATTGACATTGTCACTCAAGGAGACAGTTGAACACACGCTCCCTTGAAGAGCTGAGAAGAAAATACATGGGGTGGATTCAGCGTCTTTATTTGTGAGCTATAAGCAAACCTAAAATCTTTTCTCTTTACTGTGATTCTTTATGTTGGCCTTTGAATTGACAGGAGTTCTAACGGGGGAGCAATGGCTAAGCAAGGGGACCCCCAAAGCCACCAGGCTATGCTGTTGGCCTGAGGCCTGCAGACCACAACGGGCCCCAAGCTGAGGCCCTGCGGGGCCCTGTTTGTGTGGGGAGAGGAGCTGGCCCACGGGGTGCTGGGGTGCTGCCCACTCCATGCTCCTTGGGGGCTGCAGGGTGAGGTCAGATGTGGTGGCGGTTGTAGAGATAGGAAGGGTACAGCCCGTCATAGTGCCACTGTCGCCACTGCTCCACGGCCTCGCGGCTCCTCTCTTCCTGCTCTGGGGAGGAAAATCCAAGTCATCAGCAGGACCAACCGAACTTGAGCCTGACGATAATTACCCGCCAAGCAGCCATCAGCCCACAACGCTTGCTGTGGAGACCTGAGCCAAGTGTGCCGAGACCTGGAGACCTTCGAGATCAGAGCTGCAAGGAGCCTGGGCCCAGGAGTCCACAGGCTTTGTGTTATAGGTCAGCTCAGAAAGCAGAGGTCACCCATCTGGCTGCCAGTAGACCCTTGACCAGCAACTGGCACCAGAGGCCCATACAAACAGCCAGTGATCATCTCCACTGTGCCCCAGCCAATGGGAACATCAGCACTGCCTCCTCTCCCTGTCCCCCAGCCAATGGGAACATCAGCACTGCCTCCTCTCCCTGTCCCCCAGCCAATGGGAACATCAGCACTGCCTCCTCTCCCTGTCCCCCAGCCAATGGGAACATCAGCACTGCCTCCTCTCCCACACTTTCCATGCTCTCTACAGCCACAATGGGGGCCTTCCACAGGCATGAATTAGAAGCAAATCCTCTCTTCTTCTCTGCTCCAGTTAAAAGAAATGAGGGAAGCCCAGTGCCTGTGACTTATGCCTGTAATCCTAGCCACTCTGCAAGCTGAGATCTGAGGATCATGGTTCAAAGTCTGTGAGACTCTCATCTCCAATGAATCAGCAAAATGTCAGAAGTGAAGCTGTGGTTCAAATGGTAGAGCACCAGACTTGAGTGAAAAAGCGAAGGAACATGCCCAGACCCCGAGTTCAAACCCCAAGACCAGCACATAAGAAAGGAGGGAGGGGGAGGAAGGAAGGCAAGCCATGCAATTTCCCCACAGAGCTCTACTTCCTTGAAGACTCTGGCTGGAAGCTCTTACCATCCTTTTGTTCTTCCACAAAGTTCTCAAATTCATTCCTTTGTTCTTCATAATATTCCCGCCGTAGCTCATCAGCCCTCAGCTTCTGCCTGTTTTCCGCTGAAAAAGGACGAAAAAGTGAAGTGTTTCCCCCCAAGAGCCGGGTGCAGTGACTCACTCCTGTAAGCCCAGCTATGGGAAGATCAGTTAGAAGCCAGTAGATGCAGAAAGTTAATGACCCCCTATCTCAAATAATCCGGGTCTGGTGTTTGATGACTGTCATTCCAGCTGTGCAAGAGGCATAAATAGGAAGGTTGAGGTCCAAGGCTATCTCTGGGCAAAAAGTGTAAAACCCTATCTGAAAAATAACTAATGCAAAATAAGGCCAGGGGCGTGGCTCCGCCTAGCCAGAGGCACCGGATTCAAACCTCAGTACTGGAAAAAAAAAAAAAAAAAAGTTGCCTACAAAAGGGCACGAAGGGCACACATATCAGAGCGTATCAGCATTGTGTCCCCCAAAAGGTAAATCTGGTGTGAGGATGTGGGGTTGGGGTGTCACTGAAATGCTTATTTCCTGCCATGGACCGTGAAACTTGACCGGCCTGGGAGACCATCCAATCCAGCAGCCTCACTTCGCAGATGACAAGACAGAAGCTCCAAAGACACAGTGACTCGGCTCCCATTGTGACGCCCATGCTGTGAGGCGGGCAACCCAGACCCCTCAGGAACCTCAAAGGAACTCCTTACATGACTAAAGTCGGATCCACGCTTCAAGCCCAATCAACACTCTGAACACCTGCCACAGCCCAGCCACAGGCTGGGCTGAATCCCGGGATTCAGAAGGCAAGTAAGATCCGGCACTGGGGGCCCAAGCCTCTAATCCCAGCTAGTCGGGAGACTGAGATCTGAGGAGCGTGATTCAAAGCCAGCCCTGTAGGGAAGTCTATAAAGCTCTTAGCTCCAATTAACCACCAGAAAACAGCAAGTGGTGCTGTGGCTCAAAGTGGTAGATCCCTAGCCTTGAACAAAAAGGACTTAAGGACAGCACCAGGCCCCTAGTACAAGCAACTGAAACGAATTAATTAGTTAATTAATTAATTAAAATAAAAAGGTAAGGGAGGGGAGGGGAAAACTGAGAGAGAACAAGAGACAGCATGAATACAAAGAGAAGGGTGCTCTTTACCTGACTTCTGAAATGGTAACCCTTTTGTAAGTCGCCTTTATAATAGCTGTAAAAGTAATTTTTAAGGCGAATTAGAAGATGCTATCCCTCCATAGAAGAAGAATTGGCTTGTCATTCAGGTAAGGAGCAGAATAGAAAAACAAATTTCAGGCTGGTGGGGGATGGCTCATGCTTGTGCTCCTAGCTCCTCAGGAAGCTGAGATCTGAAGATCTCAGTTCAAAGCCAGCCCAGGCAGGGAAGTCTGAAAGATTCTTACTTCCAGCTAACCACCAACAAGCCAGAAGTAGAGCTGTGGCTCGAGTGGTAGAACAGCAGAGTGCCAGCCTTGAGTGGAAAAAAGCGAAGGGAGAATGCCTTGACCCTGTCTGAGTGCAAGCCTCAATACTGGCCCCCGAATCAGTAATGACTTAAAAAAAGGAAAACAAGTTTCAACAGACAGAGGGTGTGGTTCAGTGGTAGAGCACTTGTCTAGCCCGGGAGGTCCTGAGTTCATTGCCCAGCATTGCCAACAACAACAGTAACAATACGACTTTATCCAAGCATGATGGCTGCTAGAATAAAAGTCTATGAGAGCTGTGGTTTGGAGGAAGACACTATTTAAAAATCTCTGTTCTCCAGATTCCTCTAACCTGTGCTGCGACTGGAAAAATTCATCAGCAACCCCCTTTTGGGGTCACTGCGGATTCTGGTGTCACTCTACAAACCAGAAGGCTTCCACGGAGGAAAGAGGGTTTAGTTTAGGCAAGCAGGTGTTTCACAAAGCCACTGCTCATTCCTAAAGAAGCATTTTCCACCCTCTGTGCACTTGGGTGGGGGGAGCTAGCTTCCCAAGTTGCCTTTTTAAAGGTGCCAAAAAATGCACCTTTGGTTTAGCCGAGAGCAAAAATGAATTCATTCTGGAGACAGGGATGGGCTCCGGTGAAATGACTCACCTTCCTGTGGCCTGCTTTCCTTTCCAGAACATATGTAGTTTGTTTTGATCCTAAAAGAATCAGTTTTCTTGTGTATTTGTTTTGCCGGTCCTGGGGCTTGAACTCCGGGCCTGGGCACTGTCCCTGAGCTGCTTTTGCTCAAGGCTAGCACTCTACCACTTGAACCACAGCACCACTTCTGGCTTTTTTCTGTGTATATGGTAGTAAGGAATCGAACTCAGGGCTTCATGGATGCTAAGCAAGCACTCTGCCACTAAGCCACATTGCCCAGAAATTGAGAGGAGTCAGAGCCCTTGATCCTGGTTCTAAAGTCAAGCCAGGTGGCAGGACCGTAGTGGTCTCACCTGTCCCCAGGAGTTAGCCGCATGGCCTCAGATGCATTTGTATGCGATCGTGAGTGTTCACCAGGCTCTCCTGGGCCTCCCTGGTCACCTGACACCCGAGCTCTCAGCCACGGTGGGGGGCCCCCAGAGCCAGCCAGCCATGTACCTCCTTGTGTTGAGTGAGCTTCAGAGGAGAAAGACACTGGCCTGTTTTAAAATCATACCACCTCTCCCTCGGCCACCTGCTGACAGCTGACATGGCTGATTACAATCAAGACCAACTCAACTGCTATCTTTCTGGTATTTCCTGACAGTGGCCAGCTTTTAAAATCTCCCAAACTATGTGAGGTCTGGAGATTTTCCTAGTGTGCTTAGCCAAATTTAAAAAAAAAAAAAAAAGGTTAGAGGGGAAATCTCCTCTCCAGACCTTTCCCTGTCACTTGAAAAACAGCCCTTCTGTTTTTCTAAGCAAGTCACCTTGCCTAGCGTGCCCGGGACACAAGGCGCTCATTCAGCGGCACACGCAAGGAAAGAATCAAACCAGAGCCGCGGCCAGGACAGTCTCCACTCGGTCTTAGAAGACTCAAGCTCAGGGACAGGAAACACAGCTGCTTCCAGGGGTTCACGGATCAAGGAGATTGGGGTCCTGCAGCTTGGGGACCCACAGGGCAGCAGCCGGCAGTGCCAAAGACATGGTGCCCCAGCTAGCTGCCTTGGAAAGGAAACCCTTGAGGCCCGTCAGTGTGCACACAGCTCCATCAGGAAATGAGAACCACAGGCAGGAAGTGGCTGAGGCCACTTAGCCCTGAGCTGTCCCCAAGCCCACACCTGCCAGCCCTCCAGCCCTCTGTGCTCGTCCTCTGCATGCGACACTGCTGCTTGGTGGCACACGGTGCCAGCACCCCAAAAACACCCTGACGTGCTATGCGCAGCTTTTCCTCTGTACGCGTCTCACTCTCCAGCTTCCAGACTCCCCGCGACGCTGGAGGACCCACATTCCTGCAGAGGGAGAAACGCCACCCAGCTTCCTTACCATTCACCTCATCCCGGGATTTGGGGGACCGTCTGCTGCGTCTCTTGAGGAAATTCGAGGCATCTGATTCTTGCATGAAAATCTTCTGTTTCGAATCTGGAGGCCGAGAAGGTGGAGAGACGGGGGTGTCACACCCAGCCCAGGAGTTGAGGGGCCCGGGCAGCAGGAGCCACCTGTTCTGCATGGGGTGGGGGGACACTCACCTTCCTGGGCCTCTTCTCCGGCCGGCTGCCGGCTGCCCACTGTGGCTCCGGTCCCCTCCCGTGGCACTGAGGGACAAGGACACAGGGGGCTGCAGTCTGGGAGGGGGCCAGGTCCCGAGCCAGGCCTCGCTGTCCTTCCTGGGCCTTGTGCAAGACCCTCTGCCTACCATATACTCACTACAAAGCCACCCCCGGGCTGGGTTTCTCCTGTATTCTTCTTCCTTTGCTGTTTGTGGTTGGATTACCCTGTGTATCACACACACACACACACACACACACACACACACACACACACACACACTTCACAGCCATCTGAATAAGCACACCTCTTCCTATCTACACCACCTAAGCAACTTACCTGAGCCAGGTAAGTCCTACTGGGCGGCTAGCACAGTCCCCCTTTGACCCACCCACTACTTACTACATAGGAGCACGAGAGCCGAGAGGCAGGACAGGAGAAGGAACTGTCTCCCAGTCATCTTCGTAGGGGCCGAGCAGGCGAGGTGTCCAGGCCCCCCAGAGGCTGCGGATGCTACCACCACTCGCTTGTACGATCCTCACTTCTGAGTCAGTCAGTCCAGGCAGGGAGAGGGAGGGGATGGAGGCTGGGATGCCGCTGGGGGGGAGTGGGAGGGGTCCTGGCCGTGGTTTCCATTGGCTGCTCCTGGCTAGGGCACTGAAGATGTTTTTGGCACCTGGCAAACCTCTGAAGAAATGGAACTTGCAAGGCGAGGGGCCCCTGGCAGGACGCGCGCTGAAGCATCCTTTCCAGAATCGACATCCAGGGAGGTGCTGTTGAGAAGGCTCAGCCCAAGCGTCAAGATGCCGGAGATCAACCTCGGGTTTCAAAGAGTTCCACGCATCTGTGTCGGGGGGTCACGACGCTAGTGCCGGAGGCTGAAGTGTACAAGGCAGAGAGGAGCAAGGCCCGGGAGGGGCCATTTTCATTGCAAGGTCAGGCAGGCAGGGGCCCTAATGTCTGCAACGTTTCTCATGGTGATGTCCATCCAGACAGGCGGACCTCTTCCCTTGACACGTTGTTCCCAGATGATCACCAAAGCCAAGAAAGTCATAGAAGCCGTGGGTGGGAGTCCTCCATCCCTTTAAAGACCCGGAGAAGCTGCCTGCCAGGGCTTCACGCCTGCAAACCCAGCTACTCACGAGGCTGAGCCCTGAGGATCTCGCTCAAAGCCAGCCCCGGCAGGAAAGGCTGTGAGACTTAGCGCCAATCAACCGCCACACGCAGAAAGTGCAGGTGTGGCTTAAGTAGTAGAGCACTAGGCCTTGAGCACAAAACGCTCAGGAACAGCACCCAGGTGCTGAGTGCAAGCCCCAGGACTGGCACACACACACAAAAGAATGATTGTGAGGATGTAGGAGGGTGAAGCGTTCGAGAAGAAACACAGCTAACCACACCTGTTTGGAACAACCCTCAACACACACCCCTGTGTGGGGGGGAAATGGGCTCCTAGAAATGTGAGAGCTAATGATACCAGCTCCCAGCCCCTTTGACAAGATATGATGCTCCAGCAGCACTGTGTTACCAGCTGAAGAATTCCCCTTCAGCCCCCCGCTCCTGGGCTGCCCATGTGCTGCTAACAGGGCCTGCAGGTGAAATGAACCCCCTACACACAAGCTACAGCTCCTCTAGGCCGGCCCATGACTGTTGCAATGGCTGGGGTATCAGGAGACCTGGTCAAACTCTCACAAGTATTGTACACAGGATTTGTCCAGTCACGTGGCATTTGGGCTGTCTCTTCTGGTTGCTCTATCTCAGTAAGCAATGTCAACACCCATCCATCCAAGTTACACAAGAAGCTCAGAAGCCATCTGAAATGGTGAAATGTACACCCTCCAATGTCTCCCTGCCCCTAGCTCATTGGGCATCACTAGTCCCATTGATTCTATTTCTTCATTCTTTTTTTTTTTCCTTTTTTGCCTGTATTAGAACTTGAACTCAGGGCCTAGGCACTGTCCTTTATTTTTTTATGCTTAAAGCTGGCACTCCCCTACTTGATCCATAGTTCTACCTCTGGTCATGTGCTGGTTAATTGGAGATAAGAGTCTCACAGAGTTTCCTGCCCAGGCTGGCTTCAAGCCTCAGATCTCTTGCATAGCTAGGATAACAGGTATGAGCCACCCACATCTGGCTCCCTCCCTTTCAAACGCTTTTGAAATTTCTTTTCAAATGCTGTCTGTCCTCCCCATTCTTAGTCTTCCTGACTACCCCAGACACTCTTTCTCTAAGTGTCACTGCTCTGGACAGGTCCCCTCACACTCCATGACACTGGGAAAACACTCCAATCACCTCCCTGCTTGAAATTGCACCATGGTTCATGGGTCATGTCAGCAAACATGGGAGCAATTGCTCAGTGCCTGCCAGGCCCCACTGCAAGGACTTGGGAGGCCTGAGCTGTCATTCTCCCGTTGATCTGGGTGATGGAGAAGGGAAATAAGATGCAGAGATAAGGGGCTAAGAATATGGCCTAGTGGCAAGAGTGCTTGCCTCATATATATGAAGCCCAGGATTTGATTCCTCAGCACCACATATATAGAAAAAGCCAGAAGTGGCGCTGTGGCTCCAGTGGTAGAGTGCTAGCCTTGAACAAAAAGAAGCCAGGGACAGTGCTCAGGCCAAGTTCAAGCCCCAGGACTGGGGGAAAAAAGATGCAGAGGTAAGTGACTTGCCAAATGTTGACAACTATCACCCCCTGACTGCCTCTCAGGGAGGAAGGGCAGAATCCTCCCGATTCCCAGGCCTGTCCTAGCTCCAGCCCCAACACACCTGCTTATACTGAGAGCTACCCTCCTGCCTCCGGCTGCTCAGGAAGGCCCGGCTGCACTGGGCCTGTGACCACGCCCTCCACTCTAGCATCTGATTCACCCCCACTCCAACTCCCACAGATGAGTATTCCAAAGAGACAATTTACACACACGTTACATGTGTGTATTTTTGTAAGCACGTTTTTGCATGTCATATAATGCACTCATTTATAGCGTACAATTCAGTGGCCTTTTGTGCATATGTATGTCTATGTATGCCCAGAGTGGGACTTGAATTTGGGCGCTTGGGCACGGCTGTCCCTGAGATCTTTCACTCAAGGCTGGCACTGTGCCACCTGAGCCACAGCTTCACTTCTGGCTTTTTTTTTTTTTTTTTACTGGTTAATTGGACATAAGAATCTTGTAGATAGGGCTGGGGATATGGCCTAGTGGCAAGAGTGCTTGCCCCGTATACATGAGGCCCTGGGTTCAATTCCCCAGCACCACATATATAGAAAATGGCCAGAAGTGGCGCTGTGACTCAAGTGGCAGAGTGCTAGCCTTGAGCAAAAAGAAGCCAGGGACAGTGCTCAGGCCCTGAGTCCCAGCCCCAGGACTGGCCAAAAAAAAAAAAAAAAAAGAATCTCGTAGATAGACAGGAAAGACTGTATTGGCTTCAAACATTGATCCTCAGATTTTAGCCTCCAAGCAACTGGAATTACAGGCATGAGCCACCAGCACCTGGCAATTCAATGGTTTTTAGTATACTCACAAAATACTGTCACATTACATCATCATCATCATCATCATCATCACTATTATTGTTATTATTAGCAGTACTGGGGTTTGAACTCAGGGCCTTCCACTTGCTAGGCAGGCACTAAACCATTTTATCCGTACACCCAGCCCTTTTTCCTTAACTTATTTTTTCAAATAGAGTTGTCCGTTCATGCCATGGCCAGCCTGGACTGCTATCCTCCTATTATGATTTCTGTGTACCTGGAATGACGGGATGACAGCCTTGGAACCCCACACCGAGCATTTTATTGGTTGAGATAGAGGCTTGTGAATTCTTTACCCATGTTGGCCTCAAGCCATGAGCCTCCCAATCTCAGCCTCTCAAGTAGCTAGAGTTACAGATGTGAGCTACCAGGCCTGGCACCACAGTCAATTTGAGAACAAATGTGTTGCCATAAGAAGATTTGTGCCCACTAAGAGTCCTCCATTTTCCCAATTCCCTAAGCCATATGGAACCATTCATCTATGGTCTATTCCCAGCGTTGATGTTTCCTCCTAGTGAAATCTTACAATGTATAGCTTGCTGAGTTGAGCTTCTTTGCTCTTGGCATGTTTTCAAGGTTTACTGATGTTGTGGCACACACCATTAACCCTTTCCTTTCTGTTATTGCATAATTCTGAATAAGAAGACTTGCTAGGTTTGTTTGGGTCCTGGGTGGTTTCCATCTATTGGTTGTTGTGAGAAATGCTTCTATGCACATTTGTGTAACGGTCTTCATGTGAGAGTATCATTTCATCTCTTAGATATGTTCATCAGAAAGTAACCTTGTGTTTGATATTCTGAAAGACTGTTTCATTATATCAAATTTTCAACTATTCATTTATCTCCTTTGGTGCTGTGATGTCTCTTTAAGGGAACGTTCCATCTTGTTCATACCTGAGGTAGTGCCTGACATTTATGAAGACTAGACACATCATAAATGTTTATTGAATCAATCAGTGGGAATGCTCTAGCCTGACAGAATTAAAAGGAAACATTTATATGCTCATTTCAATGGGCCTATTTATGAAAAGGGATCTGTAATTTCCAAGTTTATATGTGTCTGGGTTTAAGACCCTTCTCAAGAAGCAAGAATGGATTATAGGCTAGATGCCTGTGGCTCATGCCTGTAATCCTAGCTACTCAGGAGGCTGAGATCTGAGGCTCAAGGTTCAAAGCTAGCTCCAGGCAGGAAAGTGTGTGAGACTTTTAATCTTCAATTAACTACCAAAAAGCCAGAAATGGAGCTGTGGCTTAACGTGGTAGAGCACTAGTCTTGAGCATAAAAGCTCACAGACACTGCCCAGGTCCCGAGTTCAAGGCCCAGACCAGCCAAAATAAGTAAATAAATAAAAAGTAAATAATAGATGGTAGGATGCACTTATGAAGGATCATCCAAAAAGGTGACAAAAATCTCTTTAATAGTCTCCCAACTTTTGGAGAAGGAAATTGCCTACACTTTAGACAGATTTCTTCTTCTTCTTTTTTTTTTTTTTTTTGGCCAGTCCTGGGCCTTGGACTCAGGGCCTGAGCACTGTCCCTGGCTTCTTCCCGCTCAAGGCTAGCACTCTGCCACTTGAGCCACAGCGCCGCTTCTGGCCGTTTTCTGTATATGTGGTGCTGGGGAATCGAACCTAGGGCCTCATGTATCCGAGGCAGGCACTCTTGCCACTAGGCTATGTCCCCAGCCCATTTCTTCTTGATTCTATGCCTCTCACCTCCCTTTTCTTAGAACATTTGCTTTAGAAAACTTGCCATTTAACCACTTCTCTGTCATACCTGACAGGAGAATTGGTACCACAACTATAGACAAAATGCCATAATATTGGCAAATAGCCTATGTGCATTTGCCCATATGCTGTTGTTTTTGTTGTTGTTATTTGGGGGCGAGGGAGGGCTGAGATGAGGCCTTGCTGTCTAGCTTAAGCGAGCCTCATCATGTGATTCCTGTCTCAGCCTTCTTATGACTAGAATTAGAGGCAAGCACCATCATACCTAGTTTCCACCTACTTTAAATGATCTCTAGGGGCTGGGAACATGGCTTGGTGGTAGAGTGCTCACCTAGCATGCATGAAGCCCTGGGTTTGATGCCTCAGCACCACATGAACAGAAAAAGCCAGAAGTGGTGCTGTGGCTCAAGTGGTGGAGTGCTTGCCTTGAGCAAAAAAGACACCAGGGACAGTGCTCAAGCCCTGAGTTCAAGCCCCAGGATTGGCAAAAAACAAAACAGTTTTTTTGTGTTTTGTTTTGTTTTGCCAGTCCTGGGGCTTGGACTCAGGGCCTGAGCACTGTCCCTGGCTTCCTTTTTGCTCAAGGCTAGCACTCTGCCACTTGAGCCACAGCACCACTTCTGGCCATTTTCTGTATACATGGTGCTGAGGAATTGAACCCAGGGTTTCATGTACACGAGGCAAGCACTTTGGCCACTTGGCCATATTCCCAGCCCCAAAACAGTTTTAAATTATCTCTAGATTATTTATAATCTGTAATGGAGTACAAATAGTTTATAAATGATTGCTGTACTATATATAATAAGGAACAATTGCAAGAAAAAAAAAACTATGTGTTCAGTACAGATAAAAAAAAAAAATTCGTCTATATGCTGGTCCTGTTGGCTTGAACTGGGGCCTGGGCACTATCTCTGAGCTTTTTAGCTCAAGGGGAACACTGTACCACTTGAGCCACAGCTCTACTTCCAGCTTTCTTTGAGGGAAGGGGATGATTAATTGGAGATAAGAGTCTCACAGACTTTCCTGCCTGGGTGGGGTTTGAACCATAATCCTCAGATGTGAGCCTCCTGAATAGTCAGGATTATAGACATGAATCACTGGTGCCTGGCTACAATTGAAAAATATTTATTAAACTATTTTGTTGGTTAAATCTTGTGGACACACAACCTGTGTATAGAGGAGGTTGCATGTACAACCTCTCTTAGCGCCATGACTCACGGAGTAGCTTTCTAAAGGAGCTGAGAACCATCTTTCTGAAATGTGGCTATAGAAAGTACTTATACGCTACCGGCTGGTCTCTGTGAATGGGTCCATATTTAACTTTAGAGATATGCTGGCCAATTTGCAAAGACAGATGGCCTGTGAGATTCTGTTACTCCTTCAGACCAGCAGTAATTTTTGTTTTGATACAGGGTCTCATTCTGCAGTCCAGTCTGGCCCCAAACTTTCAATCCTGGCTCTGGGAATATGGCCTAGTGACAAGAGTGCTTGCCTCATATACATGAAGTCCTGGGTTCGATTCCTCAGCACCACATATATAGAAAATGACCAGAAGTGGCACTGTGGCTCAAGTGGTAGAGTGCTAGCCTTGAGCAAAACAAACAAAAACAAACAAACAAACAAAAAAGCCAGGGACAGTGGTCAGGCCTTGAGTTCAAGCCCCAGGACTGGCAAAACAAAACAAAGAACCTTTCAATTCTCCTGCCTCAGTCTCCTGAGTGCTGGGATTAGAGAAAAACACTACCACACCTCACATTTCACTCCAGATCTTTCAGCCTGCTTAGCCCCTTAGCTCAGCCCTGTATTGCAATCATCTTGAGTAAAGTCTTCCTTGTCTGTTTAATTTGGTTGGGTGTCATTTAGCCTTGACAATGACATTGACTTAATACACCACCTATCCTTCAGGGACGTACAAATAATTCCTATCACCTGGAAATGGCCCTAAGGGAGAATGTATCTTTGCCAATGAGGCACCTCAAACCCTGTTCACCTACAAATGTTACCCAATATATACATATGAAAGCCATGGTCTGTGCCTCAGATTAAGTCTATACTGGGGACGGGAGGGGTGGAGTGGAGACAGATGTGGGGAAAGTCAATGGAAGGGGTGACTTTGACCAAGGTGCCTTGTCCTCACAAACCGTCAGGTTGCATTGAAACCCCTTTGTACAGCTACTTCAGGATTCATTTTATAGAAGGACATGTTGTGTTCTTCCATTCCGCCTTGCCCTCAATGAACTAATTATGTCCCCTGTTGGGACGTGGTGAAGTAGGTGTTATACCACAGGAGAAACTCATGACAGAACCCGGAGATACCCGGAATTGAGCCTCGTTGGGGAACATGATGAGCACCCTCCTCAGATCTCAGAGGCAACAAGAAGGACATGTTTTCCATGTGAATCTGAGAGCTCGTTTGTTGGGCAGGAACGCGATGGTTTGCATTTTAAGCTCATCATCCCACTTGAAGTCCCTCGGGTGTGACTTTGTTGACACAGGTGGGTGTGGAAAATGAGAGCTTTGTGAGTCAGGACAGCAACTTCTAAATTCCTTCTGGTTTCTTCCTTTCCTGGGGAAGCCATCTGGTTTTTTTAAGTGCTGAACCAGAGAGTCACGGCACATCTGAGTGGCACATTCCGTCACAGAAGGTGGGCACGATCGCTGGATAAACAGCCACTTGCCGAGTCCTTTCCCAGTGTTCTCTGCTGCCCGAGCCCTTCCCAGATCCCCATGCCCCGCGGTCCATACCAAAAAGATGATGGCAACACCCTGTGCAGCTCTACCTGGGGACAAAACACCAGACTTCAGGCCTTTGAAGTATTTTAAATCTCTGATTTCAAGGTCTACTTATTATTCATTGGTCCTTCAACCTGGCCTTATGTTTTTCCCAGTTCTTCTCTTTACTTCTTTGTTTTCCCTGTACTAAAAGTCTACACCCAGCCCCATCCAAATCACCAAGATTCCTGTGCAAGGCTGTTTAAAACATCTTTCTTTACAACATGGGAAAGATGTAACAAAATAAAAGCAGGATGTATGGATGAGTGTTTTTGTATACCCATGTGATAAGAGGAGAGTGTATGTCTGCAGGAACTGTTTTCAAAACCAGAACGACAGCTGTTGACATGCATAGACTGATTTGCTGAAGTCTCCCGAGCACAGGGTAGAGTGAGTTAGATATGTAAGGGAAGTATCAGTTGACCTCATTTTACTGGGGCGGGGGGGGGGGGGGGAGGGAAGTCACCCGATATGGTTATATTTGTGGATAGTTGTGTTCAAAAGTATCGTGATGATAGATCTTGGGGGGAAAGGTGGAAAAATATATTTGGTTCTTTCCAAACCATTCCTCACCTTTTATGAGAGAGGAGGTGAAGGAGGAAGAGGAAGAGGAAGACATCTGGGGGGAGTCGGGGGAGAGCTGGGCAGGGCTGGACCAGAATTCCTTGGGCTTCTTGTCCACGGAACTAGAAAGCGATGGTCATCTAGAACACTAAGAGTCCTTAGACCACGGACTCAAGAACATGAGTCATTCCAGTCCTACCATTCTTCCAAAGACACAGAAATGGAAGTTCTTCACCCAACCGAAGCCTCTGAAGTCGGCTTTGCCAGCATGGCCACCTGTGCCCATTTTAATCCGAGCATTCAAACCATGACCCATTTGCTCCCATGTCCCTCAGAAACTGCTTGTCTTTTGACTCAAGAACATGAACCACTGATGATCAGAGCTCTTGGGAAACGCTGTCACAGATACTAATCACAGATGCTAATACTTTCCTAGTCTAGATGGCTCTCATTCCAGGGAAGATGATGATCAAGATCGTCACATGAATTGTGCCCAGAGCCACTTGGCAGTGAACAAGCCAGCCAGGCCCCAAATCCACTGCTAGAGATGAAACTACATTAAGAACTGGTCCAGCTCACGGACTCAGGACACAATGCATAAGGCCCGGTTCTAAGCCAAACACCATTCTGATCACACCCCAGGTCCCAGTAACCTGGCGATGTGCAAGCAAGGTGCAGTGTACTTCTCTCCAGCCCCCAGCCGATCAGCGCGCTGACCTGGAGGTGGCCATCAGATGGGGCGAGAATGTTTTCTTTCCTCTGCTTTTCCTTCCTTCCTTCCTTCCTTCCTTCCTTCCTTCCTTCCTTCCTTCCTTCCTTCCTTCCTTCCTTTCTTCCTTTCCCTTCCTTCCTTCCTTCCTTCCTTCCTTCCTTCCTTCCTTCCTTCCTTCCTTTTCCTTCCTTCCTTCCTTCCTTCCTTCCTTCGTTCCTTCCTTCCTTCTCCTTCCTTCCTTTCTTCTCTTTTTCTTTCTTCCTTTGTGTGTGGGTACTATGACTTGAACTCAGAGCCAGGGTGCTATTCCTTAGCTTTTCCACTCAAGGCTAGCGCTCCACTACTTCTGGATTTTTGCTGGTTAGTTATAGATAAAAGTCTCATGGACTTTCCTTCCTGAGCTGGCTTTGAAACACAATTCTCAAATCTCAGCCTCTCTGAGTAGCCAGGGTTACAGGCATGAGCTACCAACCTATCTAGGGCTGGAACATTTTCTAGATGGTTCAAGGATGGGGTTATATTCAAATCTCCCTGGTGCTTTGAAATGTCAGTGCCTGAAACCCAGCTTCAAAGGTGTTCTATTCAGTTTGTTTGCATCTAGGCATCAATATTTGTTATGAACATCTGAGATGATTGTAATAAACAGGTGATGGTGACACCCAATGTTGTGTGTATGTACACACATTTTCCACGAGCTCATCTGATGTTTTATTTAAAAATTATCTGGGTGCTAGTGGCTCATACCTGTAATCCTAATGACTCAGGAGGTTTAGAGCTGAGGATCTTGGTTCAAAAGCCAGCCTGGGCAGGAAAGTTTGTGAGACTCTTATCTCTAAGTAAGCACCAAAAATCCAGAAGTATAGCCATAGAGTGATAGCCTTGAAAAAAAAAGGGGGGGGGTGAAAATGATGGGTGTGAGGATGCATGTCTGTAATCTCAGCACTTGAGAGCCCAAGACAAGAGGATCTTGACTTTGATGCTATCCTGGGCTACTAGAAAGATCCTGTCTTGAAGACGTGCCAAAGTCATGCTACTAGGAAAAAGAGAAGCTGGGATGTAGCAAAGTGGCAAAGCACTTGCCTAGCAAAAAAGAAACAGAATGATAATGTCAATTAAACATAAAAATATATTTAAAAATAAAACATTAAGTAAGTAAAATTGTGCCAGCGCTTCTGCTTCAGCTCAGCTCTGGGTCCAGGAGCAGCGATTCCACCAGGCCAAGGCCCGGCTAGCCCTGCCCTCCGAGCGCCCACCTGCCCGGGTCTGTCCGGTAGTGACTCGCCAAGCAACAGATGCTCTTTGTTCCATGTTGGCATCGCGCTTCTCCTGAGCTGGACAGTGCCAGGAAGACAAGGGCTGGCCCACCTTTCAGGGAGCGGGGCTTCAGGGCAGATGGATTTTTAATAGCCTGGCCGGGGCTGGTAGAGAGCAAAGGCTGTCTGTCGTCTGTCTGTGCCTCGCTCTGACACACAGAGCTTCTTTCTGGTCTCATGATGGATTTGGGGGCGAGTAAAGGAGAGGATTCATTGGGAAGGCCCACACTGGAACATATATAAAAGAGATCTATGACGGGAGGAAAAACTGTCAGCCAAACTGGCCAGGCTCCTGGGCCTTCCAGGAATCCTGTGAGTGTGGGGTTTTTGTTCTGGGTGCACCACTGGCCCGAGGCTGGGTCTGGGCATTCCTTGAGGCAGGCCCAGGGAGGAGGAAACTGAGTCACTACTGGGCTGCCCAAAGAAAGCAGGCACTCTGGGCTCAGTGCTGTCATTCTTTGTGTGAGGGCTTGGCTAGGCCAAGTCCTAAATGTTGAGCCTGGAGAAGCAAAAGAGTTGGGAAATTGATTTCTCCGTGCAGGATGAAGTAGAAGTTGCAGCTGAAATCCAATTGTTCGATTCCATTTTGAGTCAGGTAGACTAGGGATATGAAGTGCAGAAACCAGACATTTCAAAAACAAATATTGTTAGCCAGGTAACCAGTGGCTCATGCCTGTAATCCTAGCTACCCAGGAATCTGAGATCTAAGAATCATGCCTCAAAGACAGCACAGGTAGACGAATTTGAGAAGACTCTTATCTCCAAATAAACAGCAAAAAGTTGGTGTGTCAAACATAGGCAAAAAAGCCAAGCAGAAACTCAAGGCCCTGAGTTAAAAACCGAGTCTCAGCCAAAAAAATAAAAGAACTAAACATTGAATTAATGGCTAACCAAGTTAAAAGAGCACAGCTGTTTCCTCTTTTGCAAGCTTCTCACTTTCTCCACCCCAGAAAACCAGGCACCAGCAGCCGATGTCTATAATCCCAGCTACTCAGGAGGCTGAGATCCAAGGGTCACTGAGACTCTTATCTCCAAGAAACTACTCAGAAAAAAGCTGAAAGTGACACTGTGACTCAAGTGGTAGAGCAGTAGCCTTGAGCAAAAAAGCTCAGGGACAGCTCCCAAACCTTGAGTTCAAGCCCCAGGACTGGAAAAAACAACAACAAAAAACAACCCTTAAAAATCAGGCATTCAGGGCTGGGAATATGGCCTAGTGGCAAGAGTGCTTGCCTCCTACACATGAAGCTCTCGGTTCGATTCCCCAGCACCACATATATGGAAAACGACCAGAAGGGGCGCTGCAGCTCAGGTGGCAGAGTGCTAGCCTTGAGCGGGAAGAAGCCAGGGACAGTGCTCAGGCCCTGAGTCCAAGGCCCAGGACTGGCCAAACAAACAAACAAACAAAAATCAGGCATTCATAGTTCAGTGACCCGGAACTATTTATTTATGCCAGGAAGGCACTCTGCCATGGATCCACACAGCTTGCCTGTTTTACTGAATACTTTAGAGACTTTATTTTTCACTATTGAAGACTGAACCCTGGGCTTCATGCATATGAGGCAAATGTTTTTACCACTTTAGCAACAATATCAGCCCTGAAATCCTGCCACGTAAGCCACTCTGCCAGCTCTGCTTTGGCTATTTTTGAGGTAGGGTCTTCTGTTTTTTCCCAGAGCCACCAAGATTTTTCTTGTATTAAGCTTCCCATGTAGCCAGGATAGTGATGGATCATCACATATGGTGTGTGTGTGTGTGTGTGTGTGTGTGTGTGTGTGTGTGTGTGTGTGTGTACTGGCCATAGGGTTTGAACTCACAGGACCTGGTTGCTGTCCCTGAGCTTCTTTTGCTCAAAGTTAGTGCTCTACCACTTGCGTCACAACTCCACTTCTTTTTGGAAGTTTATTGGACATAAGAGTCCCACAAACTTTCCTTACAAGGCTGCCTTTGAACCCTGATCTTCAGATCTCAGCTTCCTGAGTAGTTAGGATTACAGGCATGAGCAACCTGCACCTAGCCATTTCTGGCTGTTTGGGGTATGTTTGTTTTGGGTTGTTGTTTTTTTTGAGATCAGAGTTTCATGAACATTCCTGCCTAATCTGACTTTGAACCACAGTCCTCAAAATCTCAGCCTCCTGAGTAGCTAGGATTTGGCTGGCTTATCTATTAATACAGAGTCTTGTCAACTTTTGTTCTGACAGGGCCTCAAATCACAATCCTGCCAATCACCATTTCACAACTAGCTGGGATTATAGGCATCAGCGATGATGCCTGGCCTTTCTTCTCTCTTTTTTTTTTTTTTTGGCCAGTCGTGGGCCTTGGACTCAGGGCCTGAGCACTGTCCCTGGCTTCTTCCCGCTCAAGGCTAGCACTCTGCCACTTAAGCCACAGCGCCGCTTCTGGCCGTTTTCTGTATATGTGGTGCTGGGGAATCGAACCTAGGTTCTCGTGTATCCGAGGCAGGCACTCTTGCCACTAGGCTATATCCCCAGCCCTCTTCTCTCTTATCATCCTATGAACCACTGTCAGATTGATCTTCTGACAGTAAGTTTTGACCATATCCCAAGACCACGTCAAACCCACCAGCTTTCTCAACGTGCTGAGGGTGCTTCCAGTCCCATCATTGCCAATAGAACCGAGATTCTTGTCTAGTTCTGTCAGCCACCTGCTTCTGGGCCCATCTCCAGTCTCTGGAATGGGTCTTAATTAGGTAAGCCAGCGAAATCAAACCCTTTTCTAATCAGTGACCTAATAAGGAGAGGGGAGGAAGAATACTTGTGTGGAGGAGATTCTGGGAAATAATTCTTTAATTTTTAAAGAAAGAATTCTTAGTCCTGCAAAGGCAACACAAAGAAGAGATGTACTTCTTTCTGTCTCTGGAGGATGTTGGTTGAAGATACAATGTCTGGAGATACTGAAGTCATTTTGTGCTCACAAAAAGAATGATCACTATAATAAAGATGGAATCGGGAACAAGCAAATGTAGAATAAATAGCCTGGATCTTCTGTGACCACTGAGCATCTCTGAGCTTCCAGCTAAAGAGAAGACATTTTTCTTGATTAGTTAAGCTTTCAGAATTGACTTTTTGTTCCCAAGGTATTTGGTTGGCCTGGGACGTTTCTGTTTCTGTGTCTCCAGCTGGGTCACTGGCTTTCCTCGGCACTCGAGGATGCGCTAGGCACGGTACAGACTCTCCCTCTCCACAGCCTGTCTCTGACCAACAGAGTCCTCGTCCACTGCCTCGCCAGCAAAATCATGCTCCTTTCCCAGGATTATTCTGAAGTCCAGTCTTGTGTTCTGTATCCGGCTTTCCTCCCCTCCTGAGGTGGAAGCTTTCTCTCCTTCCCATTTCCTCTCACATTTCCTGGTCTTGTCTTCCACCTCTGGGGCCAACACCCCCCCCCCCCCCAACACACACACGGTGAGGACTCTTAAAAGGGTGGCTGTGTGAACACACGTTTCCAGTAGGTCAAGGAGGGTAGTGCTGGTGAGCGGATGTTGGAAGGAAGCTTGTTTGAGGGGCTTGGGGGTGTCTAAGACAGTTGGCAGTGAGCTCCTGAGGCATGGGGACTTGCATGGAGATGACTGTGGTCACTCACCATTTTGGTTAGTCTCTGATCACTTCCCCAAGTCGTCTTTGGTCTTTATGAAGTCCCAGCATTCAGCGCGTTCATGAGCTTCATTCCACACTCCTGACCCAGTTTCCTGCATCCCTTTCCAGGAACCCACCTGTATTTCCTGAGGTGAGTCGTCTCATTAGAAGCAGATCATCATGGACTATGACTATAACCTGGGTGCTGATTTAATTTTTTCCATGGGGTCATGGAGTGAGTTGGGCTGGAAGATCTCTGGGTGTTTGGGGGTTTGCTGTGTTGGAGGGGGATGTCCAATTTTACCCCAGCAATGCCAGTTCTAGCAACGCCCTATCCAGTCCTTGCTGATTTGGCAGTGGTTTTCTTCGCTTTTGTGGGTAGTATAAATGCCATTTTTAAGATCTTTAGCACAGGACATCTGCTTGACTAATAGTAAGAATGAGAAAGAAAGTGGGGCACCAGTGGTTCACTGCTGTAATGCCAGCTACTTGGGAGGCTGAGATCTAAGGAATGCAGTTCAATGCCAGTCTGGATGGGAAAAAAATAGTCTATGAGACTCTTATCTCTAATGAACCACCCAAACACCAGAAGTAGAGCATCAGCCTTGAGCGAAAAAGCTAAAGAATAGCATGTAGACCCTGAGTTCAAGCCCTAGTATCAGCACACACACACTTAAAGCAGCACAGAGAGAGAGAGAGAGAGAGAGAGAGAGAGAGAGAGAGAGAGAGAGAGAGAGAGAGAGAGAGAGAGAGAGAGAGAGAGAGGAAAAATACTCAATACCTCAACATTTCAAAAACACATCCTATGAAGGCTGGAGGCATGGTTCAAGTGGTAGAACACCTACCCAGCTAGGTCACAGCCCTGAGTTCAAGCTCAAGTACTTCCAAATAAAAAGTGCCACATGATGAAGTCCCATTTTCTAGATAAAGAGACTAGGGTAGAGCTATTCAGTGACTTGCAAAAGGAAGAAGCAATAAAACTGGGGTAAATATACAAAGGGGATCCCTAATTGGAGGGGAGGGAGGTGGAACTTCTTTTAGGGGCTTTGTAATGGCTGTAGGAAATGACTACAGACCAAGCCATGCAGGTTTCAGATCAAGAGGGAAACTCCATGCTCCTGGTGAGAGAAAGCGGCTTCCTCAGAGGTCAACAATAGCCATGGGGGGGGGGGGGGGGGGCGGGCCGCTGGTAATGTGGCTTAGCAGTAGAGTGCTTGCCTAGCATGCACGAAGCCCTGGGTTCGATTCCTCAATACCACAAATACAGAAAAGGCCAGAAGTGGCGCTGTGGCTCAAGTGGCAGAGTGCTAGCCTTGAGCAAAAAGGAAGCCAGGGTCAGTGCTCAGGCCTTGAGTTCAAGCCCAAGGACTGGCAAAAAGTAAATAAATAAACAATAGCCATGAGGTGGATGCTGAGCTGTGAGCAAGAAGGACAAAGCATTCAGGTACACGGGCGCGTGTGTCACTGTTTCCTTCCTTTGGGAAACTGTGTTGGTCAGCTTGCTTGTTGCTGTGACGGAATGCCTGACATAAAAGAAAACAGGCTCCAGACACTGGTGGCTCACACCTGTAAGTCCTAGCTATTCAGGAGGCTGGGATCTCAGGATCATGAGTCCAAATCAGCCCAGACAGAAAAGTCCAAGAGATTCTTATCTCCAATTTAGCAGCAAAAAGCTGGAAGTACATGTGGCTCAAGTGATAAAGCACCAACCTGTCACTTGAAAAAAGTGCAAGGGACAGAGGGAAAAAAGCTAAAGGACAGTGCCTAAGCCTTGAGTTCAAGCCAGTACTTGCACATACACAAAAAAAAGGAAAGAAAGAAAGAAAGAAAGAAAGAAAGAAAGAAAGAAAGAAAGAAAGAAAGAAAGAAAGAAAGAAAGAAAAGAAAACAAGGGAAGGTTTACCTAGCTTTTGGGTTCTGAGGTTTCAGACCATCAAAGCGGGAGGGTGTCAGCTCACGTCATGGCAGACAGAAAGCAGAGAGGAGCAGTCACAGGAAGAGGGGGAGCCAGGTACCACCTTCCACAGTCCCACTGTATCTCCATATGGTCTTCAATTTTGAATCCATCCGTGGATGAAACCATTCATGTAGTCAGCTCCACCCTGCCAGTCCACAGAGTCTGTTTCCTGTTCCTCAAGGTCAAGGCCAGGCTTTGTGGTTTACAATCAGCATTCCTGACCGCTGCTGCTGAGCACCCTGAGTGACAGACAGTTCATGAATATATCGTCATCTCCCAACACACCACCAAGCGGTTCCTTTCCTGGCTGGAACACTTCAAAGACTTCAGGGGGCTGAGGCTTATCATGATATACTAAACTTCATCTAGAGTAAAGATTGGCCACATTAAGAAAACAGAACAGCCGGGAGCTTGTGGCTCACTCCTGTAACCCTAGCTATTTAGGAGGCTGAGATCTGAGGATCGCAGTTCAAAGCCAGCCAGGGTAGGAAAGTTTGTGAGGCTCTTATCTCCAATTAATCACCAAAAAACTAGAAGTGGCGCTGTGGCTCAAAGTGGTAGAGCGCTAGCCTTGAGCACGAGAGCTCAGAGACAGTGTCCAGGCCCAAGTCGGAGGAGGAGGAGGGGGGAGGAGGAGGGGGAGGAGGAGGAGAAGGAGGAGGAGGAGGAGGAGGAGGCGGAGGAGGAGGAGGAGGAGGAGGAGGAGGAGGAGGAGGAGGAGGAGAATGGACAGTACCTATGTGTATCTGATCACCCCCCAAAAAAAATTTTGCCGAAATGAAAACACAGGTTTGTTTTTCTTTTTTGCTGCTTTTGTTTTCTTTCCTTTTTGTTCTGTTTGTTCATTTATATGTCTTTGAGAGTATAAGGAGAGGCACATAAATGGAGACAATACTACAGACAAATGTAGCAGTGATAACCACTGGACACTATGTTGCAAATGAACTATACAACTTGTGAGGGGGTGGGAGGGAAAAACAAGGAGAGAGTGAGGGAAGGGGTGACACTGCTCCCATATATATTACCTGACTTGTGTAACTAACCCCCCTCTGCACATCACCTTCATAATAACGGGAACGGGGTGGGGGGGGGGGGACAAGCCATAGCACATGAGCAGGTGAGCCGGCCACACTTGGCTGGGAGGGTATGCTGTGGGTTACCTTCTGTGCTTCCTGGAGAAGCAGCACAGCTGAGTCTCCAAAGCATCCCCAATGCTGGCAGTACTACTTCCCAAAGCCCAAGACATGTTCCCTTATTCAATTGGTACATTTATTTAGAGCCAGGTAAGTAAACTAAGCTTCATGTCCAACATGGCTGTCTGCCTGACGTGGGAAGAAGAGCGATGCTCGTACAGTTATGTTGTCTCTGGCCGCCTGCCAGCTCTAACGGTAGAGCTGAGCTGCTGCAACAGATAGACTCAGGGCTGCACACCACACCGGACAATATGGACTATTTGGTTCATGGCAGGAGAAGGCAGAAGGTTGCAGAAAGGCTGAAAGTTTTGCTTGTATTTCTAAGAACTTACTCTCCAAGACACTCACTGTTTCTTCTTGTTCATCGCTTTTAGAAAACTAATTTATTGCTATTATTAAGGTGCTGTATGGAAGGGTTAGCATTTCATAAATCAGGTAGTGAGTACATTTCTTCCCTCCTTCACTTTTCCCCAGTTTCCCTCCCCTGTCCTTGCCTGCAAGCTGCACAGTTCATTTTCCACATAGTGCCTACTGAGCTTTGGCTTTAAATTTTCATTCAGGTTTCTCAACAGGTGATACATGTTCATGGTTCAAATCAGAATCAAATAAAGTCCTGTTCTTCCTTCTACCATCCCCCCACCCCCAAACAATCAACACTGTGTTCCAGGAAATGGCAATTCTCCAGAATGAATAAAAAAAATCTGAGAGGCCTAAAGAAAGAATACTGGAGCTCCAAGAACAGATATAAACCTGAGACAAGGCAACTCAGCCCAGGAAAGATACAGGGAGAGCCCCGGGGCACCTCACGGTACCAGAAGTAAGGAAATCTTAACAAGAACAAACGCCTATGGTGATAAAGATTTGTATGCCAAAGGGAACTCTGGAAGCAGGACAAAGTTTCCAGTAGCTAAAGCAGAGGCAATTTGAACAGACTATATAAAGTCACGGTGTGATATAAAGTCCTAAACTAAATACAGTAATCCTTACTGATTTGTGTGTGTGCATATATGCACGTGTATATGTGTGCAAATGCTTCCATGTGCATGTGTGCACATGCGCACAGAGGCACTGGTACTGGTGCTGGGGCTTGGGCGCTGTCCCTGAGCTTTTTTACTTAAGGCAAGTGCTTATCACTTGAGCCACAGCTCCACGTCCAGCTTTATGCTAGTCTCATTGACTTTTTTTTTTTTTGGTCAATCATTGAGCTTGAACTCAGGGCCTGGGGTGCTGTCCCTGAGCTCTTCAGCTCAAGGCTACTGCTACCTCTACCATTTTGAGCCACCCCCATCACTTCCAATTTTCTGATGGTTAATTGGAGATAACAGACTCATGGGGACTTTTCAGCCTGGGCTGGCTTTGAACCTCAAACCTCAGATCTCAGCTTACTGAGTGGCTAGGATTATAGGTGTGAGCCACCAGTGCCCAACTATCGACTTTCCTTTGAACAGAGATCTTCAGATCTCAGCCTCCTGAAGAACAGTGGCTCACTCCAATACCCCTAGGGAATGGCTCTTATTCATAATGTTAATGAGAGATTAAATGAGTACACAAAATTGGTCAAATCTTTGCCCAAGAATTCCAGATGTTTCACGTAGGTACCCTTTCCTGTAGGAGGGGGAAAAGAAATCCATATCTATGAGAATTCCCTCCAAGGGCTCCAGTACAGGCAGCGGGGGAGATGGGCAGCCTGAGTCACAGTCAAGGCCAAAACCATTAGCAACAAGTCACGATGAAAGCGTGCACTCCAATACATGGTGACACGGTTCCCTCCCACAGGCTGCTGCCCAGGCTTAAGCATGAAGACAATATCAACGGTGGATATGGTGCTAGAGGCCTGGAATCCCAGCACGTGGAAGACTGGAAAAGGATAATTGTGAGTCCAAGGCCAGACCAGGCTACATAGCAAGATCTTCAAAAAAGGGAGAAGGGGGAAGACAAACAAGAAGAATGCATGTGGGCTCCATCACAACCTTCTTAGGGCTTTCTTGACTGTACTTGGCATTTTTCTAGAATGCTAAAGAACTCTGTCATGGGACGTTGGTAAGGGTGGCTTATCAGAGGAGAATGCACAACTTAATGCATGCTTAGTTTGCAAGACTTCATTCCTGCTTGAGTAGAGCTAACTGAATAGAAGAAACTGAGTCCCTTGAAGGATACACCCATCATTTTTATTAGTTGTACCCCAAGTTACTTTTCCTCCCAGTAATATTTACCCACACCATTCCACGGTGCTGCAAGGCAAAACTTAACTCCCCACAATTCCATCCCCAACATAGGGCTCCTGATTTCTTTATCAAGTGAGAGAAAAGATGACATCCATCCAAATGAGAAAACATTTCCCTCGGCCTGCTTGGATTTCCTCTGACAGAGTGACATGGAAGGCCTGGTTCAAAGGTTGATTCTTTCTCCTTTCACAAGCCTGGCTCGAAATGTCCAAATATCCTGGAAAGAAAAAAAAACAAAACAGAAAGTGTTTATGGGACACTTCATGTGGCCTGTTCATTCCCATTATTATAGTTAGACACCATGTCCCAAGACTCCAATTAAATACTAACCAATAGCTAGACTAGTGCTACTTCCCTACGTGAGTAGGTCCTAACTGGGTCTCAGGACAAACCCTTACTGGCCATCCTGCTGCTTGTCTTTGTGTTATCTGCCTGAACGACTTTGAGGGGTCTGCTTCTGATTAGAATGAAATAGTTAAAACGGTACACAGGTTTCTGGTTCCTGTGGGCGTTCCTTTCTTTTTCTTTTTTTTTTTTTTTTTTGGCCAGTCCTGGGCCTTGGACTCCGGGCCTGAGCACTGTCCCTGGCTTCTTTTTGCTCAAGGCTAGCACTCTGCCACTTGAGCCACAGCGCCGCTTCTGGCCGTTTTCTGTATATGTGGTGCTGGGGAATCGAACCTAGGGCCTCGTGTATCCGAGGCAGGCACTCTTGCCACTAGGCTATATCCCCAGCCCTCCTTTCTTTTTCTGTTAAACAATTCACTTTGTTCTTATTCCTTGTTTGTTTTTGAGCAAACATGGGATTCTGTTGCTGAAGGAATGATTTCAGTGGAAAGAATAGGACTGGAATCTAGTTGTATCCCTCAGGCCAACTTCTGGAATTTTCATTTTCTCCTCAAAGCATGGCACTCTCCCATCCAAAGGCTTGGTGACACATACAAGGGGACATAAAAGGGACCTTACGGCCAGGCACAGGTGACTCATCATGTCTGAGACCCTAGCTATTTAAGAGACTCATCCAGGTCAAAATCAGCACGAGCAGCAAAGTGTAGGAGGCTTTTGTCTCCAACTACCCACAAAAATGGTGCAAGTAGAGCTATGGCTCAAGTAGTATAGCACTAGCCTTGAACAAACAAACTAAGGGACAACACCCTGGACCTGAGTTCAAGCCCCAGGACTGGCAAATACAAAAAAAGCAATTTCTTTTTTGCTAGTCTTGGGGCTTGAACTTAGGGCCTGAGCACTGTCCCTGGCTTCTTTTGTTCAAGGCTCTACCACTCTACCACTTGAGCCACAGCGCCACTTCTGGCCTTTTCTGTATATGTGATACTGAGGAATTGAACCCAGGGCTTCATGCATGCTACGCAAGCACTCTACCACTAAGCCACATTCCCAGCCAGAAAGGTATTTTTTTAAACGATAGAAAATATGTGCACGTTCCATATAACAAGCAATTTTTCAAATATTCTGAATATTTTTCAGTATTTTAGTTGCCTTAGTCTACAAATGTAGGACGTCACATAAGGAAAACTGACTGTAGACTTGTTCAATCAAAGTCCCAGATTGCAAAATATAAGCCTGGTAAGGCATTTCCATACTGGATAAGGAGAGAAGAAAGATGGGAACTTCACGTTGTTCTGAAAATGGGAAATAAGCATCTTCAGATGCTTCCTGTGTTTGATGAGTGCTACATTTGATAGTGCCTATGTTTGATGGTTCCAATGTTTGGTGGTTCCTACATGGGGAAAGGCCGGGAAGGGGGGTCAGGACATCGGATAGCACGGCAGCATCTGTCAGTGTACAGTGACCCACGGTGCCCAGACAGACAGCCCTGAGCTAGCATCACACTCAGACTTGGCGGGGGACATGCCTGCATTTGTAACCATCCAATGCAAATAATAGAGGAGCTGCCTCTCAGTTCAGACATTAAATTGTGGGTATTCTACAAAAATGACTGTTAGAATTGGAGAGGTGGCTCAAGAGGTAGAGCACTAACTGTGTAAAACCACAAAGGAGAGCTTGTTGAGGCCCTGAGTTCCAGCCCCAGTTCTGGCACGTAAAGCAAAGTGATTGTGTTAATTTATTTCTGGGGTTTTCAACTCAGTACCTCATGCTTGCTAGGTATACATTCTACTACTTGAGTCACACCTCTAACCTCTTTTGGTCTTGTCTTTTTATTTATTATTTGTTTGTTCAGTTATTTATTTTTTTTGGGTGCAAGTACTGGCCTTGAACTCAGAGCATGGCCACTGTCCCAGTGTTTTTGCTCACGGCTAGTATTCTCTCAATTGAGCCAAAGCTCTACCTCCAGTTTTATGTGGCTAATTGGGGATGAGTCTTACAGATTTTTCCATCAAGGCTGGATTTGATCTGCAATCCTCAGATCTCAGCTCCCTGAGTAGCCTTGATTACAGCTGTAAGCCACTGGCACCTGGTAGTGTTGGCCATTTTTTAGACAGGATCTTACATTATTCTTGCGCCAGCCCAGACTATTTAATCCTTTTTTGTCAGGGCAATGACAAGGATGTGTTCCCTGTGTTGGGGACAGCTGTGCCTTTAAGAGGCCACAGCTGGCTTTAGCCCATCCCCTCTTCTTCTGCCTTTAACAGGAAGAGAAGCCCCCGCCCCTGGGGTCAAGCATGTGTCTGATAGCTGGGGAACCCAGAACCCAGTCCTTGGGGGGCTGGGTCTCCACCCACAAAGGAAGTCCTCTGACATCACTTGATGGACAGCCCTTGTGGCCAATCTGTAGTCCCTCTCCTGTGCCCGCCTTTGGGGGTATATCTGTTGGCTCCTCATTTGAATAAATCAGAAAGCCCCAGAGGCTTTCTCCGAGACCACCATGTGCCCCTGTCTTTCCTTGGGCTGGCGGGCATGGGGTCTTGCAACCACACGTGAACCGAGGCTGCATTGGGACCCTGCTTCTGCGATTAATCCCGATGGCCAGGGGATGTGAGAGAGCGAGTATGGATCCCACATGGAAGAAGCAGACAAGCCCAGGACCCCTCCCCCATGCAGATGGGGGGGTGGTAGAGCGAAGCCCAGCAGCCTGCACAAGACTTCATGTTTCCCTCATAGGGAAAATACACACCCGCACCACTGTGCCCAGCTACTGGCTGAGATGAAATTCCACCAACTCGTTATGCTCCAGCCAGCCTCAAACCTTGACCCTCTGATTTCTACCTCCCAGTAGTGAGGATTACAGGCTTGAGCCACCGCACACAGCCCTTGACTGGTAGCTTTTCAATTGATTATCAGTGGCCATGGCTAGTAATTTTTTTGATAGATAGTGATAATGATTGGACCCAGGACCTCGCACAGGCTAGGCAAGTACTCTACCAGTGAGCCCTGAATATCCACTCTATAAAAACTCACGATTGTGAAGTGATGCATATTAATTGGGAAAGCGTGGGAAATACAGTCTCATAGACCTCACTAGACAGTTGAATGATCTTTATTCTCTGCCTGTGCAAATTATGTCTCCCATAAAACTCTAGTTACAAACTTGGCAATTAAGAAATTTTGTTCAGAAATTGCTACCTGGGGGGCTGGGGGATCTGACTCAAGTGGTAAAGCACCTGCCTGGCAAGCACAAGGCCCTGAGTTCAAATGCCAGTGCTGAAAAAAAAGTAAAAGATAGACTACCCTAAGACGCTGGTTAGATCACCCACAATCTAAATACTGCATTCTGCATGGAAAAGAGGAGAATGATTCCAAACCTTAACACGGCTCCTGTGCCTTGAGAAAGCCCCGTGTCCTTCATTTCCTCTCCTCTAACTGTTGGCTACCTTTCCTTGCCGGTCCCTTGTGGGGCAAGATTGCCCATTGGTGGGAGGACAACCAGGGACTGGAGAAGCTGCTTCAAGGTCTCCCCTAAGGAAGCAAGTCCAAACTGAGTTTCCGTTGTTATTGTCAGCAATGCATCTACAAGGAGCCTTACACTCAGGTACTAGGTACTATCACGTGAAATTAGGTATCTAATAAATATCTAGAGGGGGAAAAAGAAAGTGATTCACTTCTGGCAGTACTGGATTAGAACTCAGGGCCTCTCTCTTGCCAGGTAGGTGCTCTACCACTTGAGCCACACCTCCACTCCTTTCAAATGCTGACATCTTTCCTTTGTTATCTCCCAAGAGAGTACCTTAAGGTTGATGTTAGGTTCAATTCCATACATCTTAACTGCAATCTCCACAACTTCTTTCTCGATGTTTTCTTGAGTGGTGCCCTTCACGTCAATGTAGTGGCAGTTGGCACTGGCAAAGTGGCAGGAAATTGCCTGCAGGAGCAAAGTGATAGTGAGGAAAGGCATGCCCCGAAGCCCAGGAAGCCTCTTCCTAGAGGGTGAACTAGCTTCAGGACTTGATTGTCTCCAAAACAGTCTCCTGATGCTTGTTTTTTGGTTTGGGATGTGTGTGTGTGTGTGTGTGTGTATGTGTGTGTGTGTGTGTGTGTGTGTGTGCGCGCGCTAGTCCTGGGGCTTGAACACAGGGCCTGCTCATTGTCCCTGAGGTTTTTTTTCCTCAAAGTTAATGCTCTACCACTTGAGCCACAGCTCAAACCCCTCCATCCAGATACTCTCGTGCACTAAAAAAATAATATAACACTTGACTGGGTGCTAGGGGCTCACATCTGTAATCCTAGCTACTCAGAAGGCTGAGATCTGATGATCACAGTTTGAAGCCAGCCTGGGCAGGAAAGTTCTTGAGATTCTTATCTCATAGTAACCACTAAAAAAACCCAGAAGTGTAGCTCAAGTGGTAGAGTGCTAGACTTAAGCACGAAAGCTCAAGGACAGGGCCCAGGGCCAGCATAAATAAATAAATAGCCAATTTCTACCCACACTGTGTGACTTCAGTATCTCAGTCATTGCTTTTACCCCAGAAAGTGGAGCTGGTATGCCATAAAGTACACCACGGTTCTTAAGCAACCCCAGAAAGAACCAGATTGAGGACTGACTGCATGAGGCTCCTAACACCATGTTGCCTCTTAATTATAAGAGGAAAGTCCTGAGGTTATATGGTTTCCTACCGGTTGGTGGAGGGGGGGAGGGAGGAAGGGAAGGAGGGAGGGAGGGAGGGAAGGAGGGAGGGAGGGAGGGAGGGAGGGAGGGAGGAAGGGAAGAAGGGAGGGAAGGAGGGAGGGAGGGAGGGAGGGAGAGAGGGAGGGAGGGAGGGAGGGAGGGAGAGAAGGAGGGAGGGAGAGAGGGAGAGAGGGAGGGAGGGAGGGAGGGAGGGAGGGAGGGAGGGAGGGAGGGAGGGAGGGAGGGAGGGAAGACAAGGAAGGCAAATATATTTCCTCCTGAATAAACTGGACCAAACACCACTTTAATGAATACTATAATATATCTTGAATTTTTTTAACCTTAGTCATGTGGTTTGAACTCAGGGCTTGGACCCTGTCACTGAGCACTTTTTGCTAACATGCTACAGTTTTCGGCCACAACTCCTCTAGTGGATTTTGAGTGGTTAATTGGAGAGAAGAGCCTCATGAACACTTTTCTTCCTGGGCTGATTTCAAACTTCAATCCTCAGATCTCAGCCTTCTGAGTAGCTAGGATTACAGGTGTGAGCCACCAGCATCTGGCTCCTCCCCCCCCACCTCCACCCCCCCCCCCCCCCCGCTGCCCCAGCCCAGTGATGGGGTTTCAACGCAGACCCTGGGAACTGTCCCTGAGCTCTTTTGCCCAAGGAGTAGCTAGGATTACAGGTAAGCACCCAGCACCCAGATGGGACTTGAGTTTTGTTCCAACACATTCATCTTTGAAAACATTCGCAGCACAGGGAATGCCTACTTTCCGGAACCCTTGAGTTTTGTTCCGTCCAGATCCGTGGATGAGCAACGGATGAAAGAAAACAGTGTCTCCCTTCTCCATCACGAGGTGCACACGGGCACTGTTCTCATCGTAGTCCTGGATCCCATGGTACATTTTGTTAACTCCCCCCTAGAAAGCAGAACAGGTGACATGGCTGTATGTGAGAAGCCTCCATGATGAACACTTAGTCACAGACTCAGAGAAAGCAAGGAGCTATGAGTTCTTCCAAGAGAAAGACATGGGCTGGGAATACGGCCTAGTGGTAAAGTGCTCGCCTCATATACATGAAGTCCTCAGTTTGATTCCTCAGCACCACCTATGTAGAAAAAGCCAGAAGTGGCTCTGTGACTTAAAAGGTAGATTGCTAGCCTTGAGCAAAAAGAGATGCCAGGAACAGTGCTCAGGTCCTGAGTTCAAGCCCCAGGATTGGCAAAAAAAAAAAACAAAAAAACAAAATAACCAAGAGAAAGACATGTCTAAACCAGACTTTAATGTAGATTCTAATTTAAATTTGATCCCAAGAAGAGTCTAAATTTCTCTAACCTAGGGGCTGGGAATATGACCTAGTGGCAAGAGTACTTGCCTCGTATACATGAAGCCCTGGGTTCGATTCCTCAGCACCACATATATAGAAAAGACCAGAAGTGGCACTGTGGCTCAAGTGGCAGAGTGCTAGTCTTGAGCAAAAAGAAGCCAGGGACAGTGCTCTGGCCCTGAGTTCAAAGCCCAGGACTGGCAAAAATAAATAAATAAATAAAAATTTCTCTAACCTGTTGAAACTCTTTAGCCCTTCTCTGGTGGCTCACACCTGTAATCCCAGCTACTCAATAGGAGGTTGAGATCTAAGGATGGCAGTTCAAAGCCAGCCCAAGCAGGAAAGCCCATGAGACTCTTATCTCCAATGAATCACCAAAAAGCCAGAAGTGTGGCTCAAGTGGTAGAGTCTTAGCCCTGAGTAAAAAAGCTAAGAGAGGCACCATCAGGCTGTGAATTCAACCTCCAGGACTGTCACCAAAAAACAAACAAAAACCAATCTCAAATGGTTGATTTTTGAAAATCAAATGCTTATATTGAAATAATTGATTTCATTTTTGGACTCAATGAAAAATTCTGAATTTCTATCTATCCTTAAAGACAGAACTATTACCTAATCCAGACCACGTTGCCTCTCTGATGGTTAATACAGGTGAACATCTTTGAGGCCTTTCTAGCCTGGTTCTGGAACTTTCTTTCCTCCTGTGACATTTTTCTTTCCCACAACTTTGTACATACCATTCTTCTTCTATGATCCTATTATTTTCTTCCAAAACAGAGGGGAGAAAAACGCTCAGATTTTATGAGCAGTGATGGCATATCCAGAGTCAATAGGAATAGTCATAGTAAATATAAACATTATACTTGTTTTCATTTATATTTTTAATGCTATTATAAAGGTTTGTACAAAGGGCTTACAGTTACATGAGTCAGGTTAAGAGTACGTTTCTTATTGGACAATGCCATTATACTTGTTCTTAACTACTCCTTAAGTCCGTTAGGTTATAGGTTTATTAAGGAAATTGAAACTTGTCATTACGTTCTAAACCATATGATCAGATAGGGTTTGCCGAGGTAATCCTGCATTTCTTTGAAGAAATGGCCATTTACCTACAGGAGAGCGCAGTGACTTTGCCCCTGTGCCCTTCTCTCCCGTCCAGGGTGGATGTGCTCTGCCTCAGTGGAGCTGACCTGTGACTGTTGAACAGCATCGGTCACAGGCCCTGCTGCCCCTTGAGTCCTCTAACTTGTCCTTTGACTCAAGGGAGCCAGGACGTGCTGCTGTTGCTTACATCCACCCTCCCCTAACCCTTGGCTGATGAATTTCACACCAGGTTGTATAGCAGGATGCATGATCCAATTATTTTCCCATAACTCCAGTCATTAACGTAAGAACTCTAACATAGTAAAACAGATCTCCACAAATACGGTCACGGAATTCCAGTCATTGCTACAAGAACTCCAACTTACTAAGACAGGAGCCCTATTCTTTCTATTCCCTACAGATCTGCAACTTAGTCACTCTCCTTTAGCCACAAGTGTTGATTCCCTTCTGACCAGTATCAGAGATGTCAGGAACCTCTGGCTTTAGAGCTATAATCCTAGGAATCTTCTCTCTAGTTCTGTGGTCTCCTAGACCTCTAATGCATGCTAGATTGGACTGAGAAGTGACTGTTCTCCAAGAACTCACTGGGTCTTATCATTCGTGGACACAAAAGCACTTATTGGTTCCTTAGCATCGAGAGCTAAATTGGTAAACAAATCACAGTATAGGCTGTGACAGAGTACTACCCAGCCCTGGAGAGGAGCTGGACACCCACCAGGGTTAGTGAGGGGCAGAATAACCATCCCAAGCAAAAGAAGCCACACCAGGGGAACATGGATGCGGTATGATTTCATTTACATAATATGTAGGAAATGAACACTAATCTATGGGAACCACAGTTGCCTGGGGCAGGGGATGGAAGAGATTTTCTTCCTTGTGGTAATGTGTGTGAAAAATAATCAATTATACATTTAAGATAGCTACAGGTATTCCATGGCAATGATACTTAAAAATAAAAGCCCTCTCAGCTTCTTCAAAAACAAAAACCAAAAAAAAAACCCCACCAAGGTCCTGGGGCAGGCATGGTTTACAAGACGGCAATAGTACTTGGGAGGCAGGCACGGGAGGATGGAGATCCAAGGCTAGCCAGAGCCAACATGCGGATCCTATCAGGAAAATAAGCTGAAAGCAACAGGGCTGGGGTGATCGCTGAAGAACTGGACTACTGCCTCGCCAGCACCAGACCCTGAGTTCAAATACCAGTGCTGCATTCAACAACAGCACTGCCTCCGTTTCCCCCACAGACTGGAAAAGTCAGTGATAAGGTCCTTCCTAATCCTGTCCCGGTGTGTCTTTTCAGGCTTTCCTCTGCTAGATTTCCAAATGTGCCTCTGGACCCTGAGCTCCTGAGCTCCTTCCTGCTCCTCCACGAGGCTGGTGCCCACCCTTGACCCTCAAGCCACCAACGACCCTCCTTGCTACAGAGAATGATTCCATACTCCTGAAAGCTTGGCCCAAACATCAGCCATCCCCAGAGCCTCTCTTAGAAGGGGCAAGGGGCAATCATCTGTTCTCAAACTCGCCCTGATCCGAATCGCAAATCCCAGAAGAAGGCCTTTCTTTTTTTTTTTTTTTTTTTTTTTTTTTTTTGGCCAGTCCTGGGCCTTGGACTCAGGGCCTGAATACTGTCCCTGGCTTCCTTTTGCTCAAGGCTAGCACTCTGCCACTTGAGCCACAGCGCCACTTCTGGCCGTTTTCTGTATATGTGGTGCTGGGGAATCGAACCCAGGGCCTCAGGTATACAAGGCAAGCTCTCTTGCCACTAGGCCATATCCCCAGCCCAGAAGAAGGCCTTTCTAAGAAAGGAAATGCAGTCTCACAACTCAGCTCTTCATGTGCACTGATAGGAAATACAAACACAGAAAGGGATTCCAACCAACCATGCCTGGGCAGACCTACCTCCCACTGGGGGTAATCATGGGGTTTCATGGAGCCTTTGTGGGTGCCTGGGAGCACAACCAGACAACCGTTGTTCCGGTCAATATGCTCCATGGCCGTCCACGCACAAACAATGCGATTGCTGGGCCGGAAGGGGAAGTAGTGCAGATCCTGGTGCAAGGGATGCCGGGATGTCTTCTTGCCTGGAAAAGATTGTGCTCTCAAAAGATGCTCAAGTGTCAGGGTTCTTACCCTAGGTCTGGAAAACCACTGCGTGGACCTATTCCTGCACAAAGCAAGCAGAGGAAACTACACTGTGGAAACCCACTCCTAGCAGAGAAGCACCGATTGAAACAGCAAATCAACACAAGGGCTCCCAATTCAACTGCTTGCTTTTGAGGTCCTGGTAGCCAAGCACTTCACTCTAGAAAGTCACTAGTGACTTTCGCTCTAGAAAGCTCTAATGTGCTTTCTTATTATTTTATTTATTTACTTATTTAGGCTGGTCCTGGGGCTTGAACTCTGTGCCTAGGCCTGGTCCCTGAGCTGTGTTTGCTTATGGCTAACCCTCTACTACTAGAACCAGAGCTCCACTTCTGATTTTTTTGAGTGGTTAATTGTTGATAAGAGCCTCTCAGATTTCCCTGCCTTGGCCGGCTTGAACTGAGTAGCTAGGAATATAGATGTAGCCAGCACAGCCTACCTACTTTATTTCTTTTTGTCACTCTGGATTTGGCACAGAGGTAGCATGCAGCGAGTATTCAAAACAATTTTTTTGGAGGAATTAAACTGAAGACAATGGGGCAGGTCAAGGCGGAAGTCCCCTCCTAAGGCACTAATGTCCCAAACAGGCTTCCGAGTGGTTTCCCTGAGTGAGGAGGCCATCTGGTGGTGTGTCAGGCAGAGTGGCTATCCACATGACCATTCCTCCCAGCTCTATTCCATCTCTCCAGACACAACACCACGGAGAAAGAGACTTGGACACAAAGCACTAGGCCAAGCACATAAACCTCTCCTGCTGTCAGAAGAAAGCAAAGGAGAAAAGGAGAAACCCACTGGGGCTGGTGTCTGCTCGTATACAAGGATTTCTCAGTGCAATCCAGAGCCACCTGCTGGACAATCTTTGAGAAATTATTAAAATTGAGAAACAGCTGGGCACCTTGGCTCACTCTCGTAATCCAAGCTACTCAGGAGGCTGAGATCTGATGATCACAGTTCAAAGCCAGCCCAGGCTAGGAAGTCCATAATTCACCAGCAAAAAAGCCAGAAGTAAAGCTGTGTGCTTCAAATTGTAGAGTGCAAGCCTTGAGCAAAAAAGCTTAGGAACAGCACCCAGGCCCTGAGTTCAAGCCCTAGGACCAGCAGAAATAAAATAAAAAATTGATGGGCTGGGAATGTGGCCTAAGGGCAAGAGTGCTTGACTCTTATACATGAAGCCCTGGGTTCGATTCCTCAGCAGCACATATATAGAAAAAAACAGAAGTGGCGCTGTGGCTCATGTGGCAGAGTGCTAGCCTTGAGCAAAAAGAAGCCAGGGGGGAGGGGGGAGGGGGGTATGAGGGACAAGGTAACAAACAGTACAAGAAATGTATCCAATGCCTAATGTATGAAACTGTAACCTCTCTGTACATCAGTTTGATAATAAAAATTTGAAAAAAAAAAAAGCCAGGGACAGTGCTCAGGCCCCAGGACTGGCAATAAATAGATAGATAGATAAATAAATAAAAATTTAAAAATTGAGGGGCTGGGGATATAGCCTAGTGGCAAGAGTGCCTGCCTCGGATACACGAGGCCCTAGGTTCGATTCCCCAGCACCACATATACAGAAAACAGCCAGAAGCAGCGCTGTGGCTCAAGTGGCAGAGTGCTAGCCTTGAGCGGGAAGAAGCCAGGGACAGTACTCAGGCCCTGAGTCCAAAAGCCCAGGACTGGCCAAAAAAAAAAAAAAATTAAAAAATTGAAAAACTTGGGCTGCACTTCTTAACCAGTCTTTCTGGGAATCAGGCCTCAGAATCTACATTTTGGCAAGCCACAGACATTGTAAGAATAACCATGTGTCACTTATAATGGGAGCTTTCATTGTCAGATATAATAAAGACCGTTTTGAGATCAGGAATGGTGAATCTGTATGCTCGTGGCTCAGAATGGCTGCTAAAGCGTGTGTGTGTGTGTGTGTGTGTGTGTGTGTGTGTGTGTGTGTGTGTGTAAATTTAAGATACATAAAATAGATATCACTGTTAAATATCTTGGCTTATCATCTGAAATACTTAGTCAACATCTAAATCATTACTAGCCAGGTGCTGGTGGATCTCACCTGTAATCCTAACTACTCAGAAAGCTGAGACCTGAAAATTGAGCTTCAAAGCTGGGCCAGGCAAGCAAGTTTATGAGACTCTTGTCTCCAGCTAACTACCAAAAAGGCAGAAATAGAGCTGTGGCTCAAGTAGTAAAGTGTGAGCCTTAAGCAGAAAAAGGAGACCAGAGTTTATAGCTTCGATTTCAAACCCAAGTACCAGCACAGAAAATAAAATTATTATTAGACTTTATGGTAATGATTTAAGCAATTTTAAGACTGAAATGAATGTGCATACATTCACATGACCAGGGTTAGACCACAGCTTTGAAATTTTAACTCAAGAACTTTTCTTCTCTTGCCTCTCCCTAACAAAGAAAAACTCTTTACCAGAATCAGGCGGTTTGTTTATCAGCATTGTGTGCATGGCCATAATATTGGGTCCAGTGAAACACTCCACGTATTTCAGGATCTAAGAGAAAAGAAAGAACAATTTCATGGGAAATCAGGTTAGACCAGTGGTAGAAAGCGCAACTGGCATTTTCCAAAACTGCCAACAAAGCATGCAAAACTCAGCAATTGAAAATCATGCTAAACCTACAATACTATGAATAAAATCGATTTTTGAAGCCAACTTAGATGGTAGCCATTTTTTTTTTTTTTTGCCCTACAAGAACAAAAAGATGCAATCAGGAAGGACAAGAACAGGGATTATGCTAAACAAAGCCACAGAGCTCGGCCGGGGAGAAGGCAGGGTCCTACTTACGCCTCTAAATGGGCCCAACATGAGGACCCCTCCAGAAAACAGAACAGCGGCTCAGCAAACGCCTCAAAATCAGTGTGGCAAGACCTTAAATAAGGTCTATGAACCAGACAGAGGGACGGGAAATGGGGTCACAAGGGAGAACAAGGAGGCTGGGCTCTGTGTCTCAACCCTAGTGTCCCAGTTATTCAGGAGAGTACTTCCCCTGTAGCCTTGTCTTCTAGGGCCTGACATGACATCACAGGTATCTAACCTGCACAGTCTTTCTGTGTGGGCCAACTTGTCTACCAGCCTCTGGTGGTAATGTTCTATAAGTGCTGAATGCAAAGTCTCCTGTGAAACCTTTCTGAACAAATGATCAAGAAACCATGGATCTGGTCTCAGGGATGGAGCACAATTTTGCCTTAAAGAAAAGAGACCATGACACATTTGTACAACAGGATGTTTCACAATGGTTGAAAACATACAAGGAAACCATCAGAGAAAGATGTCTGGAATCCACTTTATGTGAAAACAAAAACAAAAACCTGATGAGCAACAAGTTCAAATATCCCCAAAAGAGGGCACAGGCCAACAGGCCTGCCTGTCCAAGGACTCATTCCTCATGAAGACACGAATGGCTTAATAGTAAGTAGGGTTGGGGGGTAGAGAAAGGCCTTACTTTATGTCTTTCTATACTGCATAGATGCTGTTATAAATATGAGTATGTTTTAACAGTGGTACTGAGGTTTGAACTCAGGGCCTCACCCTTAGGCACTACCACTTGAGCTATGTCCCAGCCCTTTTGGCCCAACTTATTTTAATTTTTAAATTTTATTTGTCACTACTAGGGTTTGAACTCAGGGCCTTGTTTGTACTCAGCTTTTTTGCTCCCAGCTGATGAGACTTGATCCACACCTCCAGCTCACAGTGGTAGACTTGAGCCATTCCTGCAGCTCAGCATTTTGCTGGTTATTTATTTTTATTTTTATTTTTTGCCAGTCCAGGGGCTTGGACTCAAAAGCCTGAGCACTGTCCCTGGCTTCTTTTTGCTCAAGGCTAGCACTCTGCCACTTGAGCCACAGCACCACTCCTGGCTGTTTTCTGTATATGTGGTGCTGGGGAATTGAACCCAGGGCTTCATGTCTAAGAGACAAGCACTCTTGCCACTAGGCCATATTCCCAGCCCCTGCTGGTTATTTTTGAGATGTAGTCTCTCAGACATTTTCTTCCACTTCTATGTGGGAACCATGATCCTCTTGGACTTCAGCCTCTTGCATAGCTAGGATGACAAATGTGAGCCATTGGTCCCTGGCTGCTTTAGTTATTATTGGAATAGGGTTTCGTGTTTGTGTGATGGACCATGATCTTTCTAACTACGCCTCCAGGTTAGCTGAAAACACTGGTAAATACCACCACACCCAAATTGGTTGAAATTGGGTCCTGATAACTTTTTATCTTACTGGCCTTGTACCTAGATCCTCCCAATCTCTGCCTCATGAGTAGCTAGGTGTGATTATAGATGTGAGTCACCATGTTCTGCTTTAATTACAGGTAGAGGAGGAGGCATTATTATTATTGTTGTTATTGTTATTATTGAGCTAGGTGCCAGTGGTTCAAACCTATAATCCTAGCTATTCTCAGGAGGCTGAGATGTGAAGATGGAAGTTCCAAGCCGGGCCAAGCAGGAATGTCCATGAAACTCTTAATCTCCAACTAGCCACCAAAAAGTCAAAAGTAGAACTGTGGCTAAAGTAGTAGTGTTGTCCCTGAGCAAAAAACCTCAGGAAAGGCTCTTAGTTCAAGTCCCAGAACCAGCACGCATGCGCGCGCACACGCACGGATAGAGCCCAGGAGCATCTTGGGAGACAGAACCCCAGCCCACCTAGAGGGGGCTGAGGGGAAGGAGCAGCAGGCCGCTCTCACCTGGGGAAGCTCGCAGTATCGGAACAGTTCCTGGTCTTCCTGGAAATCCTGAATCTTCGAGACCACCTTCTCACTTGGAGCAAGTTGCAGCTTGGAAATGGACACATCCTTCATCACCACCAATCCATCCGGCTTCACCTCCTTCCTACAGATTTTCTCAAACTCATCCCTAGAAAAGGGAATTCACCAAAGAGCTCATGAGTGAGGGTGGCGAGCTCTGCCCTCGGCCCCACCTGTGGAAGCTGTGTGGGGTCGGGGTGGCTGCTCTGTCCTGAAGCCCTACATGGAATTCTCCCGGAGCGGGGAGAAAATGGAGCCTCCAAAAGCCTAGCTGGGAGCCTGGAACTGGTGGCTCACACCTGTCATCCTAGCTACTCAGGAGGCTGAGATCTGAGGACTGCAGTTCAAAGCCAGCCCAGGCAGAAAAGGTCTATGAGACCCTTATCTCCAATCAACTCCCCCAAAAGCTGGAAGTGGCGCTGTGGCTCAAGTGGTAGAGCGCTAGCCTTGAGCAAAAAGAAGCCGAGGGACCGTGCTCAGGCCCTGAGTTCAAGCCCCAGGACTGGGTGGGGGGGAAAATTTCAAAGCTCATGGGCAGCACCCAGGCCTTGAGTTCAAGCCCTAAGAAAAAAACAAACACAATAAGCAAATGTGCACCTGCAGAGGCTAATCTAATTTGCATTCCATACACAACTGCAATCTGCATTGCTGTCAAAGAACAATTAGTGCTACTATACCGGAAGCGCTGAATATCCTCATCAGATACCAGATTTTTAATGACAAGAAAACCATTTTCTTCATAAAATTGTCTCTGCTCCAGGCTTAGGACGGTGTTATCCAACGTAAACCTAAGGGGGAAAAAACACCACCGAGTAAGCTCAAATTTCAAATTATAAGTTAACAAGATGTACCACACACGTGACACAGGTTCGGGTTTGTTGGGGTTAGGAGAACATTCGTAGGGCTTGAACTCAGGGCTTGGGTGCTGTCCTTGAGCTTTTCTGCTCAAGGCTAGTACTCTACCACTTGAGCCACAGGTCCACCTCTGGCTTTTGGTGGGATAGATAATTGGAGATAATACTCTCATATATTTTCCTGCCCTGGTTGGCTTTGAACCTCCATCCTCAGATTTCAGCTTCCTGAGTAGCTAGGATTGCAGATGTGAACCACTAGCACCCAATCCATGTTTGTTTTTTAATCAAACATTTCCATTTCTATAGCTTTAAGAAAAGAATATGGACAAGTTTATAAAGTTTTAACTTCAAAAATAACTATGATCACCAAGAAATGTGCAATAATGGAAGAAAATTTAATTGATGACATATGCACTCCATGAATATGACTTGGGCATTGAAAATGTCAGGTGGGGTACTGGTATATATAGTATATAAATAGAAGCTTTAAAAATGTAATATATCACAGGTGAATTTTTAAAGGTGAGAGGATGTATTTTTGCCTGTTTCTGAATCTTAGACAATTAAAGTCAGGGCCTTCCAAATTTTAGAAGACTCCCTAATTAGTGTAAGACTCAGGACAGAGGATTGCAATGACGAATGACACCTTCTATTGAGTTGGACAGGCTGGTCTCCCCTGGAAACCTATACACCCACAATGTGGCCACAAATAAAGGTGAGATCTACTTACTGGAATTGCTGAGGACAGAAACTGGTGGGAGAAACAGTCTCTGAAGTGGGGTGCGCTATCTAGGATGGGGGTTAAGGCAAACAACGGAAATGGGAGAGCCAACCTTTTCTAGAAACCACTGGATGCTTGCTTTTCAGAAACAGACAGTGAGACCCACCAGGCCTTCCAGGTACGCCTCAAGCTCTGTTGCTTCTGCCCCTGCAGTTCATGACCGACAGCGTGAAGAACCTAGGTATCTTCTGTGGAGGCACAGAGCTGGAAACCGGGGCTCTGACCACTGGGTAACAAACCGGTCTGATCATCGCTTCCCTCCACTAGGATGCTGGCTGGACACAATACTCCAAGGCTCATCTCCACAAGCAGGGGGAAGATGATGGACTGCTCAGTGTGCTTCTGGGAGGAGGGCTTGTCTAGATCCATCTCAGCCTTCCGAAGCCACCATGACTACAGGAACAGTACATCGAAGCCACACAGGGCACTGTCTTTTTTTTTTCCCCTAAGTCCTGAGAAGGCTAGAAACACTTTTTGCACAGGAACTACAAATTGCTGACATAACAAATTGCTGTTTTTCTTCATTTTTATTTGCTTAAGAGTCACTTTTACATGTCACATATTCACATGTTGTCATTTGTTGGGTTGAAGGCACTAGGGCTTGAATTTAGGGACTCTTGCTGGCTTCGCTGGAGCTCTGTCACTTGAACTACACCGCCTTAAGGACTTTACTGTCCAGATTGGTCTTGAACTACAATCCTTCCATTCTCAGCTCCCTAAGTATTTAGGGTTATAGGTGAGCCATGGGCTCCTTGCTGGTTATTATTCTTAAATGAAGTCTTACTAGAATTGGATAGCGATACTGTAGACCATCAAGAAGGCCAGTGAAAAGTCAGAATAGAATCACTGTCTTCTCAGAGGTAGGCTGGTGAAGGCCCGTGCTGAATTGTTCTCAGCAATGTCAGCTCAAGGACAGGCAGACTAAAGCCTTTGGGAAGCCATGTTCTTGTCTCCTCTCCACTATTCCTGCAGCATGATTGATGTTCTTAGAGAAGTTGCTAATGATGTGGAAATATTTATTATATAAAATGAACTGAAAAATGGATGAAAACAACATGTATAAAGAATATAGTTGTAATTATGCAATTGATACACACAGGAAAGAACTATACCAGAAAGTTTACAAATAATGAGAGAGAGAGAGAGAAATAGAGAGAGAGTAGAGTAGGAGTTGAACTCAGGGCCTTAGGGCCTTCTGCTGTTGGTTCTTTTGCTCATGACTGGCGCTCTACCCCTTGAAACACACCTCCACTTCTAGCTTTTTGCTGGTTAACTGGAGATAAGAGTGTCTCCAATTTGTCTGAACAGACTGTCTTCCAATCTCAATCTTCACCCCTATCCTCAGAGCTAGCTCATGAGTTGCTAGAATTCCAGGCATGAGCTACCAGTGCCTGGCCCAATGATGATTTGGGGTTCTATTTATTTATTTGTTCCTGATTTACTTATCTGCATTTTAAAAACATATTTTATACTTCAAAAGCATTGTTATGCCAGGTGTCAGTGATTCACACTTGTAACCTGAGCTCAAACTCCAGGACCACCAAAAAAAAAAACCCCAAAATGTACACCAAAAGAGTAGTGAGAACCAGGCACTGCTGACTCAAGTCTATAATTCTAGCTACTCAAGGAGGCTGAGATCTGAGGATCACAGTTCGAAGCCAGCCTGGGTAGGAAAGTCCAGGAGACTCTTATCTCCAAAAAAGCCGGAAGTGGCACTGTGGTTCAAGTGGTGGAGCGCTCACCTTGAACAAAAGAGGCTCAGGGAACTTGCCCAGGCCAGAGTTGAAGCCCCGGGAACAACAACCACCAAAAGTAGCGAGAGACTGCACCAGGAAACATGGAGTCTAGTCCTAATTAGAACTGCCCAGTGGTTCCCAAGCTGCATGCGCCTAGCGCCGAAGTTTCTGGCAATGCCAGGTGACACGGGTGGGGCGGGTCCAAGGGCCACATTTCCATGGCTGTGGCTGTGGTTTAAGGCCCCTGGCGCCATCTGCAGGCGGCTCCCTCGGTAGTCTCCTCTGTACACTGAGGTTACCTACCACATCTCCTGTCTATCGGTCTACACTGGCAGCGGGCCTGGGAGCTGTGGCCCAGGGCAGCGCAGGAGTGACAGTCGGTGACCTTGTGGCTGTCACGTTGACCTTGGAGCTCAGGGTCCTGGGGAAGGTGACAGCGAGGCTCCTCAGGTTGCCAACGGCCCAGGCCGGGGCAATTTCCTACGGAGCCGCCAGAATCCAGGCTGAGGGTGAGCGCTGGGGTCCTCCCCGGGAGTGGGAGGCGGAGGGGCGCAGGGGGTCCCCCCACTGGAGAGGGCGGCCCAGGCGGCGCAGGGGCTCCGCTGCGCCCCTGCGGGACCGGCGACGCCTCCGGGCCCCCTCACTCCCCCCCCCCCGGGATGCTGGCCCCACTTCCAGCGCCAGACCCGGGGCAAACGTGGAACCGCGTCCTGGGGCTCCCCGCTGCAGCCCCCCAACTCACTGAAGTCCCCTCCCCAGGCCACGACAGCCCCGCGCCCGCCGGCCGGGACGCGGGGGGGCGGATCGCCGGGACGCGGACGCGCAGCACCGGGGAGGGTGGGGAGAGGCAGCCGGACCCCGATCCCCCCCGCACCGTGAAGGATACGGCGTCCCCGGCCGAGGCGCGGCCGAGGTGGCCCAGGACCCTGCGCAGGCGGGCGGCGGCGCGCGGCGCCTCCATGGCCGTGGCGACGACTCTGGAGCGCCCGCCCCGCCTCCGCCCCTCTTAACCCGGCCAGGGCCCCGCCCCGCAGGCGGGAGGGGCGGCCCGGGCGGGCGCGGTGTGCCAGCGGGTGTGTGCGATACCACCAGCGCCTGTCTCTTACTCATAATCTGAAGGAGAAATTAAAGGAATTAGTAAAATAGGTCAAACCTTTCTCCAAGGATTCCAGAAGTTTCACGCAGGTACCCTGCCCTGTAGGAGGGGGAAAAGAAATCCATATCTATGAGCATTCCCTCCAAGGGCTCCAGTATGAGCAGGAGATGGGCAGCCTGAGTCACAGTCAAGGCCAAAACCATTAGCAACAAGTCACGATGAGAGCGTGCACTCCCAATACATGGTGACCCGGTTCCCTCCCACAGGCTGCTGCCCAGGCTTAAGCATGAAGACAATATCAACGGTGGATATGGTGCTAGAGGCCTGGAATCCCAGCACGTGGAAGACTGGAAAAGGATAATTGTGAGTTCAAGGCCAGGCTACATAGCAAGATCTTCAAAAAGGGTGGGGGATGGGGAAGACAAACAAGAAGAATGCATGTGGGCTCCATCACAACCTTCTTAGGGCTTTCTTGACTGTACTTGGCATTTTTCTAGAATGCTAAAGAACTCTGTCATGGGACGTTGGTAAGGGTGGCTTATCAGAGGAGAATGCACAACTCAATGCATGCTGAGTTTGCAAGACTTCATTCCTGCTTGAGTAGAGCTAACTGAATAGAAGAAACTGAGTCCCTTGAAGGATACACCCATCACTTTTATTAGTTGTACCCCAATTTATTTTCCTTCCAGTAATATTTACCCACACCATTCCACAGTGCTGCAAGGCAAAACTTAACTCCCTACAATTCCATCCCCAACACAGGGCTCCTGATTTCTTTATCAAGTGAGAGAAAAGATGACATCCATCCAAATGAGAAAACATTTCCCTCGGCCTGCTTGGATTTCCTCTGACAGAGCGACATGGAAGGCCTGTTTCAAAGGTTGATTCTTTCTCCTTTCACAAGCCTGGCTCGAAATGTCCAAATATCCTAGAAAGAACAGCAAACAGAAAGTGTTCATGGGACACTTCTTCTGGCCTGTTTATTCCCACTATAATGCCTAATGTCTATGTTCCTAGCTACTTGGAAAGATGAGCTCTGAAGATTGCGGTTCGATGCCAGAACAGGCAGAAAAGTCTGTGAGACTCTTATCTCAATAAACTACTCAGGAAAAAGCCAATAGTGACATTGTAGCTCAAGTGGTAGATTACAAGCCCTGAGTAACAGCAGCTTAGGGATAGCACCCAGGTTCTGAGTTTAAACCCCAGACTGGCACAAAGAAAGAAAAAAAGAGCTAACTTGAGGGGCTGTGTAGGGTTGGGTCAAAGAAAGGAATGGCATTGATTAAGATGCCTTGTACTCATAGACTGATATGTTGAGTTGATGCCCATTTGTACAGCTACTTAAAGATAATTTTTAGAGCTGGTGCTAGTGGCTGAGGCCTAGAATCAGAAGTGGTGGTATGGCTCAAGTGGTAGAGTGCTAACCTTAAGCACCCAGTCTCTGAGTTCAAGCTTTAGTACCAGAACAACAACAACAAAAGCAACATAGTTTTTTAAAGTATATTCATGTTCCAGACAACATGTGATTTTTTTCAAATATTTCGCAATTTTTTCAATATTTTAGTTGCCTTATTCTACAAATGTGGGACGTCACATAAGGAAAACAGACTGTAGACTTGTTCAATCAAAGTCCCAGATTGCAAAATATGAGCCTGGTAAGGCATTTCCATACTGAATAAGGAGAGAAAAAAGATGGGAACTGCACATTGTTCTGAAAATGGGAAATAAGCATCTTCAGATGCTTCCTGTGTTTGATGGGTGCTACATTTGATGGTCCCTACGTTTGATGGTTCCAATGTTTGGTGGTTCCTACATGGGGAAAGGCCGGGAAGGGGGGTCAGGACATCGGATAGCACGACAGCATCTGTCAGTGTACAGTGACCCACGGTGCCCAGACAGACAGCCCTGAGCTAGCATCACACTCAGACTTGGCGGGGGACATGCCTGCATCTGTAACCATCCAATGCAAATAATAGAGGAGCTGCCTCTCAGTTCAGACATTAAATTGTGGGTATCCTACAAAAATGACTGTGTTAGAATTGGAGAGGTGGCTCAAGAGGTAGAGCACTAACTGTGTAAAACCACAAAGGAGAGCTTGTTGAGGCCCTGAGTTCCAGCCCCAGTTCTGGCACGTAAAGCAAAGTGATTGTGTTAATTTATTTCTGGGGTTTTGAATTCAGTGCCTCACGCTTGCTACTTGAGTCACACCTCTAACCTCTTTGGGGTTTTGTTGTTGTTTGGTCTTGGTGTGGGTGCTAGGGCTTGAACTCAGGGCTTGGGCACTGTCCCTGAGCTTTTTTGCTCCAGGCTAGTGCTCTACCACTTGAGCCACAGCTCTACCTCCAGTTTTATGTGGTTAATTGGGAATGAGTCTCACAGATTTTCTTTCAAGGCTGGATTTGATCTGCAATCCTCAGATCTCAGCTCCCTGAGTAGCCTTGATTACAGCTGTAAGCCACTGGCACCTGGTGGTGTTGGTCATTTTTGAGACAGGATCTTACATTATTCTTGCACCAGTCCAGACTATTTAATCCTTTTTTGTGTGCAATGACAAGGATGTGTTCCCTGCACAAGACTTCGTGTTTCCCTCATAGGGAAAATACACACCCACACCACTGTACCCAGCTACTGGCTGAGATGAAATTCCACCAACTCGTTATGCTCCAGCCAGCCTCGAACCTTGACCCTCTGATTTCTACCTCCCAGTAGCGAGGATTACAGGCTTGAGCCACCCCACACAGCCCTTGACTGGTAGCTTTTCCATTGATTATCAGTGGCCATGTGCCGGGCTCCGGTCGCCTCCCCTGGCACGGAGGGTCAAGCTCTACTCTACTCTAATCGCTCCCTTTCTCACCCTCTCCCCTGGTCACCCGACCCGCAGGGAAGGCCAGAGTGGAGTGGGGGGCTTAGGAAAGACCTCAGGTGCACGCGGCAGTAGGAGATCGCTTTACCCCCCTCCTTACCCATCTGATTTGATAAGGGAGTGGCTAGCAGTTGATATAGTAGCGGTGACGAGAAAAGGGGTGATCGACCAGAGAGCTGGCGATAGGCTGGCGAGCTTGTCATAGGACCCCCTCACTTGCTTAGCACCACCCCAGGGGGAAAGCCCACGAGAATGGGGGGTACATGGGCTGGCGAGAAAGTTGGGGGGCTGTTTGCAAAGCCAGTTCTTCTGGTTCCGGACCCAGAGAATTGTGGCCTGCCTCCGCATTCCCCCAGGGCTGGGGGGAGGGCGGCTTCTCAGGAGCGCTCTCCATTGCCCTTCCCCCTCAAGGCCAAAGCTGAACCCCAACAGCCATGGCTAGTAATTTTTTTGATAGATAGTGATAATGATTGGACCCAGGACCTCACACAGGCTAGGCAAGTACTCTACCAGTGAGCTACCTCCCCTGCCCTGAATATCCACTCTATAAAAACTCACAATTGTGAAATGATGCATATTAATTAGGAAAGTGTGGGAAATACAGTCTCATAGACCTCACTAGACAGTTGAATGATCTTTATTCTCTGCCTGTGCAAATTATGTCTCCCATAAAACTCTAGTTACAAATTTGGCAATTAAGAAATTTTGTTCAGAAATTGCTACCTGGGGGGCTGGGGGATCTGACTCAAGTGGTAAAGCACCTGCCTGGCAAGCACAAGGCCCTGAGTTCAAATGCCAGTGCTGAAAAAAAAGTAAAAGATAGACTACCCTAAGACGCTGGTTAGATCACCCACAATCTAAATACTGCATTCTGCATGGAAAAGAGGAGAATGATTCCAAACCTTAACACGGCTCCTGTGCCTTGAGAAAGCCCCGTGTCCTTCATTTCCTCTCCTCTAACTGTTGGCTACCTTTCCTTGCCTGTCCCTTGTGGGACAAGATTGCCCATTGGTGGGAGGACAACCAGGGACTGGAGAAGCCGCTTCAAGGCCTCCCCTAAGGAAGCAAGTCCAAACTGAGTTTCCGTTGGTTATTGTCAGCAATGCATCTACAAGGAACCTTACACTCAGGTACTAGGTACTATCATGTGAAATTAAGTATCTAATAAATATCTAGAGGGGGGAAAAGAAAGTGATTCACTTCTGGCAGTACTGGATTAGAACTCTATACCTAGGTGTTGTCCCTGAGCTGTTTTGGCTTATGGCTAACCCTCTACTACTATAACCAGAGCTCTACTCCTGGCTTTGTTGGGTGGTTAACTAGAGATAAGTGTCTCAGATTTTCCTGCCTAGGCTGACTTGGAACTGTGCTCCTCAGATCTCATCTTCCTGAAGAGCTAGGAATATAGATGTGGGCCCATAGCCTATCTACTTTATTTCTTTTTATCACTCTGGGTTTGGCATAGAGGTAGCATGCAGCAAGTATTATTCAAAACACATTTAGATACATTCAATTGTAGACAGTGGCACAGGGACAAGGAGGAGATCCCTTTCTAAGTAGCTGATGTCCAAAACAGGCTTTCAGGTGGTATTGCTCCCAGAGTATTAGCATATTGTGTGCCAGGTAGAGTCCCCATCCACATGCCCATTCCTCCCAGCTCTGTTCCTTCTCTCCAGACAAGACACCATAGAGAGACTTGGACACAAAGCACCAGGCCAATCACATAAACCTCTCCTTCTGTCAGAAGGAAGCAAAGGAGAAACCCACTGGGGCTGGTGTCTGTTGGTATACAAGGATTTCTCAGTGCAATCCAGAGCCACCTGCTGGACAATCTCTGAGAAGTGATTAAAATTGAGAAACAGCTGGGCACCAGTGGCTCACACCGGTAATCCAAGGCTACTCAGGAGGCTGAGATCTGATGATCTCAGTTCAAAGCCAGCCTGGGCAGGAAAGTCCATAAGACTCATATCTCTAATTAACCAACAAAAAGCCAGAAGTGGAGCTGTGATTCAAATTGTAGACTGCAAGCCTTGAGCAAAAAGCTTTGGGATGGCACCTCAGGCCCTGAGTTCAAGCCCAAGGACTGGCACAAAATATAACTTTTAAAAATGGAGAAAGCTGTGCTATATTTCTTAATCCATCTCTCTGGAAATCAGGATGCAGAATTCTGGCAAGCAACAAGACATCTTAAGAATGACTGTGTGTGACTTATAATTGGAGCTTTAATTATTAGATGTAATAAATACAGTATTGAAATCAGGAAGGCTGAATCTGTACTCTCATGGCTCAGATTGGCTGATGAAGCCTATGTATATTAAATAGTTTAAAATACGTGAAAGAGCTATAATTGTGAAACTGCATTTGGAAGACCCAGTCATCTGAAAATGTAACAATAATTCTCTAGTCAACATTTAAATCATTATTATCCAGGTGCTGGTGGCTCACACCTGTAATCCTAGCTACTCAGAAGGCTGAGACCTAAGATTGTGGTTCAAAGTTGGGCCAGGCAGGCAAGTTTGTGAGACTCTTATCTCCAAATAACTACCCAAAAGCCAGAAGTAGAGCTGTAGCTCAAGTGGTAAAGTGCCAGCCTTTAGCAAAAAAAAAAAAAAAAAAAAAAAAAAAAAGAGATAAAAGTGTGAGGTCCAGGGCTGGGAATGTGGCCTAGCAGTAGAGTACTTGCCTCGCATACATGAAGCCCTGGGTTCGATTCCTCAGCACCACATATATAGAAAATGGCCAGAAGTGGTGCTGTGGCTCAAATGGCAGAGTGCTAGCCTTGAGGAAAAAAAAGAAGCCAGGGACAGTGCTCAGGCCCTGAGTCCAAGCCCCAGGACTGGAAAAAAAAAAAGTGTGAGGCCCAGAGTTCAAATCCCAGTACAAGCACAGAAATTTTTTAAAAAATAAAATCAAATCATAAAACTACCATTAGACTTCAATGTGGTTATAATGTAAGCAATACCAAGACTTAAATAAAAATTGCATACATTCACATATCCAAAGTTAGAACCTCAGCTTTGAATACTTTCGTTCATAATGTTTTTTCTCTTGCCTCTCCCTAGCAAAGGAAAACTCCTGGGTTGGGAATGTGGCTTAGTGGTAGAGTGCTTGCCTACCATACATGAAACCCTGGGTTTGATTCCTCAGTACCATGTAGAAGAAAAAGCTGAAAAATGGTGCTGTGGCTCAAATGGTAGAATGTTAGCCTTGAGCAAAAAGGAGCTTGGAGACAGTGCCTAGGCCTGAGTTCAAGCCTCAGGACTGGCAAACACACATATACACACACATACAACTCTACGATAATCAGGAGGTTTGTTTATTAGCATTGAGTGCATAGCCATAATATTGGGTCCAGCGAAACACTCCACGTATTTCAGGATCTAAGAAAAAAGAAAGAACAATTTCATGGGAAACCAGAAGGTTAAAGCAGTGGCAGACAGCACAATGATCATATAAGAACCAAGATGGCAGTTCTCTAATAATCAACTGCCATTTTCCAACACTGCCAACACAGTGTGAAAAGCTCAGCAATTGAAAAATCACGTTTAATCTGTAACACTGATTTAAATGGGTCTTTTATACCAACTGGAAATGTAGCCAGTTTTTTTTCCCCCTTTTCCTACAAGACCAATAAGATGCAACCAGGAAGGACAAGAACAGAGCTTCTGCTAAACAAAGCCACAGAGCTCGGCCAGGGAGAAAGGCCAGCGTCCTCCTTAGGCCTCTAAAAAGGCCCAACATGAGGACCCCTACAGAAAACAACAGCGACTCAGCGAATGCCTCAAAATCAGCGAACCCCTCAAAATAAGTGTGGCAAGACCTTAAATGAGGTCAATGAACCAGACAGAGTGACGGGCAATGGGGTCACAAGGAGGCCAGGCTCTGTGTCTCAAGCCTAGTGTCCTGGTTACTCAAGAGAGTGAGATCAACAGGATCCTAATTCAAGGCCAGCCTGGACAAAATGGTAGGGAGACCTGATTTCTACCAATGAAAAGCTGGGTGTGCTGGATGTCAGTGGCTTGTGCCTATAATCCTAGCTACTCAGGAGGCTGAGATCTGAGGATCATGGTTCAAAGCCACCCTGGGCAGGCAAGTCTGTGAGCCTCTTGTCTCCAATTAACACTCAGAAAACTGGAAGTCTTGCTCTAGTTCAAAGCGGTAAAGTGGCCAGGTTCATGCCTGGAATGGTAGCTACTTAGGAGGCTGAGATCTGAGGATCACAATTTGAAGCCAGCCCAGGCAGAAAAGTTCCCTTGAGACTCTTATCTCCAATTAACCACTTAAAAAACTGGAAGTGGAACTGTGCCTCAACTGGTAGAGCACTAACCTTAAACATAAAAAGGGATAGCGCTCAGGGATAGCGCCCAGGCCCTGAGTTCAAGCCCCACAACTGATTAAAAAAAAAAAAAGAAGTAGCTAGGATTACAAGTGTGAACTATTGACACCTGGCTGCTTTTGTTATTATTGGAATAGGATTTCACGTTTTGGTCCTGGACCATGAATTTTCCTACCTATGCCTCCAGGTTAGCTGAAAAACATTGGTGAACCACACCACAACCCAATTATTGAGATAGGATCTAGATAATTTTTTTGTCTTACTGACCTTGTACCTGGATCCTCCTTCTTCATGAGTAGCTGGGATTATGGATGTGAGCCACCATGTTCTGCCTCAGTAGAAGAAAGAGGAGGAGGAGGAGAAAGAGAAGGAGGAGGAAAACCATTTTTATGATGATGATGCTTTATGGTGATGATGATGATGATGATGATGCCAGTGAAAAATTATAGATTCTCTCAGGAGGCTGAGATCTGAGGCCTGCAGTTCCAAGCCAGCCCAAGCAGGAATGTCCATGAGACTATTAATCTCCAACTAGTGACCAAAAAGCCATCAGTGGAGCTGTGGTTAAAGTGGTAGAGTGTTGGCCGTGGACAAAAAGCTCAGGAACAAACCTGATTTCAAGTCCCAGAACTAGTACACACACACAAATAATTTTGACTAGGGAAAAAAAAAAATCATCCGTAGAATGCTTGCCTAGCATGTACAATGCCTGTGCTCAACTCCCAATATGAAAAAGTAAAATAATATTTTTTAGAATTTCTTTTCCTTTTTTAATTTTTAGTATGAGACTGGGACTCTAACAGGGTACCTGATGCTTTTGCTCATTGGCCTAGCCCTCTATCAACGGAATCGCAGTTCAAACCAAAGAATAATTTTGTAACAAACTAAATTTAAAAACACATTTACATTGGACATGATGGTACATGCCTGTAATTCCAGCTAGTCAGAAGGCAGAGGCAGGCAGATCATGAGACGGGCCAGCTGGGAAAAAAGTAGTAAGATCCCATCACAAAAAAAAAGAGGGGCCTGGGGACATGGCTTAAGTGGTAGAGCACTTGCCTAGCATGTGTGAGGTTCTGTTTTCAAACCACAAAAGCAAACAAACACACACGTGTGCATGCACGCACGCACACACACACACACACCCCTTCCTATATCCACTGACCATATTCATAAAACAAAAAGGGGGAAATGAATATATTTACAAAAAAGAGCCTGACCATTTCACCTCTGTAGATACTGGAGAGTTGAGTCTTAGAAGTTTCTCTCTTTAAAGCAGAATGTCTGTCTTTCCTCAGCCAGACATACTAGTCACTTCACAACGGGAGTTCCTAGTCTTGTTGCTATTGGCATTTGGGGTGGGGTAACTCTTTGGGCCAAGGGCTCCTCTGTATATTCTAGAATCACTGTGACCAATGGGCAGCATCGCTGTTCCCAGATATCCATTACAGGACAGAACCACATCTCCCCATCTCCCTCCGTGATGGCGCCAGACATTGCCGCCACCGTACTGAGAAAAAATGATCTCCAGGAAGAGCCTCACTCTAATAACCTGGGCAGGGAGGGGTGGGATGAGCCCAGGAGCATCTTGGGAGACAGAGCCCCAGCCCACCTAGAGGGGGCTGAGGGGAAGGAGCAGCAGGCCGCTCTCACCTGGGGAAGCTCGCAGTATCGGAACAGTTCCTGGTCTTCCTGGAAGTCCTGAATCTTCGAGACCACCTTCTCACTTGGAGCAAGTTGCAGCTTGGAAATGGACACATCCTTCATCACCACCAATCCATCCGGCTTCACCTCCTTCCTACAGATTTTCTCAAACTCATCCCTAGAAAAGGGAATTCACCAAAGAGCTCATGAGTGAGGGTGGCGAGCTCTGCCCTCGGCCCCCCCTGTGGAAGCTGTGTGGGGTCGGGGTGGCTGCTCTGTCCTGAAGCCCTACATGGAATTCTCCCGGAGGGAGGAGAAAATGGAGCCTCCAAAAGCCTAGCTGGGAGCCTGGAACTGGTGGCTCACACCTGTCATCCTAGCTACTCAGGAGGCTGAGATCTGAGGACTGCAGTTCAAAGCCAGCCCAGGCAAAAAAGGTCTATGAGACCCTTATCTCCAATCAACTCCCCCAAAAGCTGGAAGTGGCGCTGTGGCTCAAGTGGTAGAGCGCAAGCCTTGAGCAAAAAGAAGCCGAGGGACCGTGCTCAGGCCCTGAGTTCAAGCCCCAGGACTGGGTGGGGGAAAAAAAATTTTAAAGCTCATGGACAGCACCCAGGCCTTGAGTTCAAGCCCTAAGAAAAAAACAAACACAATAAGCAAATGTGCACCTGCAGAGGCTAATCTAATTTGCATTCCATACACAACTGCAATCTGCATTGCTGTCAAAGAACAATTAGTGCTACTATACCGGAAGCGCTGAATATCCTCATCAGATACCAGATTTTTAATGACAAGAAAACCATTTTCTTCATAAAATTGTCTCTGCTCCAGGCTTAGGATGGTGTTATCCAACGTAAACCTAAGGGGGAAAAAACAGCACCAAGTAAGCTTAAATTTCAGATTACAAGTTAACAAGATGTACCACACACATGACACAGGTTCAGGTTTTTTTTTGGGGGGGGGGTTGTGGTCATAAGGCTTGAACTCAGGGCTTGGGTGCTGTCTTTGAGCTTTGCTCAAGGCCAGTACTCTACTACTTTTGTCACAGGTCCACTCCTGGCTTTGGGGGGAGTAAGGGAGGGCATTAGTTGGAGATAATATTCTCATAGACTTTCCTGCTCTGGCTGGCTTTGAACCTCCATCCTCAGATTTCAGCCTCCTGAGTAACTAGGATTGGAGGTGTGAGTCACTAGCACCCAGCCCATGTTTGCTTTTTAATCAAACATTTCTATTTCTGTGGCTTTAAGAAAATAATCCGGGGGCTGGGAATATGGCCTAGTGGTAGAGTGCTTGACTCGTATACATGAAGCCCTTGGTTCGATTCCCCAGCACCACACATATAGAAAACGGCCAGAAGTGGTGCTGTGGCTCAACTGGCAGAGTGCTAGCCTTGAGCAAAGAGAAGCCAGGGACAGTGCTTAGGCCCTAAGTTCAGGCCCAGGACTGGCAAAAAAAAAAAAAAGAAAGAAAGGAAAGAAAAAGAGAATATAATCTGGAATAGTTTATAAAGTTTTAAGCTCAAAAAGTTCACTATGATCACCAAGAAATGTGCAGTAATGGAAGAAATTTTAATTAATTATATTATATCCACTACACAGAATATATATACCACTCAGGCATTGAAAATGTCAGGTGGGACACAGGTAATATAATATAATATATATATGGTATATCATGTGTGAATTTTTAAAGGTGAGATTATGTATTTTTTGCCTGTTTCTGAATTTTAGAATATATATAGAAAATTAAAATCAAGGCTTTCCAAACTTTACAAGACTCGCCTAATTAGGGAAATACCCAGGACAGAGGATTTGAATGACGAATGACATGTTCTATTGAGTCTGACAGGCTGGTCTCCCCTGGGAACCTGTACACCCACAATGTGGCCACAAATGAAGGTGAGATCTACTTACTGGAATTGTTGAGGATGGGCATTGGTGGGAGAAATAGTCTCTGAAGTGGGATGTCCTATCTAGGATGGTTAAGAAGGAGCCAACCTTTTCTACTTTAAAGGGTTACTTTTACATGTTACTTATCAACAACTAGATGTCATTTGTTTGTTTGATGGTACTAGGGCTTGAATTTAGGGACTCTTGCTGGCTTAGCTGGAGTTCTGTTACTTGAACTACACCTCCAGCCCAGCTTTCTGCCAGTTATTTTGAAGATGGAGTCTTTTCTGTCCAGATTGGTCTTGAACTACAATCCTTCCATTCTCAGCTCTCTAAATAATTAGGGTTATTATGGGCTCCTTGCTGATTATTATTCTTAAATGAAGCCTTCCTAGAGTTGGGTAGCAGTACTGTAGACCATCAAGAAGGCCAGTGAAAAGTCAGAATAGAATCACTGTCTTCTCAGAGGTAGGCTGGTGAAGGCCTGTGCTCCATTGCTCTCAGTAATGTCAGCTCAAGGACAAGCAGACTAAAGTCTTTGGGGGCTTGTTTGGAGGTTCTAGCACGGGAGCACAGCTACTTGTTTACCCTTGACCAAAGCTCGGTCCTCCTCTATCGGGGATGGTCATCATCTTCCACCGAGCGAGCATGCAGCTGTGGGTGGGACGCACAAGGAGCCATGAGGGAGGAAGGAGACACTGGCCTAGCCAGCCCGATCAGCCGAATCAACCCTGGCGATCACTGGGATGACATGTCGCAGCCAGATCGCCCTCACATCCAGACTAATGCCTTTGGGAAGCCATGTTCTTGTCTCCTCTCCACTATTCCTGCAGCATGATTGTTGTTCTTAGAGAAGTTGCTAATGGTGTGAAAATATTTATTATACAAAACAAGTTGAAAAATGGATGAAAACAACATGTATATAGTTGTAATTATACAATAGATATACACAGGAAAGAACTATACCAGAAAGTTTACAAATGATGAGAGAGAGAGAGAGAGAGGAAGAAGGAGGAGGAGGAGGAGGAGGAGGAGGAGGAGGAGGAGGAGGAGGAGGAGGAGGAGGGAGGGGGAGGGGGAGGGGGGGGGGAGGAAGAAGACGACAGAGTTGAACTCAGGGCCTCAGGGCCTTCTGCTGTTGGCTCTTTTGCTCATGACTGGCGCTCTACCCCTTGAAACACACCTCCACTTCTAGCTTTTTGCTGGTTAACTGGAGATAAGAGTGTCTCCAATTTGTCTGAACAGACTGTCTTCCAATCTCAATCCTCACTCCTATCAGAGTTAGCTCGTGAGTTGCTAGGATTATAGCCACTGCCTGGCTAAATTATGATTTTGGGGCTATGTTTATTTATTTGTTTCTGGTTTACTAAAGTGCATTTTAAAAACCTATTTTATATTTCAAAAACACTGTTATGCCAGGTATTAGTGACTCACACCTGTAATCCTGAGCTCAATCTCCAGGACCACCAAAACCAACCAAAATGTGGACCGAAAGAGTAGTGAGAGCCAGGCACTGGTGACAAGTCTATAATCATAGCTACTCGGGAAGCTGAGATCTGAGCATCACGGTTCAAAGCCAGCCTGGGTAGGAAAGTCTGTGAGACTCTTTATCTCCAAAAAAAAAGTCGGAAGTGGCACTGTGGTTCTAGTGGTAGAGTGCCAACCTTGAACAAAAGCAGCTCAGGGAAATTGCCTGAACAACAACAACGAGCAGTGAGAAACTGCACCAGGAAACATGGATTCCAGTCCTAATTAGAACTGCCCAGTGGTTCCCAAGCTGAATGCGCCTGGCCCTGGACAGACTGGTCCGACCCAAGGACCACAGTGGCTGCTTTGGTTTTAAAGTGGCCCAGGGCCTCCCCCAGGGGCTCCGACCCCACTTCCAGTGCCGGTCCTGGGGCAGTTGGAACCGTCCGGTTGGAACTCCCGGCCTGGTGCCAGGTGCTCTACCACTTACTTGAGCCTCAGCTCCATTTCCGGGTTCTGTGGTTAGTTGGAGATAACAATCTCAAGGATTTAAGTGCCTGGGCTGGTTTTGAACTATAATCCTCAGATCTCAGCCTCCTGAGTAGCTAGGATTATAGGTGTGAGCTACTAGCGCCCCGCTAGGCTAGTCGTGTTTTAAAAAGTAAATAAGTAAGTGATTCCTAGAACAGTCTGTTCTAGTTTAGAATAATTTAAAATTTATTACGGCAATAAAGTTTCTGTGCTGTCACCATCTATAACCACAGGTAATTAACGTGAATTACATTGCTTTCTTGCTCTTCTTTCTCACTGATTCTTTAGCAAGACACACTTTACAAATGGGATTCCTCCTAAACAGGTTATCATTTCTCAAGTGACATCTCTCTAGAATTTGGTGACAATGTCCAGGGCAGACAGACTGGTAGCCACTACTCCCTCCCCTAGGCAGAGGGAATTCAGCCACTGGATCTGAGGCTGGTCTGCGGGCTTTCGCTTTGGAAGAACTTTGTCCTGTGGTGCTCCACAGCTTGGCGTCCAGAGACCTGTGAGCAGAAGCACCCAAGATTTGCTGATTTCTTCTGGCTCTGAACCTCACTTGCCCAATCTGCTCACTGCCCATCCTGCTGTAACATGGCCTGACCAAATGTGCTGTAGCTTCTCAAACTTTAGTGGGCTTTGAACTGCATTGTTTGGTCTCTGGTGGCTCTAAAAGTTGCATCCAACATATTGAGATCAGACATCTCCTTAGTGGCCCTAGCCCAGTAACAAGTGGGGACTATAGGAAGGAGAAGAAAAGTAAATTAAATGTGGATTTAGCCCAGTGGTAGGGAGCAAGGTTTCCAAACATGAGGACTTTGGAGGATGGGAGCAGGGAGATAAAGTTCCCGATATCCATCAATTCTCATTTTTTTTAATTATCTAGTTATGCCAGGGTTTGAATTCAGTGCCTTTCATTTTCTAGGTAGGTGCTTGACCACTTCAGTTACACCCCCCAGTCCTTTTTGCTTTGGTTACTTTTGAGATAGGGTGTCATGGATTTGCTGGTCTTTCCTGGACCTCCATCCTCCTACTTAGGCTTCTTACGTAGCTGGGCTAACGGATGTGTGCCACCACACGTAGCCTGCTTGTTGATTTGTCTCCTGGGGCTAGCCCAGAGCCAAGGTACTGTTGATCCTTTACTGTTTGGGTGGAGATCTTGCTCTGTTGCACGCCAGCGATTCTCCTGCCTCACCTTCCAAGTAGCTGGAAGCTACAGCGTCCATTAAGTGCTCTGCTAGCCCCATGCAGGGCCCCTAAATATTTTATTGGTTGTCCCCAATCCCAGCCTGCCATCCAAGCCAGAGTACTCAGGGGAAAAGCAACAGCTAACCAAGTCACTGAGTGGAGAACAAAACTCTGAAGGGTGGTGGATCTGGCCAGACAGTCGGATATTCTTACTCAAAGCTCTGGGCAGAATCTTGAGTGACCAGGTAGGTGTACCAAACAACCTTTGCTCAGTTCACCACAAAACAGGGTAAAAAGCCACTGCTGGATGTAAGGGCCAAAGGAAGCTCTCCAGATGAACACTGGGAGACAGGTTTCCCTGAAGGCAGCCCCCACCTTAGGTTAAGTTATTAATGCTTCCTTACTTAAGTTTCTGTAGAGTTTACAGGCAACTCAGTGGGAGGTACATAAACCCGTAGGGGAGACACTGCCACAGCCCAGCCCAATCCAGTCCATGCCTTCCAACCTGGAGATTCTGTTGGGTTAAGAAGCTTGTTAAGGGGCTGGGGATATAGCCTAGTGGCAAGCGTGCCTGCCTCGGATACACGAGGCCCTAGGTTCGATTCCCCAGCACCACATATACAGAAAACGGCCAGAAGCGGCGCTGTGGCTCAAGTGGCAGAGTGCTAGCCTTGAGCGGGAAGAAGCCAGGGACAGTGCTCAGGCCCTGAGTCCAAGGCCCAGGACTGGCCAAAAAAAAAAAAAAAAAAAAAAGCTTGTTAAGCATGACCTCCTTCCCACTGGGAAGGGACTCTACATCCTCATCCTGACCATTCCCACCATGGTGACGGTAGATGGGATCTCTGCCTGGCTCTGCCACACATGGTGAAAACCTGCCAACTCAGGATGGAAGACGCACATCACTTTAATCCCCTTTTGTGTCACACTGACCCTTCAACCCTTTCTGTCAACTCCTCCCCGAGCCTCCGTTGTGGGACACTCTTTCTGTGTTACATAGCTTTGTAAGCCTCCCCCAGCCTGACCTGGGAAAGGATTGCTGGTTTATGTTTAAGTCGAAAGCCTCTTGACCATATGGGTATTGGTCATACTGAGCCAAATGACTGCTGGAGACGCTCTGGGATGCAAGTGGGGTCCGTCCAGGCAAAAACTGAAGGAGGACTCTGCACAGCCTTAAGAGAAACATGTTCTGGTGCTAATGAAACAGGTCTAATACAGGAGATTCTCTGGTGAGACAAAACATAGGGGAAAGAAAAGGCAAATGTTTGCAAATTCTCAGAAATGCTTCCAAAAATTCTTTAATTGGTCCCCATGGCTAGCAACTCCAATATCTACCATCATGGGACCGTTAATTCTACTTCTCTTAGGTGTAACCAAAGGTCTATGTCTTCTCAATTGTTTTGTAAACTTTGTTTGTAAACTTTGTTGGGGTAACCGAGTCAAGCTCACAGTCCTAAAGTCCCACTATGACCCTCTCACTGAAGAACCAATTATTTGATTCTATGTACACAAAACCAGTTGGGGAATGAACTATGGATATTGGGTAATGTCATTTTGTCCTCACCACCATCCTGGCATCTTAGTAGAGGATGGGGACTTTTCACCCAGTTCTGAAAACTCTAGAGGTGAAATAGGACATTGTTGGAACTGCAGATCTGTCATGGTGTTTTGCCCTGGGGAAGGTTTGCTCCAGATAATACTTTCCCTTGGTTGCCTGTAGATTGGTTCCCTTGATTCCCCCTAGATAACTGGTCCCTGATTGCTCCCCTAGTTTGCTTTGCTTCTGCATAACATTTTTTTTAGGTTTAGTTCCTGGTAAGCACCAGCCCCGCCCCCCCCCCCCCCAAATAACAACAACCCACACAGTCACATAGAACAAAGAAAGAAAAGGTTTAATGCCAGCAAAGTAACTGACAAAGCCAATTCTCACAGGGAGAAGCAGCACGGGCTAGGAGGCGGGACCTTGGTATGGATGTGTAGGCCAAGGACCTCATCATGGCGGGCTAAGCAGGCTAAACTAAGGGAAAGGAGTCTATTAGACTAGCCATTCCCCACCCAGCTATGTAGTGTTTGCCTTTATAAGCTTTGTGCTAGCTGCATTCGGAGCTGCAGGTTCTTTGGGACATGAGTCTGCTTGCAGTCGCTGAGTTTCTAACACAGACTCCCCATTCTACCTCTTAAAGTGTAGCTTCACTGTATCTCGTTGATTGAATTCCCATATAACAAAATCATGGGCTTCTGTAATAGTAATAATTTAAGAAAAAACAAGATAAACAATATTTCTAAGGGCACAAACATAATTAAGTTGTATATTGTGGCTAGGAGACAAACTTCTTATAAATAATTTCAGGAGGAAGAGATAGGTTTTTTTTTTTTTTTTTAAATCCCCTCTAAGCCTGTTCCTGATGTCAGTCCTAATGAAAACAAGACTGAAGAATGAGACAATTTTGCAGTCCAGAGAAGTTTTTAATCTTCCAACCTAAAGTAGAGACTAAAAATATGTATGTATAAATGTGGGAGAAGATGAAAGAATAAAATTATCACTTACGGAATTATTTGTATTGAGAAATACCAAGACCACTAGGGTAAATCATCAGGAATGAAATGAGGCTAAATCAACCAGCAAGGACCTAGACAATTATTGAGTGCCTGATTCTGCAGAGCTGTCTTCAAAGTAAAGGAGAAAATAAAAAGGGATTAAGTAGAGGCAGGTTAGACTAGGGAAAATAAAGCATGGTAAGCTTACAACAAATACGTTTCTCTACTTCCCTTAAGACTAAGGGACCAAAGTTGTTTTAGGGGAAAATGAGGCAGAATATAGAGGAAAATGAAGGTAACTGGTGAAAGCAACTCAGAAACAATGTAGTTAAAAACAGAAGCATTGTCTTTGCTTCTAAGAGAGACAACAGGTTATATTCTATATCTCAAGAATAAGCTTCTGTTTTATGGAATTTTTACCTGGAAGAAATGCCCCAAACATCCAGAAACTCAGAAAGTGTAACACCAGGAGTGATTAGAACAAGCAGATAAATACCCCTGACAGCCAAAGAGCTGTGTGTCTTTCTCTCCTTTAGAGAGCCCACACTTTCTACTTCCCTGTTTGTTTTGTCTGCCCACCTGCTTGTGTACTCCATAAAGCTCCACCACATTTTCTTACCATTATGACTTGTCCAGAAATTCTTATTCTATGATCCAAGTCAAGGACCCTAAGTGAAGAGTCCCTACTTTTAAAGGGAAACGTCACTAACATTCACCTGTATCCAGTGACAATGTGGTTGATGATCCTGTTAGTTTTCCATGTCAGCAACATAGTTACAAACCAGTTGCCAGAGGGATCTCTGGGCAGGGAAGCAGGTGCAGGACGATGGCGAAATAGTGTCGTTCTAGCAAGGTATTTGATTGTCTTGTTATTTATGTATTAGTGACGGGGATCTTTCCACCATTGAGATATACCTCCAGGCCCTGTTGTAGTTCTAGTTTTCGAAAGTACAGAAAGGGAACCAGGCATCAGAGGCTCATGCCTGAATCCTAGATACTTGGAGACTGCGATCAGAGGCTCCTGGTTTGAAGCCAGCCCAAGCAGAAAAGTCTATAAGGCTCTTATTTCCAATTAATCACCCCAAAGCCAGAAGTGGACTGCCAGCTTTGAGTAAAAGAACTAAGGGACAGCGCTCAGACCCTGAGTTCAAGACAAGGAACTGGCACATGTGTGTACACAGACACATGCTTAGTGGTATCTTGTTAATCTAAAGCCACATCCAGACCCCATCTTGTTGAATTTAACCAAATCTTAGCACAATACAATAAGTCTCCTGACTTAGTCTCTAATAAGGCTCAACTAAGTAGCAGCTGATAATGGTGTCAATCTTAATTAGTATCCTAATGTGCTATATTCAGTCAAAAGTTAACTCGATTATTTAATCAGTTGCTATTTCAAAACTCTCATAGTGACTCCTGTTGAGTTTTACTTTCCCAGATTTGGTCTTCTGTAGCAATTACAGTCAGGCTTACAGAGGGACAGATGACTTACAGATTTAACTTTGATAATAAGCTCTAAATAAGCTCTGCTTAAAACTATATCCTTAAAACTCTGTTTCTCCAACTGGAAATAAAAGGAGCTAGTGGCAGATTCTCATTTGACCTGTCAGTCATACCCCTCCAATGTGGGATTCAGCCAGCTGGGACACAGTCCCAGCAACGAGATAGGCATGCCCATACCTGTCTACTTGTAACTGGGCAGGAACTTATACCCTTGCCTATCAATCATTTGTTACAGGGGGTGGTAAAATGCTAGGGTTTATCAACTGGAGGATAGTTCAAAATTAACAAAAATCCCCCAGTATCTGCTCGTGGCCCTAACTGGCAGAAAATATTTGGTCTGGCACCAGCCACATGAATTCATCTGGTCAAGGAAAGAGGGTAAAGTTACAGAAGATGGATCTTTGTCCACTAATTTCCCTTAAGACTGAAGGACCGAATAGACCCCCTTGATTGTGGAGAACTCATTTATGAAAGATAGTTGCAAACCTAAGCCTGTCTGCCCAGGAAATCCTAGCCTCACTGGAGGAAACCCTTTTTCCAAAAGTTGCCACTCTGGTATGTTGTCCAGGGCATCAAAAAGGCAATTCTGTAGTAAAAGGAAATCATGTAGTTGCAGCCACTGCCCGAGAAGCTGCCTTCAAACCTGTGGCAGGCTGGGAATGTGGCTTAGTGGTAGAGTTCTTGCCTAGCATGCATGAAGCCCTGGGTTGGGACTCCTCAGTACCACATACACAGAAAAAGCTGGAAGTGGCACTGTTGCTCAAGTGGCAGTGCTAGCCTTGAGCAGAAAGCTCAGGGGCAGTGTCCAGGCCCTGAGTTCAAGCCCCAGGACTGGCCAAAAAAAAAAAAAAAAAGTTGGGCCCCTAAATGTTTTATTGGCTGTTCCCAATCCTAGCCGACCATCCAAATTGGTGTCCTACAGATAACTGGACTACTACAGGTCTGGTGGTGTGTAATCTATTTATAGGATGGTCATGGAAGGCTTCCAGTAGGGAAGTGTCAAGGATGACCTTGAAGAATGACCAGGGTTCACAAGGTGGCTCACACCCTGAATCCTAGCTACTGGGGAGGCTGAGATCTGAGTATGGCAGTTCAGAGCCAGCCTAGGCAGAAAAGTCTGTGAGACTCTTATTTCCAATTAACCACAAAAGGCCGGGAGTGGAGCTATAGTTCCAAGAGGTAGAGTGCAAAAGTTCAGGGATAGCCCCCAGGCCGAGTTCAAGCCCCAGGCCCAACAACAACACAAGTTAAACATTCAGACTGTGACCAACTCATATATCTATAATCAGAACAATTTAGAAAATAAACTAGTTTATTCATTTTAAGGCATGAAGGACTTGGGAGACTATAATAGGCTGAGTGAAAAAGTACATTATTGCTTACACAGTGCTTATGCTCAAACACAATTTAGATATTTCAACAGTCTGTAAACAACTGACTAGTTCTAATCATGTTTTGCAAACAACTGGATGTTGAGGAAGTGGCCCAGCAGGGTGCCATTCTCCGGGCAGTATCCACCAATCCTGTGCATTTTAAAAGGTCATAACTGTACCACAGGATTTGTAAAACATAAACCAGTATACCAAGAGCAACACAGTTCAAAGTCAAAATAACTACTGTTTGCTAATTTTTAAAAATGTTCTATTTAAGACTTGGGCTAAGAACCCAAATAATGACAGTCATCTGATTGAAGGCGCGCTCCCCCGCCCTCATTCCTCTCTTGTCGAGAACCATAGCTCAGACGTGGAAAACACTCCAAAAAAAGCACACTGCAAAACTCAGTCCACTTTCTTTTCCTTCCTCATCTCTACAACATGCTTTCGGCAATGAGCAAAGGCTTTCAATCTTTGTCAGCATAGTTCCATTCTGATTCTCTGAGTCTGGGAAAAAGAGCAGGGAGGCCTCTTGGGACAAACACTGTCAGATAGAAGATGGCAATGCAGGACCTAAATCACTTTTAAAAAATTACCACTTTACAGTCGAGTCCTTTCCCCTGGGATTGGCCATAAACCCCATGGAGCTGGAGTGTGCAGACCCTTTCCTCTATGACCTCAAACCTTACTGCTTTCGGGATGCCCCTAAGGAGAATGAACCCCAGCAGTTGGGGCGACGATACAGACTTAGTTCAGATTCAGTTGTTACAGCAAAGAAAAAAAAAGCTCAACAGGTCATTTTGTGCACTCAGAGGTTTCTAACAAATTTTATTTTGCAGACCACACTGGTGGGCAGCTTAAGGACCAACATCTGTATACATCCCTATAAAATGTCCCGTCAGAGTGCGGCTCCTGCTCCGGTGTCCGCGGCCCCCAGGGGGCGCTGCAGCCTCTCCGTGGTCCAGAGCTTCCCGCGCTGGGCGGCGGCGGCTTCCTGGGCCGGGGCTGGGTGGATCTCAAGCAGCTCTGGTGCCTGAGGAAAGGAGTGTTCCGCAACCGGTGCAGCCAGGGCTTTCTCTCACCCAGACAGACAGACGCGTGCCCCGGTGCGCTTAGCGGCGGGAACCCCTCTGAACTGCTCAGTAGGTAACAAGAAGGAAGCCTCTGCTTTAAGCAACACAGATATCACCCTTTTAGATTGCCTATTTGTTCTAGAACTACAAAATTTAATTCAAGAAAATATAGGTCCCATGAAAGACTTAAAAGTTTTATAAAACTAAAATCTAGTTTTCCCCGATAAATTGTACTTTAGGCAAAACCCTCCCAATGCTTCTAAAATAATACTAAAAGGGGCATCTGATTATACAAGAGCAATTAAAAAAATTAAATATTTATTTGAATAACAAGTTTAAGTTCAAGCTGCAAGGCTGGCAATGCAGACTTAACACAGATTACAAGCGTGCACAAAAAAAAGTACTGGCGCGAAGGGCAAATAATGCTAAGAATGGGCTACGGCGCTGCTGACCGTAGGACAGAAAGGCCCGGGATCACTATACAAAATATAAAATGTGTGCAACACTACCATCCACAGAACAGTCTTTATTACTGATTACATTTAAAAATGATTTGCGTAGTTAATTATATACTGAGTTGTCACTGAGAACTGTACATGAACCCCCAGCAGAAGGCAATTCCTTGTTGCACTGTACAACATCTAATTACACTGCAAAAGTATCCTTTTCTGCCATCAGTAAAGAAAACAATGTTATTACTGTAAATATCAGGAAGGCTAAGAAAAGCCAGATTTCTTCTTTGTCTTCAAAGTGCTTTCCATGCAGAGCGAAGCACCCGGCTTGGTGAACTGAATGAATGCACTGTTGGAGAATGTCCTAGGTCAGAATCAAAGATCAAAGGAACCATGCAACCTCGGACTACAGGAGGCCACCATGGAGCTTCCCAGTTCCTTCCAGAATACCATCCGAGACACTGAAAAACAGACTGATATGATAAATACACATGAAGGGAAGAGACACAGACTGCTATGTGGCACTACTCTCGTAGTGTCTGTGCTGTGGGGAAGCACCTTGAGAAAGAGCCTATGCGGCAGAGATACGTGTCTAAAGATTCAAAATGAATCAACAGTATTGGATAACAATATAATTCTCAACTCAGAAGCTGCCTCAAGATTGGGTGCGTCTGCAGTTAATGTAACAGGAGAGAAGGCCATGGATTTCATCTTATTAATTGCATCCACTCACAAACCCATCTAAGGTCACCAGATGTGTAGACACAATGACATTTTTGCTGTTCGTAAGTCTTTAATTGAAGTGATGATAAAGGAAATAGATCTATTAAAAAACACAACCAAGTAGCTCTTACTGTCTAGATTAGGAGGTGGCACCAGGCGTGGGGTTCACGTTCTGAGTGGCCACTGCGACTTCGATGATCCGGGGCTTGTCTATGATTCTGGCCGTGCGGTTACCCTTCTCTACAATCCCAATAATCCATGCTTGGTGGCCTTCGCCGTATTTGGGGGATTTATCTCCGCACAGAACCGAGCTGCTTGCTCACGTGGTAAGCAGATCAGAAGGCCTCCTGACAAAGGAAAAGACTCAGCATGAGCGGCCACATGCAGAGAACAGCCCCGGGCTTCTCCCAAACTGCTTCCCAACAGAGGAAGGTCAACCAGGCCTCGTTCAAGTTGCTCTTTCCATTCAACTAAGGCAAGAGAGGGACTGAAAAGGCCCTGGAAATTGATGGGTCTGCTTCTGCCTGGACCAGTGCAGGCAGGACTTGAAATTCCAAACCCCCCTCCAGCCCAAACCTGGAAAAGCAGGTGTGAGGAGCAACATCATCCACCCCCACCTAACACCACACGCCTCAGTCCAGAGCAGTTCCAGCTATCACATTAGGGGTGAGTTAATGCATATCTGACCAAGATAGCTGGCTAATTCTAGAGGTGACAATTATGCATGGTCTACCAATGATATTGATATCCAAACTACTGATATCCAAACAGCCCTTGGCAGAAAAAAAGGATCCCTCTCCCATGAACTCAAGTTCTCTAGACCAAGTAATTTCTTGGCAAAGTCTTCTTGTGTGTGTGTGTGCTGGTCCTGAAGCTTGAACTCAGGGACTGGACAATGCCCCTGGGTTTTTGTGCTCAAGCTCTCCTATTTGAACCATAGCTTTACTTCTGGTTAATTGGAGAGAATCTCAGGGATTTTCCTGCTCTAGCTAGCTTTGAATCATGATCCTCAGATCTCAGCTTCCTGAACAGTGAGGATTACAGGCGTAAGTCACCAGTGGTTGGCTTGGCAAATCTTACTATCACAAAACATCTGGAAATAACCTATCTGAACCATTTAATACTGCATGAGTCAGGTGTGTGAGCCTTAGTAACATACATGGTAGCTACTGTTCTGTGCTAAACTAAGAGAAATACTTATGAGTAGAAGAGAAATATTCCTTTCAATCTGACTCCCCTTGGGGGTTCCTCATCTCAACAAGCATACTGTTATTTGTTTTTAAATTTAAGACCTGGGAAAGAGGAAAAAAAAAAAAACACTCAGGGAGAAAAAACCAAAACCAAGACTCATACAGTATTTTCTACTTTGTGTAAAAAGCTAAAAATTTGTGTTTATTTCGAGACAGTCTCCCTACGTAGATAGCTCAGACTGGCCTCAAACTCAAAATCCTCCCTTCTCTGGCTTGCAGGTGCTGAAGTTATGGGCTGGTACTACCATGCCCACCAAAAACTTCTCACTTCTGAAAAAAGGACATAAAAATTCAGTTGGTGCCCACTAGGTGGCAGACACAGCCAGTCAACAGGAAAAAAAATTGTTTCCTAGGAGCTTTTGGTTTTGGCAGCTAAGGCTGGGAAGGGCTTTGTGGTCCCCACCTTCAGTCTGGTACCACAACCTTGCAGGAAGCCAGACCCACTCCAGACCAGATGGTAGGTTTCCTGGGAGTCAGGTCTCTAGGCATGTATAGCTTCTAAATCACCAGGGTACAAAAGCAGTTATAAAGGAAAGGAAATAGAAATGAGAGAAACTAAAATAGTTAAAATTATATAAATAGGGAGAGCTAAAAGGTGAATGAAAGGGCTGGGAATATGGCCTAGTGGTAAAGTGCTCGTCTCCTATACATGAAGCCCTGGGTTCCATTCCTCGGCACCACATATATAGAAAAAGCCAGAAGTGGCTCTGTGGCTCAAGTGGCAGAGTGCTAGCCTTGAGCAAAGAGAAGCCAGGGACAGTGCTCAGGACCTGAGTCTAAGACCCAGGACTGACAACAAAATCAAAACCAAACAAATAAAAGGTGAATGAAAGGAGTTGTGGTAAAGAGAAACAGCATTTTAAAGCCCAAGATACCATTTTAGTCTTAAAAGGGTTTTAGACACTTTTATGTTCCCAGTGAAAGCTGGGTAATGATTTGTGTAACCCACAGCACTACCATATGGCCACATGGAGAACATGCGCGCGTTTAACTCAAAATGGTGGCTACGGGTCACACTCATGGACGGCCCTCCCAGAAAGTGGAGCACACTCATGGACACAGCCCCGCGCACCTGGGGGCCTCCTACCTGATGTCTCTGGGCAGGTCCCGTGCATGAGGCCAAACATGTTCCCACAGGCCTTGCTCACGGCGGCCATCTTGGCCAGCACAGGAAGGTTGTGGATCACAAAGGACACCTCGTTCCGCTGCTGCTTCGCCAGGTTCTGTGCGTGGCCCAAAATCCCGAAGCCTGTGATGTCTGTGGCTGCGTGGGCATTGAACGTGTGCATGAGGCCTGCGGCTGAGAGGGCAGATGGATGACCGTTATCTCATGGCTTTCAAATTCCCCCATTTGTCAGGAATCACGAAAACGACAGTGTCACCAAAGCCATCGGAAGCCAGCACGAAGTTGTGCCGACTTGAACTCAAGAGGCTCCTGTCTGAAAACTTCACTTCTTCACTTGCTTTTGAGTTTTTATTTACTTATTTACTTTTGAGGTAGGGCCTTGCTATGTAGCCCATACTAGACCTGAAGCCTCGATCCTTCTACCTCAGCCTTCCGAGCTCTGAAGTTGAGGCAGCGCACCCTCCCCCCACCCCCATATAAATCTCAACACTTTTCCTCCTGTGAACACAGCAAGCATAAATGCTCCTCAGTGCACAATACGGCGGTGATAATGCTAAATTCAAACTACCTTAAGGTGAAAGATGTGCAGAACACACACAATCTTGCAAGCACAGTGCAGGCACCGCAGCAGGCTGAGCACTGCACCCCTGAGGTACCCAGCACGACGCAGGCAGGCCCTGATCACACTGGCAAATGGTCACTATTCAAAATGGACCAGTGTCTACAGTTGGGTGTCACTCACACAACACCGTGAAGTTGGACAACTGGAAGGGCCGTCACCATAAACGAAGGACCTCAAGACTCTAGATTCCCATGGGTGACTGATGGGAGGCAAACCAGTGCCAAGAGAAAGATGGCCTGTAGTCACCAGCCAAACCTAGCAATCAAACACGTGTAGAGAGAAAGCAGTAACATCCAGCCGAGACTATGTGGCCTCCTAAGCCTAAAATGCCTGTGCCCAGCCCGCCCCCGCCCCATACCTGTCCTGTTGAGCCGGGCCATGTTCATCATTGCCTCCTGATATGCCAACTCCACATCTTCTTGGGTGACCACCAGCTTAATTTTATTCCATTTTTCAGGCTAATAGCAGAAACATAGGTGAAAAAGAGGGAGAAATGTAATTAATCTTTCCTTCTAGCCACTGGCAAAAAGAGCAGTTTGTCACCTAGCCATCTCGTGTAGAGTTGTGTTTGTTTTCTTTCTGTGGTGAGAATAAATCTGAGGCTGCCTGTATGCTAAGCATGCGCTGCACCGTTTGGCTACACTCCTGCCTCCAGGGCTAATGGTGTCAGTTGTTTATTCATTTGTACAGAAAATGAACAGTGCTAATTCTTGGCTTGTCTGTGTGTCTTAAGTGTCTATCAGACTTAACTTCATGCTATCTTCTTTGTTCACCACACAGTTCTCTCATCAAACACTGTAGTTCACGGGACATGCAAACCTAGCAGGGCACAGGGACACCTTGTAGGCAGTTAAAAAAAAAAAAAAAAAGACTGTGAACCCAAGGCTTTAGCTTGCTGCCCGTTAGCAGGAATATCCAAGGAACTGGGGGCATGGCTCACTGTTAGAGCTTGCCTACCATATGCCAGGCTGTTTGATTCCCAGCACCATAAAAGTAACAAAATTCAATATCCAGCACCCAGTGCAGTAACTCAACATTAGGAACATCGGCCATCTATTTACCATGGTACCCGTCTCCCAGAATAAACAACTATTCTCAAGTCTGGACTTACTATTCCCTGCCTTTCTCATAATACAGACTTCAAAACAACACATTCTTGGTGATTTCTAGATTTTATAAAAAGCACTCTGGCAGGGCACTGGTGGCTCATATCTGTAATCCTATCTACATAGGAGGCTGAGATCTGAGAGGTTTAAAGCCAGCCCAGGCAGAAAAGCTCTTGAAACTCTCATTTCTAGTTAACCAGCAAAGAGCTGGAAGCGGAGGTATGGCTTAAGTGATAGAGCACTAGCCTTAAGCAAAAAAGTCAAATGAGAACATAGTACTGAGTTCAAGTGCCAGTACTGACAGACCATTCACAAAACCCAAGACTGTACTGTTACACAGCATTTGGAACTTGCTTTTGTAAGTTCTGAGCATTTTGAAAACACTTTTTTAAGTTAAGATGTGTTAAGCAGAGGTGGAGAGAGCAGAAAAACTCTCCCTACCCCCTCGCCTGCTCCTAGCTCCCTTGCCAGACTGGGCAGGCCTGGTTGTTATGCTGGACAGACGTCTGTGAGCCACCCTGGAAGGGATTCCAAGCTGGGCAAATAACATGTCTGTGGCAGAGAATTCCTTCCTCTGTCCCATCAAGGAAAGATTCATCTGGTGAGTAACAAAAAATTATGGATTATTCTTCTTAATAAAGAGTTAACTGCTAGTATCAGAGTTACAGAAACTAAAACAACACCATGTAAAGACATGACACAACCTAATCAACCTTTGAGTTGCTATGTTAAGAAAAAAATCTGAAGCCAGGTGCCAGTAGCTCATAGCTGTAACCCTAGCAACTCAGGAGGCTGAGATCTGAGATTTTCCAGGCAGGAAGTTTGTGAGACTCTTATCTTCAATAAGCTACTCCAAAAAAAAAAAAAAAAAAAAAGCCAGAAATGAAGCTGTGGCTCAAGTGGTAGAGTGCCAGCCTTGAGCAAAAATGGCTCAGGAAACAGTGCCCAGCCCCGAGTTCAAGCCCAGAACTGGCACAAAAATAAATTTAAAAAATTTTAAAGTCTGGGGGCTGGGGATATGGCCTAGTGGCAAGAGTGCTTGCCTTGTATACATGAGGCCCTGGGTTCAATTCCCCAGCACCACATATACAGAAAATGGCTAGAAGTGGCGCTGTGGCTCAAGTGGCAGAGTGCTAGCCTTGAGCAAAAAGAAGCCAGGGACAGTGCTCAGGCCGAGTCCAAGCCCCAGGACTGGCCAAAAAAGAAAAATTTAAAAGTCTGAAGTATGATCAAAACGCAGTGGCAAAATGTGTGAAAGTTTCCTAATGAAGATACATTGTGTGAGAGATTTCACACTTACCTGATATTAGTTACTCATCAGTCTGAAGGCAAAACCAAGCAACAACCCCAAACTCAAGTGAAAACATGTCATTTATATGACAAACATCACATTTTGCCTTGCACTTGCTAAGCAGGCCCCCGAGTCTCACCTCCAGCCCTCCTCATGGTTTTCAGAGGCGTTTAAGACGCAAAAGACAAAGCTATGTCAGCACCCAATAAGTAGATGCAATAAGTAGACCCCTGTCTCCTAGTTCCTTACAGAAAATTTCTCGAGTCAAGCTTGGGGCTTACCCACCTCACGTACTCAGTACATCAAAAACCAAAGAAATTCATCTTCCAAACCCTCTCACACACTCCACCCCAACTCTGAACGCCAGCCGTCCACACAAGCAGCGCTTTACTCACGATATCCAGCCACTGGTGCACAGCCACGGCGACCTGCGTCCCCAGGGGCTTGGTCAGCACCAGCACGTCCCCCGGCACTGCGTTATCTGGCCTGAAGCAAAGAAAAAGAGGATGTTCGAGTCAGGAAATGCCGTTACTTAAATTTAAGCCAACGATCACCGTGTGCTCACACCGGATGCTGCTGGGTACCCTCCTACTTGGCAAAATGCAAGTGTCCACGGGCTTCAACGTAGGAATGAATTATCTGCAGAGTTCTTTAAGAATGCAGCTGGACATGGTGTGCACGTTTGTAATCCCAGCATCCGGGGAAGCTGAGGCGGGAGGATCCTGAGTTTGAGGCTAGCCTGGGCTACAGAGCAAGGCCCTGTCTCTACCTTCACCACCACCAAAATGTGCAAAGAAGCAAATCATGGAACACCCAGAGGTTCCAGCAGGCCCCATGTGAGTGCTCAAAACGACCCAAGGCAACAAGACTTCTCCAAGGCTACTGCTTTATGACTATGTACATCGTAGAGACTCGGGAGCAATTATTTTGGGTTACAGGATTTGGTTGGTCCATGTTTTGTTTCTTCACTCAGGTTTCAGGCTAAGAAAAGTTCCCTATCTGGTGGGGGAAGGACTAAGTGGTCCTTGTCTTAATGACAGAAGACAAAAAATAAAAGGTACCCTGTGACGAAACAGACTGAGAATGGCTTCTATACTTGTATCTTCTGTACCAGGACACAAGTCTAGCACTCAGGCCTTCTCACCTCAAGTCAAGAGAGCATCTACACATTCAGCCTATCTCCTTGTACTCAGTGCAAACGCAAGACAGGGCACAGACTTCAGAAACCAAGCCCTAGCCCCTAAGCCAACCCATAATATATGTGTGTCCAATGTCAGCTTTGCACCATATAATTCTGCAACACTGTAGAATTTGCAAACAAAAACAAAAAACAAGACCTCCTCATAGCAGGCTCAGCCTTATTTGAAGGCTGGCAAGTTCTTCCACTTCATTGGTTATGTGCTTATGAGTTTATTTCAATGTAAGTATGATGAAACTATGGGGATAAGATGACGGTGACTCGGTCTCCAATCCTAGCTATTCTGGAGGTTGAGACCTGAGAATCACTGTTCAAAGCCAGCCCACACAGAAAAGCCCAAAACACACTAGCTCCAATTAACCAGCAGAACACCAGACTAGAGAGGTATGGCTCACATTGCACAGTGCGAGCTGTGAGCAGAAAAAGCTGAATGAGAACACAAGGCCGAGTCCAAGCTCCAGAGCCAACACGAACATATGCACACACATTTGCATGCATATGGACACACGTGCAGACATGCGCACCCACCACGGGCATACTTTTATGAACAATTTGATTAAATGTAATAATTTCTTCAGGCTCGTTCATCTTATAGTGTCCCTAAAACAGCCTCCATCACTTAGAAAATAGGAAAGAGGTATGAAGTATCTGAAAAGTATGTTCAACTTAAAAAAAAAGCTGAGCAAGAATGTGAGGCCCTGAGTTCAATACCTACTACTGGCACAAAAAACAAATTGACAAGCAAAAATATTCTCAACCTTAATCCTAAGAGTAAGGTTAAAAGACAAGCTACTCAGGAAGCTGATATCTGACGATCACGGTTCAAAGCCAGTCCAGACAGAAAAGCCCAAGAGACTCTACCTCCAGTTAACCAGCAAAATGCCAGAATGGGGGTGTGGCTCAAGTGGAAGAGTGCTAGTCAAGCAAGAGGCTGAGGCCCTGACTCAAGCCTCCATACCAGTACACACACACACACACTCTCTCTCTCTCTCTCTCTACGGTGGAGACCACCAAGCAGAACAGCAAAGACCTGGAAGTCTGTCTGATACTGGAGAGGGCGAGGGAAGCCAACTCACTCACTCACTGTGGTGGAGCTTCCATGACAGCTCTCAGAATTATCCAGACATATCACCTGACCTGATCCAGAAATTTCCTAAGATTCACCATGCCTAATGATCTGTGCTACTGCAATCACTCACTAAAGTGCCTGGTGTAAGTGTCGATGGCATCCTGGTTAATACAAGACTGGTAAAGAGGGCGCTGAGGCAGGCCCTGGGCCCCAGGGCCAGGCCAGCGCTTCTGAACTACAGATTCATTCCCACACCTCTGGAATTCTGGACCAGCAAACACAGCACCCACAGTGTCCATTTAAAAACTAAGCTGCCTTCAGGAAATCTGACAGTGCGGCTTTTCTAGCAAGACATCACACACAGAAAGCGCTAACTTGTCTTGAGATAGTTGTCTAAAGAAATAGAAATGGCCAAAAACCACATGAAAAAAAATGTTCAACTGATCGTCATCAAGAAAATGCAGGGGCTGGGGATATAGCCTAGTGGCAAGAGTGCCTGCCTCGGATACACGAGGCCCTAGGTTCGATTCCCCAGCACCACATATACAGAAAACGGCCAGCAGCGGCACTGTGGCTCAAGTGGCAGAGTGCTAGCCTTGAGCGGGAAGAAGCCAGGGACAGTGCTCAGGCCCTGAGTCCAAGGCCCAGGACTGGCCAAAAAAAAGAAAAGAAAATGCAAATAAAACCCACAAAAGCAGACCACCTCGCATCCACTAGGATGGCTATAACCAAACACCACAACAGCCAGGCATGGTAAGCCAGCCTGGACACACAAATCTGAGACTCGAATCTCTAATTAACCAACAAAACGCCGGAAGCGAGGCATGCATGGCTCAAGTAGCAGAGCACCAGTTACGAGCAGAACGAGAGGGTGCCCCTGTACTGGCATATGTACACACGCATGGGCACGCACGCACACACGAAGCCACAATAAAAAATCACTTCTAGCGGGGATCTGGAACAATGACTCTGCACAAACACACACAGGGAGTGTTCAATGCAGAATCACTGCTAAAAGAAAGCGTTTCAGATTTATGCTACAACATGAAAACATGTTAAAGGAAGAAGCCAGAGACAAAATGCCAAGTGTGTTGCAGGACGCCCTTATGTAAAATGTCTCCAAAGGCAAAGAAAGGCCTACAGATTAGCAGGCGAGTGACCTGCGGGGTGAAGGGAGCTGGAAGTGATGGATAAGCATGGAGGAGGAGGAGGAGACATTCTGGGAACTGAATGGGGGGCCAAGGCTGTGCAACCTTATACTGGACAAATGCTCAAGTATGTGCTGTGAGATATCATTAGGTGAACTGTATCTTGTGTAAATGTCTAAGATTGAGACAGGCAAGTTGACGTGTACCTAGGAGGCTGAGACAGGAGGATCAGGATTTCAGGGTCAGTCTGGGCTACACAGTCAGATCCAGCCTGGAAAACAACAACAACAACAACAACAACAACAAAAAGATACATCTAAAATCCACAGGGCTGAAGTACTGACATATGCTACAATCCAGTAACATAGGGCAGGAGTGAGGAATGGGTTTCTTGTGAGATAAAGCAAAATGTTCTAAAACTGACTCTGGGGTCTACTGCACTCAGTACCAGGAATCAAACACTGCCTTTATACTTTCAGTGGGTGTGTGTGAGCCAGTAACACTTGTATGTACATGTTTCTAAAGACAGAAAGAACGAGAGGAACCAACTTACATGATAAATTCATTGGGCTGGCAGACGGTGGTGGCCACTCCTCCTAGAACAATCCAGGGGTTTAACACTGTTTGGCCACCTGTTACTGACGTTCCTGCTTCCTCTGCCGCGTCTTTAAAACCCTGTATAATTAGGGGTATGACTTTATCTCTTTCCTAGGGTTTAAAAGGACACAAATGAAAAGTTAAATAATTCTGTTGAAAACCCAAGAAGCTGGGTCCCATACTTATAAAAGGATCACAAACTCCTAAGGACATTCTGAAAGCTGACAGCCAGGGCAGGGTGTAACGAAAGCGAGGGAATACATCATCGAGCAGCCGGCTTCCAGTGCTGGGCACCTTCGTGAAGGAAGGAAGCCCAGGCAGGAGTACCGAGTACAGTACATGTACTGCGTTACCAAGCAGGGCTGAGGTCTGCTGAGGCCTACTATGATGATAATGCACACCACAAAGCCCTTGCTGAGACCATGGGGTACAGATGACCAGAGCACATGCTGGCACTGCCCGGATAGAGAAAGGGTCTATTATAAAGCAAGGCACATGGTTTTATTGAGAATAGAAAGGGGATAAAAACAAGTATCTGTCAAAACTAAACAGGATTTCGTCTCTGGTTCAAAGAAGAGCTGGTCAGGACAGACAGAGCAGATGCTGGCAGAAGTGAGCGCGAGCACGGAGGGCCGCAGGCTGCGTTAGTGACTCCCAGCCATCAACAAGGAAGGCGCCTCGCTCTCAGCCCTGCACGTCCTGGACTGACCCGTCTGGCACTAGGTTACAATTATCATGGCCTAAACTTTATTAAACCAAACACACAAAAATGTCTAGCTTTCGATCTACCTAGAAGACAAGGAGGAACGCAAGTGGTAGCAATAGAAAGCTGAGGTGGCCACTCATTTTAATGCCCTGATAAATACCCGAAGTGGACAGCCGGAAGGAATACTGGAAGCCACACAGCGAGGCGGGGGCTCCTCACGCTCAGTACAGGAAAAGAGGTCTCACCAGGTCAAACAACACTACCAGGACAGCACGCACGGGCCTCCTACTCACCCTGTCCGTCATTTTGTTACTGACTCCAAGGAGCATCAGCATATTGTCACACTCGGTGACCCCCATGGCATAGAGGTCGCTGAGGACGTTGGCGCATGCTATCCTGCCCTAGGAAGAGAGGGGAGACGTGAGAAAGGACAAGCAGGGACTTTCCAACTGCAGAAATAAGCACCGAACCGCTACAGAAAACACCAGTACTTTCCAGGAAAGGCAGCTCCTGGTGTGGGGATCGGCGGGGGGTCACACACCCATAGCACATACCCGTCACCATTCCCACTTGGTACCCCTCCTGAGAACAAAGAAAGTGCTCCACTTCCCCCCTCCCCACACAAGGAGTAGCAGAAGTCTAGTTACTCAGCTCGGGGAGTGTGAAGGGGAAAGTCAGAAGAGAAGCTGGACTGGAACTGATGGTCTATCCAAATGGAGTCTACAAAAATGCTGACTCGCTGACGCCTGTCATCCTAACTACTCAGGAGGCTGAGATCTGAGGGTTGTGGTTAAAGCCAGCTGGGGCAGGAAAGTCCCCACGAGACTCTTATCTCCAATTAACCACTCAAAAGCTGCAAGTGGAGCTATGGCTCAAAGTGGTAGAGCACCAGCGTAGATCAAAAGAGCTCAGGGACAGCACCCAGGCCCTGAGTTCAAGCCCCACAACCAACAAAAAGGAGATGACTTTTATGTACTTGGACCCAGACATTCTTACAGCTTCTTTTAAAAATAACATTTTTAAAGCTCATAAGAAATAAGCAGGAAATCATATTGAGAAACAAAAAACAGAATAACTAAATATGCAGGCCTAAAGTCAGATTCTGAAAAAAAATTTTCCCAGCAAACTATATCATGAGAAACTTACATAGCATTCAATAGCAACATGGTAGTACTTTTTATTACTGTAGTCTATTTTTTTAAAATGGAAGTTGCAACTGTCTAAATTACTGAATTTTTTTACAGAGAAAATGACAAGTTTTTCTTGTGACTTCAGGATAAATACTGAAACTCCAAAGCAGTCTTATCAGGCCCTCTGGGTGTCTCACTGATGCTCCTGTGGGTTCCTAACAAACACACAGCCCTCTGCAGATCCAGCTTGGGCATCGCCATGCCCCATCAACGTCCGTCCGGCAAGCAGCCTGAGCCATGAGATGCCGATGACTGGCCAGGGTGCAGGGATGAACTGGTCACTCTCCAGTGCTTTTGTAATACATGCTGGAGAGAGGATGAGTTCTGGCTTTAACTACTACCTGGTCAGGTAAAGCATTCGAGTTGTGGCTCACCTGTCCGCCTATGAAGAACTGGGCAGGAGGGAGCAGGTGGGGGGAGGAGAGAGTACTGGTTCCTAGTCACATGTTTACTATTGGTGGGCACCGAGAGGTGAACAGCTTGCATCTTTCTTCCTCAAGGCCATGAGCCAGGCAGGAAGGACACTGGGCATTTTGCAGCAAGTAGGGCACGCGCACTGCCTCTTTGCTGCCTCTCTTGGTTGGTGAAGAAATGGATTTAGGCTGAATAGATTAAGGGGTTTGGTGGCTGCAAGCACACGCGAAGAATTGGGAAATAGTGCTCCAAGGTACATGGCCAATGGCTAGGAACTTTATGTAGCTCAGAGGTCAGATACCCATCACACACAGTGGCGGGTAACACAGCAGGGGTGGGCACCCAGAAGGCTCGGTAGGTCGCAGTCAACTCATTGTAACGTTTATGAGAAGAGATGTGCAAAAACTGTGAGGAGATGCTAAGTCCCCTTACTTCTGAAAGGAAGCATTTAGAATTAGTCCTATCACAGAATACAGCAACATCTCTAGCCTAAAACACAGGTGGTGAGATCTGAGGAGCACAGTTTGAAGGCAGCCCGGGCAGGAAAGCCCGTAAACTGGAAGTGGAGCTGTGGCTCAAGTGGAAGAGTACTAGCCTAGAGCAAAGAAGTTCAGGGATTAGCACACAGCCCCTGATTTCAAGCCTCAGGATTGACACACACACACACACACACACACACCCCACCAAAGTCTCTAAAAACCAAAAACAGCCCATAAAAGAAAGTTACAAGAAAGCCAAAAGTACCATCAGTCCACAGCACTCTTCTGAGACAGTAAGTGCTCTGCACAGAGGAGCAATCAGATCAGGCAGGAGACTTTTCTGCTCTCCTGCCGAGATGTAGGGCTGGGGTACTGTCTGGGAGACAGCAAAAACAGAAACCAGAAGCCCCCAGGAAAACCCAGCCCTAGCACACACCACGTGAACGTTAGTTATAAAAACACAGCAGGTCAAACTTACCATCATGTAAGGGTCATCTACAATTGGATAAATGTAATCTGTGGTTTGAACCAAGGAGAGACCACCGTGCCTCAAAGGAATGACGCAGGTATCCATTCCAATGCCTGGGAGCGCCGAGGGGATCAGCATGGAAAGTAAAAGGAGAAACCATTGGATTCTGCATAATCAACATTCCAGACAATTTCTGTGTAAGACACATATGTAAACTCCACACTGCCCACGTGTTTCCTATCAAGAAGCATGACTGAAATAAACACGAAACAATTAGCTTAGGGTAGAAGAGCAAAGCAAAAATGTGCTGGTTGCCGGGCGCCAGCAGCTCACACCTGTAACCCTAGCTACTCAGGAGGCTGAGATCTGAGGATCACGGTTCAAAACCAGCCCCAGTAGGACATCTGTGAGACTCTTCTCCAATTAACCAGCAAGAAGCTGGAAGTGGAGATGTGGCTCAAGTGGTAGAGCTCTAGTCTTGAGTGAAAGAGTCAAGAGAAAGCAGGAGATGCTGAGTTCAAGCCCTGGTACAAGCACAAAAGAAAAGTAAATTGACAAGCTCATTTTTCTCAACTAGATAGCAAAACAGAAACTTCTGGAAGATCCACCTAGGGAAGAGACTTCAACAAATGGTAAGTCTCAAACTGCTGACAATGAACAGAGGCTCAGTTTTTTCATCGGTATGCTAATTATGGCACAACAAAGTGTATGATAATTCATCTCAACAGCACAGGTGAGCAGCTTCACAAATTTCATGCAACAGTGCTCTCTATCTGCACAGAAACAGAGTGTGAGCCACACTTGAACTTGTCTCCCCAAAGTGAAACTTCTCCCTGGCTATTCTGACCATACTATTTATTCACTCTGGAAAACAGCCAGAGGTGAGCTTAGCTTTTGTTTGTTGTTTAGGATACTTTTGTTTTTTTGGCCAGTCCTGGGCCTTGAACTCAGGGCCTGAGCACTGTCCTTGGCTTCTTTTTGCTCAAGGCTAGCGCTCTGCCACTTGAGCCACAGCGCCACTTCTGACTTTTTTGTGTATATGTGGTGCTGGGGAATTGAACCCAGGGCTTCATGTATACAAGGCAAGCACTCTACCACTAGGCCATATTCCCAGCCCCGATACTAACTTTTAATGTTTCTAATTTGGGTGAACTCAAATTTGAACATTTGCCTTGTAAAGATTTAATTTATTTTGTTTGGAGACACCAATCTCTCCATCCTTTAGAGCCTCCCAAGTGCTGGAATTGTAGCTGTGTGACACCCCACTTAACTGTTTGGCATTTTCTTTCTTTCCTAGCCAATTCTTGCAACAGAGTAACTGATGAATAGTGAGTATGTTCCTAGGCTCACAGCATTCAGGTTCACAGTGTTCATAACTGAGACCACACCATCTGCCGGGGTTGTGCTGTCCCTACAGAGCCACTGGCCTACAGGGACTCCAGAGTTCTTTCAATACAGCTGTTCCAAACTGAGGTGTGTTGTAACTGTAAAGACATCAGACCATTAACAGATCAAAAACCTCCACATCTAATTCATGTTTTATATATGCTGGTATTTCTGTTTTCTTTTTTTTTTTTTTTGCCAGTCCTGGGCCTTGGACTCAGGGCCTGAGCACTGTCCCTGGCTTCCTTTTGCTCAAGGCTAGCACTCTGCCACTTGAGCCACAGCGCCACTTCTGGCCATTTTCCATATATGTGGTACTGGGGAATTGAACCCAGGGCTTCATGTATACGAGGCAAGCTCTCTTGCCACTAGGCCATATTCCCAGCCCACTGTTTTCTTTTTCTTGTTGGTGTCAGTTCTGGGCTTAAACTCAGGGCCTGGGCACTGTATCTGTCTGAGTTTGTTGCTCAAAGCTAGCACTCTACCACTTGAGCCACTGTCTACTTCTGTCTGTTTTGGGTGTTCAACTGGAGCTAAGAGTCTTACCGACTTTGTTGCCTGGGAGAGTGTCTAACCACAACCCTCAGACCTCAGCCTCCTGGGCAGCTGGGATTACAAACATGAGCTACTGACACCTGGCTGAAAGGTATTTTGTATGTGTTGATGTACAGAAAATATTTCACAATTAATTTCACTTGATTGCTTCTTTTTAAAGATGTGACTGCTGTAATTACTCGTGGATGGCATCATATTTCTAGTTACAGCTTTTGGTTTATAAACCTCTCTTAAGTTCCCAAGGACCACAGAAGGTGCCATGCAGTCTAAACACCAGACTGAGAACCTCCTGCTCGCTTCGGGAAATTGTATGCTTTCTCCAAGACTGCAAGCCTTCCTAGGGAAGAACAACCCACGCATTCTCTACCACCCATGAGGCATACCTGAGAATGTCATAAGGCGACTGGGTCTCAGCTTTCCCCTAGATAATTGGCCCTTGATCTCCCCATTGTTTTCCTAGATGGTTTGCTTTCCTATTAGGGTTAAGTGGCCTTATCTGGTTTGTCTTCCTTATGTTCAACACTTTCCTTAGGTTTATTCCACACATCTTATGTGTTTTTGGCCTATATGTAGTAAGCTTTGTGCTAGCTGCCTTCAGGGCTGCTGATCTTTGTCCATCAGGAGTCCTCCAGCTCTCCAAGAAAGACACCTTGTAAGTAGTGGCTTCTCTGTTTCTCCATGACTGAGTTTCCTTACAACAGCAGCCACCAAGTACTACACAACAGTGTCCCCTCCACCATCCCTGATCCACACCCAACAGCCTGTAAGCACCACAGGAGAGGTGTACCTGCCACCACCTAGGATGCACGCCCGACAATCCCCAGGTACCATACAACAGGCGTACCCTCCACCATCAATGATGCACATCCAATAGCTAAGTACCATATAATACAGGTTGTACCCTCCACCAATGACCCACACCCAGTAGCCCCTAATTACCATACAATAGGTGTACTCTCCCATCAGTGACCTTTCTTTGACAGCCTCTAACTACCCCAACAGGTATGCTTCTACCACCAATGACCCACACCTTACAGCCCCTATGTTACACAAAATAAGTTTACCCCCAACACTATCGTGATCCACACCTCAGTTCCTAAGTACCACAGAGCAGTTGTAGCCTCCACTGTCAATGACCCATACCCAACAGCTCCTAAATACTACCACACAATAGGTACAACACTTTCTAAGCCTTATTTTAATTTAGATAGTTAGGATACATCTAGGCTAGTAAGTATATACTCTTGAAAAGCTGTTTCAGTTTATCCTCAACACCAGAAAATATGGCACTCAATTAAGAAAACAATTAAGAGACATACATACACGAGTATATACATATGCACATTTACACTAGGCACAATCTGACAGTACTGTCCTATCTTATAGACTGGGAGGTTGAACTAGTAACGTGCAAAGAGCTGACTGGTTACATGACTATGTTGGGATTCCTCAGGCGTTTTTGGCCACAGAGATACACACCATTTTTGCACCTTTCTGTGTTCATTTGCTTGTCAGGCCTGGGGTCTGGCTACTTCTAGTGATTGCACGAATACACATGAGGGGGCTTGTGTTGTTCATTTGTTTCTCAAAAGCTTCGTGTGACAACACTAGTGGTCTTTGTAGTCTACCTGCCTTCCCTGATCTTCCCTGGTTGGCACCAGTCCCTCTGTCACTGCTAAGGGTTAAGGCCACATGGGAAGATAAGGCTGGTTGACTTTAGGATGGTAGATTATCAAAGAAACAATAGTTTACATACCTAGCCTCGGCATAACAGCTCCCAGAAACTGCTCATCCTCTTGGAAGTGGTTCTCTTGTAAGGACTCCAATAATTTCTGCAGGACATCCTGGGGCACTTTGCAGCCGGTGCCCTTGAGTTCAGTAAATCTGGTTAACCGGAAGCTCTTGTCCAATTCATAACTTTCCGGGTTAAAGGACTCCCGCGTAGACATGGTTCTGGGGCCCACACTTCTCAGCGTTCAGCCCCTCCCCTCCCTCAAGGTCAGCTGGGCTCTGGGATCCACCTGGACACCAGCGAAACACAAAGACACATTAAAAGACTCTGAAGTGGTACTTGAGGACCAAGCAATGCACAGCCCTGACAAGGGCAGAAATGACCAAACTCTCTTTGCTATGGAGACATAGCAATTTGTTCATGGTGGTAATGGTTGGCCCAGAATCAATCATCTAAAACAGGGTTATCAAGGTATCTACAGAAGATCCACATCTGAAGTGTGGCTACAATGGTGGCCACTAGGGTCAGCATGCTTGCAAACATCACTTACATCGTGAACAGAGTCTCGGGGGAGTAGAGTGCAGTTCTCAGGACAGCCGTGCATATCACTCCACTTGTCTCCTTGTAAAGCACTGTGCTTTAGAAGGCCTCACGCCTATAATCCTAGCTACTTGGGAGATTGAGATCTGAGGACCATAGTTCAAAGCCAGCCTGGGCAAGAAGGTCCATGAGGTTTTTATTCTCCAATTAACCACCAGAAAACGGGAGGCGGAGCTATGGCTCAAAGTGGTAGAATGCTAGCACCGAGCCAAAGAGCTCAGGGACGGTGCCCAGGCTTTGAGTTCAAGCTCCACAACTGACAACAACAACAGAAAAATAAGTCTTAAAGTGGCTTTTCTAAAACAAACAAACATACCTCTTGTTATCCCACCCAGAAAAAAAAGGTCTAACAGAAACTGCGGACAGGAACATTTATAAAAATGCAACTGATGAAATTCAAGATGCTTAATCCCAATTTTAGAAATAAAACATGTTTCCTTTTGAGCCAGCACCCAACACAATCCAAAACTAACAGGAAGCCTTAGCAAAAGACACAACTTAAAAATAACTGCTTAGATGTACATCAAAAAAAAAAAAAAAAAAGGTCTGTGTTCTTCAAGGAGCACTTGTAAAGTTCTGCCATGGTTTCCTAGAAAGCAAACATCCCGCCAACAAGCCAGTGCACACATCATCCACCAAGTATGCCACTGCTCATTAGCATGTCAGTACCCAACTAAAACAATCAATTAAATCATACAAATCACTAGCACTTAAAGAGTACAGGCTACCACTGGGGGTGGGGAGGTGTGAAGCTTTGGGAACAAAGCTTTTCTAAGTCTGAAGCCTCCTGAATAAAGCCAAACCCAACATGTGTTCCTGGGGTTTACAAACCTCCAGATTGATACTTTATTGGGCATAGAGTTACAGGCACCCCAAGTTTTAGGGTCAGTTTTCCCTATAAACATTTATGATTAAGGACATAATTCCCATTTACAGAGTTTTTTTTCCCCTCCCCTGGGAAGCACATTGCCGCTCATTTAACATAAATTTCAACAAAGCTGTAGTTTGGGCCGCGATCCAAACCGCCTCCCTACAAACATGTTTTGGGGATGAGCCACGATTTCAGCGGGAAAATACAGACAACACGCTTCGCCTGGGGGTGGGGGGCAAAAAAAGCAGAACAAAAAGAGCAAACTCTTTCCTTCAAACAGCCATGCATTTAACACCTGGGCCGCTACGACAGCACAGATCATGGGACCCACCCAGGTCGATCCAGGTCTTTTTCCAACTCCAATCCCTAGTTCCTTCCGGACACCTCCTCCCCCACCCCAAAAAAAGGCGGGGAGGACAATTTTGGGAAGCAGCTTCCTTCTCAACCTGATTGGGGGGGGGGGGGAGGCTGGCGCCAGAACCCCTTCCATCCCCAAGGCGCGCAGCACTTGTGGAAAGAGACAGACAAGTCACAGACTCACACCCATACTTGGGAAGAACACGAAACTGACATTTATTTTGGGGGGGGGGGTGCTCGGGATGACGGAGGGGAGGTGGGGGAGGCGTGGGGAGACCCGAGGGTTCGAGGCATCCCCGGACCCCGCAGCCACGTGTTTGCACCTTTAAAACAATGGCATGGGCACGGAAAGGTGACGCTTTAACCCCGTGCTCCCCGGGCACGAGGCGGTTTCGGGATCCGAGGGCGGCGGGGCGCGGCGGCGGCCCCGGTCCCCAGTGCGGTACCTACCGACCCGCCAGGCCCCCCGCCCCCCGGGCGCACCGCGGGGCCCCGGCGTTCTCCCATCCGGAGCCGCCCGCCCTCCGGGCCACCCGGGGACACCTTAAGTCTCCGGGCGGCCGCCTCTGAAGGCAGCGCGGGGCCCGGGCCGCGCGGCGCTCTTTGTGGCGCTCCCGCTGGCTCGGCGGCCCGGCCCGGCCCGGGGCTGAGCGGGGTCGGTCGGTCGGCCCGCCGCGCCATCCTCCACCCCCCACCCCCACCCCGCCCCCGGTGACGACGCGGAGCGCGCGCGGCCCGCAGGCCCGGATCCCCGCGAGGGGGGCCGGCGGGGGGCGGGGAGGCCCGAGGCCCCGCGCCCGGGACACCGCGCTGCTCCGGCCGCCGCGCGCGCGCGCGCGCGCGAGCGCCGGCCTCCTCCTCCTCTCCTCCGCCTTCGCCTTCGCCTTCGCCGCGCAAAAATGTCGGCGGGCGAAAAGATTAACCCCTGCGTGGCCGCCGCCGCCCGCCCCCCGCCTCCTCCTCCTCCTCCTCCTGCCCGGGCTCGCGCGGCGGCGGCGGCGGCGGCGGCGGCGCGGGCGGCGCTTCTTTTTAAAGCGGCCCCACCAAGCCCCGGCTCTGCCCCTCTCCGGGCAGGGCTGGAGAGGCCTCCCGGGCGCGGCTCGCCGGCCGTTCCGGGCGGCCCGGAGGGGGATTTGCAACGGCCGCCGCGGGCCTGCGGACCGATATTCCCCTTTAAGCCTGGCGTCTCGCCCCCCGCCCCCCCCCCCCTCGCCAGGCCCGCCGCTTACCGGCTCGCTTTGCGCCCTCCGCCTCCTCCCGAACACGGGCCGCGGCGCTCCCACAATGCACCGGGCGCGCCGGGCTCCCTTCAGCGTCGCCTGAATAAAAAAATGCCGCTCCGGGCTGGGCGGGCGGGCGGAGGCCGGGCTGGGCCTGGGCTGGGCGCGGCCCTCCGGGAGCCGGGCCGCCGCGGTCCCGCCGGGTCGGCGTCAGGGGCCTCGAAGGCCGGCCACCTCCCTTTAAGAGGCGGCGAGCCGCGGCCGGCGCGGCGGGGCGGCTGCGTGCGGCCCGGGAAGGGGGCGGGGGCGCCGTGCAGGCCCGAGCGCGGCAATGATTGGTCTCGGGGGAGGGGTGGGGGGGCTGCAAACCCGGGGAGCCGTGGCATCCGTTGCATGATGAAAAAAAAAGAGAGAGAGAGAGTGGGGGGGGGATTGATTTCAAAAAGTTGAGAGTTGCATTGGCAGCAGCGGCGGCGGCGGCAGCAGCCCTGGGCGCCCGGGCCCCCGACTCCCCCCCCCCCCAACCTCCCGCCCCGTCCAGCCCCTCGGCCCGCCGGGGAGGGTTTTGTGCCCTCGTGCCGGGCCGGCACCGCGCATCGCCTGCGGGACTCGCTCGGTACCAGCTCCCCGAGCGCAAGGTGCTGGGAGACAAAAAAAAAAAAAAAGACCCAGGAAAGCGATCTGCAAAGGAAAAGGATTTGCAGTTGGATTGGAGGGGGAGCGGGGAGGGGAGGGTGGAGGGGGGGGAGAGCAAGCAGCCGCGGCTGCCAAGGGGAGATTTGAAAATCAACGGCGCGCTGGGTGCGCGCTGGAGGCCGAGCGAGTCCCGGCGTCTCTCCCCACCCATTGTCCATCCAGCCGGGCCCGGCGCCGCACGGGGAGCCCGGGTGCCACGTGCCGCCAACTGCCCTGCAAAGCTCGCTTCCTGCGCCTTGGGGACCGCGGGTAGGAAGGTCTCGGGAGGAGGGCGAGGGAAGGCTGGAAGGTGCCTCGGTTGCACGGATTTGTTCCCCCCCACCCCCACCCCCCGCACCTCGCAGCGAACATGCAACCCAATCCCGTGTCTGCTTGCATGGACCTTGGTGACGCAGCCTCACCTCCTGAAATAAGGTTTGTGTTTTGTGGTGTTATCTTCTAAGTTTTTTTATGCATTGTCGGTCGGTGCACACAAAGACCAAAATAAATAAATAAATAAAATGCTTCCACTCCACATCTTGCAGGGATTTCCGTGGAAATGAGCGAGATGGGTCTAACTTTCTTGATCTTAACTTTTTTTTTAAGTGGGTCGGGACTTCTACAGTGAATGTGGGGGTACGGGGATGTGTTTGGGGGTAACGGAACTGGGTTTTATCTGCTGGGCACGCTTCGCGGACGGCCCTCTTTGGAATCTCTGGTGATGCCAGATGGGCGAAGTCTTCTCCTGTCTTTGTGTCCTCTCGCCACACCCCACAATAACTTTGTGAATGGATGTGCTCCGTGAGACATTCAGAAGAGCAGCGGCACCCTGTGGTTGGCAACCCCGGGAGTTGCTTGTGAATCTCTTGGAAAGAAGATTCGGGTACACACAATCACCAAGTACCCGAGTGGGGAAAAGGGGAGACAAAGTACCTTTAGCCCCACCCCCACCTTTTCAATTAATTGTGCGTTTTGAACATTGAGGGTTTTCTTTCCTTCTTTCCTTTTGTTTTTCACTTGGTCTTGCCCAAAAAGCCATGCAAGAAGTGATGTGTTTGTTTTTAAGCCAAAAAAAGTTAGTTTTGTTTAAAAAAAATGGGGTGGGTGAGGGAAGGTAATATAGCAAAGGTCAGGGGTACCATATGAAGATTTGTGTCACACTAAGAAGTAGCTTTAGCTCTGCTACATTGTTGGAGGATACCTACCCCCAAAGGGACAAGAAGATCACATTTTTAGTTAAGAGGGCATTACACCAGCTATGCCAGGCGTGATTCCAGCATATGGTACTTGACCTGAAAAGCATCCCGAGGGCTTATGGTCTGGGAAGGTGATGTGAGTTGATGTGTAGGAAGGAGCATCGGGACTGGCCTGGTGTAGTAAGGCCATCCATGGACAGGGGAGTTACTGGAAGCAAGCTAGTTTGAGGTTTGAGTTGAGCTTTAGATCGGAGCTCCAGGCTTGAGATGCAAATCGGGATGCCATCACCTTATGAAAGGTGCCCCAGTCTCAGGAAGAGGGGTGGGATTAACCCTGGCAGAGAGGGGACCTTCCATGGAGCTCCACAGAACTAGGAAGTCACCCTGGCCGTCAGCAGCCAGCTGGTGTCCCCAGAACAAACTGCTCCTGCAACCACTGGGGCTAGAGTGCTACACCCACACCCACACACCTCCACACCTGCTACACACACACACACACACACACACCTCCACACCTGCTACACCCACACCCACACACCTCCACACCTGCTACACACACACACACACACACACACACACCTCCACACCTCTCAGGTCCTCCACAAACATGCTGTACCGCCGACTCCACTCCAGTCCTGTAGATTGTTCACTGAGCTGCAGCTAGTCGACAACCCTACACCCTTGGACCCGGACTTTTGTCCGCATGAAGCGCCTCTCAAGTGTATGGCTTTGCTCTCGGCCCCTCCCTGCTCCTGTCTCCAAGTTCCCTTAGGGTTCACCAGACCCCACTTCTGGGAGCCACCTCCCTTCAATTCTCAGGTTCTAGTGGTGCTAAGACAGGATAGGTAGATAAAGAGACAGGGCAATTAAATGTAATTGCTATTAAAGGGGCCAAGTTTTGACCTGAAAAACAGGAAGCGGAAAAACAAGCAACATGCCCTGGAGCAGTTAGCTCCCTCTCACCTCCTTGTGGGTGTCAAGTTAGCAGAATACCTGGGCCATCTAAATTGGCCTTCTTTGAGATGCTAAAAAGCTGTTAAGTCTTCCATTCTGAGTAAAGAAGCAAGAGCTCACCTGTTGTCAAGTATTTATTTGGGACAACGAAATCCAATCCCCATGTTTTAGCTCATTAAACAGCTGGCATTTAGCTGCCTTAAAACCATTGTCTAAAGATTAGAGGTTGCTTGCTAGACCCAGCCACACGATTCTTCCAGCTCTGAGAGTAGAAAGGATCCCCGTGAAAATCACATCCATTTCTCTCATGGGAAGCAGGACATGTATCTATTTTCCATGTCTCCCTACTTTATCCTGCCATACTAAAATAAATCTGTGCTTAAAACTTCTACCTTGTGAGACTCCCCACCCCCTTTTTTGCCAGTCCTGGGGTCTTGGACTCAGGGCCTGAGCACTGTCCCTGGCTTCTTTTTGCTCAAGGCTAGCACTCTGCCACTTGAGCCACGGCGCCACTTCTGGCCTTTTCTGCTTATATGGTGGCTGAGGAATCGAACCCAGGGCTTTATGCATGCAAGGTGAATACCACTAAGCCACATCCTCATCCAGAGACTCCCCTTTATGTGACACCATCTGAAATGCTTTTCATGCATGGAGCTCAAGGACCTGTAATTCTACATGGAAACTGGGAAGCGAAGGGATGTTCTCACCCATCCTCTGGTGAGCGATGGGTGCCCTCCCCATCCTCACCCACCTGAGACACCTGAGCCCTGGTTCTCCTGGGCAGCATACCTCACTGAGGCTTATTAAAAATACCAATCTGCCAGCCACCCTTGGAAAGTTATACCTCATGTTATGGGGTCCCCCAAGGGAGGGGACCACAATGTAATATGGTCCAAGGGGGGGAATCCCCCATCCCTCCAAGAGTCCACCACTCAGAGACAGTCTCAAGTAAAAAAATGGATTTATTGGGGAAGTAAAAAATATACTGACCTGCCAGGGCTGTGGCCCAGACTCTGGAACTGGGACCACGCCTGTAAAAAGCAGGCTGGCCAGCCAGGGCCGTGGCCCAGACTTGGAAGCGGGGACCTCGCAACCCGGGCCACACTCAGGGTCGGGTGATAAAGGCAAATACCACATGGTCAAGCCTGCCACACGCAGGTGGCCAATGAGGTTACAACACTTAGAGAGCATGCCAGGTCACATACAGGTGGCCAATGAGTTACAGTCAGCCTCATAGTAACTATTTGAACCAACCTATCATTCTAGTTAGGATTGGCGGGCGGATTTGGCGGGTCCCCATGTGAAGCAACCGGATACGCTTACTCATGGGGGCAGGGGTAAGGCTGCTCCTTGATGGGAGGGCACAGGTTTAACCTTGAATGTTCCACAACTCAGGTGGTCAAGCAGTTTACACAATTTTATCTCAGTGAAGGATTCTGAGCATACAGGGTGTGGCCTTCGACTCTGAAGCTCAGGGGCAGGGAAGATCTTAGTGAAGATGGGTCAGCTTCTGCTCTCTTTAATCTGAGATGGAGTCCGTCTGACACCGTCTGACTGTCCGTCTGACAGTAGAACAGTGGCCTTGAGTGAAAAAACTCAAAGATAGCACCCAGGCCTTAAGTTCAAGCCCTATGAACAACAACAACAGTTGGTTCTATAATTGTTCTATATTAACTACAGTTTACTGTTCTCCATAATCTTTGTTTCCAATGAATCTGTGGTAGACTTTACCCTGTGCCCCAAGATAAACTATCTTCCTTGGTATCTCCTTGATATCTTCCTTGATCCCCTCTGGGATCTCTCCACTTGGGATAAGAATGGCAGGCCCAGGGCACCCCACCAACAGCCACAGTCCTGGGCAGACCTTTAATCTGTGTCAGCTGCGGGCCAGGCCCCTGGCTGAAATGGCTTCTGGGTCTCCAGAACTGGAATTTTACAGATAGGGTGCAAGGGAATGGTAAATGGATTCCTGGTAGAAGCAGGCATGGGTTTTGTTTCCAGATCTGGACCATAGAGGCATTTTTTCTGTTTGGGGATACAGTTTGGGTTTGACAGCCTTGGCTGGAGTTTCTCTGAGCACAGCAAAATCCTCCTCCTGCTCTGCCCTTTGTAGTATTCAGTTTTCTTCAAAGACCATGAGGGAGGACGCTTTCATTTTGCCTGGCAGGAGGAACCCAGTGACAGATGGGTGGTGTGTGGGACAAGCATTAAGATCCTTTTCAGCCTAGGGGTTCAGTGAAGGGAGATGTATGCCAACAATATGTTGTTGGTTTCCTCTGCCCGGTATGGCTTTGTGTTCTTTCTGTTTGGCTGAGTCCCCTTGTGTATGTGAGTCCTTTCCCACTGGCTCTATCTTCATACATACCCTGCTCACTCGGATGATTGGCTGTGGTCTCTCAATCTGTGTCTCTGTCTTCATCGTCCACCCCAGCCCTTTAATACATGCCCTGTCCCCTGCCCCCCAGTTACCCACTCCAGGCATGGCTAAGATCATGCCACACTCCAAAAAATCCAAAGCCCACCCTCCCCCATGGAATCAAGGCCTCCATCCTTGAACTCAATATGCTTAGGCAGTACACATTACCCACATTTTCATGCATACCCACTGTCAAGATGCCACCTGGCTGAGGAAAGGAAGTGCTGCCATTTGCAATGTCTCCTCTGACATTCCTGGGAAAGCCCGAGGTATGAACTTGTCCCCACAAACCAGCAGTCCTGCCTCACATGAGGGTTCACGGAATGGCCAGCCATTTAGTTCATATTTGTCTGCACCCTCTCAACATGTGATGGAAAGACCCACATTTACGATCCAAATTATAACAGTTCTCTTAAGTGGCATTTTCCTCCCAGGATTGTTATGGCCTCATGGTTTCCCTGGGCCTGGAGCAACAATCTCCTCCCAGGAAGTGGAGGAAATGCAAGTTGAGGTCTTCAGCATTTGACCTTCTGCATTTGACTCAGAGGTGGAGGGAGGCCATCACTGTTTGGCAACCCTCCAGGACATTCTGGTGCAAACTTTCATTGGTGAACCACTGCTTCCATACAACTATGGTATCTGGCATGTCTCTGCACCAGTCTGGTGCGTCCCTCACAGAGATGCAGAGGCACAAGAAATGCTGCAGCTTCATCCAGGAAGATACCCTGACAGGAGCGGCCTGATGGTGTCATGGTACTAGGAGTTCCCTCATGCCACCCTCTCCCCTCCTTCTCCCCACCTCTCCCGCTCGGCCTCAGGCTGGGCCTGGTTTGTCAAAGTTCACACTAGGTCCAGATCTTAACCGTTTTCTCTGGAACCCCTTCCAGTTGCCCACATCAGATCAGAAAAGGCCAGCTTTAAGCTACAGGCACATCTGAAGTCTTTCCCAGAAGTAGACAGTGCCCACAGCAAATTGGATCCTCATGGATCTGTCAGTAGTGGGGTGTCTCTGTGCTCCCCTGCCTCTGACAGCATGCTCAGCGCCTGCTTGTTCAAGAAAGCCCACTACCCTTCTTAGTTTAGCTTTTTTTTCCTATTACTTTTTAATGTTTTTATTTTTTTTCTTATTTATTGTCAAAGTGATGTACAGAGAGGTTACAGTTTCATATGTTAGGCCTTGGATACATTTCTTGTACTGTTTGTTACCTCCTCCCTCATTTCCCCCTCCCCATTCCCCTTCCCCTCTCCCCCCATGAGTTGTTCAGTTGTTTTACACCAAACAGTTTTGCAAGTATTGCTTTTATAGTCGTTTGTCTTTTTATCCTGTGTCTCTCGATTTTGGTATTCCCTTTCACTTTCCTAGTTCTAATACCAGTATATACAGTATCCAGGATACTCAGATGAAATACAGTGATAGTGCAGGTACAACCACAGGCAGGGGATACAAGAGGATCATCCACAATAGAAGCTATGGTTTCACATGGCATATTGAAAGTAATTACAACAGTGATATATCACTTGTTTCCACAACATGGAGTTCATTTCACTTAGCATCATCTTTTGTGTTCATAAGGTTATAGCTATTAGGCTCTTGTGATCCTCTGCTGTGACTAGCCTAAACCTGTGCTAATTATTCCCTATGAGGGAGACCATAGAGTCCATGTTTCTTTGGGTCTGGCTCACTTCACTTAGTATAATTTTTTCCAAGTCCTTCCATTTCCTTACGAATGGGGCAATGTCATTCTTTCTGATAGAGGTGTAAAATTCCATTGTGTATATATACCACATTTTCCCGATCCATTTGTCTACTGAGGGGCATCTGGGTTGGTTCCATATTATGACAAATTGTGCTGCGATGAACATTGTTGTGCTGGTGGCTTTAGTGTGTTCTTGTTTGTGGTCTTTTGGGTAGATGCCCAAAAGTTAGTTTAGCTTTTAAAACCACAGTGCTCTAGCTACAGGAGGCTGAGATCTGAGGATCAAAGATTTGAAGCCAGCCCGGGCAGGAAACTCCGTGAAGACTCTTAGCTCCAATAAACTACTCAGAAAAAGTCAGAAGTGGTGTTGTGGTTCAAATGGTAGAGCGCTTGCCTTAAACCAAAGAAGCTCAAGCACAGTGTCCATAGGTCAAACCCCAGGACTAGCAAGAAAAAAATCCTTCAGTGCTTGGGTGAGGTTGAACTGGCAGAGCACTTTCTATCCCATGGCAGGCCCTAGGTTCAATCCTGGGTCCTGGAGGAAATTAATAAAGGTAAATAAAAATAGAAATTCCACACACTGTCTTCTCACTCTATTTTTTTTCCTCTCTCTCCCTTTCCTCTAAAAATTGGAAACCCAGCACTTCTAGCTCATAGAGATGGGCTTTCCTGTCTCAGGGGCGTCTATCATATTTCATGACTTGGTCATTCTTCCTGCTGCCTGAGCTAGTCTTCCCCCACCACACGGCCTTCCCCAGCTACAGTTTATCATTTCAGAGCAGCCTCAAACACCATTTCCTCTTTTCTCTAGCCAGAAACTACCTCAGAGCTTTATCAGCTTTTGGATATTGGCCTCTCTCGGTCCCCCTCTATCTGCCATTCCAGTCGTTTGTCTCTTATGTCCTACTACACTGCAAGCCTCTCTTCAAGCGTCTTAGTCGTCATGACTCTTGAATAATGGCGAGTGTATTTTCAAATTTAGAGGATTTTTAAAAAGTATTATTGAAAAGTGAAAGAGCTGGGTGCTGGTGGCTCACACCAGCTACTCAGGGAGGCTGAGATCTGAGAATCACAGTTCAAAGCCAGCCTGGGCAGGAAAGTCTATGAGAGAGACTCTATGTCCAGTGAACCACCAGAAAACCAGAAGTGGAGCAGTGGTTCAAGGTGGGAGAGCACTAACCTTGAGCACAAAAGCTCAAGGATAGCACCCAGGCCCTGAGTTCAAGCCCCATGACTGACCAAAAAAAAAAAAGAAGGAAAGAAAGAAAGAAAGGCAGGCAGGCTTTCTGTCCTTTGGCGGCTGGAGGGAGTGAAGCAGACACTTGTAAACAAGGTGACCATATAGGGTTGAGGCGTCACAGGGTTGAGAACCCTGGGAGACACAGAGGTGGGTGGAAGGAAGTAGGATCAGTTTACAAAACTGTTTTAAAGTGCTGAAAGAAGCAGTGAAAGGAAAGAAGGCTAGGACCCAGTGAAATCATCCTCTGCTGGCTTAGGTAGGAAAGACAGACACAAGCACAGGGTGAAACTAAGTCCTATGCACAGGAAATCCTGGGGAAGACTGCATTTCATAAAAATGGAGTTATCAGGGCTGGGGATATGGCCTCGTGGCAAGAGTGCTTGCCTGGTATAGATGAAGCCCTGGGTTCGATTCCTCAGCACCATATATATATATAGAGAGAGAAAAGGCCAGAAGTGGTGCTGTGGCTCAAGTGGCAGAGGGCTAGCCTTGAGCAAAAAGAAGCCAGGGACAGTGCTCAGGCCCTGAGTTCAAAAAAAGAAAGAAAGAAAAACGAATGGAATTATCAATGTGGACCTGGTGATCTATGTCTGTCATCCCAGCTACTCTGAAGGCATAGAGTGGAGCATGGAGGCTCAAGGCTGACTCTAGCTAAAGCACAAGATCCTATCTGAAGACCTAACTAGAGTAAAAGGGCTGAGGAGTGCGGCTGGAGTGGTAGAGTACCTGCCTGGCAACTGAGAGGCCCTGCGTTCAGTCAGAAAAGAAAGAAGGAGGGGAGGGAGGGAGCAAGGGAGGAAAGGAGGGAGAGAGGGAGGAAGGGAGGGAGGGAGGAAGGGAGGGAGGGAGAGAGGGAGGAAGGGAGGGAGGGAGGGAGGAAGGGAGGGAGGGAGAGAGGGAGGAAGGGAGGGAGGCAAGGAAAAGAAAAGTGGAAAGAATGAGGTTTGAATGGTATCAAAAGTTAGGGAAAGGGTATCTTGGTCAAGGCTCATTACTACTGAAAGGTTCATTGCAGAGATATTACACAAAGTGTCATAAGCTAGTCAACAGAGAGTTTTGTAAATACTTTTATTGTTTTGTTCTTGTAAAGCTGATGTATAGAGGGGTTACAGTTACATAAATCAGGTAACAAGTACATTTCGTTTTGAACAGTATCTCCCCTTGCTTTCTTCCAGTTTTTCCCGCCTATTATCCACCCCCCCCCCAGGTTGTACAGTACATTTTCAACATAGTGTCTAGTGAATGTCACTGCTGCATTTGTTCCTCTGTCCCACCATTAAGATGTTTTTGTTCTTTTTATTTCATTTTATTGTTTTGTCAGTTGTGGGGCTTGAACTTGCAGCGTGGGTACTGTCCCCAAGCTCTTCAGCTCAAGGCTAGTGATCTTGTGGCCCTTTGAGCCACAGCACCACCTCCAGTTTTCTGGCAATTAATTGGGGATAAGAGTCTCATGAGGACTATCGTGTCTGGGCTGGTCTTCAACCTTGAGCCTCAGATCTCAAGCCCCCTGAATACCGAGGAGTACAGGTGTGAGGCACCCACACCAGCTGTTCTTATTTTTTGAGGCTAGGTGTTGATATGTAGTCCAGGCTGATCTTGAACTCAATTCTCCTTCCTCAGCCTCCCAAGTGCTTGGATTACAGGTGCATAATACCAGTCCCAGCTAAAAAAAAAATTCCCCCTTTTAAAGAGGGGGCTGAGAATGTGGCTTTGTGGTAGAGTGCTTGCCTGGTGTGCATGAAGCCCTGGGTTCGATTCCTCCGCACCACAAAAACAGAAAAGGCCAGAGGTGATGCTGTGGCTCAAGTGGTAGAGTGCTAGCCTTGAGTACAGAGAGGCTCAGGGACAGTGCCCAGGCCCTGAGTTCAAGCCCCAGGACTGGCCAAAAGAAAAAGGTCTCAATCTATTGAGAAAAGTTGAGAAACCCTAGATTACAACTTCCCTACCAGTGGGCTGAGGGCAATGCCTCACTCTGGCCAGTAGGAGGCAGCATAACCTAATGGTTATGTCCAGATCCTCATTGCTGGAGTCAACTGTTCAGCAGTTCTGTGCCTATTTTCCTATTCTACATCCTGCAAAAGGTAAGGATGAGGTAATAGCTGAGCATCTTCAAGACGCTAAGTGGTGTGGAGGAATCACAGCGGAGTGTACAATGCCCTCTCTGCTGCCCTCTCACCTGGTCCTGGAATCTGACAAGCCCAGCTCTTTTCCCAAGTGGGTCTCCTTCCCATTCTGGCATAGGGAAGGTCTAGTGTGGAAATTTACTGACAAGACCAAACCACAAATGGATGTAACAGAACTGAAATAAGCCTAACAACAAGCTTCCTGTGGGCATGAAAAAATTATAAAAGCAAAAGGTTTTTTAAAATTAAATTTTATTGACAAGGTGTTGTGCAAAGGGGGTACAGTTATATAATAAGGCAGTGAACACATTTCTTGTGATATCTTACACCCTCATTTTTCTTTCCCTTCCCTAGATCAAAAGGGTTTTTTGTTTTTGTTTTTGCTTTTGTTTTGGCAGTTTCCAATGTCTATGGTTTGACCTTAGCACACTAACATTATTAAGAATTGTCGGGCTCTGGTGGCTCGCACCTGTAATCTTGACTACTCAGGAGGCTGAGATCAAAGTTCAAAGACAGCCTAGGTAGATAAGTCCATGAGACTCTTATCTCCAGTAACCCACCATGATACACAGTACTAGCCTTGAGCACATCAGCATACACACACACACACACACACACACACACACACACACACACACCACACACACTCACAGCAGCTTTGTCGCATTGAAATCTCATCTCTGTCCAGGAGAAATACAAGGTGAGCCATTGTTACCTTGTTTCTTGGTAGCCATGTTAAAGAAGTATATAAATCATTTAATATTACCTTGCCTAACCCTGGATATAATCCAGGTAGAACAATTTCAACATTTACAAATATTTTGAGTCTCAGAAATGCGCTCATAGGAATTGGTGCTCCCAGGTTGAGTGCCTCCATTGCTTGGTGGGTGTGGCTACCACGTGGGACAGCACAGGGTCAGAGAACCCATGCCACGCAGTCAGGTAGATTTACCCAAACGCGGCACACACCCAAGTGCCTCCTGCCTGAGCCTGTCGGTGCCAGGAACTTGGGCTTTCAGCTCTTTAGCCTTCCTTTTCCTCCCAGTAGTATCTGTACTTGAGAAAGAAGCTCCTCAAGCCAATTTATACCTCAGAAATATTTTGTTAGCATAAATTAATTGTGCAAAGGAGTTTGTGATATTCACACACACACACACACATATCCACATATATAACACATTTTGGTTCTGGGGGCCAGGAAGACCTCTTGGCTCGTGAACAGGAAAACACCACTCACAGGTTGCTCTGCAGATAGGGACTTTGGACTGTCATGGCTCAGGGCCTGTGGCTGTCACACACATTTGACAACTATGGGGATTGTAGCCTAGCACTGAGACAGTGTGAGCACCACTTCTCAGCCCTGTGTGGTTCACCCCAGCTCCCGTTTGCTGTGCATTTTCCAGCACAGGCGGATCGTCCACGGGTATGTTCTGCATTCTGCCATGGAAGGACAACATGACTCAGTTCACTGTCATTGTAGCATTTGTCAAGGCTGTGTGTCATCTGTGTCTGTGTGTGTTTGTGTGTCTGTTGCATGTGTTGCTAAGATACACAGGATAACGGTCCCCTAGGAGTGCTGGGAATTAGTTGTTGGCTGGCTGGCAGACTTATAGGAAGTGGCATCAAACAGTCCTCCTTCTCCTCTTCCTCCTTTCCCCCTCCTTTCCCCTCCTCTCCCCCCTCTGGGGTGGGGGCATCATCCCTTAGCTTTTTCCCTCAAGGCTGTTATTCTATCATTTGAGCTGTGGCTCCACTTCTGGCTTTTAGGTGGTTAACTGGAAGTCCCAGTCTCTTGGGCTTTCTTGCCCAGGCTGGATTCACACCTCAGTTCTCAGATCTCAGCCTCTGGAGGATCTAGGATTTCAGGCGCCAGCTTTCCTCTGATGAGTTCCAGCTTGGACACAGGATGTGGGAGAAGGGAAGGAAACGGTGGGAGACACAAACTCTTCATCATTTCTTTCTTTTACTTTCCCAAAGATACATTAAATTCCCTGAATGGAAAGAAGCTTACACAGTTGTTGGCTGAACTGAAGAAAAGTAATCATTCACCATTTAGAAAGAATCTACTGTCATCTGAAAAATATTCCAGATCAGGAACTTTGGATAACTTTAATTACAAGGTCTCCAAAGACACGTTGTGAAATTTAGGTTCCTAGAAAAAGTGTGTTACTGAACTTTCAGAGAGGGAGAATTTGTAAAAATAAACAAATATTTGAGGATCAAAATGGGAGTGTTTAATTAAATCTTGTAATTGCACCCCACCAAGTGGGACAGGAAACACTTTTTCCCTTTTTTTTTTAAGGAAAAAAGAAAGAAAAGAGTTTTGAAAGATGCTATTTTAATATGGCCCTCCCAGGCCCTCCAAAGTCAGCCAAGGACAACAGAGCTGCTTGGGGTGTGGACGGAAGAATATGGCTTGGAGATGGAGCAGAACAAGGTTGCGAGGTGACTGGATTAAAGAAGAGGGCTGGGGTAGGCACAGCTTGGAAACCTGCAAACAAGGCTCCTGAAACTGACCAGGCAGGAGGGAGGGGTTCCTTCTCGGGGGAGGGGGCATCTGTGATGTGTGTGGGACCATCAGTCTGCCAGGGCCCCTGAAGATGTGGGTGGGGAGCCCAGGGGGAGCACCACAAAGTGCAGCTCTGAGAAAAACCAAAACTAGAGATCTGGGGCCCAAACAGAGGGAAAGTTTGCTGAGGAGGAAAAAGGAAAAACGGGGAGAGAAAAAATGTAGATTGAAAACAGCTGGGTGTTGGTGGCTCACACTTGCAATCCTCAAGAGACTGAGTTCTGAAGATCAAGTTCGAAGCCAACCTCGGCAGGAAAATTCCATGACACTCTTATCTCCCATTAACCACTGAAAAACTAGAAGTGGAACTGTGACTCAAGTGGCAGAGCACTGTCCTTGAGCAGGAAAAGCTCAGGGACAGTGTCCCGACCCAGATTTCAAGCCCTAGGCCTGGCTCACACACACACACACACTCACAACTTGGCATGTAAGTGTGATCCCAAGTGAGAAAGTTTCTCCTTTACTGATAAGACAGATTGTTTAAGAGTTTAAAGATGGTCATGGGCAAATATTCAGCACCACCAAGAGCAAATAAAGAAACCCAAGGCTGATTGTGAAAGGCGAATGCAAAGGTAAAACATGCCAAGAATTCAGAAGTTCAGGAGTGGAAAAGGGGATTGTAATCCAACAGTTCAGTCAAGCAGAGAAAGGTGCGATGACAGGTGGGCTGCAGGTGACAAGGGGTTGGGAGGGGACTTGATCATTCAGGGGTAAACTCCAAGGCTGTGCAGCCAGGGAGTGAGCTGCTGGCAGGCCAGTAGGTGGAAGTGTGCACACCTGGTGCACCACGTGAGCTGAGCACCTAAGCCAGGGGAGGCAGAGAGGTAGCAGGTCTGAGCAAAAATCCTCCCTTCCAGGGCGAGGAGGGCCACCAAGGCCATGAACAAGGGTCTTAAGAAGTGGGCAGAGCTCAGGCAGGAAAGTCTGTGAGACTCTTAGCTCCAATAAGCACCAAAAAAAAAAAAAAAAAAAAAAAGCTGGAAGTGGAGCTGTGGCTCAAGTGGCAGAGAGCTAGTCTGGAGCAGAAAAGCTCAGGGGCAGTGACCAGGACCTGAGGTCAAGCACCAGAACTGGCAACAACAACGACCAAAAAAGGCGAATGATGAAGTAAATTATGGCAACGCTATGGAATATTCAGCAACCATTCAACATGTGTATGAACGTACATATGGATATTGGGTGCTGATACTGGGGCTTGAACTCAGGGCTTGGGCCTTGTCCCTTAGCATTTTCACTCAGGGATGGTGCTCTACTACTTGAGCCTCAGCTCCACTTCTAGCTTTTGCTGGATAACGGGATAAGAGTGCCTCCAGTGAGGCGGGGAAATGGTGGGTCATGCTACGCAGGAGGCTGAGATATGAGGATCATGGTTCAAAGCCAGCCCATTCAGGAAACTCTTATCTCCAATTATTCACCAGAAAACCATAAGTGGAGCTGGAGCTCAAAATGCTAGAACACTTGCCTTGGGCAAAAGAGTTCAGAGACAGTTCCCAGGCCCTGAGTTCAAGCCTTACGACCCCTCATCCCCAAACAAAAAGTGACTCAGATCTCAACCTCCTGGGTAGCTAGAAATATCGGCCTGAATCGCTGGAACCCAGTTGAGAGTGATGTAGTGTGTGTGTGTGTGTGTGTGTGTGTGTGTGTGTGTGTGTCTGTGTGTCTGTGTCTGTGTGTCTGTGTGTCTGTGTGTCTGTGTGTGCTGGTGTCCTGGGTTGCTGTCTTTGAGCTGCTTGAACTCAGAGCTAGGATTATAGGATTGAGCCACTGGCACCTGGCATGTGATGTAGATTTTACAGTCTTGACTGAGGTGTAATGTACACACCATGAAATTCCCTTGTTTTCTGCAAACAGTCTGGTGAGTTTCAGTAAATTTGCACAGCTGGGCCTCTGGGAACAGATCTTCTAGTTGACATCTGTAGAAGGAGAATAATTTCACTGGGCCAAGAAGCAAAAAAACCCTGCCAGGCAGTGGGGAGGAGGGCGAGGCTGTACTGGGGCCACAAATCCCGAATCACCAGGAAAAGATAAAACATGGCCCCGTGCTTCACTGGCTATACTTCATGTTGATTATTTTCCAAAACATTTAAAAGTGAGCAGCATTTTGATGCCTAAATATGTAAAGTCTTGCTCCTTGAAACACTTGTCTAGAACAACTCAGTCCCTGATGGTTTAACCAAGATTTCTCTGTAATAACAAGTAAATATTAGGACAGTAAAATTTAGAATGGCCCCCGAGGGGGAATAAAATTGCAATAAAATGTCTTCCTTTTTCAGGTCCTGTTTCAATGAGAATATAAAGTATGTGTGCTGTGTGCTTTCTGATAAAGTCTTGATTTATTTCCCTTTGAGACAAATATACCACAGAGAGGTAAGAATGAGGAGATCATAAATGGAGGGCGAGAAGGAAATATATGTATAGATATATATGAATATATATCTATCTCTGTATATATTCAGAAGTATGTCCTTACATAAACTTAGAATCTGAAAAAATTCCAGTTACTAAAATACTGAAAGGCTATTTCATGAGTGAAATGTCTAAGAGGGGGTCCCAGGGTTTCTGTAGGACTGTGAAACTCCTTGTGTGTAGGAGCCCCTTTATTAGTCAGGATAGGAAAGATCCTGCTGTAATAACAGAAATCCTTTCTTCTCATTGACTTCTGGCAGTGGGTCATTGTTTGTTGTAGTTTCAATGGCTCTCCTTCACAGTGCTTCTCCAATAATTGACTCAAGGATCTACGCTCTATTTGCAATGATGGCATTCATCTTCGGCAAGTGACTTCAAAAGTTTGCTGAAGAAGAGGAGAGAAAGTATGGATGATGGTGGCTCAGGGAATTGTATGACCCGGCCTTGAAAAGTGGTATAACATCATAGCTGCCCACAAAACTAACGACAAAAAAGGCAGGGAAATACTTTTCTTATGCAGGCAGGAAGAAAAAAAATGGGGTTTGGTAAACATAGTGTACTGTCTTTGCCATTAGCTCTTAATTTTATTTTATTTATTTTATTTTTTATTTTTTTGGCCAGTCCTGGGCCTTGGACTCAGGGCCTGAGCACTGTCCCTTTTTGCTCAAGGCTAGCACTCTGCCACTTGAGCCACAGCGCCGCTTCTGGCCGTTTTCTGTATATGTGGTGCTGGGGAATCGAACCTAGGGCCTCGTGTATCCGAGGCAGGCACTCTTGCCACTAGGCTATATCCCCAGCCCTAGCTCTTAATTTTACCAACTGCTTTCTGAACCATAAAAGAATGCCTTCTGCCGTCACAGGTGAAATACAGGTGGATTAAGGCGGAACAAATCCTCTCCTCTCCCTAGTCCCTTGGGTCCTCTCTCCATGTTGGAATGGCTGCATTTCAAGGGCACAGATGAGTCAGGAGACGTTAACTCAGTGCAACCTGCTGAGCAAGAGGTTTTCTTCATAATACTTCTCGAGTGCTTAAGAAATACTTGACTGAAATGTTCATCTAAAAAGTACCTCCACCTGACAAGGGTAGCAAGAACATTTTGCTAGAGTTTAAAAAACCCAGTACAGGGGCTGGGAATATGGCCTAGTGGTAAAGTGCTCGCCTCGCATACATGAAGCCCTGGGTTTGATTCCTCAGCACCACATATATAGAAAAAACTGGAAGTGGCGCTATGGCTCAAGTGGTAGAGTGCTAGCCTTGAGCAAAAAGAAGCCAGGGACAGTGCTCAGGCCCTGAGTTCAAGCTCCAGGACTGGCAAAAAACAAAACCAAAAAGAGCTAGTACATTTATTTATTTTATTTACTCATTAATTAATTAATTAATGCATTCATTGGCTGACTGCAGTCTTGGGCCAGCCCTGTACTATCAGGAAGACCTGGGTTTGGATCCTGCTCTACCTCCTACCACTGGTGTGGCGTGAGACAAGGTGTGCACTGAGCACTACGGTCCTGAGCATTCTTCACTTCCTATTTCAAACAGCTATGTAGGATTTATGTAGCATCTTTGCAGTGCTACAAGATGATGTCCTTTCTTACAAATTGCATGTGCTCTTAGATGCAGAATCTACACCTCCAGTAATAAAATTAAGGCTATAAGTGGAAAAAGGGGGGGACTCTTTGGGAGTGGGAGTCTGTGGGAGGGCAAGGGTGAAAGGAGAGCCTGAAGGGGGTGATTATGAGCAATATTCTTCATGCACAAGTATGAAGACAGAGTAATGAAACCTGATCTGGGTGCCGGCGGCTCACTCCTGTAATCCTAGTTTGAAGAATCACAGTTTGAAGCCAGCCTGGGCAGGAAAGGCTGTGAGATTTATTTATTTGTTTGTTTATATATTTATTTAATTTTCAGTCATGGAGCTTGAACTTGGGGCCTGGGCTCTGTCCTTTAGCGCTTCTGCTCAAGGCTAGTGCTCTGCCATTTTGAACCACAGAGCTACTTCTGGTTTTCTGATGGTTAAATGGAGCTAAGAGTCTCATGGCCTTTCCTGCCTGGTCTGGCTTTGAACCTTGATCCTTAGATCTCAGCCTCCTGAGTAACTAGAATTACAGGTGTGAGCCTGTAAGAAGAAAGGAAGAAAGAGAGGGAAGGAGGGAGGGAGGGAGGGAGAGAGGGAGGTAAAGAAAAATAACAAAACCTGTTAAAACTGTTTCAAAGGAGGGTAAGAAAAAGCAATAGAGGGGATGAATTTGATCAAAGTACATTATATGCACATATGGAAATATCACATTGAAACCACTTTATACAATTAATCCATGGTTAATAAAAAAAGAGAATGAAATTTTACAGAAAAAGACAAAGTTTACTCTTAAATTTTCCAGTTGCTGAATATCTATGACCTCTTGCAACCACAACTAGGGTCTAGCAAGTTAGAACTTTAATCAGTTAATTAATCAATTAATTAATTAATAGATAAGCTCTTGCTATGTAGCCCATGTTGGGCTGGAAGTTGCAATCCTCTTGCTTCAGTCTCCTGAATATTGGGATCATAGGCATGTATCTGTCACTATGCCCAGGTCATAACTAGTATTTAAAATGTGCACAGTTTGACAGAAAATCTGGGTAACAAAATATCATAAGATGGGGCAGAAGGAAAAGATGATGTATACTCAAAAACCATTAGTGGGTATTCATTTAGGAGGAAAGATCGGAAGATTTGGAAGTCATTAGAAACATGTTGAGACTGATCAGGCCATTTTGATACCAATTTTCCTCTTCATTAGTTATGCATAGCTCCCATTCACTGACCTGCTGTGTCTGAGCTTTTTTTTTCCCCCTAATGACCTAATGGGAAAAAATGTCCTTAAGACTAAAGGTAGAAGGTCCCCACAGGAAAGGCTCAGACGCTGCTCAGTGCGCTAAAGCCACCTTGCAAATGCAAACTAATGTAAGGTCCAAAAGCAGGGTGCACACGTCAAGTTTTCCTGGACAGGTGTGGAGAGGATGGTAAAAAGAAACAAAAGCCGGGTTGGGGATATAGCCTAGTGGCAAGAGTGCCTGCCTCGGATACACGAGGCCCTAGGTTCGATTCCCCAGCACCATATATACAGAAAACAGCCAGAAGCGGCGCTGTGGCTCAAGTGGCAGAGTGCGAGCCTTGAGTGGGAAGAAGCCAGGGACAGTGCTCAGGCCCTGAGTCCAAGGCCCAGGACTGGCCAAAAAAAAAAAAGAAACAAAAGCCAAACAAGTCCTACTGAAGACTTGAGCGAGAAGAACTAAGGTTGTGACTTAAACATAAATCCTTGTATATTTTATGTGAATGGATAAAGGAAAAGGTGGAAGAAAGTTTACCCGTATTTGGTCACCAATAGCAGGAATCATTTTAGGCATATCAAGCAGAGAGGGATTGCATGCAGGGAATTAAATTGCAAAGCTGGTGGAAAAGGTATGGGGGGAAAAAACCAAGTGAAGGATGCTACCCAGAGATGGGACATTATCTTATGGGGTTAAATTCTGCATGTTGTTGGTTTCGGCACAGATCAGCAGCTTTTCTGAGATTTGTGCTGCCTACAAATCTGGGTGAGATTAAAATCCCAAGGGTTTTGGCCTGCTATCACATTTGGAGATGATCAGGAAGCTTGGCGCTCAGTGTGGTGGTGCTGGGAGGTAGTGGAATCTTCGAGAGGTGGGGCCTAATGAGAGGTAGTTAGGTCATTGGGAGTGGGGTTAATGCTGGTCTCTGGGGGCAAAGCTGTGGACCAGGGAGCCAGAGCCTTGTGTTTCTCTGGCTCCTAGATTCTGCCTGTGAGTTTATCTCCCTGTAATCTAATCTTATTGCAGGACTTCCTGTCGTGTAGACAGAATGCCTACAGGTGCTTAAGGTCACGGCAGTGGAAATGTGCAGGCTGTGAGAATTGCTCGTGATACCCAAGAGTTGTGTGCACGTGTGTGTGTGCACGCATGCATGTGCACATGTGCCATTCCTAGGGCTTGAGCTCAGGAGCTGGGCCTCCGTCCCTGAGTTTTTTTTGCTTAAGTCTAGCACTCTACCACTTGAGCCACAGTTTTTGGTGGCTAATTGGAGATAAGGGTCTCATAGTTTCTCCTGCCTGGTCGGGCTTTGAGGCATAATCTCCGCCTTCTGAGTAGCTAAGATTACAGGCATCGCCTTATCAAAAAGTTTTCATCTGGATTGACGCCAAGTGATAGTGTTTTCCTGGCACGTGCAAGGCCCTGGGATTTGATCTCCAACACTGTAAAACAACATCGTTTATTATGATTGGGGAGGGGGAATGCTGCTTCTAGCCACTCTTGCAGATGGGCTAGTAAACAATCGCTCTCTTGGTTTTTGCCTTCCTGTGGTGTAATCCTTTGGTGTAAGGCATTGCACACGGAGCCCTTTCCTTTTAGATATTTCAGGCAGTAGATCTGACAGCAGGATTGACTAACAACTTTCAGGAACTGTTGGCTCCTGTGCATTTGTGAAAAGAAACAATGCAACATAGAATGAGCCTATCAGTGAGTCTATGGAAAAGCAGTGGGTGTGACGCTAGATCTCAGGGGTGGCTTGCTCTGCAAGCTCCTCCATTCCTTCCTTGCTCCTCTGGGTCTGCTCTAGTCTCTCACTCCTGTCCCTCCAGGCCTCTTCTGGATGAGGAGCTCTCGCAAGCCTGTTTCTATCTGTCTAAATAGCCCCTGGTTGCATGCATTAAGAAACTTGGTGGTGTTGTCAAGGAACTCAAATATGTCCCCGTGGAGCTGGCCATCCATAATAGCTTTTCTGAGAGAGTCCGTGGTTCTTGTGACAAGACACTAAATGATAGGTGTTTCAGTTCCTAAGTCCCTGCTTGTTCCTCTGGAGCAGGCAGATTGGATGTTTTTAGAGAGATGGATGTCTCTTCATCAACATTTATCTCACATCTAGCTTGGGAGGCTCCATACCAAAAAGCAAATGTGGAAACCAGGTGTAGTGGTGCACATCTATAATCCCAGCTACTGAGGAGAAGACATGGCTACTGGAGAGGCCAGCTCTGGGGTGTGTGTGTGTGTGTGTGTGTGTGTGTGTGTGTGTGTGTGTGTGTGATCCAATCTAAAAATAACAAAAGCAAAAAAATGGCTAGGAACATGGCTCAGTGGTAAAGGGATTGCCTAGCAGGCATACACCCAGAACCACCACACACACACACACACACACACACACACACACACACACACACACACACAGAGAGAGAGAGAGAGAGAGAGAGAAAACAAGAAAAAGCCCAAATGTGAGGTGAGCCTAGTGACACATCTGTAATCTGAAAATTCTAGCCCACCACTGACCAGATCCACAGTTGGGAAAATCACCTACCTTCCCTGAATCTGTGTCCTCATTTGTAAAATTGAGATAATAATAATATTGCTCTCCATCTGTGTGAAGTTCGAATGAAGCCATTCTCCCAGGTCTGGCAGAGTTTGAGTTAGCTTATTTATGTATTTATTTATTTAGTGCCAGTTCTGGAACTTGGATTTAGGGCCTCTGCCCTGTCTCTGAGCTTTTGTGCTCAAGGCTAGTGCTCTACCATGTTGAGCCACAGAGACATTTCTGGCTTTTTGGTAGTTAATTGGAGATAAGAGTCTCCCAGACTTTCTTGTCCAGCCTGCCTTTGAATCTTAATCCTCCAATCTCAGCCTCCTGAGTAGCTGGACTTACAGGCATGAGCCACTGATGCCTAGCAAGTTAGCTGTCTTTGAAAGTATACTTTTGCAAAGGAATGTTCTTTCTCAGCAATGGTGGAGGGGTGGTAGAAGATTTCCTCTATAGGGGTGCTATTTCTATACATGTAATGTCTTGAGAAAGACATGAGAAAAGCAAGTCTGCTTCGGTTTTTTGATAGGTGCCATCAAGCAACTGTGAGCTCACCTGCTAGAATGATCCTGAAGTATTACATCATAATGCCTATCCTATTTGAATCTGTCCTACACTGGAAGTCTCAGAAAGGAAAATATCCTTCATCTACTGCTCCACTCTGAGACACAATCAAGCTGAGGAGGAAAAGGGGCTGGCCTTTACTCCAATCAAAGCTCCTGGCTGCTCTTCAGGTAGTGAGTTCAAATTTAAATCGTTATCTGGTGCATTAAAAAAAAAATAGCCACCAGGGTTGGAGTTGTGAAAGCACAGATACCCTGTCTTCTCATCACCCCTGGCCCCCCTCACGTTCCCTTTCCTCCTTAATACCAGGGCTCTGGTTCTATTTCTTTATTTTTTTAGTCTGAATCTCTAAATTCGGTCTTGGGAAGGCTACGCGTCATGCTGTGAGAATAACAAGAATGACTCTGTCGTTTATACTAATGATTATTTGACTTGTCAGTGCTGTACAAGACTGCCTCTGAGGTGTTACTCTCTTGTTTCCTGTGCCCTGGTCATACACACACACACACACACACACACACACACACACACACACGTATTTCGTGTAGGAATAGAGCGGAGGGCTTAGAAGCTGGCCTTTTTACCACTAGTGCCCATGGCTCAGAGGCGCTCCCAGTGGGTGGTTTCCATGATATAAGAGCAGCCTGGTAAGTAGGGGGCTCTCAGAGGATTTGCCAGGACACAGGACCTGCCCAACCGGTTTGTAATGCTAGCTCCAGCCACTTCAGGGTAACTGTTGTATGCCTAGATGCACACAAATCTGTTCCCTCAAACAATTCTCTTATGTGAGGTTTTCTTTTAACTTGAGAAGGTCTTTCACTTTTCCTCCTCTTTTATCTTTTTTTTTCTTTCTTTCTTGCAGCTGGTTCCTAGATAGGCTCCAGGCCAGTCAATTTATCTCGCAGGCTTTGGAAGACACATTCTCTCTCACCTCCCCCTCCCGTAGCTCCTTTCCCATTTGATTACATCTTTACTTGGTAATGGGGTTTTGACTGGCCTTTTGTATAATGCTAAGCCACAGTGAATCAAGAATATTCGCCTATTATTATTATTTCTTAAATCGAGCTTTTCTTTCCTCAGCTCTGTGTGTGTGTGTGTGTGTGTGTGTGTGTGTGTGTGTGTGCGCGCGCGCACATGCGCATGCATTCCTGCTTCTAATTTTACTCCTGGTCTGGAAAAGGGGTCTGGTATTCAAGAAGAAGATTAGATGCTGTGGTGTTGTCAATTGGTCTTTAAAAGAAATAAGCAAAAGTTGATCACGTGCTGAATGTCCAGACCAATGTAGAGCTGCCTCCCAAGAAACCAATCAATTTCAATTAAGGAGATTAAAAGTCCGGAGCACAGAGAGGCCTAGTCACATGTTCCTGAATGCCTTCATCCCCCAGCAGCCTGCAAGCCAACAATGGGTCCCAGAAGCATTAGACTGTGTCCTCTGGGCCAATGTCAAGGTGAAAAATAATCAGGCAGGAATACAGAAAGGAAACCTAGGTGAAGGGGCTCAGGGGGCCCTCCTGGAGATTCAGACAGGATTATCTCGCCATGAGCCCACTGAATACCTACAGTAGCTCCAGACCTAAGCAACCCATCCCAACCCAACCCAACCCCAAACTAGTGTCCATACACAAGTCCTAGTGGAAAGATCGCACTGCCTCTACTCTACTCTCCTGGTGGGGGAGGCCTTCTGTGGGTAAATTGAATCTCCGAGTTTAGGCCTTTCACCTCTACTGGGGGGTTACAGAGACTCTCCACACGGGGTTTCGGGAGGGACAGGGAGAGGTCCAGTGTCCAGGGAGAGGAAAGGGCAAGCTATCAAGGGTAGAGCTGGGGTCCAGATGGAGAAGAGAAGCTTTAGAGTTCCATAGACTCAGGATTGAACCAGTCTCTGCATTGGTTATAAGTTCCATTAGGCTCTTGGTCAACTTTTGCTTCTTTCTCTTTATTTATTTTTGCCAGTCCTAGGGCTTAAACTTGGGGCCTGGGTGCTGTCCCTGAGCTTCTTTTGCTCAAGGCTAGCACTCTACCACTTGAGTACAGCCCCACTTCTGGCTTTTTTTTTTTTTTTTCCAGTTTATGTGGTACTGAGAAATCAAACCCAGGGCTTCATGCATGCTAGGCAAGCACTCGACCGTTAAGCTACACTCCCGGACTGCTTCTTTCTCTTTAAGACAGCAGTCCACATACTCTGACATTCTGATCTGAACCCAGACATGGAAGTGAGCTTCGCTTTCTGTGCTTTTATCAAGAGAGCCTCCACCTGCAGGCTCCTGATAATTTATGTGCATAAAATATACAAAGTCACCTGGCCATCCCAATACTCAAGGTGGCTGTTATGACCACAGGGAGGCTGAGAAGGTGGGGTACACTCAGCCCTAGATGTTGTTGCCTTAGTGTTTGTATCCCTCCAAAATTCCTATGTGGAGAGTGTAACCTCCAAGGTGGTGGTGATACTAGGAGGGGATTGAATCTTGAGAGTACGGCCCTCATAGGTGAGATTAATGCTTTTTAAAAACAGATCCCAAGCCCAGATGATGCTCACACCTGTATTCCCAACTGTATTCTCAGGAGGCTGAGCTCCAAGGATCTCAGTTTGAAGCCAACAGCAAAACATTCTATTTCCAAGATCACCAGTAAAAAGCCAAGCTGGAGGCGTGGCTCAAGCGGAAGGCCAGCTCCAAGCAAGCAAGATGAATTCAAACCTCAGCACCAACCAAAACTGTCTCCAGAGAGCTTCTTTTTTTTAATGGTTAAGAATTTTATCATCAAAATTATTACATCTCTTGTGAAAGTTCAAATGTTACAGCAAGGTGTAAACACTCGATGCGAGAAAAAAGTGATACTTCTTTCCTTCCAAGAGTTTCCCCCCCCTCCCAGAGGTCTGGTCTTGACAGCACCCTACCCACACAGGTGCAAACCCCAGCCCAAATGGAGAGACGTTTTATATAATATACAAAGTAACCGGCATCCCAGGCAACATGATTTCTACTCCCAACGCTCTCCCAGACTGATGGGTTTGTGGGGGAAACAAATAGAAAGATACTCTGCTGAGGTCTCAGCATAAAATAATAACATCTCCCCTCATTTGAGCAAACACTTGATTTCAATTTTGAAAAGTGAAATTTTGTAACAGTCACACACAAAGAGAGAAGGCTGTGCATAGGATAGTTGCAGGGCAGGATAGAAAAGGGGATGCAAGAGGCTTGGGATACAAGGAGAAAACAAATGAGAAAGTAGAAGGGAGACTCACAGGATTATCTTGTCCAAAAGAAAAGAAGTAAGGTCCATTGCAGCACCAGAGTTTACACCTGTCATAGAGTCACTACCCCTACCATGGTTATAACTGAATTCAAAATCAGATAAAGAGGGCTGGGGATATGGCCTAGTGGCAAGAGTGCCTGCCTCGGATACACGAGGCTCTAGGTTCGATTCCCCAGCACCACATATACAGAAAACAGCCAGAAGCGGCGCTGTGGCTCAAGTGGCAGAGTGCTAGCCTTGAGCGGGAAGAAGCCAGGGACAGTGCTCAGGCCCTGAGTCCAAGGCCCAGGACTGGCAAAAAAAAAAAAAAAAAAAAAAAAATCAGATAAAGAAAAACACGCCGGATATTACAGTAAACAAGTGAAAGAAAGAAGCTGGCAACCATATGGAATTTAAAAAGATTGTGTACCCCACCTGGGCTGGCTCCAGGGCTCCTCCAGGGGTGTACACACCTCCAGGGGCACAACGCACTGATGGGGAGAAGCCAGTCCAGAGGGCTTCTTTCCACCTCCCACCAGGCAAAAGCACTCCTTTCTTACCAGACAGCCAGCTTCCAGAACGGTGAGCAATAGATGTCTATTGTTTAGAAGGAAGTTCAAGATGCGTTTTACTGCACCAGTTGGAACAGACTAAAGCTGTGTGAACTTGTGGCGTCGGCTCAGAAGCCCCAGAGGCGGCACTGTGGGGGGCTTGTCAACCTCGAGCTCCACGTGGACGCTGAGTGCTCATGCTGGGAGACACAGAAAGGAGAAAGAGCAGGTGACGTCCTGAAGGCAAAAGGGAGGAAGGAGGGCCACTTTCAGGAGGGAACAGGATAAGGCTGATCAAAACCATGGTGTTTGTTGCATAGGAAAGCCCAGGGGGCTGGGCTGGGCCGCAGAGGAGGCCTCCCAATAGGTGAACTGTGAACACAGTAGGGTATTCCAGGCAAGGCCGAGCCCATGGTTCACCTGGTGTCAAGGTAGTCACCTGTCCGGAGGGGGCCTCTTCCCTCTTGACTGTGTTCTAGTGACAGGATGGCCTCAGAGCAAAGGGGAAGAAGGCCAGGCCTGTTTGGGTCTATTTAGCTGCTTGCTTGGTTACCTAATGGACAAGACCGGTGGCTGTTGAAAGTGACTGCTGGGAGAGGCCCAGGGACACAAAGCCCAGGCCCCTTGGGGGGTGACAGAGACAGGGAAGTCCAGGGTCTTGTCCAGGCTAGTTGGTGGTTAATAGCAAGGCCAGCCACGGTTGTCCAGTCTGTGTATGTCTGCAGCATTTTACACACACACACCCACACCCACCCACCCACACACACACACACTATCCCTAGCCTCACTCCTGACCGATGCATTGAAGCTGTAGGATTAGGTTATTGTTAATAAACCTTCAAAGCATATGGACCCTTTTGTAAAACAACCATAAATGTAAATAAGCCTTGTGCAGTGATGCCTTTTATATCGTTATATAAAGGAATGTTTTCCTTGATATAAATTCATTTTAGAAATGGGGAACGATGGAGTTTACTATCTACTCTGAAGGGGAAACTATTGACCTAGGTATTGTTCTCTGTATAGGAATAATACTCTGTTCGTTGGCAGTTAAGGGCCGAGTGGAAGGGTTTCCATAGGAATCCATGCTTCCAGGTGGGTGGGAGTGGCAGGTACAAGCAAGCAGAGGGCATGGGACAGTGAGCCCATCAAGCCACAGAAAGGAAGGGGCTACACATGTGTGTACAGCATTTCCACACACATACCATTTTCTATACATACACATGTATGTAGCATTCTCTCTGTACATATATATGTATAAGCATGTACAAGGATGGAATGCTGGATCTCACATACCAGAAAGCATCCTAGTACCGTGCTACTCCTCTCCTACCATCATTCCCATACATGAGTGTATTCCTCAGAATGACTTTATCCACAGGTGAAGTTAAACGGCCCAAGGTTATACCACTAACCTGAAGCTAAAAGCCAAACCAACTTTAAGTCTGGATTGCCTTGATCGGCAGGGCCTCTTAGGAAGGGGTCTTTGGGAGCAGAAGTCTAGGGGGAGTTGGGGTGTTGTGGTGCATCTGTGTGACTTGCAAAAATAACATGATATTGGTAAATCCACACATGAGTGGAGATTTCCAGAAGGAATTTCCTCCAGCAGGGGGAATGGTTAAGAGAAAAGAGGGTGTCAATTCAGCCTCAGATCAGTTGACCAATGAGGCTCAGATATCAAATTGTCCATTCATTTGCTGAAGCAGTAGCAAAGGAGATGTGGGCTCAGGCCTGGTCTTCCACAGCGTCTGAGTGGACGCAGGGCCTTGAATGTAAGTCCAGCACAGTTAGCTTTGCAGGCGTGACCTTGGGGCCTGGAGCTGGAGGATACCGGATATCATCGGAAGTCCCCGGCAGTGTGAGGTCCTAGGAACGCCCCCTATCTAGCTTCAACAAGCATTACATACCAGGGAGGCTCAGAGCAGCACAAATGGATTTTTTTTTTTTTTTTACTGTTCTGGCAGCCACAAGTTCAAGGTTCCTTCCAAAGGCTGGGAGGGAGGGGTCGTCCCCAGACTCTCTCCTTGACTGTCAGCAGGCACTGCTGGCTCATGCTTGTAATCATGGCTACTCAGGGGGCTGAGATCTGAAGATCACACTTTGAAGTCAGCCCAGGCAGCAAAGTCTGTGAAATTCTTGTTTCTCATTAACCAGTAAAAGCCTGGAAGTAGAGCTAAGGTTCAAGTGACAGAACTTGAGTGGAAAAGCTAAGGGACAGCTTTCAGGCCCTGACTTCAAGCCCCCCAGTACACACACACACACACACACACACACACACACACACACACACACACTTAAAATAATGGAATTAGCATCTCACTTTACCTAAATTACTCCTCCTCTTCTCCAGACATCTACGGGGAGGGGGGGGGGCGGCGGGGCTGAGGCGATTCTGGTGGCCCTGGGTGGGAGCAACTCATTGACCAACAGCTCTTAATACACCCAGCCTCAGTTTCCCCAACAATGAAATAAGATCCCCTTCTCCCAATATCAAGTATGTTAGGGCACAGTCTGAAACTGGGCTCAGCCTTCCGAATATGGGACTTAGGGCATGCTGTGCGACCTTTTCAGGTAGAAATGTATTTGTAAAGCATAGCTAATAAAAGTAACATTTATCTCCCTCGGTATTCTGAGACTTGAATTAGGGTTGTGTTTATGATGCATTGCAAAACTAAACACGTCCTTTCTTAAGAGATAGGTGACAGCCCAGAGTCCAGTGAACAACAAAACATAAGCTTTCAAACATCCAGAGAAGACAAGTGACCCCCTTCATGACAATATGGCTTTATTGATGCAATGCAAAGCAAACATGGCTATGTTAGAATCTATTGATTCCCTTTGAGATCTAATAACGTCCTTTATCCAGATCTTATTCACGTCCCGCTTCCTCCACAAGTCTTTCATAAGATCTGAAATTGACCAGTGAATTGGTCAGAATTGGTCCTATTGTCCTTTGAAATCACAGAAGTAGATGGGTTTGAGAACACAAAAGACACCATGTTTTCTTTGGGAAACAAGGTCTATTTGGAAAAACAAATACCTCATGTCTAAATGAAATTGAAAACATGCCTGACTTCAGATTTATTTGATTGTGGAGTCTTTCTTGGGGCCACTCAGTTTCAGAACTGTTTGTTTTGGTCAGTCCTGGGGCTTGAACTCAGTGGCTGGGTGCTGTCCCTGAGCTCTTTTGGCTCAAGGCAAGCACTCTAGCATTTTGAGCCACAGCGCCACTTCGTTTTCTGTGGGTTAATTGGAGATAAGAGTCTTACAGAGAATCCTGCCTGGGCTGGCTTTGAACTGATCCTCAGATCTCAGCCTCCTGAGTATCCAGGATTACAGGTGTGAGCCACCAGTGTCCAATTCAGACTGGCTGTTACTGGTTCCCATGAGCCGATAAAAAAAAAATCCAGATGGAAAGAAGTATCACAACAACTCAGAGAATCAGCTTGTTGTTCACTTTTTTTTTTTTTTTGGTAAAAGCATTCAATCAACATTTACACCACTGAGTCAAATTACTTGTACATACAGTATAGGATTTATGTCCCCAGCATTAGAGTAAGACAAATTGTTTCCGATTTATTTGTGAAAAATTATCTTAATGCCCCCCTCTCTTGATGGGAAAATATGTAGGTGACACCCCAGGGAGACTGACTGAAACGGTTCTTCAGGTTTTATGACAAAAGACAGAGGCTGAGTTTTCCTGTGTTAGAATAGATGGTTAAGAATTTCAGCCTTGCGGCAATCTTAAAATCATCAAATTATTCGCCTCTGATCCTTATTTTCTTCAGGTCGGCCACGGCTTCCCCACTCAGGGTTTTCTGTTGCTATTAAGCATGGTAATGCATGCACAGAGCTCGGTGTGAGCCCTCCCAGGGTTAAGAATCCAATAAATGTCAGCTTTTATATCCCCATTATTACAGAGGATGCTTGCATGTTTATATTTCATCTATGAAAAAAGAATTAGATGAGTTGAAAATAGAAAAAAAAGAAAAGAAGTAACTGTTTGGGCCTCTTCGAAGTGATATTGTCTCTGTGCTCAGTATGGAATGAGCAAGGGGAGAAGCTGCTTGGGGCATGGAAGGCATGGTGGCTGGCGACATCGTGTAGAGATGCAGCTTTCTCGTCCTCCATGTAGCTTCCTCTTTGACTTGTTAGCTTATGAAGTCCAACTGCAGCAGACCTACCTGAATTGGATGACTAATTAAGGATGCCTTATATTTCGCCCCCCCCAACTTCAAGTCATCACCAGCACCACCACCATGATGTTAAAAAAAAAAAAGAAGAAAAAAATGAGTGAGTTGCCTGTTTAAGATGGTGAGCTTTCAGAACCACAGAAACATAGGCCTAATGTTTTCCCTCATTTGTCATAATTAGTATATGTCTAGGATAGTCCTAGCAGAGGATCACAATAGCTCAATAGCTATGTGTATATGACCATTTAAAATTATGCTAATCAAGAACTCCCAAGCTACAAGAAACAAGAGGTTCTTTTAATGTATTGTGTGAAGTTATTTCTTCTTTATTTCATTTTCTTTCCTTCCCTTGTCACTGTTCTTGCTTTTTGGTGCCCTGTGTCTTCTATATAAGTTTATCTGATTTGGGAAAGAGAAGGGAAATAACAAAATGGTGAGACAAAGAGTGAACCAATGCAACAGCAATACAGACAAGACATTTTTTGAAAATGGACTTTACAACTTGGGGGGAAGGAAGCCTGAGGGGAGGGAAAGTGGGAGAAAATAGGGAGGGACTAACAGTATTCGACAAAAAAAATGTACTCATTACCTTATTTATGTAGCTGTAACCCCTTTGCATATCACCTTTACAATAAAAAAATTAAAAATCACACACACAAAAAATGATGGTGAGCTTTGGGGTTGGTAGAGCACTAGCCAATGCATGACAGCATCAGGTACTGAGTTCCAGTCCCAGTCTTGGGCCAAAAAAGCAAAACAGAAAGAAAGAAAAGAAAAGATAGCAAATTGTACAACAGGTGAATTGTATGTGGAAAAAAGTATCAACGAATGCTTCATGAAAAAAAAAATAAGAAGGAAATTAAAACTGTCATAGTAACACCCAGAAAGGATCAGCTTTGATATAGATCCTTCCATACACTTTGGGGGAATAAAACATGGGACCATCTGTTTGGGGAACCTTGTGTTTTTATGTTACTACATTCTCTCTGACTCTGAGCTGAGGGAGATGAGATGAGAGTTCTGGGGTCGGGTCCCGGCGGTGCCTCCAGCTCGTTCCTGCCTCTGTGGGTGGCAGGCTCAGCAGCCGCGCGAGGGGAGGCAGGAGTGGGAGTCCACGCGGGTCCACAGCAGGTCAGGCTGTCCACGTTCCCACGCCTGACCCTGGCTCCCACCTCCACGGGCTGAGGCAGGGGAGCTGCCCAGATCTTCCCAATGGGAATGGAAGCGAGGGGACGCCAGCACAGGGGCAGTTGGAATCTGCTGCCAATTCAGTAAGGGAGGTAATTCCCCCACTGCGGTGACAGGGGACAGGTGCGTGTGCTCTGCACGTGGCTCTGCGTGCAGGGCCTGGTGCTGTCTCCGGGATCGTGAGGGCGTTGGCACGCGGGCTTTCACAGGTGGTCCGCGATCATCTGGAGAGCTTGCTCCAGCATCCTGGGCCCCGGGGCCAGAGTGCCCAGCAGTTCTGCCAGGGGGCTAGAGAGTTTGCATTTGGAGTCTGTTTCCAGGCAATGCTAGTGTTACAACCATTGGGAGGACAGGTGTTGAGCGACATCACTACCTCCTAGCTCTGGCAGAGATGTCATCTACAACAAATGTCTCCCCGTTATGATGGCTGCTGTCAGGGATTCCGGTGGCTTCTACCACTCCAGGGATAGTTTGACTTTCATTTCGTGTGTGTGTGTGTGTGTGTGTGTGTGTGTACACACCAGTATGGGAGGTTGAACTCAGGGTCTCCAATCCTTGCTCAGCCTTCTTTTTTTTAAAAAATTTTTTTTTATTATTAATTGAACATAAATTTTTTTTTACAAGGTGTTGTGCAAAGAGGGTGCAGTTACATAGTAGGGCAGTGTGTACATTTCTTGTGATATCTTACAACCTGTTTTTCCATCCCTTGTCTAGGTCAGGTAGACCCATATGCAATATACAATGTATCAAGCACATATACAGTGTTCACAGACTTGGTCTCTACTGTCTCTCCGTCTCCCTTTGTTAACAGTCATATATCAGGGAGATCATGCCCCTTTGTTTTCTGTGTTCTAGGCTTGTCTCACTCAACATTATTTGTTCGAGTTCTGACCATTTCCCTGCGAATAACAATATTTCACCATTCCTAATCGCTATGTAGTATTCCATTGTGTATAAGTACCATATTTTTTGGATCCATTCATCTGTGGAGGGGCATCTGGGTTGTTTCCAAATTTTGGCTATTGTGAATTGTGTCGCGATAAACATGGAAGTACAAATGTCCTTTTGATATCTTGGGTTTTGCTGTTTAGGATAGATGCCTAGGAGTGGTATGGCTGGGTCATAGGGTAGGACTATATTGAGCTTTTTGAGAAACCTCCATACTGTTCTCCAAAGTGGTTGTACTAATTTGCACTCCCACCAACAATGGAGAAGGGTTCCTCTTTCCCCACAGCCCCTCCAGCATTTGTTGTTTCCTGAGTTCAGAGTATAGGCCATTCTAACTGGGGTGAGGTGGTATCTCAGGGTTGTTTTTATTTGCATTTCCTTTACTAGCAGGGATGTTGAGCATTTCCTCATGTGTTTCTTTGCCATTTTTATATCTTCTCTTGTGAAGTCTCTCTTTAGCTCTTTTGCCCATTTCCTAATAGGTTTATTGGGCTTGGAGGGGCTTAGTTTTTTGTTGCTCAGCCTTCTTATCTCTACCACTTGGGCCATGCCTCCAGCCCTGCTTTATTTTTCCTGGTTATTTCGGAAATGAAACCATATAGACGTTTCTTCACAGGCTGAGTTTTGAACTTGTGATCATCCAGGTGTCAGCCTCCTGAATCACTAGGATTATGAGTCACCAGTGTTTGGTATCATTTCAGTTGTCTTAGGAGATGGTTAGATGAGGAAGTGCAAAGAAAGGAAGGGGAAGAGAGCATCATAACTAAATCAGTGGGATTTAGTACTTAAACTGGGGGTCATTCTGATCACTAAGCTCCATCTTTCATGATTCAGTATGTACCCTTGGAGACAATCTGATAAACGACCTGGTGTTAGGTTGAAGATGGGTATTGACAGCTACTTCCAAGCTTTCTCTGGCAAAGTTGGGAACATTTCAAATGAAGTGATTCAAGTAACATGCTTAAAACAAGGCCTGGGTATAGCGAACACCCTACATACTCACCTGCAAGTCCTTCCTAAAGCATGAAATGTGTGGCTTTTTTTTTTTTTTTTTGCCAGTCCTGGGGCTTGAACTCAGGGCCTGAGCACTGTCCCTGGCTTCTTCTTGCTCAAGGCTAGCACTCTACCATTTGAGCCATAGGGCCACTTCTGGCCTTTTCTATATATATGGTGATGAGGAATCGAACCCAGGGCTTCATGTATGCGAGGCAAGCCCTCTACCACTAGGCCATATTCCCAGCCCGCAATGTGTGACTCTGAATCCTGCTTCTATGTTAGCTATGTGGCTTGGGGGGGGGGGGAGCTTAAGCTCTCCTTAATTTTCCTACTTGTAAATAATTCTAACTTCTAGGCTTCTAAGAGAGACCAGCCAAATTGTGAACTATGAGGGACTTACAGCAACATCTGGCTTATAAAAGTACTCAATAAACATATGCTTTCATGCATAGTTCAATGATGTATGAATGAGCACTGTACAGCAGAGTCATGTAGACTGTTCCCTCTGTGATTATTCTAGATGCTGCTCTCCACCCAATCAGGCTCCCTTCAGACAGGGCACAGGCCAAGAATGTGGGAATTGGAAGCTTACACAGAGTTAAAGTGAGTCTCTAGGCATGGGAGCTATACCAAGTTCCCTTACTTTCTGCCCCTACTCCACAGATGTGAAGGTTGGCTGGGTGAGCACGAGGCCCGTGCTGTGTGGGACACTATGTGTTTGGTGCCTGGCAGCCAGGATTCATAGAGCCGGCACTACATCCTGACCTCAGAAGGGCAGTGTAGAACACCGTAGATGAATAAGAAATCTGTGAATGAACAGACTCCACGCCTGAACTGGTGAGGACTTGCACTTGTGTGGTGCCATCCACCCCTTCATGTTTCACTGCTTGGATTTCTCCCCAAGTGTCAAAGGCCCTGATGTCATTGGTTTTTGTTTTTGCTTTTTTCTGAATTGATGCGTCAAATGCCTTTGCACCTGTGATTGGTTTCTTCTCATCTTGCAACGAGTACATTTTTTTGTTGTTGTTGGCTGTGGGGCTTGAACTCTGGGCCTCGGCACTGTCGCTGGGCTCTTCAGCCCAAGGCTAGAGCTCTACCACTTGAGCCACAGCGCCACTTCTGGTTTTCTGATGGTTAATTGGAGATAAGACTTTCATGGACTTTGCTGCTCAGGCTGCTTTGAACCGCAACCCTCAGATCTCAGTCTCCTGAGTAGCTAGGATTATAGGCGTGAGCCATTGGTGCCAAGCTACTAGTGCATTTTTTATAAAGCACTGTCTTCAGTGCCCTGAGCCTCAGAGAAGGCTGTCTTCCTCCTGTGAAGAAACAGACTGACTGATGGGTTTTCCATCAAAGGAAGGTATTGGCCTCCAGAGTCCTGTACATACATACATACCCTCGCTGTCCATATTATGGGAAACAACAGGAACAAGGAAGCTGAAGTTTTCACTGATAGTTAAGAAGCCTGTATCAAAGAATTTCAAGTTATTTCTGGTTTTCCTAATAGTATCAAAGTATTCTCAAGTATTCTATCTATATCTATATCTATCATCTACATATATACACACACATATATCTGTATGTATAGACCACTAAGCCTTTTCTACTGAATTTTCCCTTAGGAAAAGTTTATTAGAAAATAACAGTGGAGAAAACATAAAGAATACTATCTATTTATTTTTGGGCCAGTCTTGGGGCTTGAACTCAGGGCTTGCGCACTATCCCTGAGCTTCAAGGATAGCACTCACCACTTGAGCCACAGTACGACTTCCGGCTTTTTTTCTGTCTATGTGGTACTGAGGCATCAAATCCGGGGCTTCATGCATGCTAGGCAAGCACTCTACCATGAAGTCACATTCCCAGCCCACAAATAATATTAAAAAAAAAAAAGAAAAAACACAACTTGAGCATTAAAGATGACAACTTTCTCCAACTGTCATTTTTTTCTGTGCATGCATATGAATATTTTTTTAAATGGGATCAGGCTGATGTTCAATTAACACAGTCTATAACTTCATAGAGCTGTAGGTGGCTGTTGGTGTCTATTTTCTTGGGCATCAAAAATATAGTTAATCTGCATTTATAGTTACAATTACAATCAACTTTACAAAAACAAGGGTGTTTCTGAAATAAAATAAAAAATCTGGGCACTGGTGACTAATGCCAATAATCCTACTTAGAAGGCTGAGATCTGAGAATTGTGGTTCAAAGCCAGCCTGGGCAGAAAATTCCATGAGACTCCAATTATCCACCAGAAAACGGGAAGTGGAGCTGTGGCTCAAAGTGGTAGAGCACTAGCTTTGAGTAAAAGAGCTCAGGGGCAGTGCCCAAGCCCTGAGGTCAAGCCCCAGAACTAATCAAAAAGAGGAAAGAAAGGAAGAAAGAAAGAAAAAGAAATAAAGACAAAAGAAAGAAAGAAAACAAAATATCCAGCAGGTTGAACCTACAACTTAGCAGCAAATATATCACAAATACTTATTCATGCCACTAATATTCTACTTTTAAAAATTTCACAACTTCTACTACAAAATGGACGTACATTCATTACAGAAAAAAAGTTAATTTAGGAGAATTAAATTTAAAAGTATCCCTACTCTCACCATCCAGGGATAACTATTAGTAGCTTGGTGTGTATCTTCTTAAGACTTTGTTTTTCCTCTTACTTTGTGTATTAAAACAAAGGATTCTGCTATATTTTCACGGGCCAGCCCCGGCAGAAAAGTTTACTAGATTGCATCTCCAACTAACCAATAAGTAGGCTGGATGTGTTGACTCAAGTAGTAGAGCACAAGCCTAGCAAGCATGAGACCCTGGATCACAAATAAATAAATAAATAAAAGCCATTTAGCATCACCTTTATTTGTATATATTATTACACCTGAGTTCTATCTCTAGATCAACTGTTGTCTTTTTCTTCTTTAAAGTATGGCTCCTTTAACACTAATAACAAAACTAGAATACAAAAGCTACATAGACACCTGTGTGTAAAAGTACCTGGATATACTACCCTCTGTGGGGGATGTTCAATTTCATGCATTCTAAGCTGCAAAATATGAAAGCAAAAGATCCCTGACATATGTGAGGCTCAGGTTCTATTGGAAAGTGGACAATATTCAAATAAATAAGAAACATTATTCCAGACAAAATCAAGTAATATGAAGTAAAAAAAATAAATACTGATTTGATGGAGCTTGGTGATTACTTGTGGGCAAAGTCACAAATCCCCCTTTAATTGTGAATATTAGTAATGAGCGGAATTATGAGGAATTCTGATTGCTCCTAGCTTGAGTACAAGGCTTCCGAGTTTGAATTCCCTCCTCCCTCGTAAGCCTGTTCAGGAACACGACGAGGACTTGCGTGCTGTTTTCCCCAGGGCTTGGCCATCTGTACTGTCTGGTGACACATGTTCTGAGTCAGTTCTGAAACAGTAGGGATTGTTTGTGTTTTTGTTGTTTTTTACTCTTGGCCTTAGAGAGGTGCCAGGCTGGCTGTAAACCCTTGTGAAATGAATGAGTGGATGAATTCGCTGAACTCACCCTCTATTCTCCGGATCGCTCGTTGCCAGGGTCGGTAGCTTAGTGTGGGCAAATGACACCTTGGCCCCTCTCTCCCTAGTCAGCACCTTGGGCATCAGCTCGACACACCCTCCCTCCTCCAGCCCGAACAGTCACCTGGACTTGTTGCACCTCCTCTGGGGGCGTTTTGATCTCCTGTATTCTCCTGTAACTCCAGCGGACTGCTCTCCACTCCAGCCAGATGGGGCAATGGAAGAACAGAATTAGAAAGCCCTCACACACTCACTCCAGTGGCTGCACCATCTTAACATCCTGGGATGGTGCCAGATGGGCCCCAGCCTTTACCCCTGTTCCCTTTGCACCCCAATCTGTCTCATTCGAAGTCATGAGAGGATCTGACTCAGCAGGTGTCCAGAATGCAGTGGAGCTGAACACAGGGGCTGCTGGGAAATAAGCTACCACCGCCTCCTCCATTGTTTGGCAAGGCTGGGCATGCTGGGGTACAGCTTTGAGGGGAGGCTGGTGATGAGCTCCCCTTTTCTCCTGGAGCCTCCTGTCTGCAAACTACACCTCCTCCCCTCCCCTGGATTGGAGAGGCCCAACAGGATCCTTCTGCCGGGCCAACTACAGAGCGCAGATCCGCAGATCCGTGTGGGCACCTGGGAGGGGGCAGGGGCATGCCATTAAGGCCATAAAACATAACATGGAACCCCGGCAAGCAATTTCATGGACACAATGGGCTGAGGGATGCTGGAGGACACGTGGCAGGAACGGTAGGCTGGTGCCCAGCTTCAGTGAGGTAAGGGTGGATGGAATATCCTGGCTGGCTGTATTTTATTTGGGGTGGAGGTGGGGCTGGGGGAGGCGGGGCTGGGCATGCCCATGGAAGGAGGGAAGAGGAGCACCCTCCCATGTCCAGGGGAGAATAAAACAATCACATCTGAGCAGCCACTTTGCATTGGACAAGATTGATTTGTCCTTCTGATGTGTTGTTTCCATAGAAGCAGGGCTTAACCTTTTAAGCGAAGATTACAAAGCTACCTAATTCATTTAAAATTAGGCTTCAAGCCTCTCAGTACTTAATGCTCAAGTGTTTCTACAGGACTTGCTAGAGCCATTGATCTGATGGCCAGACGGAGCTGGTGACAGCAGGGTTTCAAGAGTCTCATTCCACTAGCAATCCAGTTTGTTTTATTCTGAAAAATTAACTTCAGAAGGCAGCATAACTTCTGAGGGTAATCACCAGAATATTTATAAATACCTTTTAATTAATGAACAGCCCTGACTTCATAAACATGAGAAGACGGGCGCATAGGCAAAGACACATGTGCACGCCGTTAAAGTAATTTATTATATTCTCCCAGAACGGACATAAAGAGCATCTTGAGAATTGATATCACAACACGATGTTATACACCATTTTCACAACTAGCCTTGCATTGAGTTCTTTCTCTTTTTTAAAGAACATAGTAATTTAAAAAAATCTAAATATTTACATATTAATAAAACATATATACAGAAGATTGAGACATGTTATCCATAGATGTGGAGGTGTTTGTTTTTTAAGAAAACCTATAAAAGAGGATTTTTGAACAAAGTCTGAACAGTAGTCACAGTGAGTTAACACAAATACGATTTTAAATTACAAAATATGATTTCACTCTTTGCAGTTTTGATATGCATTCCCAACTCAGGGGTCCATTGCACATCGTCATGAGCTCAGCTACCCCTACCCCTCCTCCAGTAAAGGCAGCGCTAAGTGGCCACCAGGTTCAGAAGGGAGCGCTTTTTCAAGGTTCACGGTGCACACTGAGCAGAACTACGGTTATATTCATCATAGTTTAACAGAGTGAAAGGGCACTAATTAATCTCTTCTCATTCCTCGAGGAATATTTCATTCTGGAGGCAGGAGACCCATTTTTTTTAAAGCATATGCTGCAGAAAAACAAAAGCCCTGGGTTGTAGAGAAGGAGTTTATCAAACCTGCAAAGGGACTGCGCTCAGGAAAGAGCTGAAAAAGGCTAAAATGAAAGATGGAATCAAGTCTCTGAACCTTCCTTCTTGCTTCAACACGAAATACAAAAGACTCATAGGTATGCGACATAATGACTCATCAGACTGCTTCCACAAGCCACACGGAAAGCCAGATTTCTGTCACATTATGGGATGTTGTGCATCTTCTTGGGTTTGAGCTGGTCATGGGTGGGTGGGTGGAATAATAACGTACCCCAGAGCCCCCCTAGCGTGAGGTTTAGTGTCTCAGTGCAGTAACACAGTGGCTTGGACAGGTAGTATGGATATCACATTCTATGCCTAGCTGGCCATGAATGGTTACCTTGCTTTTGGCAACCACATACTCCCTCCTCCATTCCTTCACTCACTAGCAAAGGGCGGACTGAGCCGCCACTGAAGTCATTGCTTGCTCCAACAGGTAGATGAAAGAGATGGTGGGGAAAGGGGCTAACGTCACAGTGTGGTGCTCTTTTCCTGTTTTTTTTTTTTTTTTTTTTTTTGGTGGTACTGGGGTTTGAACTCAAGGCCCCGTGCTTATAAGCACTCTACCCCTTGAGTCATACTTCCCTCCCTGCATGGCAATCTTTAATGCTGGGGTTTGGGTGGGTATATAGTCATTTTTCTTTTGTGCCAAAGATTCAAGGCAATTTGCTTTTGCACAACAAATGAGGTGGAAAGGGAATGTTTCTAAGTAAACACTACTTTCAATTCACTATTGTGTTAAGAGAAAAAGAAAATCGGAAGGTGGCTATTTCTGTAAAACAAATACCCATATAGAGAGCTATCTCTCTGAAAAAAATAAATCCACATTTTCTTATGTGGGTTTTCTGTAAAGTGTAGGGCAGGGACACCAGGAACCAACATAAACAACAGGAAAGTAGGCATGCCTGCTGTAACCTGTCACCACACAATGTCTGAATTGGGGTCCTCTCATTTAAAGCACTCTGTGTACATGGCTACTGAGTATCAGGCGGAGAACTGGTTACTTGGAGTTTTGTATCTTCTAATTAGCTTTTATTGGTCACAATGTCAGCACAGTATGTAGTTATTCCTTTGTTAAGAAGTCATCCTTCATTTTCACTTACTCAATGCCAAATGGCTTGTTTTGGGGGAACACTGATGTCACAAATGATTTCATCTAACAGGCCAGAGCTCTCTTTTCTCCCCAAACAGCTGTTCTTGTGCACTGAGGAAGGCCTAATTAATTCTGGCCTGCACAACCTCTCTGGGGCCTGCAAAGAGCCATTCTCCTTTACAGGCTGCTAACAATTTACATGAAAATCAATAGGCTCCCAAACTGTATATTCACACTTAGTTTATGCTGAATAAAGCCAGGGAGAGAATGGACTCTTGGTGACTGACAGACACAGAACTAACTGGACCTTCAAAGGTAACAGATCAACTAAAGACATTTTTTTTTTTTTTTTGCCAGTCCTGGAGCTTGGACTCGGAGCCTGAGCACTGTCCCTGGCTTCTTTTTGCTCAGGGCTAGCACTCTACCTCTTGAGCCACAGCTCCACTTCTGGCTTTTTCTGTTTATGTGGTGCTGAGGAATCGAACCCAGGGCTTCGTGCCTGCCGGGCAAGCACTCTACCGCCAAGCCACATTTTCCAGCCCTAAAAATGAGTTTTAAAATATCATAATCCAATATGGTTGTGTGACCATCACATAGTACAAAGAAATCATAGGAAATGATTCAACCAGGACAGATAAACTTCACAGAACACCCACACTTGGCCGTGTGGGTCTTTGAGTAGATTCAGATGGAAGAATTACATATACTAACAATCAAGGTCACTAGAGCACAAGTTTAGGCAATGAACCTGGTTCTCTGTCCTCCGTGATTCCTCTCCTGGTGTCAAATATATCACCTACAACAGAGACAAGACAGTGAAGGAGGAGCTGTTGTTCTAAGGGACAGTTATACTTCCGACCACATGGTGAAAGCCAGGCATTCTGGACAAGGAGGGGTAACTGGGGGACTCACGAGGACTTATCTGGGTCCTGGAGTTACATTTATAGTCAAAGCTTTAGTTATACTAAGTGTGCAGTTTTAGGACTTAGAAGCTTGTGGTGATTTCTTTTTTACAGGTAAGCCCATGCCTATGTCATGACTATGTGTTAGGATTAGAGTATGTCCACACAATTGAAAAGAGCTAAACAGAACATGACTCACCTCCCAAACAGAACACGATACAACAAATAATGCATATAAAGATTCATAATAAAATGGGGACATTACATTTTTCCTCGGTCAAACCCCAGAAATCAGGAAACAAAAATTTACATGTTTGATCTTTATTACATAAACTAATGACCAAAAGGCTGGGGGAAACAACCCAGTAATGGTTGTGTCTGGGTGGTGACATGAAGTCACATGTTTGGAAAAGAAACTATGAGAAAGAATGCCAATCTGTAGCAGATGAGCATTTCCCTACTCCAAGTCCTGAGCATTCATTAATTAACGTGCTGAGGTGGAGGCTTAAGCTCAGGGCTTGGGCTATGTGTCAGGGCTTGGGCCTTAGTTATTCAAGGCTAATGCACTACCAATCAAGCCACAGTTCCACTTCTGGCTTTTTGATGGCTAAGTCTTATGGACTTTCTTGTCCAGGCTGGCTTCAAATGGTGATCCTCAGATCTCAGCCTACTGTGTAGCTTGGATTACAGATGTGAGCCACTGACATCCAGGAAGGACCTCATTTTATATTTTAGAAAGCAATGTTTTGATTTCATTTTGTACTTTTTTTTAAACTGCCAGTTGTTCCCAGATCTTGGGGGGGCTTTTTTCCCTTCACCAACACCATCTCCTTATCTGTGTCACAGCATTTCAGTAGCTGCCTCTGCCTCTCCCTCTAGTCTGATGACAGGCATGTAGTCACCCGACCACAACACCCTGCTGATGAGCCAATAGTTGCCCAAAAGACTCAGAGGGAATAAGTTAAGAAAACATGCTTCTCCATTATACAACTTGTATCTGTTTTTGTTCAAGTGAAACCTACAGGAGGTTGTTTAAAAGCACTGGGTGGGAACAGATGTCATTTGACTGCCTGACTGAAAGCCTTGCAAGGTCACTTCCGGCTCAGGGCAACATGTAAAGATGTCTACCTCTCCATTCACCACACATCCCAAATTCTTAGAAGAGAACACAAAGCATCATTGAATGTGTGAAAAGACTGGTTGGTCAGCTGAGATACATGATAAAACGGAAGTCTATATCAGAGCCCTCAGTGGCTTCCATGGTGCTGGTGAGGCGAGCAGCTGGAGCTCACCATTGGATGCTCATGTCAGGGACACAGGAGGGGTATCAGCAGTAAAACTGCACTCCAATGAGGCAACTAAGACACACATGCCAGATGATCACGGTTATTTAGTTTTATTATTACGTAAGAGGAGCACCAATCTGCACCTTCAGTTCTCCTTTTCAAAAACGACCAGCCCTTTTAATTTCTCATACTGTTTAGTAATGTGCACCACTGTCAGTAGTCAGGGGAAAGACCCTTGTTAGTCTCTTCTATTATGACCTCACAGCCTCAGGCAAATTTCGAGAAGGGACTTGAATGGATGAGCTTCTACTCTAGTAAGCTGGGGCTAGACTGATGACAGACTTTCTAACCATGACAATTGCGAGACATCAAAATGGAATCCTAAAGGGTTCAGCACATCCATCATCTCTTAGAATCTTTAGGAAACAAGCAGAGACAAGCTGACTCTGGCTTAGTTGTCTATAAGACAGCTCTATGGTGTAGGTGTAATGGTTGGGAGTCCAGGAGGCCTGGGGTCCAGCCAGGCCATCAACCAGCTGTGAAACCTTGAGAAAGTCAGGATTTTTTTCCTGTAAAAATAAAAGGACTGGATAAAAAAAAAAAAAGCAGGGATTGGACAAGGTGATCTCTCAAGTTCCTTCTCATTCTGATTCCTCCGGAGCCTTTTCAGGTCCACGAGGCTGCTCTAGCTTCTCCTGTGGCTCACTTTCCTCACATCAAACATTTCTACCTCCAATTAACTATAAAGGCATTATGTCAAGGCACATGAAGACAAAAGCCCACTGTCACTCACTGTGTCGTAAGACATGGAGGACAGTTGGTGCAGATGCCCAGGGGGTGGTGGGGAGGGGACCCTGGCAGACACTAATAATACTAATATGATTAGTATTTCCTGCATCTTCTGGGAATGGGCTGGGGCTGTGAAGAAAAAGGCTGATACGAGTTGTCCTGACATTCAGAGAATGACAGATTGGGAAGGAGCAACAGAGGTCATATATTTCAATTCTCTTAATTCACAAATGTGGACACACAGCCAAATAAGAGCAATTCCTTTGACATAATGACTATATATGGTAAGAACCTGATATAGGCAGATCCTTTTTGTACTATGTGGCTCATTTCATTTATTTGTCCATCGATCTGTTGCTTAGCTACTCAACTCAGAGAAAGCAATGTATCATTTACACAGCTGGGTTTTCTCGCTCCTCTCAAGTTCATTACCATATGCCCATCCTTCACCCATGAACTCTGCTTCAGTGGCCATCTTGGCACAGTTCTGCCAATAAGCAAGGGACCACAAGGAACTCTATTAGGAGTCCTTGCACAGGCTAGATTCTCCACGAGTATTCACTGCATTTCATGAAAATCTCTAGAGGCAAAGAACATTGGTTCAAGCTTTATCAGCTAAGAGATTTCTCTGGGGGTGTCTGTCTGTTGTGGACGGAATCTTCAGGTATCCCTTGAGAGCAGGCAATAGCAAAGTCCTGAGACCAAATGAGGGAACCAGTTGTTTGGCACATTGTTCAGACACCTGTCCCTCTGGCTCTCAGGAGGCCAGGGCCAGGGGTAGGACTCAAATAACGGGAGGTCAGAGGCATGTCTGTGGCTTAACACAACTCTGTGCAGTGGATGCTTTAATGCTCGGTTGCTGATCTGGCCAAGAAAAGGAGAGTGTGTCACTCATACCGAGAAATCGGCTTGTTCAGTCACCCAATTAAAACCCAGTAGTTATTGGTTCTTTATGAAGTACATGGATAGATTGCCTCTCAAGAGGTCTTTTGGAGGGAGTAAGAGAAGCCAGAATAGGTATGAGTTTGCTCACACAAAAAAGGTGATCCCTATAGCTGAAGTGAACATTTATTTCATTTCACATGAAAATATTTTTTCATCCTAACTTTCTAGGATTTGCATTTTTGAGATGTGGATGGATCTGAAACAGTGTGTGTGTAGGGGGTTGGAAAGGTCATTTGTCATGCTTTCTAGATTCAAGGTGTGAACCTAGGGGATGAGAAGCTGTGTATGCCGAGGCCTGGGTCTGCTACACAAGCAGCTTACTCAAGCATCTGCATTTCTAATGGCAAAACATTTTCAAAGCAAGTATTTTCCAGCCTGTGTTCTGCAGCGGGTGATGAAAATGTAAATGTGTTTTACCTGTTGGTGGTAGAGAAATGCCGTCCAGTCTTTCATCACCGTCAGCTACCTCTGCTGGTTACAAACATAAAACACAAATCTCATTAGTTTCAGGGAGCACATCCATTTTGCTGAACACAGTAATACAATTAAAAGAACTCCAGTGTACATGGCCGTCTATATTCTTCTTCGCTTCAGTTGGCTCACATTACAGATTTCAGCATCCTTATTAAATTTTTTTAAAAAGTATTTTATTTACATAGAGGCTTGAACTCAGGACCTGGACACAGTCCCTTAGCTTTTTCATGTTCAAGGCTGGTGATGATCCACCACTTGAGCCACAGGCCTACTTCTGGCTTTTTGCTGGTCAACTGGAGATAAGAGTCTCACAGACTTTCCTGCCTGGACTGGCTTTGAACTGCAATCCTTAGATCTCAGCTTCCTGAATAGCCAGGATTATAGGTGAACCACTGGTGACGATAATGACAGAAAATCAGCTGTCAACTACTGACAATTTTAGTTCGCTTTCACTTATTTGCACTGGTATAAAAGCCAGCTAGCACTGGGGGTGGACTGCTCAAAAACAAAGGCAGATGGGTCCCAATGGAGAGCTGGGGTCAACCTTCGGAAAACCTGAGACTGAACCTCTCTGTGGAGATAGCTGGAAATTCAGGTACACAAGCAGCCAGCTCAGCTCTGCCTTCCATTCAGTCATGAAGGAAGCTGTCAATGGGGCGGCTAGGGAGCACATGGCTAGCAAGAGCAAGGTTCTGAGTTCATACCCCAGTACTGTGCCAGGTGTGTGTAAACACACACACACACACACACACACACACACACACACACGTTTCTTCAAGTGATGCTTTGTTTCTAAGATTCAAACTGCAAACCTTGCATTATAAATCCTGCTATGGAGGCAGTGCTGGCTATGGCTACCGGGTAATCTTGGTGGTGTCCTCTCTGTCCCGGGGCTGGGCTCCCTGTGGAAGGCTTGAACGTTCCAGCACACGGCCAGTGTGGACACATGAGGACCGTCATTCCCACCACATGGAAGCGCTCCATTGGCAGCATGCAAAAGCAATACCCAGTCCTTGTTTTTATTGTTGCACAGGCACATGCGTGCAGGCAGGTACACGCACACACACGCACACACATATACACCAAGCTGAGGTTCAATTCAGCTATTCTTTTTATAAACAGATGTATGTAACTCTGTCAGAAGAGGACACATATAACCAAAAGCTATGCCAACTGTCACATGTAAATTAGCAGACGACAGCTTCATGATCGTGGCCACGTGTCACAGATGAAGGACATTGCAGTGTTATGTGAAGTTAATTATAACATCTGTCTAGATCTGTAAGTTCACAATCCTTCTTCCCTGTGACAATCCAGTAAAATTTAGAAAAGATTGAGCAAGTCTAATCAAAATTTACTAGCAGTGACAGCGTTACCCTGGGATCTCACACAAATAATAAATTGTGATTTTGGCTAAGGAAGTAGTTTAATGAAAATGATAAAAAAAAGTCCACAACAGGAAAGGAATCATTTTAGTTATAGAAAAAAATTATTCTATGTGATGAGAACCCCAAATGCATTTGTTTGGATTTGCATAACAACCTTTCCCATGGGCCTGGCTACTAATTTTCCCAGAGGCACAGGAGACTTTGCTCAGCAGTTACTGATGAGTGTGGCCCAGCCAGAGTCTGTACCTCATTCTAGGAATTGAGCCAAATATGATAAATAAGGCTGAAGTTGTAGATAGAGTATCTATGACATACTTTGTATTATCATTTAGATGGAAAATAATCAAGACAAAAATAGCGCAAGAGCTAGTTATTGATCCAGGCCTCTTGGTCCCTTTGCAGAAAATTCGAGGGGCTCTGGTTTCTATTTGTTTTTGTGCTGCCCAGGATGCAGCGGGAGACAAACTCTAGTTGGCAGGGCTGGCTGCTGAGCCATTATTTCTGTCTGGGGATCAAGGGGCGGTTCTGTCTTAGACACCTCCCACTTCCAAGTCATTCATAGAATCTATTTATCAAACACAGCCCAGATATCCAGGCAGAGCATCTCAACTCGGTGATCAAAAGTTAAAATATCCCAGGTCAAGCGTCATAAGATTAACAGAATAGGGAACAGACAGTGTCTGGAGCTTCTGAGCGAAAGCTTCCTGAAGGAAGGAATCATGTTAGAATTCTAAAGAAACAGGCAAATGTGAGGCGGGAAATGCACAGTTAAAATGTGATTCTTTTTTTTTTTTTTTTGGCCAGTCCTGGGCCTTGGACTCAGGGCCTGAGCACTGTCCCTGGCTTCTTCCTGCTCAAGGCTAGCACTCCGCCACTTGAGCCACAGCGCCGCTTCTGGCCGTTTTCTGTATATGTGGTGCTGGGGAATCGAACCTAGGGCCTCGTGTATCCGAGGCAGGCACTCTTGCCACTAGGCTATATCCCCAGCCCTAAAATGTGATTCTTGGGGCTGGGGATATGGCCTAGTGGCAAGAGTGCTTGTCTCGTATACATGAGGCGCTGGGTTCAATTCCCCAGCACCACAGATACAGAGAACAGCCAGAAGTGGCGCTGTGGCTCAAGTGGCAGAGTGCTAGCTTTGAGCAAAAAGAAGCCAGGGACAAGGCCCAGGACTGGCCAAAAAAAAAAAAAAAATGTGATTCTTAACAGAAATGCTGTGATTGCCAAGATATGTTCACAGTCGGGAGCTGGTGGCTCACAGATGAAATCCAAGCTACTCAGGAAGCTGAGACCTGAGGATCACAGTTCAAAGCCAGTCCAGGCAGGAAAGTCTGTGAGACTCTTATCTGTCATAAACTACTCAAAAAAAGCCAGAAGTGGCACTGTGGCTCAAGTGGTAGAACTCTAGCCTAGAGAAAAAGAATCCTAAAAAAGTCCACAAGGCTCTTATCTCTAATAAATTACTCAGAAAAAGCCAGAAGCGGCACCGTGGCTCAAGAGGTAGAGTGCTAGCCTTGAGAAAAAGAATTCCAAGGATAGCAGCCAGGCCCTAAGGTCAAGCCCCAGCATCAACACACACACACACACACACACACACACACACACACACAGAGTTCACAGCCAAATCTGTGGGGAGGAGGAAGGGAATTTGGAGATACACCCCTACTATGTGCAGATGAGCTGGCTGAGAGGAAGAGGAGAAAGGAAGACAGGCCTACAACTTATCATTGGTCTTAGCACCCAACAAGAGAAGAAAAAAATGTTTGTTGGAAGTGGCGTTATGGCTCAAGTGACAGAATGCTAGCCTTGAACACAAAGAGGCTCAGGGGACAGCACCCAAGCCCCAAGTTCAAGCCGCAGGACCAACAAAACAAAAAACAAACAAAAAGGTTTACATTATACATAACACTGGTAGCTGAGACAAAGGGACCAAAAGAATAAACTGGCCAGCCTACCTGTGCTTCTTTTTTTCCGTGCTATTTTCATTCCCACTAAAGCATTCTAGAAAAGCAAAGCTGCCTTCCTGTCCTTGGGAACAGCCTTCTCTAATATCTCCTTTCTTTTCATGACTTTGACCTTCCGGGTTTCTCTGAACATTTTCAGGTCCTTAGAAACAGACTTTTAGTCACTCTCCTTGGCGAGGCGCATGCCCTCCAATTAGGAACACCAACACTTTGGGCTCATGCACGTCCTTCCTTGGTGCTCTTAGGGAAACTGGGTGTTTCTCACACGACCCCATCTGCACCCACCAGCCCCAGGGAGGCAGCCGCACACCCAGGGATTGGCTGGCCTGCCCCAGGCTGGCTCAGAGTTGGCGGCACCGTTGTTATCAAGTAGTGGGCAGGGCTGGGAATATGGCCTAGTGGTAAGAGTGCTTGCATTGTATACAAGAAGGCCTGGGTTCGATTCTCAGTACCACATATATAGAAAACAGCCAGAGATGGCGCTGTGGCTCAAGTGGTAGAGTGCTAGCCTTGAGCAAAGAGAAGCCAGGGATAGTACTCAGGCCCTGAGTTCAAGACCCAGGACTGGCCAAAAAAAAACCCAACAATACCACACACACTCACACACCAAAAAAAAAAAAAAATCAAGTAGTGGGCAGACCAATGGTAGTGGGGTAGCTGGGTCTCGGCTACATTGACCTTTGGGTCTGCCAATGGTAGACTTCGTTCTCTTCATTGTAACACACTGTAGCTTTCTCCCAAACCTGAATATCGTATTTCATGTTTCTTCATTTGGGGGGAATCAACAATTTCCTCCTGCTGATCAATAGGTAAATGGAAATTCTTGCGCACTCATCAGTCAAGATTATCAAGGCAGCATCTAGGCAACAAGAGCCGGTTTATGCTTACCGTCATGGGTGCCCCTCAAGTTAATAATGCCTGAAATGTGACTTAGGCTGTAAAAACTGAGGGGCTACACAGCCACACCAGGGCTGAAGAAGGGACCCATGCTGGGTGGGGTGGTGGCAGCCCACCTGACCTTCATCTTCCTCCCCACCCCCCATCTTCTCTGCACTTCCGCCCCAGGATGACGTAGCTCTGACATCCTCATCAGTGGCAGTCTCTCAACCATGGAAGATAGTTTCTTTTTATTGCCAACTTGACCATTCCAGGAACTAGGGGGCTGGGGGACTTTGTGATGTAACTCATAATAAAAGGGGGCTTTGTGATGTAACGCAAGGCCGAAGCAGGCACCCTTTAGGTACCCAAGTGAAGGAGTCCTGCTGGCAGGTGAGTCTTGTCAGGTATTTTCCAGAGTCTGCCCTGGGTGAGGCCAGGACTCGGGGGATGAGACTCTGCACTTTTGAGGGAGGATGGGAAAAGAGAAGAACTTGGCAAGGGCGTATGGCAGTGCTTAGAAGAGGCAGAAAAAGCAATGTGAGGAAGGGCTGAGGAGGAAATGGTAAGGCTAAGGAGTGGCCACAATGCTGGGCTTAAACCCAGGGCCTCACATTCTCCCCTTTTCCACTCATGGCTGGAGCTCTACCACTTGAGCCATGCATTCACTTCCAGCTGCTTAGAGATTCGAGAGAAAAACTCTTCAGGATTTGCCTTCCCAGGCTGGTTTGAGATCTCAATTCTCCTATCTCAGCCTCCTGAGTCACAGGTCCGAGTCACAGGGGTCCAGCCAGACTTTGTTCCTGATTCCAGAGCTCAGGACATTTCCACTCACAGGTCCTGGAAGTAGGCAGTGGATGAGCACCTGGACCACAAGGAAGTGACAAGGCTTTCAGGTGATTCTGATGAAGCTAACAAGATCTCTTTGCAGTGGACCACGGTCTCTTCCTTCTGGAGTTATGAGTTGCACTGATTCACTCAGCAAATACTTCTTGAGTCAGCCATGTTTCATGTGTGTGTCCCTGTGTGTCACTGGGGACATGATCGTGGCTCAGCAGCCTTTAAGCAGCCCAGCAAAGGAAGCAAAGATGAACCGCAGGTGGTAAAAGGTCGAAGTCGCTGGGCTTCCAATGAAGATTTGGGAGAACGAAACCTCTGCGATGTTTAGGAAAGATGGAGGCATTTTCCTGGTACAGAGAGGCCAAGAGGGCAGAAACCAGCTCATTTCAGGGATGGGGAGAAGGCTGGTGTGGCTGGCTGGCGGACTTGAGGCTGATGAGGAGGGCAGGGTCTGACTGAGAACATTTTCCCTGATAAGCATTTGTTTAGCTAGAATCTGAATGTTTCTCCCAAATTTCCTGTGTTACAACAGTGCTGGGAGGAGATCAGGCCACAAGGGCTCTGTCCTCCTGAACAGATGGATATTCATATTACAGGAGGGGGTTCACCCTTAGAAAAGGGAGAGGCCAATCTCCCTTTCTCCCTAATCTTCTCTTTGCTCTTCAGCCACGGGATGATACAGCTCTTAGGCCCTCTGCCAGCTACAGTCCCTCAATGTTGGACCAGAGCTGTGAGCCAGAACTGGTTGGTCACTAGTAATTAATTACCCAGTCTGTGCTATTCTGCTATAGCAGCACAAAATGGACTCAGAGACATGATCTCACACAGTTTTGCAGGTGTGTTCTTACATGCTTCCACTATATCCAAAACGTGCAACATCTCGTCACCCAAAATCTACCTCCAACTCGTCTCATATTCCAGCTCCTGAGGGCCAGGTGTCATAAGGTTTGATCTCAATTCTTTCCATTTTATTTTACTTGTCATCTAACAAATGAGTTTGTATATATTTATGATAGACAACATGATGTTTAGAACCATGCAGGCACTATAGAATGGCTTAGTGAACTAGTCAACAGACGCATTGCGCCACAAACCCTGTGAGGAAAACATTTAAGATATGCTCTCTGAAGTTTCAAGTACATTAAGAATCAGTGCTCCTGGTCAACCCCACACAGTAGATCTGAATTTATTCCTTTTGTCTCAGTGTAATTTTATATTCTTCAGCACCTGTCCCCAATTCCCCTTGCCCCCCCTTGGAGCTCCCAGTTTACTCTCTTCTCTATGCATTCTATTTCTTTAGATTCTACAGTGGGATCATGTGGTGTTTACATTTCTGTGTCTATGTACCTCACTTATATAACACCCCCCCCTCCTGTCCTCCCATGTTGATGTAAATGACAGGATTTCCTTCTTGTTTATGGCTAAAAAAGTATTCCACTGTATATAGATACATGCTTTTCTTTATCCAGTGATCTACTGCTGGGCACTTAGTTTATTCTCTATCTTAGCTCCTTGGAAAACTGACTCAGTGAGCTGGGCCATCCAGCTCATGCCTATAATCCAAGCTACTCAGGAGGATGAGATCTGAGGATCACAGTTTGAAGCCAGCTGGGGCAGGCAAGCCTGTGAGACTTCAATTAAGCACACACAAGAAAAGCCAGAGGTGAAGCTGTGGCTCAAGTGGTAGAGTGCTAACCTTGAGCACAGAAGCTCAAGGACAGTACTCATGACCTGAGTTCAAGCCCCAGGTCCGGCACACAAAAAAGTAAAATGTCTCAGTGATTGCAGGAATGTAGAAATCTTATCAACATACTCATTGATTTTGGATTTATGCCTGGTAGTGGTTTGCTAGATCATATGGAAGTTCCATTTTTAATTTTCAGAAAATTCCAAATGAATACTGTTTTTCATGATAGATGTACCAATTTACGTGGGATTAAAAAAATACCTAGAGATCTGTGGCCCCCTTAGAGATTTTCTTGTTGGAAGGGGAAAAAAATCACCCTCAAAATGCTCCCTCACTGGTAAATTGGCCTGCTGAGATTTCAAATGACCAAATTTAATCACAACCCAACTGGTGCTCACTATCCTGGAAGAATAATACATGAACTGTCATAGATTTTTAAAAACTCACACACATACATACATACACACCACCTTAAGTAACTAGGATCTTTAAAATGTCATGCAAATTTAAACAAAAATCAATGCACAGAAACAAACCACAAAAGAGGGACCCAGTTTTAAATGTTAGACCACAAATGAGATCAGCCATCCATTTTGGTGTGTGCTTTTTAAAACAAATGGCCTGACAGAATTTTTTTTTTTTTTTTTTTTTTTTTTTGGCCAGTCCTGGGCCTTGGACTCAGGGCCTGAGCACTGTCCCTGGCTTCTTCCCGCTCAAGGCTAGCACTCTGCCACTTGAGCCACTGCGCCACTTCTGGCCGTTTTCTGTATATGTGGTGCTGGGGAATCGAACCTAGGGCCTCGTGTATCCGAGGCAGGCACTCTTGCCACTAGGCTATATCCCCAGCCCCGTGACAGAATTTTTACTATTTAATCTTAAGGTGAGTTTCAAAATTCTCTTGAGCATGACTTTAAGAGAGTCACAGAGCACATTATATAGAGTGACTCCTTCAAATGACAAATGATACCACAGTATCTTAGAGAAAAGTATTATGCTTTATTAAATTGAAGAATTCAATAAAGTATTTCTCCAATTACTTAAAAAAAAAAAACCCCAAGCTTATTCCTACCTGAGCCTCTTTTTAACCTTCTTCTGGCAAGTTTAATTTGATCCTGTAGAATTTGTACCCAGTCTCTTGGGCCAGGAAGTTTATCCACATGGTTAGCAGTACAGTATTTTTCAGTGAAAACTGTAAGAAAATGTGAAATATTATTGAATATTTAAACAGATAAAATGTGCAAGTCTGAACTAGGAATATAGTCCAAGTAGAAAACAAGTCCTTTCTCTTTCTCTTTCCTTCCTTTTTCTTTCCTTTCCTTTCCCTTGTGTTAGTGGGGATCCAGATCAAGAATTAGGTATGCACTAAATATGTGCTCTGTCATTGAATTCTATCCTTGTTCCCAAAGATGAACTTCTAAAGGAGATCGGTTCTGTAGACCACGTCTTCTCTTATCTGTAGTATATTACTTTGGGTAAAGCTGGTGACCAGATGGGCCCTGGCTACATATGATGGATCATGCTTCCAAATAAAATTGGCAAAACTAAGAAGTACTAAGGTTGTACGCAAACTTCTCCTTCACTCATCTCTATCTTGTGTGTATGCATCTGGGAGATGAAGAAGGAAATGCTTCCCATGCATTCACCAGCCCCACCCTATGACAAAGCTCAGCACTAGAAGACTTCATCTGTTGTCAGCTCAAAAATCACATGCAACACTGTGCATAAGGATGATCTCATGGTGACTCCCATGAACTCAATCAGTACTCTACATAAGTAGCCATGTAGTATGTCCTAGTGGAATTCCAATGACACATTCTGATATAGAAATACCAGTTCTGCTTTGAGTCAGCTCCTTGCCTGCTGTACTATCTCCAAGGAAAGACATACCCTATTTCAGCACAAAGAAAACCCTGGAGACTCATAGGGCAGGACAAAAGGTAGGCAGGACAATGACCTCAGGGAAGCAGAGTGCACAAGGCGCTGGGGTTGACATTTCTGCCTCAGACTCTGCCGAGGAGCACTTCAAAATCCCCCGTTTCAATTTGCTCTCCATGAGGTCAACAGCTAGTCTGCAGTCACGTTATGCTGCCTTCATGGTATTTAAAATATTGGTAATTTTAATGTTTTAGAGGGATTCCTTAAAAAAAAAGAAATAACAAAGGAAAACATTGACAGATCTAACTATAGAAAAATTGACCAGGAAAGAAACATTTGAGTGGAATAACAAAAGCTGGCCGCACTAAATATGATCAAGAACATTCAATATTTATAAAAGAGCATATTCAAAAGTCCGTGTAGTAAATGAACAGATCATGTCTGCAGTATAAAATATTAGGGTAGGGGAAATGTCCAATAAATATGTAAATTAAAGAACAGAAAAAAATACTTTCTATTTGCTAACTAGACATATAATGTTAAAAAGCTTATATTTGGTACTGACAAAATTGTGATAACCTGGTACGTTTAAATATTACTGATGGAATCAATGGGCAAAAATCCACTTGGGAAAGAAGTGTAAGACATCACAAGAGACACAAGCAGTGCCATTACTCCTAGAAATAGATCCCAAGGAAACAACTGGAAAGGAAACCAAAAGCCATTCACATGCACGATCTCAAATGTAAGCAACCTAACTGTGCAGGAAGAGCTAGAGAGAGCCCAGGGGAGGGGCAATTTGGGGGAGAGCAGGGTAGAAGCAGGGGATCTTTTCAGGAAGCTACTACATTTGCCTGAGATAGGACAGAAAAGCGATACTGGAAATATTGAAGAAAGAGAAGGTCTATGGGGTGAAAAGTGGGACGTGGTGGGTCTGATGTGAGTGTTTATAGGATACTCACATGAGTAAGGCTAGCAGAGATGTAGGGAAGTTCAAGGGAAAGGGGCCAGGCTGGGGACACACACAGCTGTGTCTCAGCATCAATGAGGACTGGTTCCGGGACCTTGGAGGACATGGAAGTCCTTAGCTGGGCAGGGGACTGTGGCTCATGCCTGAGTCCCAGCTACTCAGGAGGCCAAGATCTGAGGCTTATGGTTTGAAACCAGTCCATGCAGGAAAGCCCATGAGATTCTTATCTCCAATTAACCACCAAAAAAGCTGAAGTGGAGCAGTGGCTCAAGGGGTAGAGTGCTAGCTTTAAGCAAAAAAGCTTAGAACAGTTTCTAGGCCCTGAGTTCAAGTCTGTCCCACCATTCCCAGACCAATACACAAAACCTTGAGATGCTCAAGTATCTCACATAAAATGGTGCAGTCTTTGCATATAGCCTATATCCTTCCATACATTTTATTTTATTCTTCAAATTTTTATTATCAAACTGATGTACAGAGAGGTTACAGTTTCATACGTTAGGCATTGGATACATTACTTGTACTGTTTGTTACCTCGTCCCTCATGCCCCCCTCCCCACTCCCCCTTTCCCTTTCCCCCCATGAGGTGTTCAGTTCACTTATACCAAACACCTTCCATACATTTTAAATCAAATGTAGACTGCTTATAATATCTGATACAATCAATGTAAGTACTATGTAACTTACTGTATTATGTAGGAAATAAGAAAAAGTTTGTGCATGCTAGTACAGATTTTTTGGGGGTACTGCTGATTGAATCCAGAGCCTTTGGCCTGCTAAGCACATGTTTTTTCCCCTGAGCTAAACTCCCAGATCACAAATTGTATGGTATGTGGCATTTTTAAAAAATGGTCTGTGGTTTTCCCCCAATGTTTTCAGTCTCTGGCCAGTTGAGTCTGTGGATGTAAGACCTGCTGACACCATGGGCCAATTGCATATGTAGTAGTTAGAACATGGGGGAAAACCCTACGAACCAGAAAACTTACAGGTAAAACAAACGAACACATGAATGAACAAACCAATGCCCTGGGCTGAGCACAGGGCCCTGGAGAACACGTTTTTATGTTGGAGGGCAGAGAAGTCCAGGAAGAAGTTGGAGTGACTGAATGCAAAACCAAGGGGGCCCAGAAACGATCATTAAGAGCAGAAAGTGGTTCTAAAAGGAGGTGGAACCAACAGCTTCACGCGCTGTCAAGACTCAGGGAACTTAATGGTGAGGCACTATGGACCAGGTAGCCTGTGTGAATGTCTGGAACGGTGTCTGGGAAGACTGGGAAAGCAGCAGACTGGGGACAAACAGGAAGGGCCCCCAGCAGTGGCTAGGGTGGCTATAGCTGCTCACCAGCAGGCTGTCCTCTTCCTCAGTATCTTGTTACTAGCTAGGATATTGATTGCTAGGGCCGGCCCAGGGTTGCTGGGCAAGTTTAGTGAAAGAACAGGGTTATCAATAGAAGATACTCTTACCAGGGAAACAAAGGTTCAATGCCTATGTGCCTCTTAATAGCACACACACACACACACACTCACACACACTTGTGCGCGTGTGCACGCGCCAAGATTTTGAAACTTTTTAAAAATTTTAATTTTTTTGATGATTCTGTTGTCTTTTGTGTATGTATGATATTTTCACATGTGTATCTTTTAGAGGGTGCAGGGGAGGGTATAGCACTCAAGGGGAAAAGGATGAAAAAGTGCAGCAGCTCACTGGACACGGATGAAAGTGAACTATACAACTCATGGGCGGAGAGAGGAGGGAGGGATTGAGAGAGGAAACAGAAGACATGGTGTGAAAAGAAATGTACTCATTACTTGACTCATGTAACTTAATCCCTCTACATCATCTCCATAATAACAACAAAGTACGTTCAAACAACGAATAGGGTTATAATACACTTAAGCACATAATTCACTTAAGTGAATTATCTCACCTTTCTACTCTTTCCTCCTCTCTTTTTTTTTTTTTTTTGGTCAGTCCTGGGCTTGGACTCAGGGCCTGAGCACTGTCCCTGGCTTCTTTTTGCTCAAAGCTAGCACTCTACCACTTGAGCCACAGCACCACTTCTGGCCATTTTCTGTATATGTGGTGCTGGGGAATCGAACCCAGGGCCTCTTGTATATGAGGCAGGCACTCTTGCCACTAGGCCATATCCTCAGCCCCTCCTCCTCTCTCTTGAATCTAGGGAGGAAGTAAGACTAAAAAAAGCCTCAACATCTTCAAGTTATCATGAGATCAGGAATGGGAGGGAGCAGTGGATGAGCAGAGATGTCTTTTGCCTTGGAGAGGGCAGGAGACATCTAGACTAACAGTCTCATGGACACAGCAAGGTATGGAATACCAGTGACAAAGCAGAGCTCTGTGGGAGGATGCAAAGATGTGGCCCTTGGCGGGGGTAGCAAGGCAGAAGAGGAAAAAGGCACCATAGATGCCATCCTGAAACCCTGTGGCCAGGGAGTCAGACAACTTCATATGGAGCATGGGGAGACAGATGCAGACATACACTCTGAGAAGAGCTTTGGTGGAAAGAGTCCATCACAGCCTCGCCTGAGTAGAGGAGGGGTGTGGTTAGCAAGCAGGGTGAAGGAGTGAGAAAATTACCAATCAAGTTCCCCACTGGAGGTAACATGGGGCCCAGGAAAGCAAGGAGTGTTCCCTCTGAGAGAGATGCTAAAGAGATACAGCACGCTCATCTTGTTTGCAGATTTACTATCTGTAATTCTGACCACATGTGGTTCTAAAAACAAAAGTAAAAGGAAAACTTCCACAGCAAAGAGTTGGAAATTCCAGCACACCGGCTGTGCAGTTCTGTGGTTATCACCAGCTGGGGTTCGATCATTGTGTCATTCTGCTGTCTCCTTGCCTTGAATTTTGTGAAAATATGCCTCCTCAAAAGCCAGTGATACCCAAACAGCAAGGTAAAAATGATGGCAACCCTCTCAGGCCCCAAAGCACACATAATGTGCTCAACTGAAAGAGGGAATGTTAGTGGAAGTTGAGTAACATTATAGGAAAAATGAATGGCGCATCTCCAGAACAAGGCTGAAGGCTCTGTATCCTGAACATGTGCGGTTTGTCCTCAATGGCAGTCTCCTTGAAGCCATATGCACACACATACCAAGGCTCTACCATATCTCCTTGGAGTATAGGTTTACTTTTAAATCACCTGCACCAGGCTCTCCTGTCTCCCTCAAAGTACCTGGTATCCAGTGCCTAGAAACTAAAGAGACAGGTGATGAATAAACAAAGCTATTTCCCAGGGTTGTTTCTAGTGGAAACAAACGTAGGAGCTCAAAATTTAGACTAATTGGGACTAAACAAGCCCATCTGAATTAGCAGAAAGTGTCTTCATTAACAGACCACATTTAAAGAAACAAGGTTTTATTGACACTCAAAACCACAATAACATTTCCTAACAGGAGAATTTTCAAAAGGTTCTTTAAGTTCTGCTTTTAATAAATAAAGAAGATATTCAATTATGTGAAGTATGTATTACAAAAATGACTGAACGTGTTGTCTTAGAAAGTAAACATTCCTGTTTGTCGCACATATTTATACAACTAATTGCCAGAGCATCCTCTCTTCGATTATGAAATGCTGGTGTTCAAATGATCACACATCAGAAAGCAGGGGTTCTGAAATACCCAAGTAGACTTGGGCTGTGCTGGGATCCAGCTGTGTGTGTGTCCACAGCCAAATTTAGGCCATCCAAAGGGGAGGCTGTGAAGTGTGTCCTCCCATTCCACGAAAGGCTTCAGATCTTTTAAATCTTCACATTTTTACAATTTAACCTTGAGCTCAAGTATTCTGTCACACACTCACACACAGTAACAGTCTTTGCCTATTTTTTTCTCTTTTCAGTTAAAATTAATCTGGTTTCAATAGAAATGAGCCAGAAAAACAAAACACAACACTGTCTTCTGAGCATATGACTGAGTAATATCCTTGAAGGCACAGCTAGCAAAATACCTATACAAATAACTACCTCATGGGCTGGGAATGTGGACTGGTGGTAGAGTGCTTGCCTGGCATGCACGAAGCCCTGGGTTCAATTCCTCAGTACCACATAAACAGAAAAAGCTGGAAATGGTGTTGTGGCTCAAATGATGGAGTGCTAGCCTTGAGTAGAGAAAGGCTCAGGGACAGAGCCCAAGCCCTGAGTTCAAACCCCAGGGGCAGCAAAAAAAAACAAAAACAAAAACAAAATGAAAACAGAAAAATTACTTCCCCTAGGCACTTTATTGACATTCCAGTTCATGGATGACATCCACACTCAAAAGAGACTTTTAACTAGAATCTAGCTATTGAAGATGGAATTCTATTCCCTCCATTAACAATCACGATGCAGCCTCAGAACAAGGCCAAAAGATTGTCATTACATTGATGTGAAAACAGTCAATATGCTATGTGAACAGAGGTATGGGGTAAGCAGAATATATTTTTGCTATCTGAATCTATAGCTAAAGGTCAAGCTATTATCCTGGTAACAGTTCCATTAGGAGTAATGATGTGAAAAGAGGTATTGCATTAATGCACTGGGTTTCCTACTATGTTAATAGTGGGTCATTAAGAATCATAGTAGGATAATTTGCATTCATCCTTAGAATGCAATAGGTTCTAAAAAAGAAATTTCCCTCCTTTCCTATTTCAATATATTAAAGAGAAGTGAGGGCTAATTTTAAATGAGGCCAACCATTAAACTGAACAGAAGACTTTTAAATATCTACCCTGTTTTAATATAATTTGAGGTCCCATAGCACAGAAGTACGTTAAGTTGCCAGGGACAATGACAAATGCTTAAGTTGATCTGTACATGAATAATGGCTTTCCCAGATGCCTGAATTCATTTGAACCATGCCCTTTAATTGTTTATAAATAATAAATAAGCTGGTGGAGCCGAGCAGATTTGTCCCTAGGAATGTGGCTTTTAAATAATCATCGATGAACACGGTGTTCATCAGCTTGCTGGACGTGCTGAATGTGCCACTGGAGGACAATGGAGAAGCCCAGCTTTTCCAAACTACTCTCTGTTCAAGAAAATTTTATTTTATTTTTCTGGCAAAGGTGAATATCATCACAAAAACCCTAGCTTTGTAATGATACATACTAACTAAAACAAAAGACAAAGAGAGAAATAGCTAGAAGACCCAATCATTTCCCTGGTCACCAGTACATCTCACTTTCAGTTCTCCGACCTTCTCAGAGAAAGTCTTTCTGACTTTTACTCCCTCCTATTCCTCTAGACTATAACTTGCACGAGGGCAGAGGGCCTGGCACACAATAGGTAATCATATAGAATAACTGGGAGAAGTTTTGTTACTTAACTTGAAAGAATTGAAGAAAATTTCTTTAGTAAATAGCGAAAGGTCTCAAGATAGACTGAGCCCCGAAGTTCATTTCAGATTGGGTGTAGCATCATAGTTCACCAAAACCGAGGCTTGAAGGTGCGGAAATGTAGTACTCTAAATAGAAACATACTTAAGAAAGACAGGAGGGGATCCCATGACTTATGTATCTGGGATTGTATGGTGGGAAGTCTTCTATACAGTCTTTGAAGGCAAGGATGGCAAAAGCTGGCCCCCAGAAACATCAGAACTAAAGGCTGCTGCTTTGGGCTGGTATTTGCAGCTGGTGGCTGTAATGAAAAGTGTTCTAGATATCCATAACATTGAGTCCCTGCCATAATTATTTAATTGCGTAGGTTTACTTCTGAGGATTGGGACCAAAATTTCTGAGCCACAGAATCATGGACCTGGAGACTTTAAAAATTAGTCAAGCTACACTCTATCCCAGAGAAGGTAATGATAGTTTAAAAGTGGTCAGGAGCTGGGTACTGGTGGCTCATACCTGTAATCCTAGCTACTCAGGAAGCTGAGATCTGAGAATCATTGTTCAAAACCAGCCTAGGCCCAAAAGTCTATGATGCTTTTATCTTCAATTAACTACTAGAAAATTGGCAGTGGAGCTGTGCCTCAAAGTGGTAGAGCACTAGCCTTGAGCCAAAGAGCTTAGGGACAGCCTTCAGGCCCAAGTTCAAGCCCCATGACAAAGAAAAAAGAAAAAGGCAGTCAAGAGCCAGGCACTGGTGGCTCATGCCTGTAGTCCTAGCTACTCAAGAGCCAGGCACTGGTGGCTCATGCCTGTAGTCCTAGCTACTCAAGAGGCTGAGATAGAAGGGATTGTGATTAGAAGCCAGCCTATGCAGGAAAGGCCAGGAGACTACTCCAATAAATAAATAAATAAATAAATAAATAGATAGATAGATAGATAAATAAATACATAAAAAAAGAAAAAAAAGCCGTAAATGAAGCTGTGGCTCAAATGGTAGTGTGCCAGCCTTGAGCAAAAACAAACTCAGCTCAGCCTCTAAGTTCAACCCTTAAGACCAGCACCAAAAAAAAAAAAAAAGAAAAAGAACTCAAGCTATCTGTTTAATCACAGTGATTTCTCAAATATTTTAGAGCAGAGGACCAGAAGACTAGAGAAAATATCTTTATCTCCCCCCTCATTCTGCTCTGCTATAATGACCTCTGTCTAGAAGGAAGTGCTAAAAAGATAGTGGGTCTCTCAAACACCTTTTAATTTATATCAATTTAAGAAGGTCCAGGGCAAAGCTCACATATAACACAACTATGGGGGGAATATGATTATTGCTTTCCTTAATAAACTGTTACAATGCGCCTTTGTTAAATGTGTCTAGCACAGTTCAAGGGAATAAATTATACCTGCTAAATATCAATACCTGGGTAATAACATGGTATTTTACTGTTAAGTCCATTCTTCTTTTAGTAAAGAAAAATGTTTCAAAACCATAGATTTATAGGACGCGCATTTGGAAGGCATGTTGGAAGTATTTAGTATGGGTCATTCTATAGATCAGGAAGCTCGGGCTCAAGTTAAACATTTAGAATAGTGAGCATCCTCCAAGAGGTAGGTAAATGGAGTCAAATGTATGTAGCCCCCCCGCCTTCTCTTTGTCCAAGTACTCTGTACCCCCAATTCACTTATGCTTATCTCCTCTCTACACAAACATTTGAATGAGGAGAAAGTAATGTGTTTTCCTCCGCTTTGGGAGTCACTCTGCAGACAGTATGTCTGGAGGAAACGCAGAACCAGCACAACTTACACGACAGGGGTACTGAGCTGTCCAGGTCCATGGGACCCTTGCGATCATTTACATCTAGCAAGGCTGAAAGAACAAAGAGCCAGCCCCGAGGAAGGGAAGGAAGGCAGCGTGCGGGGGTTGCACACAGAATCAGATGCATGAGCTCAGCCTCCACGGGCTCCCTTCCACACGGCTCAACCTTCATGGGCCAACCCCGGCCCTGCACTGTGTCCTCCCTGCTGCTTCCAAGGGGATGGTGGGTGTTGGGGGTGAAGATGCTGGGCAGGTTAGGGCAGAGATGATGCCTCGGAAAGGGTTGTACTTCCTGTTCTTGTTCACATGATAGAAACTCTCTCCTAATTGAAATTAGCTTTAGGAAAAATGTGGGCTCACATTTTGAGGTTGACAATCAAGGTCTCAGGTTTTCATTTGTTACTGTCTGAGGCACCAATTTGCTATGATGATGAATGGTTTAAAAAAAAAAATCACATGAATGGGCTGGGTGGTGTCACTGGCCTGCCATTCCAGCACTTGAGAGGCTGAGGCTGAGGGAAAAGGATCTCAGGAATCTGAGACAATATAGTGAGATTCTGTCTGCAACAACAACAAAACAAAACTACAAAAGCAACAACAACAACACAAAAATGCATGGATGGCTAAGCGTCAAAAGCTCACCTCTTTAGCTATTCAGGAGGATCGTGGGCAGGAAAGTCTGTGAGAATCCTATCTCCAGTTAATCACCAAAGCGGGGGGGGGGGGGGGGGGTGTTGCTATCAGTGGAGGTGTGGCTCAAGTTGTTCAGCACTAGCCTTGAGTGGAAAAAGCCAAGGGACAGTGAGGCCCTAAGTTTAAGCCCCAGTGTTAGCATGCACATGCACACACAAAAACATGGGTGGATAAGTATACTGATTTATATCAACAAGTCTTGAGATAGTAAAGACAGGAAAATGACTTATTCTTTTTCTGGGTTTAGTAAAATACTGCAATAAACTCACTACGATTTACCTTGTGTACGTGAATATTCTCTGGAGCAGTAAAAGCACAACAAACTACACGTATGCTTTCCATACTGCATATTACGAAGCTGTTCTTTGATATTGGAGATAGTAATGTTTTTGAAGCATCTACTGAATGCAAATTTGGCTTTATATTTGGGATCACTTTGACGGCTTTGAGCAACAAGATTTATGCACACATTCCTGATCATCATTATATATCATTCGATCTGTCTGTTGCTGACATTTCTTCAGATCTTCAAATTTATATTCTGCTTTGTCAAACTTCAGTTGCCCTGCTCAACCTGTCCATAGGGAAGCTGTACAGCGACCTTGCATGCATGCATCTAATATCTAATGTGGTAGAACTGGGATTTTTAAGAAATCACCTTTTGCAGTAAAGACAAATTGCCTTATTCTGTCCCTCCTTCCCCCTTCGCCTCCTTAGTTTATCAATCATTTGTTAATGTGAGCAGCACTGTTTCCTGTGCCAAGGAATTTGCAAAGCAAATGTAAAACAAAGCTGCTTGCCCATAAGAACCTATAGTTTTATTGGGAAGACGATGCTCAAACAAATACAGGATAGCTATGTATCCCAATTTTCTCGGGACAGTTCACACTGTTGTTTATTTTTTCAATAAAATCATTAACAGCACCTAAGACTCAAGTGACCCATTTGGATAAGGTCATCTTCCACACTTGCTTCTCGCTTCCGTCCACATTTCAGACATGGCCTTGACCCCACTCGTCTGAACCTAACTAAGCGAATCCAACATGGTATATGCATGTGGAGACAAAAATGGGAGAAGAGGGAGACACTTAAGATAAATATTGGATTTTCCCCCCAAAGGGGCAAGGTTGATGAAGGGAGGATGCTAAATTTGTGATGTGAAAAAGGTTCTATGAACAGGCTATTCAGAGGGGCCAAAAGATAACTTAGAGCAGGATGGCAAGACACGTAACTGGAAACACAGTCGTTCTAACAGAAGCCTGCAGGGACTGTGGGAAGATCTAATTGTAAAAGGAATGAAGGACAAGACAGAGGAAACCAAAATGGTTCTGCTACATAGTTATCTTCCAGAGACACAAAACTGGTGACAGCATTCAGCTTAATTTTACATGAAGGACTATGGATCTGTAAGTGGTTTTCTTAATAGAAGCTTGCCTATGATCTCTCTCTCTCTCTCTCTCTCTCTCTCTCTCTCTCTCTCTCTCGTGTGCCATCAGTCCCTACAGATGTTCCACAATCATTTGTCTGTACACCATTAGGGCAGAAATACTAGGAAATACCAATTTTGGAGTCACTCACATTTTTGATATATACTTTGTATGAGACAGTATCAGCTTATGGAATGGAACTGAAACATTTGCTGGATAATGAGCACTAATTATAGGTCCTTGTAGAAAAAAAAGCTACAAGGAAGGGAATTTGACTAATTTTGCCCTTATTATACAATTCTGCTTCCCTACAAGAAGAAAATAGGATGTAGCATGTTCCAAGGATGCTGCTGAACATCTTGGATCATACAATTCAAGTGAACTAGAAAGAAGATGGTTTATATAGAAAGCACCACTATTTTCACAGCCACCATCAGTCCCTATGATGCCGCTACACAGATCGGAAAGATGTCCTTCCTCAAGATACTGCGCGCATCTGCTGGAAACTGTCATCATAAAACACAAACTGTCACTGTCAACCATGGCAGGATGTCCATTCTGCTGCACAATGCACAGATGTGATGTAATGGCCCTGTTGACACTACAGGGATTTATTCCTCTTGACAGAAGGCTGTGTCTGTCAACCCCAATGTAGGTTTTGCAAGAATTCAGAGTTGAGTCCTTGGAAGTGAATTAGGAACTGGTTTCTACCCATCGTATGAAAGGCTGAAGAAGATCCCAACCCCAAGTTTGCTGATTCCATTGGGTCTGGATGGTGTATAGGTAGCTTTGTTTTGTTTTGTTTTTGCCAGTCCTGGGGCTTGAACTCAGAGCCTCAGCACTGTCCCTGGCTTCTTTCTGCTCAAGGCTAGCACTCTACCACTTGAGCCACAGTGCCACTTCTGGCCTTTTCTATATGTGTGGTGCTGAGGAATCGAACCCAGGGCTTCATGTATATGAGGCAAGCACTTTACCACTAGGCCATATTCCCAGCTCCCTATAGGTAGCTTTAAAAAACAATTTTTAAGACGCATAGCTCAGAGCCAGGTGCCCGTGGCTTACACCTGTAATCCTAGCTACTCAGGAGGCTGAGATTTGAAGACCATGGTTTGAAGCCAGCCCAGGCAGGAAAGTCTGTGAGACTCTTATCTCCAATGAACTACTATAAAAAAGCCAGAAGCAGAGCTGTGGCTCAAGTGGAAGAGCACTGGCCTTGAGCAAAAGAAGCTCAAGGGACAGCACGCAGGTCCAGAGTTCAAGCCCTAGGACCAACACAAAACAAAACAAAACCAAAAACAAAAATACCCCAAACCTTAGTCTGCTTACAAACCCTGAGGAGGCAGGTAAACCCCACTTGAGTCCATTTTGTTTATGTTCTTGTAGTGGAACAATTTAGGGCAAATATTTTGCTAGTACTCAAAGTCCACCAATTAGAATAGGCTTTAAATAGTTCTGGAGGCTTTCATGCTGTGTTTTATTGACTATGAGCTCCATTAAACACACTCTGTGGCTTTTCCTATTCTCCTTGCATTTGACAGGTGTCATTCAAAGTCTATTTCAGCTGCCACCTAGTCCCTAAGACCTTCCCCTAGGGAGACAGACATCCGCCGTGCTACCTTCATTACATAATGGACATTTGGCATCTACTTTATTCTGTCTCGTACGATTCTATGTAATGGGTTATCATGGACACATCTGTAGCTATATTAGGTTGCATGTTTCATAATGTCAGGTCCAGGGGCTTACTCATCTTTATGTGACCAATTCCTGGCTCACAGTGGTGGGAAGTAAGTTCTTAACTGTTTGCAGAAATTTCAGGCCTGGAATGGTTTCCAGGCTTAGGAGGTACTGAAGACACTGCAAATATTTTGGTGTCCTCATGACTTATCTGACGTTGAAAGCAGCAGAGCCCACGAGCCCACGCTGTCTAGTTGTTTGAGCAAGTACTTCCATATGCAATCAGAGAGACTTGGCTAAGAGATTGCCAAGAAGTGGGAAGGGGTATAAATGAATGGTATTTTTTTTTTTTTTGCCAGTCTGGGCTTGAACTCAGGGTCTGGGCTCTGTCCCTGAGCCTCTCTGTGCTCAAGGCTAGCATTCTACCATGTGAGCCACAGAGAGCACTGCTTCCAGCCTTTTCTGTTTATGTGGTACTGAGAGTTGAACCCAGACCTTCATGCATGCTAGGCAAGCACTCTACCACAAAGCCATATTCCCAACCCAAATGGTATTTCTTTAGTGACTCTTAACTTGGCCTGAAGCCTGCAAAGGCATTTGCCCTACTCTGAGGAAGTTGTTCAGTCAATTCCTTAGTGAGGTACTGCAGGCATAACTGAAACTAGGATCTTTGGGGCCCATAGCAGATAATCGCTGCAATGCAAAGAATAAGAGCTACAGAGACAATGCTATGTTATCATTTGTTCTAGAAGAGAGGTAGAATGGCCTTCTGGAAACTGGGGCACTCTTATGGAAGAGCTGGACTCACCAGTGGGCTATTGTGTATGGTTGAAAAGACATCATGGCTGTCAGAAACAGGTGCCAGGAAGCACTACCTCTCTAGGAAGGCAGAAAACAATCGATATCAGAATCACCTATATCTACTTATTCAAGATTCAGTTGTCTGGGACTACCTGTACCTACTGAGTCAATCTCTGAGGAGGAGATCCAGCAATCTAAAATTTTTTTTTTTTGGCCAGTCCTGGGCCTTGGACTCAGGGCCTGAGCACTGTCCCTGGCTTCTTCCCGCTCAAGGCTAGCACTCTGCCACTTGAGCCACAGCGCCGCTTCTGGCCGTTTTCTGTATATGTGGTGCTGGGGAATCGAACCTAGGGCCTCGTGTATCCGAGGCAGGCACTCTTGCCACTAGGCCATATCCCCAGCCCCAGCAATCTAAAATTTGAAGCAACACTTCAGGTAATTCTAATATACACTAAAATAGGAGAACTATTTTGAAAGTTCTTGAAATATACTAACACAAACACATGTGTGTATATATATCAACATTATATATGCAGAATAGCTGAGATTCAATATGATTTACCTGTCATTGAGACTCCATAAGAAGTGCAGGAATTTAAAGAATAAAGCTGATAGTTACAAATTCAGCTGAGAGACAAACTATTTTGATTCAATTTTATACTTGTTTTATATTGTCATGTTGCAGGTGAATCTGATATGTAAAAATGTAACTAAACAGATTAACACATAGTTACTCATCTTCCAAAATAATAAATTATTATTGTTTTGGGAATGGGGCTTGAACTTAGCACCTAGGCACTGTCCCTGAGCTCTTTCACTCAAGGCTAGTGCTCTACCACTTTGAGCCATACTGCCACTTCCAGTTTTCTGGTGGTTAACTGGAGATAAGAGTCTCTCAAATTTTCCTGCTTGGGCTGCCTTTGAATTACAATCGTCAGATCTCAGCCTCCTGTATAGCTCGGATTACCAGCATAAGCCACCAGCACCTGGATCACAATGATTCTTAAGGGCTGGGAATATAACTCAGTGGCAAGTGTCTGTCTGGCATATACAAGACGCTGGGTTAGATCCCCAACAGAAAACAGAACAAAATGAAAACAACCAGCCAACCCACAAACATCTATCAAGAGGATTCTTGAAGCTAAGCATTAATCAGTTGGTTCCAACTGCCAAACATCTAGACAAGAATTTAAATTACATACACCTTAGGAAGACAGTTCTATGCGGGATTTACTTCCAAGCTGTTTTCTTGCAATTCTGTGTGAGAAAAAAAAAATTAGAAGGATTTCCTTCCCTACAGAAACTTTCTAGTGGACTCTTTAAAAACAAATCACCAAATTTAGAGAGAAATGTAAAGGTGGGGCATCCTTTAAATTTATAAATAATCCTTTGAGAAATAAAGTGTGTTAAAAATGTTTTTGGAAGCTGGGCTCTGGTGGCTGAGATATGAGAATCCTGGTTCAAAGGCAGCCAGGGTAGGAAAGTCTATAAGAATCTTATCTCTAATTGATCACAAAAAAAGCCAGAAGTAGAGCGGTGGTTTAAGTAGTAGAACTGTAGTCTTAGAGCAAAAGAAGCTCAAGAAAAGCAGCACCCAGGCCTGGAGTTCAAGCCCCAGGATAGGCAAAAAAAAAAAAAAAAAAAGGTTTTGGAGTTGGGTAAGTTTAGTTAATGTTTCCTAGCCTCGGTATCCTTTTCTACTAAAGGAAATAAAATCATCAACACTGTTCAGGGTGTCAAATTAAAGATGATATTTCAGAGAATTCTGACTATACACAGAAGTTCCTATCAAGAAATATTCCAGTACTACCAAAAAAACAAAAAGCAAGTTAAAAGGAAAAGGAAGCTAGGTGCTCATGGCTCACACCTTTAATCCTAGCTACTCAGGAAGCTGAGATCTGAAGATCAAGGTTTAAAGCTAGACCAAGCAGGCAAGTCTATGAGACTCCTTTTTACTTTGTCAGTTGTGGGAATTGAACTCAGAGCCTGGGAGCTGTCCCCAAGCCTTTTCACTCAAGGCTAACACTCTACCACTTTGAGCCACAGTGCCACTTTTGGTTTTTTGGTGGTTAACTGGCAGTAAGAGTCCCACAAACTTTCCTGTGTGGGCTGGCTTTGAACTGCATCCTCAGATCTCAGCCTCCTGAGTAGCCAGAATTACAGGTGTGAGCCACCAGCACCTGGCTCCTATGAGGCTCTTCTTTCCAATAAATTACCAAAAAGCCAGAAATGGAGCTGTGGCTCAACTGGTAGACTGCTAGCCATGAGCAAAAGAGCTCAGGGACAGTGCTCAGGTGCTGAGTTCAAGCCCTAAGAAGGGCACACACGCAAAAAAAAGAGAAAGAAAAGGGAAAATTAAACAAAGAAATAACAAATCAGGTCTGAGAATGTGGTTTAGCAGTAGAGTGTTTGCCTAGCATGCTTGAAGCCCTGGGTTTGATTCCTCAGTACCACATAAACAGAAAAAGCCAGAAGTGGCACTGTGTCTCAAGTGGTAGAGAGCTAGCCTTGAGCAAAGAAGCTCAGGGACAGTGCCCAGGCCCTGAGTTCAAGACCCAGGACTGGTGAAAGGAAGGAAGGAAAGAAGGAAGGAAGGGAGAGAGGGAGGGTAGAATGAACAAATCAGGGCTGGAGTTGCAGCTCAGTAGTAGAGTCCTTGCTTAGCATGTGCAAGGCCTTAAGCTCAATCCTCAGCACAAGAAAAAAAAGAGTATCATACAAACTCCATCTCTATAGTAATTTAAATCCGTGAGATCAAATAACAGTACTATGTACATTTCTTGATAAAATCTCAAGAAAATGAAGGATAATATAGAGCAACAATGGGAAATAGAGGTAATGTAACATGACAAATAGGGGATGCTATAAGTATCTGGATGCATAAGAATAAAATGGGAGGTTTTACTGGGCATTTCTGTAGAGCTCATGAGAAACATCCATGTGGTCAAACATTCAACTTGGAACTGTTGGGAGTGCCCAGCCTGGGTGTGCTCCCTCCCAGAGATGTTCAGAGACCTCGTGGTTCTCTGGGAAGACATTGGTTTTGACCTCTCAGGGCAGTGGTAATTCGTGTTGCATGGGATAGATAAACATAACCTTCAATTTGTTCTTTCCCTTGGCATGTGTAAGTGACTTCCTTTGAATGCAAGAGGCTTCATAGGATTCCAGTCCGGAATGATGGTTATAACACTTTGTTAACAATTACTACGGGGCTGAGTTAAGATCATCTCTGGGGTTCTAAACATTGCTTTATTGGGGCACTATGCTTTTGAAGAGATTTGGGAGAGTCGGTGAATCTGTCACATGTAGGTAACTTTAGTCAAAGTGCATGGTCCTCTAAAGATCAGCAAAATCAAGATGGTGGATCAATTAGAGCCTCAGCAGGGACAGCATGGCAGGAGTGGAGCATGCTGGGTACTAAACTCCAGGCTGGGTTCTGGCTACAAATTCAATTCTGCATCTAGTCCAAGCTACAAAGCTTTACAAAGCACGAAACCTAAGTCTCCACTTAAGACCCATAAGCTGACTCTTCCCAGAGCTAAACTTAAAGTATTCAGGTGAGCTTTTCTAATTAAAAATGCTTTTACCAGCAATACCTTGGGTCATACTTATTAGTGAATGCTTAATGAATTACCATTAAGTGTTACTCATTACAAAACCGATGAGATTATGTGGAAAATATGACCTCTACAAAGAGGCGTCGGTTTTACTTTCAAGATACTGTCATGGGAAATATTATCACTACAAAGAGTTTTGTTAAGAGTCTCTAAACAATCTTTCCCCCTCAGTGCATTTCTGTTCTTATTTACAAGCGTTTTACACTCTCATTTATCTTTTTCCCTGTTATTTTCATCTATCTAGTCATCTATGTTTGAAACAATACCAAATCCCAACTGTTACTTGTTTTGTGAGATCTTATAAAATTAACTAGTTTTCTCTTCTGAGGTTACAGGACTTTTCAAATTAGCCTACATTTAGCTGATTATCTCCTAAGTGCTAGAATGAGCATGAGTATGTATGCTTACAGAATCTTTTTGAATGTGTGAAGATACTATACTGCCACCCAAATAGCCATGGAACTATTGTGTAAAAAGAAACCATTTGATCATTTTTCCAGATTACACAGATCAAAAGACTTGGGTTAAGCAAATAAATTTCCCTGTTTATCTCTACTGACAGCAGGAAAAAGTGGATATACTTATTTTAAAGGACCATCAATTAATCATTACTTCCAAAAGATCATTCTGTATTGTAATGTATGGGTGAAGAGACATTTATCTAGAGAAAATGTGGCAAAGAAAAAAGTAGTACAGAGTTAAAAGGGTTGTATTTAAACTTATGCTAAAAAAGAGTTGTGTTTAAATTTATACTCAATTTTTTATTTCTGCCTTTTTCTAAACCTTCATTGGCAATTTATAAGTGGTTACAAATTTCCGAGTGTTTTGAGGTCAATCAGTTATGAGAAGACATGAAGATATATGTTTAGTATAAGACTGTTATGTCAATGAAGTAAGACCAAATTCAAGATGAAAAACACAAAGCGATGCCTACTCACTCATCTGATATGTGATTGTAGAATCCCTACTCTTTAGGCTCTTCGTGGCATGGACAGAGGGAGGGAAAATGTTCCCTCTACCCCACAAGAGTTCAAAGATTAAGTATGAAATAAAGCTGACAGCAGGCAGATTAATAAGACAAAAGGTATATATACACAGGAAGAAAAGTAACAGCCCCAAATCCAGTGAGATGAGAAATTTACATAGCATACCTTCTTCATAGAGGAGAGGAAAAGGAAAGGATTCTGGAGAGAGGTGAGCAGACCCAAAGAACAGGTGTTAGTCTGTGACAAAGGCAGACCTCCAATGACTCCAGTCATTTGAGCTGATGCCGGCTGGTTCATGATATTCCCAGACAGCAGATTCACTGCTAATTTCATCTTGGAGGTTTTGTCTTAAGGTAGACAAAAGTTCAGAGAAAGCCCCTCTTGGCATTTGCAGATCCCCCGAGGCCTCGCTTGGAAGCAACTGGTAAACCAATGTGGCATATTTTGGAATGACTTATCTTCAACATTTCAAGTACAAGTAATAAAAGTATTTAAGACAACGCTTTTTCTTGAGGCTATTATACAGGCATAGGCCAGGTGAAAAACGCTGGCATTCCATATATCATTTTTTTCTAATGAAAAAGACAAACTGGCTGGCCACCGGTGGCTCACACCTGTAATCCTAGCTGCTTAGGAGGACAAGATCTGAGGATCCTGGTTCAAAGCCAGCTGGGGAAGGAAAGTCTGTGAGATTCTTATCTCCAATTAACCATCAGAAAGCCAGAAGTGGAGCTGTGGCTCACAGTGGTAGAGTACTAGGCTTGCACAGGAAAAAAAGACAGTACTCAGGCCCTGAATTCAAGCCCCATGACTGACGAAAAACAAACAAAAACTCGATCCTGATCCACATTCATACTTTGAATGATAAAGAAGATAGCAAAGGACAAATTATTTTCCAAGTAAGAGATCACAGAGGCCTTTTAGCTTTCCATACTGGTTTATACAAGCAGGTAGTATAATGTTTGTAATCAGAGAAAGAAACCAATATCAAAATATACATTTACAATTAAATACTGCAAGAGAATAAACAAATATAAAATCTTTGTTGGTTTAGGGTATTGATGGTATGTGGATAGATTGCTTAGTTATTGTATTGTTCTAATTGAATTTTAATGATAGGTTTAATTCAGTAACCAGAGAATTACATGGAAAATTTGAGTTCTTTGTTTTGAATAATCTGCTTTGCTATATACTCAGAGTAGGGGGTCTCACTGTCATTTTCATTTCTAGCTAAAGAGCAGAGCTCTGAAAAAATTAAGATGCATTCTCTACTCTGTTCACAATATACTTTTCAAATTCTTGTCTGATGCACAATCGTGATAGAAAATGGTAGAATAAGTCTCTTATCAGACTACTTACAATAATTCCCTCCCTCCCTCCCTCTCTTCCTTCCTAGTACTGAGATTTGCACTGAGGGCCTAGTGCTTGCTCAGCCTGCATGCTCTATTGGTGCTCTTCCACTTGAGTCATGCCTTTAGCCTGACTTTTTGCTTGTTTTGGAAACAGAGTCTTGTAGACTTTTCTGCCACGGCTGAAAAGTCAACTGTTAACCCATGGATTTCAGCTTCCTGAGTGGCTAGGACTGTAGGCAGGAGCCACTGGCACCCAGCTACAACCATCTATTTCTTTATCATATTGTTAAGGTAGCTCTTCTACATCATTAAAACACAACATGGTCATTCATAGCTCATTGATTTCCAAGTGCTTTTATGACATTAATATAGTGTTCTAAAAAATTAATTTCTGCGAGTATTTTAGAAAAGCAGCAACAGCCATGACCTGCTTGTTTTAGGAAGGCCCAGCCTCTTTAGATGTATACAGACCTTTCTTCACTCCAGCACAGCCTAGTTATATCATAGGCCATTTTTCAGATTCTGAAATTTTGTCTGTAGCTTCACTTCAGGCTGAATCAGTCTTTTCATAACTGTGTGATAAAGACTGTGCAATCTCTGTAGCTTTCCTTATTTAATACAATTCAACTGTCACTTTAAGTGAAAACATTTGGATGAAGACAGAAATTTCCCCTTACTGAAAGCTTATATCCTTCAGGCCATGAACAAGAGGTGTCTGGTACTTGCTAACTCCATTTAAAAATCAAATTATTTTGTAAAGTTAATTGTGAGTTTCAAAGTATCCTTTAAGCATGATTAAATTCCTACACTCATTCTGAAAGATAATGGGGAGTGGGTGGGGCGGGGGCGGGGGGGGGGGGGGTGGAGACACCGTGCTCTGAGCTGTTCCCCTTACTAGCCCTAAAATGGAGAACTGAGCCAGCCAGAAACAGCCTGGGTCTTAATTAAGGCCTGATTCCACACTTCCTTTCCAAGGTAGTTTAGATGTAAGACTTGAAGCACATTCCCTTTGGTCCTAACATTTAAGTACTTCTGTTTCCTAAGGTTACATTCATCAGCACCCTGAAGGACAGTGTACAGAAAAGAATGAGGTCGGGAATACGGAACCGGAGAGAAATGGAGACCCACGTGCTCATGTAGACCTGCCATGCAATGGAGTAAAAGAAAGGCAAGGGGGCCAGAATGGCTCTCCCACGTAGCCAGAATGGTGGCATGACACAGTCAAGGGTGACAGAATTAGCCAGAAATTTATGTGCATGCACAGTGTGTGGCTTTACGGTGGGTTCACTCAGATTTATAGTGACTTTAAGCTGGGCAATGGTGGTTCACACACCTGCAATCCTAGCTACTGAGGAGGCTGAGATCTGAGGATTACTGTTTGAAGCCAACCAGGGCAAGAATGTCCAAGAGAACTCTCACCTCCAATTAACAAGCAAAAAGCCACAACTGGAAATATTGCTCAAGTGGTGAAGTGCCAGGCTTGAGTGAAAAAACTAAAGGACAGCACCCATGCCCTGAGTCCAAGCTCTAGTACTGGCATAGAAATGAATGAATGAATAAATAAACTGACTTTAAATACAATGACCTGCTAGTACAGCTTCTGAAGTGTGGGAAAAAAGAGTTTAAAAGTAGCATTTTTCTTATTTATATTTTGATGGAATTCTGAGAGATTACTGAGAGGAAAAATACTTCACTTTAAGTCTAGTAGAGAATCTTCCTTTTGATTGTGCAGCAGATCAAACCGTCTCTGACAATATTATTTTTGACAACTTAAAATACAAAATTCTACTGCTATCTGGGATATTCAGTGGGAGAGCTCACTAAGAGCCACATGAATGGGCAAGTTGTCAAAGGCAAATTAAATTAGTTTTTTTTTAAATTATTATTTTAGCTGCATCCTAATGGAATGAAGGTAAAAAACAAAGACCTCATAAAAGAAAATGATGCAGACCAACCTTTTATTGCACCCACAATATTTTGGTCTAGTCCTTTCCGGTTGTCATTAAGTCCTCTTTTCCTCTTCCCATTGGGTAAGGAGTTAGCCAAAGTCTTGTCATCAAAGAATGCACACACCAGTTTTCTAAACAGAAGGCTTCCTGAGCGAGTGTAGTTTGATAATATAGAGTCCAGCTGAGATTTGGGCATAAACACATCAAAGCCTTCAGCAAGTTGCACTTCTGGCTACCAAAAGAACAGAAATAGTTCATTAAAAGCAAACTTTGAGGCATTTAACTTTGGGCATAAGTGTAACAAAAGTATTATTGAAATGTCCCACCATGCGTATAGATACAGTCTCAGTGTTCTGGTACCAGGATTTGCAATTTATAGAAACAATGACCAGTTATAAATTCACAAAACAAGATACTCGCATTGCAGTATTAAGTCATGTCCAACACACACTGGAAAAGCATGCCTGTCTTATAGCTAAGAAGGCTATAGTCACAGGTCATAAAATCCTACATCTATGAGGACCTGAACTTAATGTGCGGAAATCCCTCATTTTATAAATGCAGGAATGAAGGCCCAAAGACATCAGACCAAAAATGGCTTAAGAATAGACCCAGATGTGCTGGGTGCTGTGGGCTCATGCCTATAATCCTAGCAGCTCAGGAGGCTGGGATCTGAGGATCACAGTTGAAAGCCGGTGCAGGAAGGAAAGTTCGTGAGACTCTTATCTATGATTAGCCACCAGAAAACTTGAAGTTGTCCTGTGGCTCAAAGCGGTAGAGCACTAGCCTTGAGCAGAAGAGCTCAGGGGCAGAGTCCAGGCCCTGAGTTCAAGTCCCATGAACAGCGAAACAAAAACAAAAACAAACTCAGATGTGCTCAGCATGCTACCATTTATAGATCATATTCCCATCCCACAAGTGCCCCGCTCTCTCTGTGAGACTAGTAGCTTCATTGTGGACCCATTTCTCCCCCATCCCCTTTCCCACTGGAAAGCACATAAATAAGTAACATAAAATTAATAACAACAAGCAAGTGCCCCAGGCATTTCCAACCCACTCCCCACTCCTTACTTGTAGGAGGAAAAGCAGAAGCTACGTTCTAGAAAAGCCTAGAAAACTAGTTCCCTAGTCATACAGTTTCCCTGTCAGGGATTTCCTGTTATAAAAAGACCTACCAGAGGCCTTTCATCTTGGACTCTGTCGTAGTTACAAACCCAGAAGCACGCTGCATATTCCAGCAGCATACCACCTGTGTTTACAACTTGCCTTGCTGTGTTGTGACCTGCTTGCATGTTTTTCCTAACTCCTTCCTGCCTATGGAGCCAGCTACGTAGTCTCAATTACTACTGGTAATTTGACATCGGCATTTGGTTATCATTATTATGCTGCATTTTGTTATTTCTAGGGTCTGCCACATAGAAGGTGCTCAATAAATGCTTACTGAATGGATTAAATTCCATTAGTGATATGACCTGAACTACTGCTGTGCATTTTTATACAAACACAGTAGCTTTACAATGAAGAAACAAAATTAGTAATTATTTATGAGGAAAAAAAACAGAATGCCTCACTTAGAAATAAGCTGCACACACTATCAAAGCTCATTCTACAATCTCATCTTGATCACTTTTATAGACCTGATACTATAAAATCACACTAGAAATGTGAACATCTGGGATTAGTCTCTCTCCTAGAATACAAAAATTATTATTTGTTCTTCTGCTTTCAAACTGCTCAGCACACCAGTCAGAATGGACAGCACTCTGTGACACTCTGTTTGGATGACTGAGGATGGCTGGCTGGGTCTTCTCCCTCCAAAACGGAATCTGGGACTTAGATTATCCAGAAATTCATCTCATTGCTTGGCTTCACTTTGCCATTCAAGGTTTGCATTATAAATGCTTGGTAAATACAACTGTGAAAACAGCACTGTCAGATTCTCCCTCACTTTTGTGTCTTGCTGCTTTCCAGCTTAAAGTTCTGTAGCGGAGTTTGACAGGAGCTGGAGGCTGAATACCTAAGTCATAGCACAAGGCTGGTAATGTACCTGGCTCTAAAGGAAATGTCTGTCAAATGACTCAAAGTGGTCGCATGAGGACAGAGAGAGCGTACCATGAGAATCTAAGGAACTTCTACTTGGAAGTGCAATTTTATCTTGCACATTTTGTCAACTTTCTAGACGAGCTGGTTTTTGTTAAGTGCTCCTCTTATACCCTTGGAAGCCAGTAAAAAAAAAAAGAAAAGAAAAAAAGAACCCCCAAACCTGAAGTTTATCTACAGCTACCTGCAGGGCTAGGGCAAGTAGCTAGAGAGGAAGGAGAAAGGACTTCACTCAGCCTCACAACACTTGCTTTGATCCTGACACCACTCACCAAGTCGGAAACTGGCCACCTGTCTCCTGAGACACCCGGAGCTTCCCCTGTGGTCCTGCCAGGAGGACGGGCCCTGGTTTGAGCGATACTGACCTAAACGAGCCACCGTGCAGAGCTAGCCACGCCCTTCTTCACACACTCAGAGGATTTTCTACAAAGCATGCGCACTGCACTTTCCCCACTGAAGTTATTTAATGGACAGTTTGGCTTCTCATTAAGATGAATACTCTTTGGTATTCGGTGTGTCAATCACCCAGTTGGTGCCCAATAAATAAATAAATAAATGTGCTAGAATAAATAAATAAATAAAAGTGCTAGAAGCTACGGAACACAACCTAGAAATTCACTAGTGCGGATCCTGAGCTCTCTTGTCCTGGTATAAAAGAAGTAGTTGTGAGTCCCCCATGCAGCAGATGAGCCAGTGTGCCTGAACAGCCATGGGGGGTCCCCAAGAAGGGAACACTGGGTCAACACCCCTTACTAGGAGCCCTCGATGGGGAAGAATTCAAGGCTGGCTCTGTACTGAAACTTAGACACAACGTGGCAAGGAGGGCCACTGGAGAGGTACAAAGCAGCTTCACTTGCTGTTAGCTTTAGGCTGGACTGGCTACTGGGGGTGCAGGGGAAAGGGGACTCCAGCAACTCAGAAGGGGACTGAACAGTATTTTGTGGTTGTTGTGCATGTGCCAGTCTGGGGCTTCAACTCAGGGCCAGAATACTATCTTTTAGCTTTTTTGCTTCAAGGCTGGTATTCTACTGCTTAAGCCACACCTCCACTTCCAGCTTTTTGCCGGTTAACTGGAGATAAGAATCTCACACTTTCCTACCCTGGTTGGTTTTGAAGTGTGATCCTCAAGATCTCAGCCACTTGAGTAGCTGGGGTTACAGGCGTGAGCCACCAGCGCTGGCTTGGACAGCGTTTCAACAGAGCCTTGGGGAAGGATTCATGAGACAGCAGCACAGGTGCTGTGGTGAGACCAGCGTTGTGAATGAACACTTGGGAGAGTTCTGTTGTGGGCCTTCCTACAGCAAGGCAGTGCTGTGATTGCCAAGATGTTACCCAGAGCAGAAGTTCTTGCTGCTTTCTCTGCCACGTTCTATTCCTAGAGCAATACTGCTGCTTTGAATTGCTCTTGCCATGTCAAGGACTGGGAACCTAACCATTTGCAAGCACTTTACAAAGGAATAAAGGATCTGAACAGCCTGCGGCAATGGCCAGTGGCAGCTGCAAAGTCAGCTGCACTCTGCCTCTCCCTGCACGCTTCTCCCATCTCCCTTGAGGGTTTCTTAGCAGGCAGTGCCTGAGCACGGAGGCATGCTTACCAGGTGTCACATAGCATCCGTCCCTTAAACAAAAAGAGGGGTGCTGGGCACCAGGGACTCATGCCTGTAACCCAAGCTACTCAGGAGGCTGAGAGCTGAGGATCAAGGTTCAAAGCCAGCTGGGGCAAGAAAGGCCACCAGACTCTTATCTCCAATTAACCACCAGAAAATCAGAAGTGGTGCTGTGGCTCAAAGTGGTAAAGCACTAGACATGAATGACAAGCTCATGAACAGTGCCCAGGCCCAGAGTTCAAGCCCCACAACCAACAAAAAAGAAAAAAGTAAGCAAGCAAGCAAGCAAGCACGCGCGCGCGAGAGAGAGAGAGAGAGAAAGAGAGAGAGAGAAAAAGAGGGGGGAGGGGGTTATAGAAAACATCATGTTAATCTTGTTTTCACTATAAAACCTTGTGCCTTCTTCTATTTTATATATATATATATAGTTCATTACTACCTTATAAGGACCCACAACTATTTAAGAGCAGATCAAAACTCTTTCTGTAGCTGGATAACTACATTTTTTTTCTTTTTGTTTATTGGTCATCATTTGGGTGAGACCTCTCAGTTTACTAATGATAGTTATGTTCCAGATGTGTATCATTTAAAAACTAGACTTGCTATTTGATATTTAAACCAAGACAGCTAGCTAGAGCATTAATTTATGGATTCTGATTACAACCAAAAGGATATAACCTTTAAATCACACACTGAAATCCCACTATGGGGCTGCATCTGCAGGCCTGTCTTGGAGACTTCATGTACAACAATGTATCTATAAGTGCTGAATTTTCCTCCTCCAGTGTTATTACCTTATACCATGGTGAAGTTCTAGAGGAAAAACTATACAGTCCTGATGGCTCTTGAGTATGTCTCTAGATCCAGGTCTGCCACAGTAACTATTTTGTTTCTTTGTTTTGTTTTGATTTGTTTCTCACTCTTAGTCTCCCTTTACTTAGAAGTGTTTGGGATTAATGTCTAGTTTGGAGGAAGCAACCAACAAATCTCTGTGAGCAGATCAAATTACAAACTAAAGAAAAAAAACTAAGATACTTTCAGGATCACAGAACTGAAGCATACAGATAGTGAGTGGGCTCTGGGGATGAGAATGGCTAGTGCAATCTCAGACTAGCTCAGCACCAAGATAACTGGGGGGTGAGGAGGGAGAGGTAGGTTCTGCTGACTCTGGATAACTGATTGTGCCCTGAAAACTTGTAAAACAGAAGTGGTAAGAATGCTTAAAGGTTGTGAATTTAGTCCCATCATGATCCCTTACCTATACTTACTATTCAATTCGCAGCTTATTAGGTACATTTCTAAGACAATGAGCTTCAGCTTATAAAAAAGAGTTTTTTTAATGCACGAAAACCTATAGCTGATTTTGCTCAGAAATGTGATCTCCTTTTGCCTGGAAAAAAAAAACTAACATTGTTTCCTATAAATCAGGTCTGTTTCAGGCAGACTTTTTACCATTTATTAAATGCTATGAAAAGAACTTGGCCAATGAAGATGTGAGGCTGAGACCAATAGGCCGGCCTCTGATGGTGGCCCAGCAGTTAATGCTAAGCAGCCTAGGACAGATGTGGCCTGCAGATGTGGCAGAGCTGAGAATCCCAGAGTTGGAGCAGGAGCCTGCTGAATATGCTCCATCAAGATCAATACTGTCGGTGGGGGGGCTGCTCTATTTCAAGTGAAAAGTGCCCTTCTGAGTTCTATGAAAAATTAAGTGTAATAATTCATATGCTAGCATACATTTAATGTTGGATAAGCTAAAACTTACAAAAAACCATGAAAGATTCAATTCTCTACTGCTTATTTTGATAAAATTTCAGTAGAATAGTGTAATTTTAGAAAAGACAATTTGGTCCCTTGAAGCTGCTTCATGCCCTTGCACAATGAGAGAGTATAGTCTCTTAGACACGTGTTTGGCTTTTTTTCTTGTGAAGCATTAAATGAATGACTCTGAAGGCTCAGGCTTGATTTATGTTAGAGATAGTTGAGCCAAATGGACAGCAAGTAAGATTTTAACACTGCAGTCTAGAGTCTTCTTTCCTAACTTCACTGACACAGTCTGTCCTTGATCTCCAGGTAGTGAGGTTCTGATTTTCCTGGTTCCCAGAAATACTTTCTGGCTTTCTGTACAAGAGATGATGCCCACAATACTGCAATTATTGTTTGTAAAGCTCCCCCAACAACTTCTCCTTGAGGGGCATAAACTAGTTTAATTTTCTCAGTATGCCCTATAAAATATTGATATAATGAACATTTATGGAGGTCCCTGGATAACACCATATACGGACTTTCTAATTTAACAGTCACCCTATGAAATGGCTAACATTTATTATCCCTGGTTTGCAGATAGATAAACCAAGGGTCAGAGAGATTAAACAACTTGGTTAAAGCCACCGAAGGAACGTGTAATGGAGCAAGGCTTTGAACTTAAGCAGTCTATGCTAGAATCTCATATCTCACCTAAACATTCCTTCTGTTTCAATGAGCTAATGTATAAATAGAAACTCCCTTGTTTGATTGGCCTTAGTAGATCCAAAGAGATCATTTCATCTACTGGGACACAGAGCACTTGGTTGTGAAACACATGAAAAAAAAAAAGAGTTAAATACTATATTTAAGTCTGAAATTTGCTTGGGGGTTTCTACCTTAGCTTCTGTGTAATTTAGGTTTGAATTTTTTCTATGTGTTAATTTCAAAAGGGTCATATAGTCATGCCCTCAAAGCAAAACACTTCTGGCTACCTCCTTCCCCAAAGCATTATTTGTTTACATGCATCTGTTGGTTCATACATACAGGTACATTTTCCTAATGTGTACACTTGTTCCTATAAAGGTACTTAGATTGTATCGCCAATGATAAAAAGAATCAACACTTCTTACCGACTGCTTAAAACATGCCAGGCACTATTCTAATTGATTTATACAGTTTCATTTATGTCTTCCAATAGACCAACTCCCCGAGGAAAGCCTTGGTATTGCCCCATCGTATAAGGCGAAAGCTGAACAGGAGTGGCAGGTCCCTTGCTCAGGGTCGCACAGCTTTAGGCCTAATCAGCAGCCCAAGCACACAGCCCGTCTCCTTAGCACTCCCTTCTCCTGAAGAAACTTCCAGGGAGACAGCATGAACAGCCACAGCCTTTCCACTCAGTTCTCTTTCATCCAGTCATCACCCTAGAAGCAGTTACTGAGTGTCCATCCCAGACAAGTGCTAGAATGGGCATCCAGTCTTTCCCACAGTGACATCCCCACCTCTTCTGGCCATGTGAACTTGAGGCCTTCCTATAAGAGGCACTGAGAGGGAGAGAGCTCAGAGTAAGGATTAAACGGGATCACTTCTTATGATGGGACAATACATTTAAAATGTTAGGACATATTTAGAATTTTATTACTATTCATATATAGTCTCCACTCTTAAGCTGGAGTAGAAGAATAGGAAATCACCTAAGTTATTACAAGGTAGTATAGAACGTTCTATGTCAGATTAGAGCCTTAAAGATGGTGGTTGAGAACAGAAAGGAGGAGCCAGAAAAGAATAAGTAACTGGTAGTTAGGATTGGGGGGAGGGGGAGTCCTACCCGAAGGCTAGAACTAGACTCAGTTCTTCGTAAGTTTATTTGCAGATTATTTTGTCATTTGCAGATTAAGCAAATTAATATATACTGAGCACCTTCTAGGTGCCAGGCACTGCAACAGAAATCTCCAATATGCTGTATATCATTTAGAGCTCCCCAAACGGAGGGACTGACATTCCTGTGGCTTCTCTCCAGAGCTTACTTGCTCTTCTGTGTTGGAGCAGGGACCATCCTTAGGAGTCTGAAGATGGGATACACACACATTTGTGTTTGTCACAGTGTAACAAGATGAACAATACATTGCAAGTTTCTGAAAAAAAAAAGGGAGTAAATTTTTTAAAGGTAAAAACTACAATAAAGCAGCCTGGCACTGATGGCTCACACCTATAATCCTAACTTTTCAGGAAGCTGAGCTCCAGAGGATTGAGGTTGGAAGCCAGCCTGGGCAGAAAAGTCCTCAGGCTCCACCTCCATAAAAATAAATGAATAAATAAACCACCAAATATCCAAGCTGGGGGTGTGGCTTAGGTACAGACTGACAGCTAACAAGCATATGGTAATGGGTTCAGATGCTGGTAATGGCAATTTTCAAAGAAAAGGCAGGCTAGGAATATAGTCTCGTGGCAAGAGTGCTTGCCTCTCCTATACATGAAGCCCTGGGTTCAATTCCTCAGTACCACATATACAGAAAAGGCCAGAACTGGCGCTGTGGCTCAAGTGGCAGAGTGCTAGCCTTGAGCAAAAAGAAGCCAGGGACAGTGCTCAAGCTCTGAGTCCAAGGCCTAGGACTGGCAAAAAAAAAAAAAAAAGTTTAAAAAAAGGAAAGAAAAGGCACTAAAGCATAGGTTCAATGGCTGCATTTCTGTGTTCTGAACACTAACCTACCCCCTGTGATCTAAGAGCTGAAGGGACATTTTGAGGATACAAAACTCCCTTTTCCTTCCCACCAAGAGTGAAAAGCCAGGTTCCGCTCCTGCTCTCCTTTTGACAGTTAAATGCCAGCTTGCAGTCAACCTAGTTTTGCAGGACAGAAATCGGGGCTTTGCTTCCCAGACTGTCCCTTCTCTAGTCCCCATGACTGGCCCTCACTCCACCTGCTCTCAGGGATACATGCAGCCTCTTGCGTGACTGACTCAGACATCTTTCTGCTGTTCCCCTTGACGGGTGCATCTTCTCCCCAGCTAGCCATTATGCACTGCAACTACTCTCAGTCACCGGCAAGATCATCCCTTGGCTTCAACCCTGCAATGGCTCCCCAGTGTCCACAGTCTGACAGCCTCAGCCTGCCAGACATATCAGGGCTTTCAGGGCTTTCATCCTACATCAGGCCTCATCCTATTCTTCCCAAGGCCAGTGGTCCACCTGCCCAATCCTATGGCTTTGAACACGATCCTTCCAACACTGAACTTCTCAGAGCCCACCTTCTCATACACCATTCCCTTCTGCTCCTATTTTGTCCCCCGTTTCATAGAGTAATTGCTGTAAAATGATAGGCATTATTTCCTCTGGGCTTCTCCTCGAGTTTTCAAAGACTCATGGTTAAGAAATGATCAGGAACTAGAAAGGTACCTGAGTTTGGACGCCTTGGCAGCCTTTTACCTGTGGGAGTCACCCCCATCCCCCACCCCTTCAGCCCTGGGGACTTAGCACGTTCTCTTCATGCAGACTCAGTTTCTGTTGAAGGGATAATCATGTAGCTGCGGAATAATGTAAAGATAAAATCCATATAGGGTTTGTTTTTTTGCTTTTCTTTTGAAGTATGTTATTCTTCAAAGACAATCGGCACCCATGATTTCATGGACAACTCTGAATGTGCGTAACCAAATTTCCTAGCTCTTGTTAGCAAAATCAGTTGTGACTAAGAGAAGTTATTGTTATTTAACATATAAATAAACTTGTAATACTGACATTAGTAAAGATAATAAAAATTTTATTTAACTCTACTTCACAAATGTACATGCGGCATTAATCTGACCTTTTTACAACTTATCTCTAAAGTACATTTGGAGCTTCAGAATAAGATGGACCAAGTTGAGATGTTGGCATTAGACAAACCCATGTAGAAAATGTGTTACAAAACTCAAATGATGACTCCTAATATGGTAATGCGTAGCAGAGAAGAATGCAAATAAAATCTGCAGAAAAATAGGAAAGTGTGACGACAACTGATTAAGATTAAATGTACTTTGTGTAATCATTTTCTTTGTTTCTAAATACATGATCTCCCTGGGACTGGAATCAGGCCTTAACTGCAGCAATAATACAATTCCGTCAAATGAACAAACCATTCCAGGATAGAATTTATCATCTTAATTATATATATATATATATATATACACACACACACATATATACATACATATACATATATACATGTGTGTATATATACCTACATGTATGCATACACACACACACATATATATATACACAAACACACATACACACACTTCTTTTGGGAACTACTGGGGATTAAACTTGGCTTTTTTGCTTGCCAGGCAAGGCATTCTAACAGTTGAGCCATGCTTTCAGCCTCTTTTTAAGGTAGAGTCTCCCTTCATGCCTGGTCTGGCCCAGGCTGTGATCCTCCTACTCGTACTTCCTTGTATCACTAGGTGGGCAGGGGTGTGTTGCTGCTCCCAGACATTGTGTTTCCCCTGTAGCTAGGAACACCAGGGACATACCAACACATTTAGCCATTGGTTGAGATGAAGTCTCACAAACTTTTATGTTCTGGACTGACCTTGAACTGTGATCCTCTATCTCCATCTTGCAAGTAGCTAGTATTAAAAGGCTTAAGTCACTGCATTGGCTTTAAGTTATTTTCTTTTCAGAACATCGTAACAGTTGTAGATTAAAAAAAAAGTCAAACGAAAAATGCACCCGAAACACCAAGGATTGGATAAAAGTTCAAATGACTAGTCTAAAAAAGTCACAAGATGGTTATTTTTCTTGCCTCCTCTTATTATATGTCTTCCTACAACTCCAAAGAGAATACTTAAACACACACACACACACACACACACACACACACACACATACACACACACACAGCAATTTGTTTCTTACTTCAAGTTTAACTGGTAGAGCCAAAGTCCTACCCTATATCAGCCTGTGGGAGTTCTCATCAAGATTCACATCCCATGTGATCTGATAATAACGGATCACTCAGTTATATTTATTTTAAGAACTCCAACAAGTTGGGGTTCACAACGATGTAAATGTACTCAGATAAAGATATTGCAAACAGAGTATGTAACTGCAAATATAGCACCTCATGATAGAAATTCGCTTATGGTCCTATGACTATAAAACAGCAAGTCAGATAAATATCTCAGATGGAATCCAACATCGCAGACTGCAGCAACATTCTGGCTATGATATTAAAATAGCAAACCTTTGCAGAGCGTTAACCTATCATTACACGGAGTCAATGGCATGGCACTGCCACCTAATTAGCAGTGTAGCTTGCATCTATAAAACAGAATTAGCACTACTGCTCCTTTTTTATTATTAGTTTATGTTTCTAGGAAGGTATGACCTTATCTGTATGCTTCTGCTCACTTATGCCCATCCACAAAGGATTTAATTATATTCTTTTAGTTTTCTATATTGAGGAAATTGAAAACCACCACTCCGAAATTAAACATGTTAAAGAAATTAGTAAGCAAATTATTTATGCCATTACCCAGCTACTTCCAGAGATACAGGATGGGAATATGTTTGAATAAATAAGGCATGAAGTTTTCCAAAATGAAAGTTCTAGGCAAGGCAATGATGACTAGTCTTTCCTCTTTCTCACATAAAGTCTCTTAAGTTGTCGAGCCAGAAGTAACAGGGTTAAATTCCTGAAGGTTATATCAGTTACTGTCAGCAGCCAGAAAAAACATCAACTTACATCTGAGGAAGGCGATTCGAGAACAATGCCAAATCCCAGAACGTGGCTCTCTTCAGTGGAGGTGGGCTGGGAGGTTGGGAGTCCCGGCTGTGGCTCTGAGGCCCCAGTTGCTGGTTTCTTCTCAATTTCTAACACACTGGCCTTCTGTTTCTCAGTAACAGCTTCCATGGGCTTTGGGGCCAATTTTCTCTTTTTAGTTCTCTTGCGTGAGACAGCAGTTCGCTGGGAGCATATAAGGGAAATTGGGGGTTGTTGTCTGTTTTGAGTTCCAACTGTGGACAATAAACACAAATATGGTACAGGCACTTGTGTCCGAGGAAAACTTACCCTGGTCCATCTCTGTGATTTACGAATTGACACAGTAGTTAAGCTTTGTCAAGAATGAAGCACCCAACCATTATGGAAGTTTGGAGGTTCCTCAGATAAACTAAACATAGACCTCCCCAATGAGTCCAGCCATAACACTCTTACCCATATGGTAAGTCAGGATATGGTAAAGCCGCTTGTACAACCATGTTCACTGCTGCACTATTTACCACAGCTGAGTTACGGAAAACAGCCCAGATGTCCTTCAATGGACAATGGATCAAGAATTGTGATAATAGATACCCAATGGAATTTTACTCCTCCATCAAGAAAAATATTATATTATTTTCAGGGAAATGGATGGACCTGGGAAAAACTATGTTTAGTGAAGTCACGCCCAGAGAGACAAGGGATGCAAGTTTTCTCTCATATGTGGATGCTAGGCCCAATTTATTAAATATAAATGAAAACATACATGTGCACATGTATTCGAAAAATATATGCAGGGGAGAATTCCAATGATGTAACTCCTTTGAACAGCTAACTTTCAGCCTAACAAAATGAATACCAGGAAGCTGGTACTTGAGGTGTATATGTTGGGAGAGTAGGAGACTTTGAGGTCAAGGGGAGAGGTTGAGGTTTAGACAAAGAAGGAAGGGTGGGCAAATGCAGTCATAATATTCAATGTACATATGTGAAAATGAGGGGATGGGTTGGGAGAGGTAAGGAAGAATGATGAAAAGGATGACATAGATCATAGTCATAACTGAAAATGGAACCTTTCTGTACAAATATTTAAAAGGTAGTAAAGTTATAATAATAAAAAAGCAAAATTGAGGGAAAAAAAGAATGAAGTAGCCCAGGGTAAATCTCACTCAGGACCCCAAGGTTATCAAACGCAGCTCAGGGCACTTGAAAGTCCTAACAGCCAAGAACTCCCCATAGGATAAGCCCAGAAGACCTAACAGAAGACCCGCTACTGTGGCTCCAACAGAGGGCGGGGATTGAGAGACAGGAGAATAGCTCTGAGCAGGGCTCCTCAATCATGTGACAGTTGAATGCAAGAGAACTGTAGAACGTAAATTGATGTAGGTGTCCATGCTTTCTAGAATGCCCATTTCAGGGATAGTCTCACTATCATTTGAGAGGTGAAATGATCAGTTGCTAACAATCTACAGATGCCAAAATTGATAAAGATGGAATGATGATGTCTGGGTAAGGCGATCAACAGATATAGCTTGGAAAGTTTCTTTCTAGGACAGGGAAGTGTGTTTATGTGTGTGGGAAACCTGTGAGTTATGGAATCTGACCCAGCAACTCCTCCTTCATCAGTTACTATCTAATCAGCTATCTCCAGGGCGCCAGCTCATATGGTATTAGAACAGGCTACTTGTGTAAGACTTCAGTTTTCTAGCTGAGAAGTAAGAACAATATAGTTCTCTAAGTCAAACAAACGTAAAATCTAGAAGCAGTTTGAGTTCTGAAGATGCAAAGAACAGTACCAGGACTAGGCACTATAACTGAAGATACCCTTAAAGAATCCAAGATGGCAAGCTTAGCTTTTTACTAGTGTACTCCAGGAAGTAATGTTGGATAAGCATTTGGAGCTATTCTAATACATTGCACAGGGAAACACAGCATGAATTTGTGTTTGATCTCATGCATGGATACGGTTCCCTAAAAATGACCACAGATTAGATCTATACCACCTCAAATGTCTATTTTTTTTCGTAAACAAGAAAGGAACCTACAAACCTAAGCCAAGTGTTACAGTGATAGTTTTTAAACGCATGAACATAGGTCAACCTCTCTATTTCCTATCAGTATGAGAATAAACATTGTTTATACTTTGATCCTGACAATTTCATTTCCAGACTGGAAACTAATTTACAAGTTGTTTAATCACTCAGGCAATCGTAATTAGTCTCTTTCCTTACTCTGGAGCTTTGAAGAACACGTCAAAGTTTTAGCCCACCCCAGACTAAATGAACTGGAGTGTCCAGGCGTGGGGGTGTCAGGATTGTTCTAAAGTTCTCCACAGTGCATCTCTGCTCAGATGCAGTTGAGGGCGTCTCTCTGAGTCCTGTGTTCTAGTTCAAGTAAAGTCTATGTCCAGTTCCCAGAGTCCAATGGACCCCAAAGCAATGTTCAAGACCACCTCGCTGCAGTTCTGCTAAACCTCACTCTTTCAAGTGGTAAATAAAAGTGTTTTTGGTTTAAAGCACACAGGGACTATTTGAGTTTTGCTTCTTTTGCAAATCCAGACCGAGACTATATCTTATATCCAGATCTTACTGTTTGATCTTATTCCTTCGTCTTTCTTTAAAGGTGAAACCTCCAAAATATAGTTTAAATCTAGGTCTTAAAGGCAATAAACCTTAAGTAAATCTGCCCGTGTAACACATTTTTTAAGTTTAAGAAAATTAAAGGAGAATAATTTATTCAGTTTATCCTTTATACTATCCACAGCTCTGGAATCATTTACATCTCTAATCTGCAAAAGGTTCACAAGAGAAAACATGGTGACAAAGTGGCATTTACTTAATAGATTCTAAAAGGATTTACATGGCTGCAATTTGTAGTCTGCCATTTCAGTAGTAAGGAGCTTAAGTAATGAAATAAATCATTACAGTTTCATATGCATATTTTCTTAAGTGCTAGCAAATTCTCCCACGGAGGGAGGCATCCATACAGAATCAAGCAACCTTTCTTTCTAAGGCACTTGTTTAGGAGATGGCAACCTCTGTCAGGTGAACAGGAACACGAATTATTGTGGTAGAACGAGGTAAGTCGATGATGCTTACTGACCTGAGCAAAATGCTTATTTTTGCCTTAGGATAAGATCCAATTTAGTATTTATTTTAAAAGATGCAGCATTCCAGAAAGCCTTTAACTCACTTGAATGTGATTTTGGATGGCTGATAGGTCTAAGAATTAAGCTCTCTTTTTAAAATTATTTTTTAATTATCTTTAAGTAGTTATACAGAGGGATTTCATTTCAACATGTCAATTTATGAATACAATGCATCTTGATCAAAGTCACTCCTATCATAATAAAACTTTTTTTAAAAAAATCAAAATCCCATCACTAAATAATAAGATTTTACTAGAACTCCCTAAGTGGCACCCAGAACAATTTCTGAGGGTAAAAGGCCAGTCATAAATGGCCATTTTTCTATTTTTCTGCTTTACTGTAACTGTCATTAAGCATCACTGTCCCCATATGTAGAGAGGAGTTTTCACATAATGATCTATTGCTCCTTGTACCTGTGATACCAAAGAAGATGAATAACTAGATGAACACTTTGACTTTCAGACTTCTGAAAGTCAAATGCTACCTGGTCTTTAAAACACCATTAATGATGTACTCATCACCTGACTCCTTCGTATAGCACATCATTTTATTGAAAATGATTTAAAACAACACGAATGAGATAGCTTATACCTGCAAAATGAACTTACATTGGCTATCTCCTTCTGACTTGAAAAGCAAGCCTTGTGAATTAGATATAAATACTCAATTTCCAAACAAGAATCTGAAGGCTCGGAAGTTATGCTGCAGTGCTGCGGGCACTGGTGACTCACACCCGTAATCCTAGCTACTCCTCCTCAGGAGGCTGAGATCTGAGGATCGCGAGTCCAAGCCAGCTCAGGGAGACAAATCCTAGAGACTCGTTATGTCCAATTAATGAGCAAAAAAGAAAAAATGGAAGTGGAGTTGTTATTAAAAGTGGTAGCCGGGTGCCGGTGGCCCATGCCTGTAATCCTAGCTACTCAGGGAGACTGAGATCTGAGGATCGTGGTTCAAAGCCAGCCTGGGTGGGAAAGTCTGTGAGACTCTTATCTCCAATTAACCATCAGAAAACTGGAAGTGGCATTGTGGCTCAAGTGGTAAGAGTGCTAGCCTTGAGCTGAAGAGCTTAGGCACAGTGTCCAGGCTCAGAGTTCAAGCCCCATGACTGACCAAAAAAAGTGGTAGTGCACCAGCCTTGAGCAAAAAAAAAAACCTAAGCAAAGGCAAAAGACGCTGAGTTCAATCCTCAGTGACAGCGTGGTGGGTGTGTGAAGATGGGGTGGGAGGGAAGTCATCCTGTTAGGAGAGGAGAAACTGGGTGACCAATCCCCCTTCACCTCAACCCAATGCTGAGCCTGAGGCTCAGCACTGCACCTGCTCACATCTTCCAATGTCTTCATCAGTGAAGCTGGCATTCCTCAAAGGCCCTTCTAAGTCAGATATCCCAAAATTTAATTAACTGACATGCGTGAAGTACCAGAGAGATCGTGTGACATAGTGAGAACGTGTACCTGTGAGTGGCATTGGGACAACGTAGAATGTGTGATTTTAAAAAAAAAGGGGGGGGGACTGCAGAAAATTCAGAGAAAGTGGATATTTGAAAAGGCACAATAAGACAGCAAGGTGGGAAAAACCAAAGCACAAGGCACACCCCAAGTGAAGATGTCAGATCTTTGTACCTGCTTGGATTTGCATCAATTTCCTCATGGTCTTGAGTTCTTGGAGAATGGCTTGTAATGTTGACTGGCAGTTACAAGTACAGCAGTTTGATTCCACTGACGAGTTCACCACTGGAAGGTCTCCTAAGCATGAGAGAGAAGAGAATGACACGCTCCCAACCCCCACACAAGTAATAAAAGGGAAGAAAAAAAAAGAGATGGCACCTACACAGGAGTTTGAAACACGCGCAATTATTATCAGGCTGTGCCTAAAGAAAATGTACCTGATAATTGTCACAACCTAAATTTTGGGGTCTGATTTTACCTAATTACCCAGGATTATGCAGCACTAAGGTACATGCTGTGTCACAGGTGGTAGGATGTGTGTGAACACACAAACACACATACGAAATGTCTGGCCACAGCAGGCTGCCTACTTTAAGACCGGCCCATCTCCATAACAGTATTCTAAAAATATAATCATCACACCCATATTAGTTTGCACAAAAAATTAATTTTTAAAAAAAGCACTCACAACAGCCTTACTGAATAACCGGTGGCTGTGTATGTATGTTATCAGAATCCACATTGAGAATTGAGTCTCAGTATTCTAGAGAATTTTAATATTAAGCATGTTATTTCAAAAATGAAGAGCTGTGAACATCTGGAAACTTCCAGAATCCTGTCCATTGATGGGGGGAAAAGCAGGAAGCAGCTAGGAGAGGACTTCACTGGATAGATCCGAGTACATTGGTGGGCTGCTTTTCTCCTTCCCCATCCTCTAGCCATACTTCATACTTTTCCTCACAATTGTCTCCTTTTCACCTGTTTAAGTTTAATGTACTTCCCTTAATTCAACTATTCTACTCTGTATCCCTTCATGTAAGTTCTTGGAATAAAATAGCACATTTGGAAAAGCACTCTTCTAACAGCCCTGTCTTCTCTAAGTGTTAAGTTTAAGGGACAGCTACTACTTAAGTTTTTGGATAGGTGGGCCAGGTATGTTTAAAGATTTTGTTCCAACAGTACATTTTATTATATACATGGGATTGTAATTTAAATCCTATAATACTCATTATTTATGATTATCCCAGAGAAGTTCACCACAGCAAAATGATACAATACTTATATATAATGTTTCTTTTGTTTTGTTTCTGTGTTGGTCCTGGGGTTTGAACTCAAGGGCCTGGGTGCTATCCCTGAACTGATTTTTGCTCAAGGCTAGCACTCTACCACCTTAGCGACAGCTCTACTTCCTGCTTTTTGGTGGTTAACTGGAGCTGAGAGTCTCATGGACTTTCCTGCTTGGGCTGGCTTCAAACCACTGATCCTGAGATCTCAGCCCCCTGAGTAGATAGGATTTCAGCTATGAGTCAACAGTGCCTGGCCAAGATAATGTTTGAAGTTGCACAGTTGTTTACTTTCAAAAGGGGAGTAAAGGAAGATTATAACTTTATAATTGCAAATTATACAAGGCAATACTGAGGTAGTCAGTTACATCCTTGAGCAATGAGGAGTTGGGGGTCCAGTCCCCCTTACTAATCCCCTCTGCAGCTGAAAAGTCACGTTTAACTTTTGACTCCTGCAGTGGCAACAGAAAAAGGCTGAAAAACTATTCCTTCACTATTACTCCCTCAATTTTATGTAGTTATGATTAATACTGTTTTTTGGTTTATCTTTTTCCCAACTGTAAATGGGATACATAATAGTCTACAAGTGTGTGGTTGGTTTTGATGAACTGTAATTTTGGGTGGTATGGGGGCTTGAACTTGACTTCACCTTCGCTACGCTAGTCCTCTACTCCTGAGCCATGCCTTCAGGCCTGTTCTTCGCTGGACATTTCTGAAATAGGATCTTGTTTCCTGGGCAGGCACGTACCTGAGCAATGGTCCACCTACTTGAGGTATCATCACTGGATCCCAGATATGTGCCACCTCACTTCCCTTTGGGGAGATGGAGGCTTCTGGACTTGTCTGCTGGCTGGCCTGGAACTGTGATCCTCCCTACTCAAGCTTCCCAAGTAGCTATGATTATAGGTGGGAACCATGTGCATCCAGATCCATTTCATTTTTTAAATTTTTTTTACTTAAATTTTTTTGTGCCAGTCCTGGGGCTTGAACTCAGGGCCTAGGCACTGTACCTGCGCTTCTTTTGTTCAAGGCTAATCCTTGACCACTTTAGTCTCAGTGCCACTTCCAGCTTTTTCTGTCTGTGTGGTACTGAGGAATCAAACCCAGGGCTTCATGCATGCTAGGCAAACACTCTACCACTAAGCCACATTGCCAGCTATTCCTGAGATGCTTTAGCTCAAGGCTAGCACTCTACCACCTGAGCCACAGTGCCACTTCCACTTTTTTTTTTCTGAGTAGTTTATTAGAGATAAAGTCTTATGGACTATTCTGCCTGGGCTGGTTTCGAATCTTGATCCTCAGATCTCAGTCTCCTGAGTAGCTAGGATTACAGGCTACTGGTGGGAGCCACCAGTTCCAGCCCAACTTGAAATTTTAATAAATCATTTATATATATTCTATAGTGAATGACAAAATAGACTATTAAGTACATATATTTTGTTCATTCACAACATACTTAACTTTAAAACTTTTTTTCACTATTTCTAGGCTGTGAGATTCATCTGCAAGTTTGCTCAGATTTTCACAAATCACAAAAGAAATCCTCCACTATGAATCTGTACAGCTCAAACCTGTGTTGTTCAAAGGTCAACTGAACAGAACGCATTTTTTATTGACAGTGTGGAGGAAATAATCACAAAAAGGTCTATTTTCAAACTTCTATGGAGAGCTCAGCTTGTGGCTTTTATGAACAGGAACACTTCTCCACCATCTTCGCTGTGTCCTGGAATTGAGAACACCTGTTACCCCAAAGTTCTCTTCCCACCAACTGAAAGGCATAAAGGCGTTTTACTTCTGTCTTTCCACGTCAGCAGAATTACGGAGCTTTAGACACTATTCCTAGGCGTTATTTCTAAGTACTCTCTTTATGGTTTTTAGAGGACAAAACCAACCCCTCAGCTCGTTATAAATCATTTTCTAATTTTAAAGAGAACAGACTTTTTTTTTTTAATGGAGAAGCCTTTAAAGAGCCATCTCCCTGTAACCTGGAAGCATGCCAGCATGTGAACTTGATATTGGCCTTGGTAATACTGAGAGGAAGAAAAGTCACTGCCCATAGTGGGCCCCTCACTGTCTCATTAGAGTCTCAGGATGGCTTTTCTGGTCCCCGAACCAGTTACACTGAATTGTGTTTAAACAACAACAACAATAACAATACATCACTGGTTCTCTTTTTCTTGAATGATTTAAAATGAAAATAAAAAGAAGCACATCCTTAACTTTTCAAGGAAGCTGAAAAAAATCTTCTTTTTTCCTATCGGTCTGTGAAAACTATAGGCGGGTACATCTGTATGTAAGTTATAAAATAAATAACATCTAACATATCAGCTGGAAAATTAATATGACTAACAAAAGCATAAAAATTTCTTTTAAATTTTGAGAAAAAAAAAAAAGGTCATTCCCGCCTCCCCCTCCGTAACACACAAAGACTTCAAGGAACGTTTTCTTTAAAGGAATATTTCTCAGTGCTAAGGAAGTTCTAAAACATAATCTTTTGACCCAGCATGGAACGAAGGGTTAAAAGAGGGATACTATGAGATGCAGGTGGTGAGCTCTTCCTCTGAGAAGTCTTCAAATGATGGAGCAGAGGAGGACTGGACAGCGGGACATGCAAATACACACATCCCACCAGAAGCTTCCTGCAGGGCTGAAGAGTCTTTTGCTGTCCCAATGTTGAGTTTTTTATGACAGTAACATTTGTACTGGCAGTTGACAACTTTAACTTCTCTTAAAGGACTGACATTGCCACTGGAAAACTCTCTATGCCTAAATAGACCTGCCATCTTTCCTGATTTTTCAGTTCTGGGCTTTGGGCACACTTCAACTTTATGTCTTTCCCTGTCTTTTAAAAATAACTCAATGAAGGTCGGTATGAAGGAAGAGGTTTCATAAACAGATCTCGAAGAACAGTGTTTGGGAACAAAATAAAGTACAAGACAATGCCCAACACATGCACCCTAAACACCCGATGAGCATCCTACCGTTGGAGCTCACAGCAACAGGGGGCTGACTCTGGAAGGTCCTAGAACGGGTGCCATACTGTCCTGAGAACTGCCCACTTTGGGGTGGCAGCTCATTCCACGCGCCGCGGGGAGGGGGGTGGAAGCCCTGTGGGGGCTCGGTGGAGGAGTTCAAACGTGGAGGCCACACAAAATCCAAATCCTGAGGCTCTTCTTTTAATTTTTCTCCTTCTTTGCCAACACGCTGGTATATCCTTCCGGTGCTATCATTCAATAATCTTCTCATCCCTGTAATTTGTTTTTTAATTTCCATGCTTTCATCTCCTAATGGAAACAGGGTCAAAGTTAGCACTGTAAATTAACAACAGAACAGGGCAGTACAGTAACTCCTTCCCCCCAAAAGAAAAAAAATCAACCGATTAGAAACAAACGACACAAAACAATCCTTTGGAAATGGGAATAACTGCCGATTCTGTAAACATCATTAATTCACAAAAATTAAAGTTGGGAAAAGCTGTTCTGAAGATATCACGCATGATGCTGGCATATCTGTATTTTAATCTTTTCCGGCCATGTTCTCCGAGGATCACAGAGCTTTCCTTCATGTGTCACTGGAGACCAATTTTCAGTTCTTTCCTCTCTGGAAGTGTTTCCTGAGTGAGGGTGTGGTAAGGAGGCCAAATGAGGCAGAAGACAAAGGGAGGGACTAGAGGCGTGGAGTCCTCCGCTCATGGGACGGAGCTCAAGGCCAGGCTGGTAACACTCTGGCTCACTTGTCTGTTAGCTTCAGTGCCACACAGCACCTCAGGAGCAGCCGTCCTCTAAGATGGCACACTGGGGGTGCAGACAGAACTTTCAGGGAGAATAACAGGAGAAAGACCTACTGGGTGTCTGTGTGGCATGCAAGGAGGGCTCTGCCTTTCTAAGAGCCCTAACTCACATCAGTCCAGTGATGGGGCAGGGATACCTACTCCACCAGGTAACGGGCTGGAGGAGGCCAGCGGGGAGGAGCTGCTGCCCTTACCTGTAACCCGGTCCACCCCCAGGATCTGTGCCATACACACCACTGCCGCCTCCTCCACGTCACCAACCCCGTAAGGTCATGCCAAAGGTAACGGCTGTTTACATATCCCGCTCCACCCACCTACACTGACTTCCTTTTACCATCACACATTTTTTGTGGGGGTAGGGGAAGGTGGTACTGGGGCTTTGAACTCCGGGCTTTGTGCTTGCTACACAGGAATTCTACCGCTTAAGCCATCACTCCATCTCTTCTGTTTTTGTTATTTTTGAGAGAGGGTCTTGCGTTTAGGTCTGGGCCACACTTGCCCATTAGAGCTGGGATGACAGGCATGTACAACCACACCTGGCTTTTTCTGTGGAAATAGGGGGGGGGGGTGTCTTATGAACATTGTGTCCAGAATAGCCTTGAATCATGATCCTACTGATAGTAGCCCCCCCCCACAAGTAGCTAGGATTGTAAGCTACCATGCCTGGCCCCTCCTAACAATTTAAAAGTGCATAGTTCAACTGAATTAAGTCTATCCATGTCATTGTGCAATCAGTGGATGTGCGGTGTGTGTGTGTGTGTGTGTGTGTGTGTGTGAGAGAGAGAGAGAGAGAGAGAGAGAGAGAGAGCATCCTAGGGCTTGAACTTGGGGCATAGGCACTGTTCCTGAGTTTTTGTGCTCAAAGCTAGTTCTTCAGTACTTGAGCCAAAGCTTCATTTTCAGCTTTTTGGTGGTTAACTGGAAATAAGAGTCTCATGGACTTTCCTGCTAGGGCTGGCTTCTAACCATGACCTCAGATCTCAGCCTCCTGAGTAGCTAGGATTACAGGCATAAGCCATCAGTGCTCGGCTTCCAGAATTTTTCCCCTCTAAACATTGATTTATTAAAATTTTTTTCCGGGCTGGGGATATAGCCTAGTGGCAAGAGTGCCTGCCTTGGATACACGAGGCCCTAGGTTCGATTCCCCAGCACCACATATACAGAAAACGGCCAGAAGCGGCACTGTGGCTCAAGTGGCGGAGTGCTAGCCTTGAGCGGGAAGAAGCCAGGGACAGTGCTCAGGCCCTGAGTCCAAGGCTCAGGACTGGCCAAAAAAAAGCACAAAAAACAAAAAAAATTTTTTTCCTTCAGGGAATATTTAAAAAATGAAAGCATTTTATACTGGTCTGGAGGTACTTAATAAATATTATTTAAAGATGACTATAGGCTGGGCATAGTGGCATACCTGTAATCTCAAAGGAAGAGAATTTTGGTCCCAGGCTAGCCTCAGAAACCAAGCTAAAAGCAAAAAGGCTGGGATTGTGGCCCAAGTGGTAGAGCTCTTGCCTAGCAAGCATAAAGCTCAAGTTAAATCCCTAGAATCAAAAATAGACTAGTAAATTATACATATATATATTTTCTACTACTGTCACCACCACTGCCACCAATAATAACAAATATAAAAATAATGATGTAGAATGACATTATCAGTTGGAACTGTTTCACACAGACTGTTATTTTCTTTCTTCTTTCTTCTTTTTTTTTTTGCCAGTCCTGGGCCTTGAACTCAGGGCCTGAGCACTGTCCCTGGCTTCTTTTTTGCTCAAGGCTAGCACTCTACCACTTGAGCCACAGCACCACTTCTGGTGTTTTCTATATATGTGGTGCTGAGGAATTGAACCCAGGGCTTCATGTATAAAGGCAAGCACTCCTGCCACTAGGCCTTATCCCCAGCCCAGTTATTTTCTTTTTTTTTCCTTTGTTCTACTGGAAACTGAGCCCAGGGCCATGAAAGGTAGGTAAGGTCCTCTCTCTCTCTCTCTCTCTCTCTCTCTCTCTCTCTCTCTCTCTCTCTCTCTCTCTCTCTCTCTCTCTCTCTCCCTCTCTCTCCCTGAGCTATATCCTTAGCCTGTGTCATTTTAGCTATACAAATACTGTCATTGTGGAGATTAAAAGAATAGTATTTTTTCTCTAAGCCGGGTATTAAAAGTTTCAAGCCATGATAGGTATATATATCCATGTAGGCACTCTACTAAATACATGAAATTCAAGCTATGAAGAAAAAGAAAAGGACAAAAGAAAGTGTTTATTAGGAAAAACACACCTCTTGCAAATAAATATGTAATACAGGAGTGTGTATGTGTGTGTGCACACGTGTGTGCAGGTATTAGGGCTTGAACTTAGGGTTTCACACTTGTTCAACCTGCTTGCTCAGGGGTAGTGTTCTCCTACTTGAGCCACACTGCCAGCCAGGTTTTTCCTGGTTAATTGGAGATAGTTTCTCGTGGACTTCCTGCCCATGCTGGCTTCAAACTGCAATCTTCCAGATCTCAGCCTCCTAAGTAGCTGGAATCACAGGCATGAACCATCAGCACCTAGCTAAGGTTGTCTCACTGTACCATATAAGCTAGATTTCTCTATAAGGAAAATATAGACTGTACCTTGAGATACCATTTCAGGGTTTTGTTTGTTTTGGTGCTTGGGATCAAATCCAGGTACACATTCAGGCTAAGCACATGCTCTGTCACTAGCAACAGCCAAGCCCCTTCAACTTTTAAAAATGATAGTAAAAGCTGGGCACCAGTGAGTGACTCACGCCTATAATCCTAGCTACTCAGGAGCCGGAGATCTGAGGATTGCAGTTTGAAGCCAGCCCAGGCAGGAAAGTTGGTAAAATTTGTATGTACAACAAACTACTCACAAAAAGCTGAAGTGGGGCTGTAGTGGCTCAAGTGATAGAGCACCAGCCTTGAGCACAAAGAGGCTCAGGGACAGCACTCAGGCCCAGAGTTCAAGCCCCAGGACTGGCAATAATAATAATTCTGTCCTTAATGTTAAGCATTAGCGAATACAGAAAAATCAATTTTCAAATTCATAATATTATTAAGTGTTAGCATATGCTTGAGAGGAGAAATTATTTTAATCTGTAATAAAACTATTTCTACTTCAGACACCAGTGAAAATTATAATACAGAAACCATAAATCATATTCCAGACTCTATAAGAATGACCAAGCACGATTTAAGTAAGACAGAGTCAGCAAAATTGGTACCATCTTCATAATATCTGCGGAGGAGGGTATGTCTGGAAGAGCTCCCAGAGGAATTCTGAAAGAAGTCTATGGCCAATGTACTGTGTCAGTATCCAAACATACACTTTCCTGGCTGCTTAACAGCACGATGCAGGCATGAGGAAGCATCTTTCCACTACTGACCCTCTTCATCAGGCTTCTCACTTCTCACCCAATACTTCACACAGTCTGGCCTTCACTGCCATAAGCTAGTGACCCCCTCTGCCCTCACTTTGGGATCACTGGAAGGAGTTATGCTCAGCCCAACCATGCAAGGATCTATACATAAGGTTTTTCAGAGTTTCACAAGCTAGAAGGTACACCCTGCCCCTTCTGCTTCTCCAAATCTCTCAACATCTGTAATTGCTTTGCTGCTCTGAAAAATGGTTCTCAATGTCGCCAGCCTACCGAACTCCACGTGAGTCCTGGAACTCTAGGTAGTGGGCTATGCAGCCCTTCATAGATAATGCTTTCTGCTTTCTTACTAGAGCTAAAGCCTGACACTTCCCTGAGGATACCTCTTACAGTTAGGCCATCATCCAGTTAGGGGCTAGGCTAAGGAAGAATTTCTCACTGGAGAAAGTGGGTTATGATGCTAGTGAACATAAATTCATGATCTCTTTTAATACAAGAATAGGAAATAATCAGATGTACCCCTTAGGCAAACCACTCTTGCGGTTTTTGCTCATGGCTACCTGGCAATGATAGTCATGAGCAGGACTTGGGATTGGAATGGAGAGAGAAGAGGAAGACAATGAAGGGGTTTAATCAAATAGGCTTCGTGATTCGAGAAGGATGAGGTACACCCAAGCCCAAGGTTTCCAGCTCAGGTGCCTGAAGAGGTAACAGGAAAGGAAGCCTGCAGAGCAGTGGGGGAGACGAGGAGCCTTGTTCGTGTTCTGTTGTGTTGAAGACTGAACTCGGAGCCTTAGTACATACTTCTCACTTTCTACCACCGAGCTCTTCCTCAGCCTCATGAGCCTCATTTTCATAGAGAAAACTTAGGTAATAAGCCAGCACTTGGAAACGCAGGTAAGGAGCACATGAAGACAGTGCCATTTCCTTAAGCGGCTGGTCCCTTGAGATCAAGCAAACCACTGAGGGTGGCCAGCAATCCCAGGGCTTTGAAGGACACCTCACAGGGATGGACTAGGTCTCCCATTAATCTGGTATGCGGATGGCTCAAAATAGGTATTTCTATTAAAAAGGGGATATGTCTTTTGTTTCCAAGCCAGAAGGTGACTCCAAGCTCTCCCTCCTGAACTCTGATCCCACAGGGAATCACTCCTCACGCACGCTGAGCCCTATGAAGTCATCATCCACAGGTGCTAAGCTGGGGATCCCGCCACAGCAGCACAGACTGATGCAACCACAAGCGGTGAGGTGCAGGCCTTCCACTACCCTCACCACTGGTCAGATTTTGATTATACTATCAAGACTAGTTTTGTCCTATCTTAAAGAGGCCACAACTTGAGAATGAGGAAAAGAAGGCAACAAAAACAGTGGAAAGAACAAAGAAAGAATTAAAGGAAAGGGTTGGTTGACGAGGAAACAATGAATGAATGGCTTGATTATCTTCATATATACTACAGTGTATTGTGAGTAGGACACTGTATCAACAAGGAGAAGCTCAGATTGGAAGTGCCCCCAGGAGCAGGTCCTTCCAGTTCATAATGGTGGCATCAGAGGCACAGCCCAGGTGACAAGGCCTTTCTGATGGGGATGATGAATGTTCTAGAACCAGAGAATGGTGAGGGGGGAAAAAAAGAATAAAAGTATTCATTTCTGAATGAAAATAAAAACTTCCTGTGTTTTGCAGGTAATGGTACATTAAAACAAATAGAAAAAAAGTTCACCCTCTCCATGGGAAATAATAAAATGATCAGTATTCTATTATGTGGTCTATATTTTTTTCTAAAAAATCAGTAGATGTGGGCATGGAGCCATGTGGTAGGAAAGACTTAAGCTACAGATGGTCAAACGCTAGCAATGAAGAAAGGGCAGGGGAGAGGAGACAGGCCCTTCCTTCATGCCTAGCGTGGGCTCTCTTCCCCACAGATCTCAGCCAATGAGTTAGGAGGAAAGGAATTTGAAGTACTCAGCCAACCAATAAGAGGATCTGAGGTGGGGACCTCATTCCAGACCCACATTAACACACGGATGTTATCAAGGTCTGTACTGGCAGACCTAAGGGACCAAAGCCATGTTTGCAAAGGACACAAGACAGGGATTCTAACCCAGCAAAATCTGGCCTGAAGAGCAGCAATCTATGAAACCAAATATCGGTTTGTCACGAGAATCCCCTTTTCAAATGCAATCTTAAGTGGAACTTGAATAAATAAAGAAGGGCACACATTGCTGACGGAGGTATGCTAGAACCCAGATTCCTGAAACAGGGCTTGAAGTATGTTCAAGAACTCCAAGGGCTCCACACAGCATAGTCTGAATGCCACTGGAAAGGAGAGAGGCAAAGTGTCTAGGGAACAGTTTAACTGGCTGAGTGGAATGCCACGATTAAGAGTAAGACAGCAAATGTGTGGTCACGTGTTCGAGGGCTCTGATGAACTGAAATGTCTAGCCCAATGCCAACTGTATATATGCATCTACATTTACCGGACATTTCAGTTTCTCTCAAGCCTGTTTATATAATATCAGGTTCATTCATCCACTTGACAAATACTACTACTGCTAAGTGTAAGACCCTGTGTGACATAGAAAAAGAAAGGAAGGAAGGAGGGAAGTGGAGGGAGGGAAAAGAAAGGAAAGGAAAGGAAAAGAAGGAAGGAAAAAGTAAACCTAAGACAGTTTCTTCCTTCCAGATTTGACAGCCTAACATGGAACAAAAAGGCATACACAACTCTGATGGAAGCTTTGCCTCTCAAGAATGGGCAGGCTCACTAGAAGGAGACAACTACTGCCAGGGCAGGAGGCCTTTCTATAACCATGGAAAAAGAACAGGGAGCCAGGACAGGTACTGAAAGAATGCGATGGGACCTGTCTCCAAGAGAAGGCCTTCAAAGCACACACACACACGCACACATACACACACACAAACACACACATACACACACAGAGGCCAGGGCCCAAAGGAGCAGAAGAGTACCCAGAAAAGAAGTGAGAAATCGACAATGACAATGGGCCACCATACTGCTCCTCAACCCCCCTCCCCTGTGCCAGCAAAGGTCACCAAGACACCAAAGGAGAACAGATATCTATAAGAAGCTTTAGGAAAGGAATTGGGAATAGTACTTTTCCTTGTTCTTATGATTTATCTTTTAAAAATAAATGTAAATGTGATACCATAATCTCTTTTGTTCCCATGCTTACTTCTAAAGCTCTTACTATCCACGGAGACGCGTAGCTTCCCACAGACCCTCTCACAGTGAGCCATCTAGGTCCTCGCAGTAGCCATCTTCCTGAGAAGGCACCGGACAGGGGAAGGCGGGGCTGGGCCCTCACTGGGGCAAACCTGCTGTTTCCAAGTCAGGTTTTTCACTGTCACCAATATAAAAAAAAATTTTTTTTTTTGAAGTTCAGGGTTTTGAACCCAGGTTCTCACACTTGCTAAGGCCGGCACTCTTCCAGCTGAGCCATGCTTCCTGCCCTCCCAGACGCACCTTCTGGGAATCTATTTACAGTGTCTACACTGAATAAATAACCCCATGGTGACATGTGACAAGTGCTCTAGACATTGTATACGGGAGAGTGTTTCAAGAATTAAGGAGTATTTCATGAAGATGTAAGGTTGGAGGCAACCAGTAAAGCATTCAGCTATTTCCATGTGCCCTGGTTAGGAGAAAAAAACTGAAGCATTAAAGAGGTGATTCTAACGTGTATTTTTATTGAACAAGCTCACCTGGAAATCTAAACATCAATCTTAGATCACATCTGAAAATGTATTTTACTAACCATCCCTATCCCCAGCCTTAGTAAATGGCAACTCAGCTGTGTAAGACAGACAGATCTTGGGGAATGAGCCCTCCTGTAGCAAATGAATCAGTAAGTCCAATTTCTGATAACTTCTGAATTACCTTAGAGTCCTCTGCCTCTCTCTACCACCAACCCACTTCCATTAACACTTGATGGGGTTACTGCCAAAAAACCTCAGCATCACTCCCCACCAATCTACTCCACACTGAAGCTAGAGCGATCTTTCCCAAATGCAAATGGAATGACATCATGTACCTCTGAAAAATACCAACAATCTTAGGAGAAAGCCCACACCCCTCCACATGCCTCACTGGCCTGCATGTCTGGCCTCGTTGCCCACATCTCCAACCTTAGTTCTTGCCACGTTTTCATCTTATTCAATGGCAGTGACATTCTGGTCTGGCTGGCTGCGCATTAGAATCACCAGGGGAACACACACACACACACACACACACACACACACACACACACACACACAACACCAGTGTCCAGGCATCCTTTCAGAACAACTCAATCAGAATCTAATTACTGCCATACACAGCCAGAGGGTCCTGTGCTTTCGATATAATAAAGGTTTCCCAGCTGTTGGGAAGCTCCCCACTGCCTGATCTCCACATACGCTGTCCTGTCTGCCTGCTCAGCTCCAGTGCCTCCTGCACACTCATGTCCCAGCCTCACTGCCATCTTCCTGAGGGTCGTGTGCCTTAATCCCCCAGATCTTGTGGGCCCACCTCATCTTATCCTTCCATCCCCCAGAATCCTTATCTCAACCTAATGAGTTTTCAAATCTCCTAGCTTGGTATTAAGAGTCAATGGATAGCTACAAGATGATTATAAAACAATATGCTTAATTAATAAATATAACAGGAGGGTTCCATTGGGGAAATCTAAAAAAAAAAATAACAGGGATGTAAAAGAAAACTGAAATCTGTGGTTATCTTTGGAAGAAATTCTTTCCATGGCGTGTGCAGGTGGGCAGCATGCCAGTCACTCAGTGCCTCTACTCAACTGGGTTTTTTTCTCAAGGGATATTTGTCCTTTTTCTTCTTCCGAGTTCATCAGAGATGGTAGATGGATAATAGTTTCCTTCCTTGACAAATGAGCAGACAAAGCTCCTAGCCCCACATGAACAAAGCAAACCTAGCCGGGCCAGATGGGGTCACACGTCCCCACCATGCTTCAGCAACCAGGCTCTCCCTTCCAGAGGAGACTTGGGAGGAGAAATGCTGGGCTCTGGAGAAATGCTCCAGTACACAATGGTGTGGCAGCTCTCGCACCACAGTTCACAAACGCACACTAAGGTCTTCCTTAAAGTCTTGCTAGTAATGGTAAAGATGGATATAGGTGCCAGGAGATGAGTTAATGTCGACAGTAGAGCCTTAACTTCTGCCTCCCCTGACTTTTCTCTTTTATGTCGTACCTCAACCCTGCATTTTTCTGTGTGTGCTTCTTCGCATTTTATATGTAGGTGTAAAGTCACAGTTGAGATATAATTCCATTAACCATACAAGCAACTTCACAGTCTATTATGTTGCATCAACTTTTTCTGTAAAAATAAATTGTTAAGGATATTATTCCTGGAACAGAATAAATTCTTGGAATTACTGAGTAACTTATGTACCGTACCTCTCTTCCAAGAACACATTACTTATTTTATCATGACAAAGTAAAGTTATTAATCTTCTGGCTTCCGATTCAACAATGAGAAATGCTGTGAAATGCACAGACACCTGCATACATTTCAGTTCAACTTTATATCATCCATAAACATCTCTGTTTTGGACACCTCATCCAAACAAATGCTCCCAGAATATTCGATGTAGCATTCAATTTTATGAAACTATAAAAGTTCCTTGCTGTTAATTACAGAGACAAATGTCTCATCACACATTTGGTTACCAGATAGCATAATTAGTTTTCTCCATTAACCTTTCAGATATAAAACTTGATTCCCAAGTAAAAAACATTGTAAAACCCTTGGAACTCAAATAACACAGTATATTTGTATATTTGAAAAAAAACCCATTATACGAACAGAGTAATTTTATGGATTGTTATTTATAAGGATACTGATTATCTGGAATACAGAAAGAAAATTTATCTAAGCTTTGTAATGATTTTCAAGTATGCATGTAATAAGCTGTCCTTTGTACAGAAAGGAGGCATGGTAACCGGACCATCAGCAGAAGGTGCCCTGGCTCTCTTCCCATCATGGTCTTCAGCTGATTTGGGTTCATCACAAGTTCCACGTGTGAGACACACGGGGAAGAGTGTTCAGTGGATGACAACAAAAGAGTCACATGCCACACAATGATGTTCTCATCGCTGATGGGCCTTACAAGATGGCCCCAAAAGATTTTATCAAATAGCTACCCCCTAGCAGTCTTAGGCTTTGTAAATACACTCCGTGAGGCTCAGACAATGACTGAATTTAGTGGAACATCACTGAGAATGTTCCTCTTGCTAAGTGCTATGGCGACTTTCTGTTCAAATCTAAGTTTCCCACAGGCGACTGACCCCACATCCATGGCCCGCTTAGGACTGTACTGTAGCTCACTAATAGAAAACGTCAGACTGTTCTAGAGCATGTCTTACTGATGTGTATGAATACTATGCTGCCAGAGTTTGAAGAGTAAGATGAAAACCATATATACTACTACATGGGACAGTCCTACACAAGAAAACTGTCTCAACTTAACACACCATCCCACCCAGATTAGCTGACAAGAGGTGGTAAACAGGTTTCAACATGGTACTCACTCATTTATTTTAAAAAATGGTGACTATAGGTCTACTCAGTGCCCAATATTGGACACTGGGAAAACAGCAAACATCTCAATTCAGATGCCTGGTCCTGAAGGGACTTGAGGCAAGCCTGGAAGGAAAGGGTGAGCCTGCAGACAGAGAGATAGGTCACCTCAGGCTCAGAAGCCAGCAGTTCCTATGTGCAGAACGTACACGACAGTATCCCAGGGGCCTTCACAGTGTGTGGGATCCTGAACTGAAATCTAGTTTACACAGAGGCACAGTATTATCCTATTTCAGAACTAGGGATGGGGGGGTGTCTTATTAACCCAATAAAATAGACAACATGCCCAGTGAAAACTGATCACTCCACCATCAGTGGTACATTTTAGTCCAGCTGTGGGAGATCCAATTAGCTACTAAGAAGGATGGACAAGTCTCTACCAGCAAGGCCAAGGTGGGAGCCTGGTAAGAAAGCTCAACAACAATTGGCTAGTTTTACTTCACAGTGATTTTAAAGTCAGACTCCTCTCTCCTCCATTCATCACACACGTATGGATGTTTGTGATGTGACTAGGACAGGCCTGGGCAGTGGGGAACCCACAGATGCTCTTTAAGAGTTTGCAACCCAGAGATAGAGATCTACGAGAGGGGCTGGAGGCATGGCTCAGGTGGTAGCGAGCCAACGAATGAGAAACAACTAATAAATACTGCTGCTTTGAGTGGGATATGCACAAACAGAGCAGTGCTATGTACAGGCCCTGGGGTGAGAAACTTAACCTAAACATGCTACAAAGCAGGATCACTGTAAGAATGAAAAGGGTTGGTATGGAGGAGTATGGCTGGCAGGAACACAGTGTCAGGGATAAGCAGGAAGGAGATGGGGGGGGGCTATGGAGGGCCTTGACTTGCTAAGGAGTCTGGGTCTTCACCCTAAAGCATCAGATGACAAAGCATTTCAGGTATAGGAGCTGATCACATTGTGTTACAACACTAGAAGCAACTGAACTATATATCCTTGGTACCAAACACAGCTCTTCCGAGCTTCGGTCTCCTCCAGGCTGGTTCCTCACTACTGCTGATGCATCTTTTCCCAGGTCATTTTCCTTCCAACAATCTGTTACTTACAAGAAAAACAGATTTCCTGTGTCAGGGTCCTAGGTCTATTTTTAGCTCTAAGATACAAAAACACACTGTTCTGAAAAAATCTTTATTTTCTCGTATAGAAGTCTATATTATTTTCTTCCAAAGTAAAAATCATATCCCCATGGGAACCAAAAAAAAAAAGAGGCTAAACTGTCGATCCATTTCCTTTGATCCTGCCCTCCATGGACATTTTTCAAAAGGACTTGGGTCATGAACAGTGTAGGAAAAGTAAAATATCACAACTTATCACACACTTCACTTATAGGGCAGATGCTGACCTCCACTGAGCCTTCCTCAGACAGAGAAAGGTAACTGTTCTCAAGGCAAATGCTGCCCAGCCTGGGCCTTGGCAAAGCAGACACAAATCAGTCCCACTGACTCCTTGCTGACAACCCTGGGTAGGTACAACCTGACAGCTGTATGCAGAGCTATTTCCCCCAGAAAGTGGTATTTCTAAGGTTTCTTGCTGGAATTGTACAATGTGTGGCTTTACTTTCTTAAAGTACAGCAAGGAGTTGTTTATAAGAACTCTGGGAACTAGAGGATGTCGACCCCTGTCTTCTGATGGGTTAGTGCCATCTTTAAATGGTATCTGTGTCAGAGCAGAATTTGGAAGAAGAAGAACAAGCATGATCTTTAAGTTTAGGTTTTCAACATGCTGGCTTTCAGCTGTGAATTTCACTCCTTGCTGTTCTTTTCTATATTTGTGAAGGAAAAGATCTCAAGTTGTAGCTCCCAACCCAACATCGGAAATCTCAAATTTTGACTTGACTAGAAAAGCTTCTCCAAGTTCAATGAGATACATTCAAGTTGGGCTCACTGAATACCCACAAAGTCTCAATACAATACATCTACAGAGTCTGACACAACAGTGTCTGCTATATCCATGTGTGTAAGTAACAAATGTTGTCTGAGTACCTATTGGTGGAGTCCATTGTCAACATAACACTGCTAGGTGCTCCAAAGGATCCAAAAAAGAATGCAGGCCTGTAGGATGCGATGATCTACACGAGCAGGTATGAGGAGAGACAAGTTCATTCAACAGGGAAGCTGTTGAACCTGGCCAGAAAGGACTACAGGGTGACCTGGAGCGTGATAAACCAGGCCCAGAAATAAGTAAACAGTAGGCAGTACATGGTAAGTGCCAGAAGAATGTTATGTTACTACTCAGGCACCAGTGGCTCATGTTCATCATCCTAGCTACTCAGGAGGCTGAGATCTGAGGATGGCAGTTCAAAGACAGCCTAGACCAGAAAGTCTACCAGACTTTTATCTCCAATAAGACGAAGAAAAGCCAGAAGCAGAGCTGCGGTTCAACTGGTAGAGGACTAGTCTTGAGCAAAAGAGGCTCATGGATAGTGCCCAGACCCCGAGTTCAAGTCCCAGGGCTGGCACACACACAATTTGGCATCCAGAAAATAGTAACGATACCTCATTCCCTTTTTTCCCCAGTGTGTCCTGGGCCTTGCTACTTTTAAGTTTCTGTCCACCACCCTCTGTGTACCCAAGTAGGTCCCTGACATATATGGAGGTCCCTCTTGCTGGGGAGCAGGCTGGCTGGAGAAGGGAGGGAAGCTCAGGCAGGGTCAAACTGTGGACATTGAATGCTCAGTCAAGAGATGCAAACAACTGGAGTCCACAGAGAGGAGTTCAAGTCTCTGAGAAGAAGGCGGGGAGGGGGTAGGGTGCCACCCAGAAAGATCAACCTATTTGGGCAGAATGAGAGAATGAGGCAAGGATGTGAAGCAATCCTGCCACAGCAAAAAGATCTCAGGATTGGATGTCAAGAGAACCGAGTGTTGGTTCTGGAGTCTGAACGCAGGGCCTGGGCACTGTCCTTTAGTGACTTTAAGGGTGGTGGACTAGTGAGTGGGCAGTGGGCCTTGGGCAAACCCCTTTCGTCTCTGAACTCATCGTCCCTCTTATAAAACACGAGCTTGCTCATGTAAACCATGGCGGCAGCTCCATGACCAAAGTATGAGACAGGTCTAATTATAAATGTCCCTGAACTCCAGGCAACGGGTACCAACACCATGCCTACCTCCACACGCACACATACACTCTTCCAGAAGCCAGGGGGCTTAGCTGCCCTCAAGAGGCAATCTAAACTCTGCTGTCATTGTGGGTGAAGCTGTCTTTGTATTTTAACCTATAGAGAGCTTTCTGGCGCTCCCTGTGGCCTTGGCAAGCATGGGCAGTGGGGTTTTCGCCGTGGCAACTGAGGGCTGCACGGGTCCAGAGGGCCCTGCGTGGCTGAGGCACTCTGGGTCTCTTCAGCTTGTCTTAAAGCAGTTCTGCTCCCCTTTCATCAGCGGATGGTGATGGTGGGGTGTCCATGGGTGAGTCATTTGAACAAGCATTGTCATGTTCAAGGGTGTGGTTGTGGAGATAGATACTGGTTTCCATCCTGCCTAACAACTTGGGTGAAATTTTCTAATTCTTCACCTATGAAATGGGAATGCCTTTTTTGGGGGGGGATAATTAATGAGTAATATTTATAACATTCTTAGCATGGTGCCCGGCACACAGTAAGCTCTTGATAAGTGACATACACGTTAGCTACATACCCCAACAGACACTCCTTGTTTTCTGCTCCTTCACCCTGCCACCCAAAAAGAGAACTGGTATGAGAGAAGGCAGGGACACAGGACACAGGGGCCATGGGCTGAGGGAAAAGATTTTTGGGTCAAGAGGAACACAGGTGAGACATTGAAGTTTCCTGATGGCGGAATTTTAGGGGCTCATCCTTTCCTTTTCTGTTGATTCCCTTAGCTCCCCACTCTTAGAATCCTGCCTGGGATTCTACCTGGGAGATACAACATCGGGGACCCCTTCCTCTTGAGAAGAAGAGCCTACCTTCAGCCCTTTTGGGCCGCCCAGTTGAACCGTGGCCCTGCTTACTCTCCAGCGAGAGCACTGCATTGTGGGAAAGGGCTAACTCCCTAACTTGTACATTTAAGAATTTTCTGTGTGTGTCCTCTTTGGGAAGACTGCAGACCCTGGTGGAGGAAGCTGTCATCCAGAAAGTCAGTGAAATGGAGATGAGAAAAAAAAAAAATCCAGAGATCTGAACCTTGGTTCAATTATCATGGCTACCATCTCCTGTGCATCATCTACTGAAACTTGTATAACTGAACTGCATATGAGAAAGAACAACTAAAGCAAGACCTGGTGTGTATACAACTGGAGCCAAATGTCTGCCGAATGAATAAACAAGTGAGATGTGAACACCTGGAAAATAAACACGTTATAAATTTATATACTATCTTCATAAGTCTAAACTAAAACCCAACATGTAAAGAGACTTTATTTAAGGTTGGTATTACTCTTATGAATAATCAATTGACTCATTTAACACTTAAAAAAAATCTTTCTCCTCCCCACTGTAGTCTCCTGGATGGCTCTTGAATTCAATGTGGTGTAGGAAGACCTGGTTTACTCCGTGTTTACAACTTACAAACAAATCACCTCATTGAGCTTCAGATTCCACTATGATGGCAATAATGACTGTCCTGACTATAAAAATCCCGAGATAACAGATGCGAAAGTGCTCTAAACTACAAAGAACAAGAGTCAAAGTCTAATTATCATGATGGGTATATCTCTGCCTTGGCACACATCACTTTCCCACCAGGAATCTTTGCCTAGGCAAATCTTTCCCACAGTTAAGGGCTTTACCAAGCTCTTCTCCCCGGCCTTCCTACTCTGCTCTTGCTCACTGCCCTCATCATTCATAACTGTCATTTAATTACTGTTCACAGAGAGGTACAGTGGGGTGCAAAAAGCTCAGGAAGAACTGCCCTGGGACCCCATTTATGGCAGGTTAACTTCACTAAGCCTTATCAAAACGAGGATGATACTGTTACAGAGTGTGAGGAATGACAGAGATATTTATGGACTCAATGCAGTGACCTGCACACCGGGTTCATAGTAGCTGTTGTGGGTAGTACCCTGCTGCTTAACTGCTTCCTGAATTTGTTCTATCTGCCCCCACAAGTGGATTTTAGTCCTTCAAATGAGAAGGACCTTGTTCCCATTCCAGAACAGTGCTTAGTTCACTGTTTTTTTTTTTCCTCAGAAGAAAAAAAAATGTGTTGAACTGATCAAGTGAATCATTTTCTTTGAACAGTACTGCCCATCTTTACTGGAGCTCCATCAAGGCTAGTTATCTGTGGGAGGCAGTTACCCCTACCGATATTATCAAATAAAATAGTATCATATATTATCAAATTAAAACTGTGTAATTCCCAAAGCACTCAGATGAGTCAGTCACACGATGGAGCTACCTTACCATGTTGCATTTGCTACGATAGTCAGCAACCTAAAAATATTCTGCAGAAAGAGACTGGGTACGGGAACTTCTGCCAAATTCTGCAGCACTCTTGTTTCCCCTGGGATATGAACTTCTAATCTTCTACATGTAGAAGTCAAAGAGAACACCTGTGTTGGAAGGTACCTACCTAATGCCACAAGGACCATAGTAGCTCTGTGACAGGTAGAAGAGTTCGAGTGTCTCAGCATTAAACTCTCTTCACCGCTACAAGCTCCACACCAGAAGTAATATCACAAATATTACTAGATTAACAATGTATAAATTAAGTCTGATGAAAAATCTATGCTTTGAGAAGAGTAATTGTAAACTGTAACACCGTCCATGATGAAATTCTTCAAAAGTTATCAGTAGCTATTACCAATTGCTCCAGAAATCATGTCTGTGTAGTCACTTCCATTATTTCCTACACTGATCAAGATCCCAAAAGGATCACTTCTGGCTTTCCCCAGAAAATCTAAATGCCTGAGGAAAAAACCCACTGCACAGTCCCAAGCTACCCAATCTTTCCTCTCTTACTGTCAAAGGCCTTTATGACCAACCATTTTATTTATGTATGAGTTTTATTTATTTATTTTGGTGCTGGACCTGGGGCTTGAATTCAGAACCAAGGTGCTATTCCTGAGCTTTTTGGCTCCAGGTTAGCACTCTACCACTTGAGCCACAGCTCTACTTCCATGTTTTTGGTAGTTAATTGGAGATAAGAGTCCCACAGACTTTCTTGAATGGGATGGATTTGAACTGTGATCCTCAGATCTCAGCCTCCTGAGTAGCAAGAGCCATTGCTTGTCCAACTACTCTGAAAGTAGACCCAGTGTCTGATGTCTTATTGGTTGTTTTCTTTTCGTAATTTTTTTTTTTTTTTTTTTGGCCAGTCCTCGGCCGTGAACTCAGGGGCTGAGCACTGTTCCTGGCTTCCTTTTTGCTCAAGGCTAGCACTCTGCCACTTGAGCCACAGTGCCACTTCTGGCCATTTTCTGTATATGTGGTGCTGAGGAATCGAACCCAGGGCCTCATGTATACGAGGCAAGCACTCTTGCCACTAGGCCATATTCCCAGCCCTGGTTGTTTTCTTTTATCTTCAACTAGATGTGGTAGTGACCTGTGACCCCAGCGCTTGGGAAGTTGAGGGAGGAGAATGGTAAGTTTAAAGCTAGACTGGCTATGTGGTGAAACTCTATCTTAAAATGAACGAATGAATGAAAGCCGCACTGAGGGCCTGGGAATGTGGCCTAGTGTGGCAAGAGTGCTTGCCTCGTATACATGAAACCCTGGGTTCGATTCTTCAGCACCACATATATAGAAAATGGCCAGAAGTGGTGTTGTGGCTCAAGTGGCAGAGTGCTAGTCTTGAGCAAAAAGAAGCCAAGGACAGTGCTCAGACTCTGAGTTCAAGGCCCACAACTGGCAAAAAGAAAAAAAAAAAAAGGAACCAACAGCATTGCTGCTTTGAAGACTTTACATCTTATTGGCTCATGAATACTAGTACCTTTTGTTTATCTCCTCTCTCACTGTAGAGCGTCCTTAGTACTTTTCAAGCACATGGCAGGAAGGAGCTTATGGGAAAACCTTCACTGGGGAACTGAAGTAAGGACATGAAGTTCCATTTGTACTATACATATAAATTTTTGAATGGAAGGCAAATTCTTTATTTCCAATACAGAATTTAACTGACCAAGGTGAGGGTATAATCCAAGACTCTCTCTGGGGCTAGGCATTTCACTTGATGAATAATTAGCCATTTGGCCTTTAGTACTATTAACGGTCAGCAGGTGCTGGCCCCAGGGACAGTCTCTCCTTTGATGGACAGATCCGTGTGTGGCCAAAGATCATGTAAGAAAGACTGTTTCCCTCCTGTTTTATCTTTTTAAGTCTAACTTTCTTCCAGTCCTTTGTAACCCACTCTTTCTTTCTCTCAAAGCAGAACTGGGCCATCATGGTCAAAGTGTATACATTGTGGCTGTTCAATGTTTCCATTTGGAGGAGTATCAAACTGGATCTGAACAATCCTCCTGCTACTAGCCCCAGGGCAATTCTGACCCCTGATCTCAATCACACTTACTCCAACTCCATCTTACACTTTGCTTCCTAGTTGTGCAGCACCTGGCCTTCACCCTACAATCTGGGGTTATAGAGTGCCCTAAATGGGCAAGTGTGAAGTCAAAATGCTACCATTGCCACTCTACTCTGACTTTATGGGCAATATGTTCTTGGAGGCAAAATCCTAAATGGCTCCACTTTTGGCTATGGTCTGCAGATAACTAACTTCACATCCGAAGTTCTTCATGTACAGGATGTATACCAAAACTATACACAGCAGAGCGCCCCTCCTTTCAGCCACCTACCATCTGTGGAGCAACAACACTTGTTGAAGGTCATGGCTCTGCCTGCCCCTCAGGTGATGCAAGAACAGGGTAGCAGGACAAAGGCTGAGCCTTGGCTGTAAATGATGGAGTGATAGGAAGAGAAAGCTGAGGAAATGAGGATCTGCTCACCGATAACTACCACTATCAAAACGTGGCTAGGCAAACAATCACACTTTTATTCTCCTTACGCTTTTTGACTGTCGATTTAATTTAATTTTGTCATGGCAGGATTAGCAACCAGGCCACAGAGGTGAAGGGACATTATAATAAGACAGCACATTAATCCTCTATCCCACCCAAGGCAGAAGCAAAAACCAAACAAATAGCAGCTTCCTGGAAATTGAATTTCTGTTATCCAGATGTCAAAGATGTAATACCCCAATTACACAAACTATTGCCAGCGAAGCATGCCAGCAAATATGCAATGGAAATGGGGTGAGCACAGAGTGACAAAATTGCACAGTCAGCATCTGGCTCTGTGAGTGAGTGATAATTAGCACTGTGTGTAGACACTAATAAACATTTATGTCTGAAATTACAACTTTTAGCAATGTTAATAAGAGATATATTGGCAATCTGTAAAATAAAAGGTCTTGATTGTCATACATTAAGCAATTGCAGACATTTCCCGTTCTTGCACACTCTTATTTTGCCCCCTCCCCCCAATTACAAACGACCACACTGTTTTGCTGAGAAATTAATTGACAGAGGAACCTACCTAAAAAAATGGGTTGTGTCTCTTTGGCCTCCCCATTAATATCGTTGGTGAATTCTGAGATCTTATAGACCTCATGGTGATAATCTGGCACAGGAAAATAAAAAATTAGAATCCTAATGACCTGAAGAAATAGGAATAAGCATGAAATTACAACCTCTGTGGTATAGATCATCCATAATCTATATCTTTTGAGAAGTCAAATCACAGAAAGTATATGCAATAATAATCCCTAAAACTTTTCTCACTCCAAAGCAAACTTGAAATATTACTTGACTTTTTAGAAATCAGCCAAACCTGGTCTCACAGTCTTCAGAAAAACGCTGCCCACTGTCGCCAATCCTTAAGCTTCTATGAGACAGCAAGTATGTTTGTAAGAAATAGAAAACTCTTGCCAAATCATAGGCCAGGGAAGGTTCCTAAATTTATCTCCATGGTCCATTTTTTACAAGCATATCAATAGTATGCTTTAGACTTACTCAGTTTTCTGTTAACCCAGAAAGACGAAGTCTTCAAGCAGTTGAAGTCTTCAAGCAGTTTAGAGGCAAGCACGCACGGAAAACACTATATTATTTCAAACAAACTATAATTTGAAAAGGAATAAGATTTTCATCTTTCCCATTGTTTATATGCAATAATTTTTCTTTTGAACACACATACACACACCTGCAGAGTAAAGACTTAGACTCATAATTTGACATTTTATAAAGGGGGGTAGGGAAGATTTGCTGTGTCAGTCTAAAATATAATATCTGACAAGCTTTTTTATGGAGGCTGCGCTTTGGCTGTCCTCTGTTCCTTAAAATATAAGATTGCATGAGGACTGACGGCTCATGCTCTGGAAACCTAGCTACTTCGATCTGAAGATTTAGGTTCAAAGACAGCCTAGGCAGAAAAATTTGAGAGCCATTTATCTCCAGTTAACCAGTAAAAAAAAGTGGTGTCTGTGGTGTGGCTCAAATGGTAGTGTGCCAGCCTTGAGGGGGAAAAGCCAAGTGAGGAGAGGTCCTGAGTACCAGCAATCCCCCACCCCAAAAAAGCAAAAGAACACGACTGCCTAGCTATGAAAATAGAAGTCCTTTCTCCCTTCTTAACAGCTGGTCTGTTTTTGGCCTCGTATGTCACCAGACACTGGGCAAAAAGTACTCTCACTTTTAAGATAAGGTAGTAAGTTCCTGAGGTCATGAACAAGAGACAGGAGCCCACATTCCTGAATGAATCACAAATCACCACAAAGGCACTCACACTGGGGGTGACTTCTGGAGTACAAATAACTTGAGTAATCAGCACCCCAACAAAAGAAAATGTACACAGAAAGAGAGAAGAACCAAATCTTTTGAACGCATAAACGATTTCAGGCCTCTTTTTATTTAAACGGTACCCGAACTAAATTAAGGGGAAACAGAGATGAGAAGGTCCTCCAGTGTCTATAACTAAACCCATTTCAGACTAACCCAAAGTAGACTTTATTGAATGCACAGCTCAGCTGAGTTTGAAAACCTGGATTATTCGCAGTTGCCCTTCAATTTCCACGTGTTTCCACGTGACATGTGCAGGTTGCTGAAGCAATCATGTGTCTCGAGACTCGGGATGCCAAAGGCTGGGTAAAAACCACCCAGGAAAAGTGGACAGGTCCCCCGGCTTGCCTTCCACCTCGAGATGATTCAAAGGCATTTAAACAGGATGGACCTCAGTATCAGAACGTATGGCATGACCATGACAAAATGAAAATCGTGCCTCCTGAGGTGACCCAAGGCGTTTTGACAGACCGGCTTTCATGACTACTCTTTTTAATTGTCATCTTGTTTTTGTTTTTTAAAGGGTCAAATCAGGAAGGCCAACTCTTAACAAGTAAACTCAACTTTCTCCTCTCTGGACCAAATAGCGTGCTGAAATGCACCTGCTAAATCCCGAGATCCTAGCTGGGCTTTTTCTTCTTCTTCTTCTTCTTCTTCTTCTCTTTTGTCTTTTTCTTTTCTTCTAATGCTACTTGTCTGGCTAGTGCGTGTTCTATTCTAAAACACCTTTCTAAACCAAATCCACCATCTAGAAAATGAAGGTGCCTGCATAGCAATAATTCTGCTTCGGGCTCAGACGCCTTCTTGTTTTCCCCCCTAGAATAAGCATAATAATAATTTCCCCCCTTCTTTTGCTCTGTGGGGGGGGGCGGGGGGAACCACAGCAAATCAGCGGTGTGATCATCCACGCTCGGCCTGATGGCCAGGGCAGCCCCGGCCCCCCCCCCCGCTTCCCCCCCGCCCCGAGCCGGGTGCGGCGACTGCGCCCCGCGGGACTCGGGGGCCCCCCGGTGTCATTGTTTGCTAATTTCCAGACGCGCCCTCCGACTTGTTTACGTGCGGCGGCCGCCGGCCTCCTCCCCGCACAACTTTCCCCGCCGCGGGCGTGCGGGTCGTGCGGGGCGTGCGCGGCCGGGGCCCCGGGGGCGCGGGCCGGGGCCGGGGGCGCGGGGCGCGCGGGGCCGGGCGCGCGGGGCGCGGCGGCGCCTCCCCCCCCCCCACCCCCGGCCCCCGGGCCGCTTACCTCGGCTCACCAGTTTGAAGCTCTGGGATTTCCGGCTTCTTTTCCTCTCGGAGAACTCCATGGTGCGGGGAGGACGGCGGCGCGGGAGGCGCGGGTCGTGTCACCGCCGCGGGGACCGAGGTCCGCGTCTGCGGCCGGCGGGCGGGCGGCGGCGGCGGCGGGGAGGACGGAGCGAGGCCGGGCGACGGGAGGAGCCGCCGCCGAGCCCGCTCCGGGGCCGCCGGCCGGCGCGGGGTGGGCGGCGCGGGCGCCCGGGCGAAGTTGCCCCCGCGCGCCGCCGCCTCCCGGAGCCCTAGGCGCCCCCCGGAGCCCCTCGCATGCCGGCGGGCCGCGCGTCCAGACGCCGCCCGCCGCAGCCCCAACTTTCCGCCGGGAACGGGCCGGGCGGCGGCGGGAACGGCGGCGGCGGCGGCGGCGGCGGCGCGGGGCTGCGGACGCGGCGGCGGCGGCGGCGGCCCGGGGGACGCGGGCGGAGGAGGGCGGGCGCGGCGGCGGCGGCGGCGGCGGCGGCGGGCGCGGAGCGGGCCGGGGCGCTGACCGCCCCCGCGGGAGGAGGGGCGCCGAGGGGGCGGGGCCGCGGGGACCCCGGGGCCACCTGCTGGCGGAGCCCGGCCGCCGCCATCCCCCGCGCAACCCCCCTCTCCCCCGGGGACGGCCGCCACCGGCCTGGCCGCGCGCGCGGCGCCCCGAGGAGGCGCGGAGGCCGCGGCGCAGCGCCCCGGGCCCGGGCCCGCGGGGCCCTCGGAGGAGGAATCCGCTCGCCGGGAGATCTCCCTCCGCCCGCCCGCCCGCCCGCCTGCCCGCCCGGCCGGGCTTTAGAAATAAATAGTCCCGGGGGGTCGTGGCCCCTGGGCGGCCTGCCCCTCTCTGGCTGGCCGGGCTCACTGATATATATAGATATAGATATAGATATTTTTTTCTTTTAAAGGCAAGTTTCAGGGGGTTGTGGGGTGCAAAAAAAAAAAAAAAGAAAGAAAGAAACTTATCTGTGCTAGGAAACGAGATTTCAGAATTCAGTGCTGGGAAGAGTCTAGAAAGAAAAAGAGTGAACTTGTATTCTCTACCCAGGTCCTGGGGACTGTGGGAAGCACCCACCGCACCCCACCCCCCAGTAGCAGTTAAGGGGAGCGTTTGGACTGGGAGCCACGGAGCGGATGGAAGGGGCGAGGGGGTGGGGGGTGGCTTTGAGGGTTCTTTGGGAAAGCGATGTCGATGTCGTGGCAGGTGCAGGGGACTCTGACACTTTGATATAACTGCCCCCCCCAACGCCCCCAGATTGACACACCTGGTAAGCTGTTGTTGGTTTTATGTAATGTTCTTCTCTGGGGAGCGCAGAGCGCACCACAGGCATTGGTTCTTCACAGCTTTGGGGCGGGAATAGAAAAGAATTTCACGCCATCTGGGGTTGTCAGTACAGAAGCATGATCTGACATGTTTAAAATTCCCGCCTTGCTAGATCCAAAATACAAAGAGAATCGAGGGATGGGACACCCGCTCCCAGCACCCAAAGGGGAGAAAAGAAAAAGTGTGTTGATTCGTCTGTCTGTGGGTCCCACTCAAAGGAAGAGACACGGCTGCCTAGGAAAGGAGAGCTGGAAGCCACTAGCACAGGCGTGCTGGGGAACAAAACCAAAGCACAGCACAAGTTAACAGACCCAATGCAGGTGGGATGGGTACTCATCCCGGATCCTGAGTGATCGGGGATAGGACACGGAGAGAGCTGGTGGTACCTGGCCTAGGGTAAAAGCAGAGGGAACGTTCCATTCAATGAAGTCATTAAGCGAGAGGTTCTTAATCTTCTTGGTCATTGTCTCCTTTAAGATTATATGAGGAAGCTCAGAGTTCTTTGCCCAGGAAATAAGTATGGGACAAATAAAATTATATCTCTTGGGCTGGGCGCTGGTGGCTCAAGAGGCTGAGATCTGAGGATGGCAGTTCAAAGCCAGCGTGGGCAGGAAAGTCCCTGAGACTCTTATCTCCAATAGACCACTCAGAAAAGGCCGCAAGTGGCCCTGTGGCTCCAGTGGGAAAGACTAGTCTTAAGCAGAGAGGCTCAGGGACAGTGCCCAGGCCCAGTGTTTGATTCCCATGACCGGCTAAAACCATATATATAATGTATAATATACATATATAATATATACATTATATATTATATATATGAGTTCTGAGACTCCCTTGGAGGTAATAACAGGTGATGAAAACCAATTTAGTCTTCTCCTCTTCCTTCCCTTTCTTTAAAACTAGGTTTAAAAAACACTAAAGCTGTCTGCAGTGCTTTTAAAGAAACAATGTATACGATTTAGTTTCCCTAGCTGAGATCCAGCTTTTTACAATGCCCTGTGTAATGTTACTCTAAAAGCCACAAGGCTGATCACTGTACCAGTTGAGGAATACTTAGGGTTATTCATGCCTTGGTGTATAAATGAGGTTTATTATCCTTAAACTATGATGAAATCATTGAAGGTATCATCTCAAGAAGCAAGTCCCTAGGGAGAAGATTAGTAACTTTGAGTTTTTCAGTTGGAGTCTGAATATAAATTCCATTTCTGAAGAGAATATTTCTGATATTAAGGAAATATTTTAAAGTAATATTTAAACATGAGTCATTTTCTCTTGATTCTTTGTATCTGGCTTTATGAGTGAGCTGATTTACAGAGGACATAAGCCAGCCTGTCCTACTAACTTTTAGCACCAAAAAAAAAAAATCACATTTTTTTCTGGTGTCTTTATTGTTATTATAAAAGTGATGTACAGAGAGGTTACAGTTATATAAGTCAGGTAATGAGTCCATTTCTTTTTAGACAATGTCATCCCTTCCCTTGCTCGCTTCCATTTTCCCCTCCCATCCCCGTATTTATTTATTCACCACTTCTTGCAAATCACCATGTCTTTAGCTCACAAAATGTCTATATCCATAGTTAGCACTTGAGGAATCGTATTCTGAAATGCGATTAAGAGGGTATCTGTACTAGTCTGCTTGGGTTGCCTTTACAAAACACCCTTGACTGATGGCTTAGACAAAAGAAATTTATATTCTTCTCTTTCTGGAAGCCTAAGGTCCCGGATCTGGGTCCCTCAGGGTCCGGTCCTGGCGCAGGCATCTCGCCTCCCGGTTATACCTTCATGCTGTGAGTCCTCACGCAGTCAGGGACAGGCCAGGTTCCCTCTTCCCACGAGCCCACCACCCTCGTGACCTCGTTGACCCAAATTCCCTCCGATGAAAGGCTCCATCTCCAAGTGCAGTCGTGTCAGGACATGGGGCTTGTTGGTTTTGCTTAAATACAGTGTCTGTGTTGAGGCGCTGGAAAGCCCTGGAGGAGATCCACGAAGGCATTTCTCTACCTCGGCCCTCCGGAGTTCCCAGAAGCTTCCGAACCACAGGTTTACATATGAGCAGAGCTTCGGGCACAAGGGCCAGGTAGATTATGACATCATGCAGGCCAAACATCTTATTATCTGACGATTCGAGAACCCAGCTGATTATAAAGATGAAACATAACTCTTAATCTTGGACAAAAACAGGTAATTTGGCCAGAAGATATAACTGTAACACCAATTCTAAAAACTGTCCTCCTGAGAACTGTATCCTCAGAAAAAGAAATAGCATTATGAAAATGTCTATATTTAGAGCCTTACTGCCCCCCAAATAACACACAAATCATAGGTGTAATTAAATTTGGTTATTAGTCATATTTAAAAGGTGAAAATCAGATTAAGTTCACTATGTATATAATTTATATCTGTGTTTCTTGTTTTTTTTTAACTATTTTTTTTTGTCTTTTCTTTTTTGGTACTGGGGATCGAACCCAAGATGTTGCACTTGCTAGGCAAGCGCTTTGCCACTGAGCTACATCCCAGCCCTGTTTCTTGTTTTTGAGACAGGGTCTTCCTATATATGTAGCCAAGGCTTAGCCTTGAACCCACAATCCTACCTTAGCCTTTAATTACACATGTCTGACAGATTAAACTTATTTTATTTATTATTATTATTATTTATTTTTATTTATTTTTTTTTTGGCCAGTCCTGGGCCTTGGACTCAGTGCCCAAGCACTGTCCCTGGCTTCTCTTTGCTCAAGGCTAGCACTCTGCCACTTGAGCCACAGCGCCACCTCTGGCCATTTTCTATATATGTGGTGCTGGGGAATTGAACCTGGGGCTTCATGTATACAAGGCAAGCTCTCTTGCCATTAGGCCACATTCCCAGCCCCTAAACTTACTTTAATAATCTATCTTATATAGTTGAGATGGTTAAAATGTGGACATTTTGACATGTAATCAATATAAGAACATTACAGAGATTTTTTTCTTTTATATATATATATTTATTATCAAACTGAATTACAGAGAGGTTACAGTTTCATATATTAGGCATTGGATACATTTCTTGTACTGTTTGTTACCTCGTCCCTTATTCCCCCCCTCCTCCTCCCCCTTCCCTTTCCCCCTCCCCTTGAGTTGTTCAGTTCAGTTCATTTTCACCAAACAGTTTGTAAGTATTGCTTTTGTAGTTGTCTTTTTTTACCCTGTGTCTCTCGATTTTGGTATTCCCTTCCAATTTCCTAGTTCTAATACCAGTATACCCAGTTTCCAATATACTCAGATAAGGTACAGAGATAGTGTAGGTACAACCACAGGAAGGTGATACAGGAATATCATCAATAATAGAAGCTACAGTTACATATGGCACGTTGAAAGTATTTACAACTGTGATATAACAATCGTTTCCATAACATGGAGTTCATTTCACTTAGCATTATCTTATGTGTTCATAAGGATATAGCTATTGGGCTCCTGTGATCTTTACAGAGATATTTTATGTTCTCGTGTGCAAAGTTTTGGAACTGGTATGCAGAATATATTTCCCACTTAGAGAACGAATCAAGGCAGCAGTTTCATGTACTCAATCACACGGCTACAACACTGGACAGCTCAGATCTAGAGGAGCTCCTGATTAGAACCGTGCTGTATACATAGACATGGCAACATAACTTGATTTTAACTTAACCATTCTAGTAACCTTCAAAGAGAGGGAAATGAGCAAAAAGGAACTATTGAGCTTTGTATCAGCCACTAGATTCTCTAGAGTTGAAAAGTTATCCACTAAGTATATTCCGAGAATCTTTCTGGAAGACTTAGTAAACATAAATGTACTTAAATATAAACATACTTCCTAATAATGTTTCATTTTATGATATTCAACATGAAATGTCATAAAGAAAAAAATATAGCCTAGCTTTCATCCATTTCTTGATTTGTTCCTGGCTAATACAAGTTTATTCATTCATTTCCTTCCTTAGTGATTTTAATGTAAAAGAAAGTAGAAACTATTGGTGGCTCACACTTGTAATCCTAGCTACTCAGGAAGCTGAAATCTGAGGATTGTGGTTAAGGCCAGCCTATGTAGGAAAATCTGTGAGACTCTCATCTCCAACTAACCACACACACAGCTTAAATATTAATATCAGGAATGTAAAACAGGTACTGTCTGGGCTGTGTGTGTGTGTGTGTGTGTGTGTGTGTGTGTGTGTGTAGGAATGATGAGGATGAAGGAGAATGTGTATGGTCAAAACCCTTTTGTCCACGTATGAAAGTGGCACAGAACCTTGTTGACATTAGTTTCAGGAGTAGGAGATTAAAGGGAGGGATAAAGAGCTGACTTGGGTCAAGGTACATTGTATACATCCATGGACATGTCAAAATGAAACTCCCTGTACAACTAATTAATGTTATTAAAATGGGGAGCAAAGAAATATCTTAAGAAATAGCTCAGCAAGATAGTAACTTAGTTTGGAGGAGTTCTTTGAGTATATTGGACATGCCTTGTGAAAAATGTGTACCAGATATTTGTCTCCAAATCTGCAGCTTGTGTTTTCATTCCTAATGGCTTTAATTGTAGCTAAATCAGAGTTTGCAAATCTTATGTCACATTTAGATATCAATGAAGTTTTCTTTTAAACTTGCCATTACCAGTGTATTGGTTTCCCGAGGCTTCTGTAAGCAATTGCCACAAAAGTGGCATTTTGGGAGTAAGAATATGTTGTTTGATAGCTCCATGAGTCTAACACCAACATCACTAGGCTAAAACTGAGGTTTCTCCAAGGCTGAACTCTACTCAGAGTCTCCCAGAAGGCGACTGGCTGTTCTTGGTTGGGGCTCCATCACTCCAATCTCTGCCCATGTCCCTCACATCCCCTCCTAAGTCCCCCCTCTCCCATCTCTTACAACAAGTCTCATGATAGCATTTAGGGTCCACCTGGGCAATCTCCCCACCACAAGAGCCTTAATGGAATCACAGTGGTTGAAGACCTCCTTTCCCCTACACCAGGCAATGTTCACCGCTTCCAAGGATTATGATGTGAAGAACTTGTAGGCATCCACTTCCCATCCAATCACGCTGATGCTGAAGCAACTGAACCTTAGAACCAAGACAATGGTATTATAGACAAGTTCACAGTAGGATCTAGAAGACTTTAATGCAACTGCTTATGTAAGTGGTTGGAGATGCAATCTTGCATGTGACAGCAGTTGAAAAGTAAAAATTTAGGGTTGTTGAGGGGCTGGGGATATAGCCTAGTGGCAAGCGTGCCTGCCTCGGATACATGAGGCCCTAGGTTCGATTCCCCAGCACCACATTTACAGAAAACGGCCAGAAGCGGCGCTGTGGCTCAAGTGGCAGAGTGCTAGCCTTGAGCGGGAAGAAGCCAGGGACAGTGCTCAGGCCCTGAGTCCAAGGCCCAGGACTGGCCAAAAAAAAAAAAAATTTAGGGTTGTTGAGTTCAGCTTAGACTGTGCTTGGAAGATGAAGGCAAGCAGTTCTATTCAAGTGGCAATTCTCATCTTTTCCTATTGAATAAGAGCTTAAATCTCAGAGCAGTGTAGCATAGTAGTTTTGAGGGTTTTTTTCTAAAATCAGATTTTGAACCCAGCTTTATAGCTCCCCAGTGGCACAATCTCAGGGTATTCAGGGTCTGATATGACACAATATCCTGCCAGTACTATAGTCAAGGAAAATTTAATGCAAAGAACTGCTAACACATAGGTGGCAGACAACTACTGGTAAGAGAAAAACCAGGCATGGTGACACACACCTGTAATCTCAGGACTCAGGATGTAGAGGCAGGATGATCATGAGTTCAAGGCCAGGCAATTACATATAGTGAGACCCTGTCTCAAAACAAAATAAAGCTAGGAGGGTATTACCTAAGGGACACAAGTTAGCAGGTCAAAAAAAGCAGACACCACTTTTTGGCAAGAGGAAAGTGAACAATAAAATAACCAAGGAGTATGGGCCAGCTCAACCCTAAGCTTGAGACTCAACCCTTTGTGAAGAACGTGTGGGAGCCACAGAAAGACTCAACCTGCAGGTGGCAAAAGACTGAGCTGGTCTGCAGAAGCAGCTACCTCTAAGGACAGGTGGCCTGAGCCTGCTTTTGGAATCCATCCAGGTATACTGGAGTGACAAGGGAGGTTCTGCACCTGTCCAGGAGATGTCGTCCGATGCTGATGGCCCCGTGATGTCACTCTAGCACCCCCTGTTGGCAAAAGCAAACATTCATGTTGCAGTTGCAGGACCATAAAGAAGGGTGAATTGGAGCCCAGAAACCACACGTAGATGATGGGCAGGTAAATATTTTCTTTAGATCATCTGGAAGCTGCAGGTAACAATTGTATCTTCCAAACAGAATTACTGTGAAGAATCACACATGGAACTGTTTAGCCTAGTGGCTCGCTTTTCTGTGTCAGCTTTTCCAACTGGCTCTTGATTATCACCTCATCTAGCATGGATCTTTATATTTACTATCTTTAATAATGAGATTGTTAAATTTGGGATGCTTCCTAGATTGTATAAATGGGATTAATGGCATCTCAAAGCTTACCTTTTCAAGTTTAAAAGAACTTCCTGTGGTGAAATGCAATTTTGTATGTATTTTTTTTTAGCAGAGAGCATGTGCATATGTTTGATTTTTTTAAAAATCAGATTACAGAGCTTGTTTTATTGGATTTATGGTTTGCCGGTAGAACACTTTCATTTAGGAGACTTCCCTCAGACATAAGCCTAGAAGGCCCGAAGGCAACAACATGGCCGCCAATCTCAATCAGCACCCGCATCTATCATGTCTTTCCCAGCCTCCCCGGCAAGGTCAGGTTTGATGACAAAAATGAATCTCAAGGAAATGTCACCAGAGGTGGGATCACTCATGCCAGTAGTCCAAGACAGGTATCAAGCCACACACTGGGACACCTCCTTGGTTAGGGATGGATTTGGCCCGGCGCAACACCTCCAGGATTTGGCTTGATAGACCCGATGCCACACCAGGTCTATCAGCCACTGCCTAGGCCTTGCTGGACCTACCACGGTGACTCCAAAACGAGTGCTCCTGCCGAATGAGGGTGTGGCTGTGCTGCTCAGTGCAGCAAAGGTATGTGTCCCCTGGGTCAAATATGTGCTCCTTCTATTCTTCTGCTAGATGAGGAAGCCAAAAGAGCATCAAGGTTTTCAGGCCAGATCCACCATGTTTCTGTGCCCAGAGAGCTCAGGTCCTGCTTGAATTCTCTTCCTGCTTTACACAAAAGATCCTAAGTCCAAGCAGCTGGTTGCAAAGATTATGTTTGATTCTATACGTAAATGCCCAATGAATCCATTAGCTCTAATATCTATTGACTAGCTTACCATGGTCCAGGGGAGGGAATAGACCATGGGGACACCAAAGTATGTAAGACAACATTTCTGTTCTTATGGAACTAATACTGTAGGTAGGTGGGCTGGAAAAGAGATAAAAAGCAAGTTACTGTGTAGGATCAGTGATAAGTACTGTGGAGAAAAATGATACTGGGAACAGAGATGGATTGTGGTCTCATAACTTAAGTGTGTGCTTTGCGTATGCTTGTATATGTGTGTTTTCCAGGTGTGTGTGTATATGTGTTTTCCAGGGGCAATTCCATGATTATTCTTTAATTCTGTGCCAACTAAGGAAGTCAGAAATCCCAGGATTTGCTGGGAGAGCCTGTGCTGAGGAAGTTTTCCTTTTGTATACAGAGATTTGGGTTAAATATAAGTGAGTTTCTCCATTCTAAAAGTCCTCCCTTCACATTATAACTACTGTGTTGAGTTCCTCAGTCAATTTGATGTGTAAATGTGTATCTATTTGCACATAAACAGTGGGCTTAATCACCCATTCTCTGTTGGCATCTTTATTCTCTAGTAACTGCCAGACTAGTCTAGGCATTTCTATCTGAGGAGTTGCTAAACTCAGTCTTCTTCATCTCTCTGAGTACCAACGTCCTACATCTGTGCAGGGCCTCTATGTTCAATTTACTTTAAAAAATTATCCTTTTAAACTGGACACTGGTGGCTCAGGCCTGCCTGTAATCCTAGCTACTCAGGAGGCTAAGATCTGAGGATTGATGTCCAAAGCCAGCCTGAGCATGAAAGTCCATGAGACTCTTACTTCTGGTCAACCACCAAAAAGCTGGATGCAGAGCTATGGCTCAGGTGGTAGAGTGTCAGCCTTGAGTGAAAAAGCTCAGGGACAGTGCCCAGGCCCTGGGTTCAAGCCACAGTACAACACACACACACACACACACACACACACACACACACACACTTCTCTTTTTAAATATTTCATGCAAATGGCTGATCTCCAACTTACGGAATAAAGGTAGAAATTTGAAACTAATCTCTTCCGTTTAATTCCATCATTCCAAAGTCTTCAGAAACAAGCCTGAAAATTACAGGAGCCACAAATTTAAGAAGTGTTAGTTTGATATGTCTGAAATTAATGCTTTAATTTATTCACCATGGGATGTCTTCACACATCGCTGTTTTCTGTAATTTATACCATATACTGTCTACTTCAGTTAATGTGTGAAGCTTGGTTAAATTACACCTAAAAAGGAATATGAAAAACTATCTAAAGATACTGACGGGAAGAGAGTCTAACTAGGAAGAATGGGGTGAAATTTAAATGAGACACATTGGAATACAAGTTTCAGAAAAATTGTCAGGGTTTTAAGTTGTACTTAACCAGAATAAGCTTCTCAGAAAAAAAAAGGTTTTAATATCTCAACGTTTAGTGTCAGTCTACTAGAAATAGATTAGACAAAGTTCTAGAAGATATTTCTATAGGGAATGCATAATTGTATGTCTGGCCTAAAATTGGGACAAGATAATCAAATAGTCTTTCCTGTGCCTCACATTTTCAGTTTCCAATCTTTGGTTAATCGTCAAAGAGGGTTTGGGATAAAGAGCAAAGGAGCAATTCTATAGAAAAATGGAGCCTATGAATTGTGTCAATATGATTTCATTTTGTTCTTTCCCCCATGTGTGTAATGTGCTGACAAATCTCTCATTTCCTTATAGCTAATTTAATGCTGGTGAAAGCTGAGATCTTTTACGCTCTTCACTGACTTTGTACAACAAAGCAAGCCGATTTCTATGTGGTCCACATTTGGTTTATTTTTGAGATTAGGAATCTAGTGTAATTTCAAAAAATTGGAGCTTTAAGTTCATGAATTCACTTTACCCTTTTGCTATGTTTGTTCTTAATTTGGGCCTATTAGATTAGAGATCATTTTAGGAGTTCTTCGGAGGAGAGATAAGCAGGGTGATTTCTTACTTGTTCCTGCCTGAGCCTTGTCTCAGAGTCAGTGGGAGTGGTCAGCTCTCTCTTCTTCTGCCCTTTGAGCTCCTCTCCTCACTTCCAAATCTGTCCTCAGGGAGCCTAGGGTAGCTGAGTATCCCTTCCCTGACTCGGACTCCCCCAAACGTCCCCACACTATTCTAGCAACAGGGAAGGACTGTAAGAGAAATAGAGCAAGATTTAGTTTAAATTGAAATCAGTTTTTTGTTTTTTTGTTTTTTTAAAAAAAGGTCAGGTAATTAAGATGTGTCTAACTGGACAAGCTCCTCAGAAAAGACTTCAGAACATTTAGAGTTCAAAAACTGGAGATTAGATTAGACAGAGGTCTAGGGGTGCGTGTGTGTGTGTGTGTGTGTGTGTGTTTGTGTGTGTGTGTGTGTGTGTAAGAGAGAGACGCCTGCATGTCAAGGCTGGGGCTTGAACTCAGAGCTATATTGCCTGGCCTTTTCACTCATAGCTGGTACTTACTTTGTGAGTCATACACACTTCCAGGTCTAGCTTTTTTGCAGGTTAAGTGGGCACAAACATTTTTAGGATTTGTCTGCCCAAGCTGGTTTCAAACCACAACGGTCAGATCTCAGCCTCCTGGGTAGCCAGGAGAATAGGCATGAGCCACCAGCCCCACGCTAGAAAGCATTCTTATTCTTACACAGGATGCATTTAACCACGCAGCGCTGTGGCTATGCTGACTGGATAAAGCTACTGTGGGCCTGTGGCACCGTTATGGTGGGGCCTCAAGTCCTTTCATCTGCAGGACGTGTCTAGTGGCATCTGCATTCAGGAATCCACTGGTGAGATCTATGTCCGATTGAGAAATTTAGTTTGCAAAAACAGGAAAGCCAAATGAATTGGATATATGTATGAAACCTTTCTAGTTTCATGATTTGTCATTAAGTACCTAGACAGATACATTTACACACCTTCTAGAATTTTTGCTGGTTTGATTTCTACTGTGCATAGTTATATATATAACAAAACGTGAGTGAGTATATTCCATATGGGAATATAAAATGATTGTGTCATGTGACACTGTCATATCTTTACTCTCTGTGAAGAATTATGTGTGTATACACACACACACACACACACACATATGAAGGATCAAGATTGAAAATAAGAGCTGGGCTCAGTGGTAGAGTGTCTCCCTGATAAACACAAAGCCCTAAGTTCAAATCCCAGTACTGCCAAAACAAAATGATTGACTATAAATGAGAATTAGGCATATTGGGTTATATTGATCACTTCAGGTGTTTACTTTTCTACTCAATCTCTGTTGGTCTTTTCCAAGAATGAAGCACGAGTTTGTTGGCACAGCTGTGATTTCCACTTTGAAACTGAGTTTACCTGGACATGTTAAACTTCCAAGTAAGTAGTCACTTAGATAGAACTTTACCCCTTGTGAAGAAGCTGACTCGGTCTGTCTATACTACACCAATAAAACATTTTTAGCTCCTTGGGCAGCTCCATGCTCCAGACTGCCTCCACCTGATACTATGTTTGCTGAGGCTTTGTTGTTGTTGTTTGTTGACATCCTGGTGTTTTAAATATTTTGGGGGGCCGGGCGGTAGACAACTCTGGCACTATATACCTAAGAATAACTTTTTTGTTCCAGTCCTAAGGGCTTAAACTGAGGCTTGGGCGCTGCCCCGGAGCTCTTTTTTTGCTCATGGCTAGCATTCTACCACTCAAGCCACAGCTCTACTTCTGTCTTTTTTTGGTACTTTAGTGGCGATAAGAGTTGCCCAAACTTTTCTGCCAAGGCTGTCTTCAAACGGCGATCCTTAGATCTCAGCCTCCTGAGTAGCTAGGATCGGGCGTGAGCCATTAGTACCCAGTTAAAACAACCATTTTAAAGATAAGGTATTCATTCATGATTGATATTCCTCTCACTAGGGCTATTAGATTATGGCTTCTGGCCATGATGATGGTGGTTCAAACAGGAACATCCAGTTCAAGTTTGAATTTTACATTGGAACCAGGTAAATGGAGGGAATGAGGTAGGGGTGAAAGAGATGGAAGAAAATGATAAAAAAAAAAAAGGGTGACACTGATCAAAATGCATTGTATTCACAGACTGACATGTTGAATTGAAACACTATTTGTAAACTACTTAAAGGTAATAATGATAGATTCATAATATATTCATAAAAACAAAATGAATTTGGATTTCACAAGCAAAATGAATCTTTAATTTGTTTGCATAAATATGTCTCATACAGTATTTGAGACATATATACATCAAGAAGTTATTTAGAATTTTTAAAATATGAAATTTAAATTTAACTGTACTTGGTAACTGTATCCTAACAGGAATGTCTGCCACTGTAGCTTCCCCTTCCTTCGATTCCACAAACGTCACCTGAGACTCAAGGGCCTAGAAATGTGGAGGTTGCGGAGTGAAGAACATGAAAAGATAGTTGGCTCTCGCTACCAGGCCGTTGGCAGTTTCCAAGGATGTAAATGCCTTCCTAAGAATCATGCTGATACATGGGGTAAAGTAAGAAGGATACCAGGAGTAAGGTGGCTTCAGAATGAGAGTGTGCCACTGTGAACTAGTTACCAAGGCAATCCAGTCAATACCAATTTACCCAGACTCCTGTGGGGCTACCGCCCATCGGTCAGAGGCTATGTGGTTCCCCAATCTGTTCCTCTGCCTGTCTAAAGCCAGGCCCTGGCATGCTTTGATATTCCATCTGTATAAATAGTCAGTCTACTATCATTGAGCAAAATGTAATTCTATGTGGAAGATGTTGATATGACAATGCATACAGATCCGTAGCTTTTCATTACCTGAACAAACAAACAAACAAAACAGAGAGAACCCTGTTGTTATGTGTACTGTGTTCCTGGGCTGAGAATTTTATAGGCTCAGGTTAATGGAGGAGAGAAGTAATTAACAAAGCTCAGGCCAGTCTGACTGATCAAGAGAAGGCAGCAAAATCAACTCCCAGGAGAAAGGGCTGGATTCAGAAGATGAGAGGAATAGGGTGGAAAGCAGAACACAATAGCATGTGGGGGGTGAGGGAGAGAGGGTTAGAGAGATGGTAGAGGAAGAAGAGGAAAAGAAGGAATCTATTTCTCTGAGCTGGGTGACATATGTAAGAAGAAACAAAGCTTTTCAAGGATTTTGTGGTGAGTTGTAAAATGCACCCACTCTTACAGCATCTGCAAACAAAACTGTGGTTAGCATTTATATTTATTGTCATGACTTTTTTCTGTCACACCCAAGTTTCCTCAGGATGTGAATTATGCTGAGATGCTCCTAAATATAGCCCGGCTTCATGCCACTGACATGAAGTGAGGAAGGAGGGAAAGCAAAGCAGTAAGGACCCATTCAATTCTGATATAATAAAAACAAAACACAAATGCTGGGCAGTGAAGCTATAAAACTAGTGCCTCATTTATTCCATCGTTATAACATTCCCTGGAAAGAGCTGAAATCGTTATTTCCAACAGGAACATTAAAACATGAATTGACATTGTCTCTTCCTGCATTTATGACATTTTAGACTCTTCGTTACCCCCCTCCTCTCTTTGCTTTCACACAGTTAGATATATGTTGTTACATGATGTGTGACCATGAGATAAGCATATTTTTTTGTCATGCAAAGAGGAACTTAAGACCCCCAGTTAATGAGGTTTTCTTTTTTTATCCACAGATGTTGCTGTGGATCCTAACATCTTTGTATCGGCACACCATCGTATTGCTTTTGAATGTTGTACCGTTCAAAAACACTGGCCTCTTCTACTGTTGAATTACCTTCAAAAATGTGTCCAACTAGTGGGGTTATATTCACTATTGGAAAATCACCAGCCTTAAGAATGTATATGACTTTTGGAAATAAGACAGGATAATTTGGAACATGGTTTGGTAGGTAAAGTAAGCAATCATAAGAGATATTTTTGGATTAGAACAAGATTAGAACAACTAATGAATGTGTACGGAGGAGAAAAAGATATCCTGTTACTTTGGGCTGTGGATTGAGTTGATTAAAAGTATCAGTTTGTGCCAAAGTTATTTCAGCTTGTTTTATAATTGCAGTAAGAACTTGTCATATATCTCTCCTGAGATTATCACCACAATGAAATTATTTCAGGTAGGCAAGTCCAGTTTAACATTTGAAAATCAATTAATTTAGCTCATCCTATCAACAGGTTAAAGGAAAAAACCTCACATAATCATATCAATAAATGAAAAATATTTTGACAAACTCCAACACTCTTCCATGATTTAAAACAAACAAACAAATGAAAAAAATACATAAACCTATGGTTGGGCATGGTGGCCCACACCTGCAATTTCAGCCTGCAGGAGGCTGAGATGGGAAAATCACACACCTAGCATAGACTAGTGAGACTGTCTCAAAAACACAATCTCGTAACAGATTAGGAATACAGGATAATGTTTTCAACTTGACATAGAATATCTAACAAATATCTGTATCTAATAGTGTTTGGATCTCAAGAACATTGTACATTTTTACATTGTTGACTGATGAATACAATTGTATTGCTATGAAATTATTGGCTTTTGGTCTACCATGAAGTTGAGTCACTTATAATGTTTGATCTTCTTGAAGCTTGTTTTTATTTTTTTTTTTTAGCTTTGCTAGGGTGAATGACAGGAGCCTTTCTTTTAAGGAAAATGTAGCAATTTCCTTCTGAGGACTCTATCCTGTATCTCCTGTCCATCTATCACCCAGTGAGCTCTGTTTGGTTTGTGGTGGTGGTCTGAAAGCAATTTACCCACTCTAGGGAATTACACACACACACACACACACACACACACACACATACAGAGAGAGAGAGAGAGAGAGAGAGAGAGAGAGATCAGGACACTCAGCCAGTGATTTAGAGAGCACCCTTTGTTTTTTTCAAGATTTCTGGAAATCTCACCTTGCACAACATTATCTTTTCTAGCACTCTATCCCACAAATGTTGCTTCTGAAAACTCAAATGACCATCTCCATTTTTCTTGGCTCATGGAGACACCTGGGCTGAATTTTTTTTTAACTTCTATTGTGTCCTGGGAATTGTCTCTAGGTAGTAATCCAGGACAAGATCTCTGTCCATTCATTTCTCCTCTTTCAGGCATCTCTGGATTTTTGATGATTGTTACATGATGTCTGAAAAATATTCATCTCACTTCCTTTGTCTATATCCTCCTTTGTCTTTTTTTTTCTTTTACTTGATTTTGGAAGGACTGGAGTTTGAACAGTAGGTAACCCTGGGCTACTTCACATTCACTGTGATTTATTTTTCATAATTTCTAGGACTTTTTTTTTGGAAATTTGTACTTCTGTAGGAGCTTAAAGATCTATTCTATTAAAAATCTTGTTCTATAAAATTTGAAGTGAAACATGGACCTTATTTATTACTTTGGGGGAAATTGATTTTATATTTTTATATTTTATGATTATATATTTTTGCTTCTATAACCAAAAACATATTTTACTATCTCTTTTTCTGGGTCTTGCTTTATATCCTTCAGCAGCTTCTTATAAATCTTCTCCTGTATAATCTAAATGTTTTTTGCTCAATTTATTTCTAAGATGTTCTAGCTTTTGAATGAAACATTTTCCTATTTCCATATCCATCTCATCATTGCACATATAGAAAACATTAATTTTAAACTTATCTTGAATATAGCTACATTACCACAGTTATTTGTTAATTCTGGATATTTAGAAATTCAGTGGTATAGGATTTTCTGTGCAAATTATATTATCAACAGAGTGCAATAATTTTACTTCTCATTTTCCAATCCTCTTTCTTCCTTTCCTTTCCTTCTTTCCTTTCCTTCCTTCCTTCCTTCCTTCCTTCCTTCCTTCCTTCCTTCCTTCCTTCCTTCCTTCCACCTCTTTCTTTTTTGTTTTTGTGGGTTGTAGGGCTTGAACTCAGGGCCTGGGCACTGTCCCTGAGCCTCTCATGCTCAAACCTAGCGCTCTACCACTTGAGCCACAGCACCACTTCTGGTTTCTGAGTGGTTAATTGGAGATAAGGGTCTCATGGGGACTTTTCTGCCTGCGCTGGCTTCGATCACAATCCTCAGATCTCAGCCTCTTCTGAGTAGCTAGGATTACAGGCATGAGCCACTTGGCTTCTTTCTTTTTTAACCATTACTAGGGACTTGAACTCAGGGCTTTGCACTCATTCAGCTTTTTCTGCACCTGACTGGTGCACTATCACTGGAGCCATAGCTCCAGTCTAGCATTTTTTTTTTTTTGCTCATTAATTGGAGATAGAGTCTCATGGACTTTTCTTCCCAGGCTCTCTTTAAACTGCAATTCTCAGATCTTAGCCTCCTGACTAGCTAGGATTACAGGCGTGAGCCACCAGTGCCTGGCCTTTACTTTTTCTTATTTCTTTCATACAGCATCTAAAACAAGGTTGAGTTACCATGGTGGTAATGAGCCACACCTTATTGTTTTAATATCTCACCTTTTACAATGGGACTGTTGTAAAATGGATAAAACATTGTTAAATATGCTATCATATCTAATAATCACCCTTCTGTTTTACTCATATTTTATTAGAAATGGCTATTTTGTATATTAAATTCTGTCATAGTGTTTTAAAAGTATGTAATCATTTACTGTTTCTCTTTTTATCCATTATTATTTTATTTAGGTAGATTACATAGGAATAAATCCTACATAGTCTTGGTATATTGTTTAATACACTGTTAAATGCTTTTTGCTGACATTTTAGGTACAACTTTTAATCTGTACCCATAAGTGCAATGAGGATATATATATATATATATGTATATATATATATTTTTTTCTTGGTCCTATATCAGGTTTCAGTGCTTACAATAGTTTCAGAAAATGCATTGGAGAGCTTTTCAAATTATTATATTTTCTTTGCAGTCTGGATCAGCAATTGTGGTCAGATCAGCAGTTCTCAGTATGGTCCACATAGGGGATTGGTAAAGTCGAAGCTATTTTACCAATAACACTCAGATATCCTTTGCCCTTTTCACTCTGCTGACATTAGCACGGAAGGCAGAACAGCAACATCAAGTTCAGAGCTGCATTAGCATGAACCAAACCACGGCACCCAACTCTACCAACGGTCACACTCTCTGTGCCAGGCACTCACGGGAAAATCAATCCGGCTTCAATTAAAAAACATGCCTAATAGAGCAGCCAAATGAATTGATTTTTACTAACTCCTGACACTCGAGTAAGCATCTTTCTAATATCCTGGGTAATGCGCAGAAGGCCACATAAGGTACTTGCTGCATAACAAAACCCGAGGGCTCGCTTTAAGAAAAGCAGTGAGATATTGATTGAATTGCAGGCTGACGGAGCTTCTTACATGGAATGCTTTCACTGGAAAGACCAACAGACAAATGATGGCACTGCCGGCCTAACTACTGGGCTGAAGTTTCCTTGCAAAGGAAGAAAGCAAGCCCAGTACTTAAAATATCTGACATTATTTGTTGTTAGCGATAAAAATGTCCATTTTCAGTGTACAAAAAGAAAGAGATCATTTTGCAAACAATATTTACCACCACGAACACTCCATCTTTAACAGGCTTTGTTCTGATCAGATGCCAAGGGTGATATTAATGAATGTGAATCTGAAAATATTAAATAATAAAATTATTATTTATAAATATTCATACAAAGTATAAATATATGAATAGAAATATATTATTATAGATTATGTTATATACAATATGACTATATATAAATAAATATTTATACAATCTGCATAGATCAGTAAGCAAATATTTTCCAAATAACTAATGCCACAAAATCATGCATGAGGGGCTGGGGATATGGCCTAGTGGCAAGAGTGCCTGCCTCATATACATGAGGCCCTGGGTTCGATTCCCCAGCACCACATATACAGAAAATGGCCAGAAGTGGCACTGTGGCTCAAGTGGCAGAGTGCTAGCCTTGAGCAAAAAGAAGTGCTCAGGCCCTGAGTCCAAGCCCCAGGACTGGCCAAAAAAAAAAAAAAAAAAAAATCATGCATGAATGCAAGATCAATTCAAAGCTCAAGGTAGACAGGTGCATGCAGAGTTTATCAATGCAGTTTTATTTGCTTGTTTTGCCACTACTGAGCTTTGAACTCAGGGCTTCGAGATTGATGGACTTGTTTGTGTGGATGGCACTCTACCATTTGCTGTGTCCCCCGTGGTGCGTTTCCTCTTGCAAATCTCACTCTACTTTCTTGGCATGATTGCTTTTTTTGCTTTAGCAAAACTCTCTTTTGTTTATTTTATGTTGTGCTGGGCCTGGGGATTGAACTCAAGGCCTGGGTGGTGTCCCTGAGCTTTTTCCATTCAAGGCTAGCACTCTAGCACTTGAGCCACAGCACCACTTCCAGCTTGTTGGTGGTTAGTTGGAGAAAACAGTCTCATGGACTGGGCTGGCTTTGAACCTTGATCCTCAGATCTCAGCCTCCCTGAGTAGCTTGGATTATGGGTGTGAGCCACTGGTCCCTGGCTAGCAAAACTCAACAGTGTTCTAGTAGTCACTTCACATGGGCAGTGGATCTTGCCCAGTGTCCTGCTGGGCATATGCACACAAAATTTTGCCAATATAAATGTGAATTATACAAGTGATAAATACTAATAAACTATGCAATACTCTTTTGATGGTAAGTTCAATATATCCAATTGATTGGCACAGAATGCTTGCATTGATTGCTGCAGAACTCTTATGTCCTGAGCCCAAGTGTGGTTATAACTGACAAACAATCCCAGCTTGGACATGAGTGCTGGCTGATAGTCTTGTTTGAATAAGAGGAAAGTAAAAAGATGAAGGATGCATGTTAGGACTCTACTTATTTGTCAATGATGTGAGAGAATATTGCTAGGTATTAGTTATCAAATACTAGAAGGCTCTGCTTTCCCTTTTTGCTCTATTTACTAAGTAAGGCTACAGACAACACACTTTGCAACTTAATCTGTGTCGATGATCTTGTACTAGAGAGAGCTTTTGCTCCTCGGGGTCCAGGTTGTGCTTGTGATAAGTAGGAAAGGCTACTACTTACTGATCGATTGAGTAGAAGCTAGAGACATCCCTCCCACAATTCTGCCTAGCCTAGCACTGAGAAACCCCGATCTTCATTATTAACATATAAATTAAATTTTTATGAATTTATCCATTTTTGTTGGTCATGTGGCTTGAACTCAAGGCCTATGCTGACCCTGAGCTTTTTTGCTCCATGATAGCGCTCTACCACTTTGAGCCACAGGTCCATTTCTGGTTTTCTGGTGGTTAATTGCAGAAAAGAGTCTCATGAACTTCCCTGCCTGGGCTGGCTTTGAACCACAGTCCTCAGATCTCAGGCTTCTGAGTAGCGAGAATGATAACACCTGGCTTTAAGGAAAAAATTTTTTTCAACAGTTGAGACCACCACCAAATGACCCAAATGTTAGGTCAAGCTTTGATGTATAGTATTTGTCAGTTTCTGTGTTATAAATAGTCCTGCTGTGAGGATTAGCTGTAGGTGTCAACTTGATTGGCCTAAAGGCTGCCCAGGTAGCTGGTTAGAGCCTCTTGTGCCTCTGGACATTGGAGCTTCTGGTGTCTGGTCCTGTGTCACTGTGTCTCTCAAGACTCTACACAGACTGCCTTGCTTCCCCCCCCTCCCTTCCTCATGCCAGTACAGTGGCTTCCACTGGGGACCTCACACTCTTGCCTGGCTTCTTTTGCTCACATATGGCACCACTGGATCTGTGCTTCCAGTTCTAGCTTCTTGCTGGTTAACTAGAGACAAGAATCTCTTGGATTTGTCTGCTTGGGCTGGCTTCAAGCTGTGATCCTCAGACCTCAGCCTCCGGAGTCGCTAGGATTACAAGCATGGCACCTGTTATAGACCAGACTGCATTTCTACCTCACCCACTACCCTCAACCCCCAAGAGCTGACAAAATAACAGAGCAGAGGCTCTCATGGTGTGGTCTCTGCATGAACAGCATTGCTCTCATTTGAAAATTTGTTCCAAAAGTAAGTTCTAGGGCCAGATCCCAGAACTATACAATGAGAAATTCTGGGACTAGAGACCAATGGTGGGTGATTCATATGGTCCTCTCTATTCCTCTGAGGTACGCTGTACCCAGAGAGCCCTGGGATTAGATTATATAGCTTCTTTTCGTCTTTAAAAAAATAGTTACATTTTATCCTTTAGGAGAGCAACAAAACAAATTCAGGTCATCCTGATTGAATTTGGTAGTCTCTGCCAGACTCCAGAAATGACAAATAATGTTTGAGGATGCATTACTCCTATGAAGGAATAATCTCATTGATTGCATATTGATTTATTCTACTTCTTCTTAGGAAGATGACTGTTTTTTTAATTTCTGTGCATATTATGGCCACCCATCCACTATTTAGTCATATCCAACTAGCATAATACAACTTTTCAGGATATTTTTTTTTTTTTTTTGGCCAGTCCTGGGCCTTGGACTCAGGGCCTGAGCACTGTCCCTGGCTTCTTCCCGCTCAAGGCTAGCACTCTGCCACTTGAGCCACAGCGCCGCTTCTGGCCGTTTTCTGTATATGTGGTGCTGGGGAATCGAACCTAGGGCCTCGTGTATCCGAGGCAGGCACTCTTGCCACTAGGCTATATTCCCAGCCCTCAGGATATATTTCTTGATTTCCACACCTTTCTGATACTCTCCTCACAGGCAGGGATTCGATGTTTGAATCCAGTTTAGGCTACAGAACCTAAAGAAGTTCAGAGTTCACCTGGGATATCAAAATATGGTGGTGAATAATTATGAGGCTTTAAACAACATTCTTTCTTTTGGATCATTTGCCTTCTTTTATGAGCATCATTTAAAGTTTATCATACACAATTTCTAAAGTATATATGCTGGTAAAACTTATAAAAATGTGAGTAAGAAAACAGAAAATGACTGATAACTGGATTTCCCCCCCCCCACATCAAACCATGTAATTTGTGCCAAATTCTGGTATAAAAGCAGTAAGACTCACCGGTTGGCCTACTGCCTACATAACAATTTGATACTTTGGCATGCTTCCTGCTAATAATTTTTCTGCATTTCTACATTTTTATTATACAACAGAGACATATATTTGTGCTACTTTTCAAACTAAACATTACGTCATGAGCATTTCCATATCATTGAATTTTTTTTGAAATACGAGTCCATGCATGACTCTGTATTACTCGGTTATATGTATAAAATATGACTTGTTTGACTAAACTCCCTTGGGTTGTATTCAATTATCTCATTTTTTTAAATAACACTCATGATGACATAATGTGCATATTTAACAAATAAATATTGTTTTAGAGGCAGGATCTTTGGAGCTTTCCTAAAGTTTCTTGGTGTTTCTCCCCCCCCCCCTTTTATGACTTGCTCATCAGTTCACTTCCATAAATTCTGTATTATTCTTTGATCTTAGGCTTTCATTAGACTGTGATGCATCTGTTTGCATAAGCATCAGAAAGCCATGAAGATCTAAAATTTGAAAGGACTTTAACATGTGAGTTCACAGTGTCAAGAACAGCAGTGAGCCCTTCTTCTCTGCAAACTTCCATTCCTGTTACTGTGCCAACATTCAGGTGTCTATGATTCCTGATTTTAGGACAGAAGAATGCTAATAAATTATTTGGTAACCATTTGAAATCTAAGTGACTCAGGAAACAGAAAACATGCAAAAATGTCATTATGTTTGATTTACAGACCTTGTCTTTGTAAAATATCTTGACTGTTTCAAAATCTCTAAAGACGAGCAAGGCTTCTTTGGTAAGCTGCTGAACTGTCTTATGTTCATTTACTTCTGGCAAAAGTCAGGTGAAATATCCCCTCTTCTCAACACACACATTATAAAACTTCTGAAGCAGAAATGAATACTTTTCTATTATTATTTTAATAAACCATCTTACCTAGAGTAGAGTCCTTCCTCTGTGTATTACTGTACTGGGGGCTTGAACTCCAGGCCTAACACTTGGCTTTTTTACTCACAATTAGTGCCATACCACTTGAGCAATGCCTCTTCTTCCAGCTTTTTGCAGTTATTTGGAGATATGAGTCTCTTGGATTTGAATCTCAATCCTCAGATCTCAGCCTTTGCTTTAGCTAGGATTTTAAGTGTGAGCGACTGGCATTCTGAGTATGTTTCTTTTGAGGATAAGGAAAATTAAGATAAAATGTGGTTCAATTATGACAACAAAAAAATTAAAGAAACACTTCCATGGCACTGAACCAAAGAAATGCATTACAAGTGGTTTTTAGGATACCTATGTATGAATGTGCCAAACCCTTGATTGCCCAATGCATGACCAATAGGCTCTTGATAGTGGTTTAACTGCCCAGGACATTTAATAGCAATGAACAGTGGCATTTTGCTCTATACTTAGAAGTGAGTTATTATTCAGGCTTACCTCACTTTCCACTTAGCACATGAATCCTCTTGATAAACAAGAGACTTAGGACCACTAATGACACCTTCTATTATAGGAAAAAACAAAACAGAACAAAACTTTCTTTAATGAGCATACTTGAGGTATTTCCCGTTAAAGTTTTTGGCCCTAACTAGCAGATACAAAAACAATTTTTTTTTTTAATGGAGCATCCAGGTACTGGTGGCTCTCACCTGTCATCCTAGCTACTCAGGAGGCTGAGATCTGAAGGTCGTGGTTCAAAGCCAGCCTGGGCAGGTATGTCCCAGAGAATACCAGGAGTGGAACCGTGGCCCATAGTGATAGAGCGCTAGGCTTGGGTAAAAAGGGCTCAGGGGCAGTGCCCAGGCCCTGAGTTCAAACCCCATGACCGACACCACCACCACCACCACCACCACCACCACCACCACCACCTCCCAGGGGATACTGCAGGCGCGCTTCCGGAGGGCGCCGTCAGAGGGCGCCGACGAGCAGCGGCTTCGCCACCCTACGGCATCCCGCGGCGCTCTCTTCCCTCCTCTCACTGATCCCAACTTCCGCCGGAAGCGGCCGCGTCGGTTGTTGTTGTCCGGTACCGGCGCTGTTCCGCCGCGGGTCGGCTGTGGGGTGTGCTTGGGCGTGGGGTGGCGGGGCCCTGGGCTGGAGAAGCGGGGGAGGGAGACGCGGGCTTAACGCCGGGCGGCGGGATGGACGTCCTCAAGTCGGAGATTCTGCGGAAACGACAGCTGGTGGAGGACCGGAACCTGTTGGTGGTGAGGACGCGGGGTGGCGGCGGGTTGGGGAGTGGCCGTGGGGTGGGGGGCGTGGGGTGGGGGGGCGTGGGGGGGGGGCGGTGCCACTGAGGAGATTCGGGGGGCAGCCCCCACCCCTCGGGAGTCCCGGAGTTCCGGCACCCCCATCGCCGCGCCCTCCCCCGGCCTGCTCGCCGCCCCCGGGCCCTCCGGCCCCCACCCCGTTTCTCTTCCCCTCCCTGGGAGCTGTGGCGCCGCGCCGCCTCGGTCCTTGGGGATCGTTTCCTCCCGAGACCGAGGCGGGACCGTCTCGGGACTGTAGGATAAAGTTCTCACCGCGAAGAGCATCCCCCTGTGCGTTCGGTCCCCCGACCCAGAGCTCACCGCTCCACCGGACCGACCGAGACATCGCCCGGCGGTACTGGGAAAGAGGGAGGGGAAATCATCACGCGCCTTCATCCCGGGGTGGGGGGGGGGAGGTGTCTGTGAGAGATCGCCGGCGCCCCGCTGCGGGACGGTCCCTCGGGTTCTGGAAGCGTTGGGTCCCAGGCGACCTTTGTGCTCGCTGAGGGCTTCTGCGAATGGGTTTACATATATCCGCGTTTACCAACTCAGAGGTGAGAGAGACCTGGAAAGTATTCACCAGTCATCTGGGGATCACCCGCCCTCCTGCCCCCCCACCCCCGTGACGCGTTCCATCACACAGTCTTACAAAGCGACTGTGTGAGGTTTCTAGAGGCATTATTAAAGCATTGAGGAAACCCAAGTTTGCGGTGGCAGGTCTAAGTTGTCACCACTTTGAATTTTCATCCGGAACAGGGATTTAAATAAAAAAAATCATAGTCAACAAATAATGATAGCCTCACAGGTGTTTAGTGAGAAACCTGACCGATTATAAAAGTCCTAAGCATATTTTTGACAGTATGTACTCGTGACAAGATAGTATTTCATTTAAAAAACCCAACAAACTAAAGCAGCCTATTTAGCTTGCAGCTCAGTTGCTTTTCCCTCAGGCAGCTGTTGTAAGTAAAGCAAAATGCTTTATGTTTACTTTGTTTTGTCCCACAGGATATTAAAAGACTGTGGTCAAATATCAAGGCGTAATAAAAATCATTTTACTATAGATTGAGCGGCTCTCATCTGAAAATCTGAAATGCCCCAGAATCCTGCAGCTGACTTCAGCTGAATTTTCAAAACACAGGCCTATACTCAAACTATTGTGTAAAAATTGCCTTTGGTCTCTATATGTTAAGTGTACATGGAACATATGGGAATTCTGTGTTTTCAAAGTTTCTCATTATGAATGTGCAAATACTCCAGAATAATTAAAAACAAAACAAAACAAAACAAAACCCTTGGTTCCAGATGTTTTGAGTAAGCGCTGCTTAACTCTTTTTTTTTTTTGGCCAGTCCTGGGCCTTAGCACTGTCCCTGGCTTCCTTTTTGCTCAAGGCTAGCACTCTGCCACTTGAGCCACAGCGCCACTTCTGGCCGTTTTCTGTATATGCGGTGCTGGGGAATCGAACCCAGGGCCTCATGTATACAAGGCAAGCTCTCTCGCCACTAGGCCATATCCCCAGCCCCCACTGCTTAACTCTTGATGATCACTTCAAAGGTATTGTGAAGCAAAACTGGCTCTGGCTGAGTGTTGCTAGTTCCGTGCCTCTGCCTTGATTTCTTGCCATTTCTTTCTTACCCATAGGATTGAAAACAGCTGTGGCCTCATGAGTTTGTGCAAAGGGTCATTCTGGACCCACAATTGTCTGAGGTCCTGTATTTTGACACTGTTTTGAGGCCTTTGATTGATGTGTAGGATGCAAGTTAGAATTATTAGGTTGGCAGGTGACATATTTCATAATCATTAGTACTAAAAATAGACATAGCCAAGTGCTAGTGGCTCATCCTGTGAGCCTCGCTACTCAGGAGGTTGAGGTTGAGATCTGGGGATTGTAGTTCAAAGCCAGCTTGGGCAGGAAAGTCTATGAGGCTCTTATCACCAGTTAACTGGAAGTGGAGCTGTGGCTCAAATGTAGAGTGTTAGCTTTGCTAAAAAAAAAATGCTCAGGGACAGTGCCAGGTGCTGACTTCTAGCCCCCAAACTGGCCCATTTAAAATGAACAACAAAAGAAACAACTGTGAAAAGGGAGCTAACTAAAACACTTAGGTTGTTGGATCTCTACTTGATGTGAGGGAGAACTAGTGCTGTAAAGGGAAAATTGCATTATGAAAGACTCAGCTCAACCTGTTTATACAGAATGCACGTTTGCGTAATTAGGTTTGATTTAAAAGTGATTCTTCATAATTGCTTTTAATGTTGCATCATTCACTGTTTTCCCAGTTGCCTTTTAGTTTTTAATTTGGCACTTGATTTGGTGAGATATCCCAACCAGAACGCAGATGTGTGTTGCAGTTGAGACTTAGGGTTGCATGATTTCCCCATGCCTCCGTGGTCAGCCGGGAGCAGTCTAAGTTCCATATTCCCGTGTGGACAATTGATCTTGCCTCACTTCAGCACGTAAATGACCAGACACCTTTCCATACTATATGCCTGTGGAGGTTCCCTTCTGATTTGCAGCTCTGTAATTTCAAATGCAGCTTAAAGCGTTTATTGGAGTACATCTTGGTTGTCCATCAGTAACATAGCCTTTTCACTTCTCCAACCATAGTAACAAATGTATTACATAATTTTTGATCAGAGGTAGTTGTATATGTGGAAAAATTAACGGAGTAATTCTTACTGTAGCTATGAGCCTGTCATAGGATTTATATGATTTATTTTTTAAATCTGTCTTTAAAATGCTGGTCCAGGATCTGTAAATAATTTTCATTACCAAATCGGTGGTATGTGTGTATGTATATGTGTATATAAATGTATATGTATTATATTATTGTGTATATATGTATATTATATATGTGTGCATGTATACATATTTTTTTTTGGCATTTGGGGATTGAACCTGGGGCATTGTGCATGTTAAGCAAGAATTCTTCACTGAGCTACATCCCTTCGCAGGGTCTCTGTCACCCCCAGAAGCAACTGCAGTCTGATTTCTTTACACCCTTAATTTTGCCTATTCTAGAACTTGACATAAATAGGCTCATACTGTGTACTCTTGCATGTGGAAGGAATTTCATTTGATCGGAATAGTGTGTGGAAGTTAATTTTGCTACCTATGTCAGTTATTTGTCCCCTATTTTTTTTTTTTTTTTGGCCAGTCGTGGGCCTTGGACTCAGGGCCTGAGCACTGTCCCTGGCTTCTTCCTGCTCAAGGCTAGCACTCTGCCACTTGAGCCACAGCGCCGCTTCTGGCCGTTTTCTGTATATGTGGTGCTGGGGAATCGAACCTAGGGCCTCGTGTATCCGAGGCAGGCACTCTTGCCACTAGACTATATCCCCAGCCCTATTTGTCCCCTATTGCTAAAGCAATATTTTGTTTATCATCCTCCCAGTGCTGCGTACCTAGGCTGCTCCCAGAATTTGGCTATTCTGCATCTGTGACCAAGTCTTACATGCTCCTTTGTCTTCAGAATTGCTGAGCCATAAGTATGTACATGTTTAGGTTTATAAAATGTGGCTGCACTGTGTTACACGCTCAGTAGCAATAGAAGACTGCCAGCAGTTTGTGTTGTCAACCTTTTAGTGTAGTCGTATCCATTATGTTCTTTTTCTTTGCAGTATTCAGGTTTGAACTCAGAGTCTCATGATTGTTAGGGAGTCATTCTACCACGGAACCACTATACCCTGCAGTCTTTTTGGAGTTGGTTATTAACTCATTTCAGTACTGGGGTTTGAACTTAGGGCCTCATACCTGCTCAGTTTGCTTGCTCTGCTGACGCTTTACCACTTGAACCACGCCTCAAACTTGGCTTTTTGCTGATTATTTTGGAGAGTCCTGTTTGTGCATGTGTGCCAATATTGGCCTTGAACTCGGGATCTCTCCATCATGCTTGGCATTTTTGCCCAAGGCTGGTACTCTACCACTGAGCCACACTTTCCACTTCCTACATTTTGCTGGTTAATTGGAGGTCAGAGCCTCACAGACTTTTCTACTGGGCTGGTTTTGAACTGCAGTTATCAGACATCAGCTGTAGCTACGTTTGTACAGTGCCCAGCTGTATTTTGGTTTAATTTGCATCTTCCTCATAATTAGCAATGCCAAGCACTTTCATATGGCTCTTTGTCATTTACTGGAATATTTAATTAGGTTAGTTTCTTTTTCTTATTAAGTTGAAAGACCTCCATCCCCATCCCTTGGTACCTGAGTTGAGCTCAGGGATTTGTTCTTGCTCAGCTTGCTTATTCATTTCTATCACGTGAGCCATACCTCCAGCTTAACTGTATTGGTAATTATTGGAGTCTTTTGGACTTTCTGTCTTTTCATCTCTGGATTTCAGTCTCTTGAGTATAGATGGAATCACAGGTTTGAGCCACCAGCACCCAGCTACCATTACTGTTGGTTATTTCCTTCTGTTTTTCTCCTTCTGTCAGTTCCCCACCTGTACCCTTCTCCTTCCCTCCCCACAAAACCCTCTTGTGGAACTTGATTTGTAAAGTAGTTTTGGCATTTAGTAAACCATGTTTGTTTGCCTGTCCTGGGTCTTGAACTCTAAGGCCTAGGTGCTATCCCTGAGTTTCTATGTGCTCAAGGCTAGCACTACCACTTGAGACACAGCACCACTTCCAGCTTTTTCTGAGTAGTTTATTGGAGATAAGAGTCTCACAGACTTTCCTGCTTGTGCTGGTTTTGAATTGCTATCCTCAGATCTCAACCTCCTGAGTAGCTAGGATTACAGGTGTGAGAGTCACCAGCACCTGGCTTAGACTACATTTTTAATGTGTACAATTCAGTGAATTCATTGCATCTGTGAAACTTGTCTACAGAAGGAAGAGTGTGAACATAGCCATTTCACCAGTTTCCTTAGACTATTTGTAATCCTGCCTTCCCTCCCTGTAGCCTGACCCACCCTGTCTACCCACAGACACTGATCTGCTTGTTCTAGAACTTTATGCAAATGGAATGATTGGTTATGATCTCTCTCTCTTGCTTGCTTGACTTCATTCAGCCTATTTTAGATTCACTGACATCACTGAAAATATATTGCCTTGATAATATAAAATATTTATGATACATAAAAATGTACTATTGTACTTGATAGTTTTTCCCATTTCCTGGAATTCATTTTGATAAATAGTATGTGATCAGAAGCAGAGGCATTGTGCCTTTGGCTTCCTCCCCTAAGGGTGTCCTCCTTTGATCTCACTGTGTGTGCATGCCTACAGCGCTTGATAATGTTTGCTGTCACTGTCCTGTAGGCAGACATTACAGGTGATAGAGGCAGGTTTGCGAACCTTAGACCTGTGAATCCTCACATTTATCATCTATAGAAGAACATTTATAAAGCAACACTATAGGGTCTCACCAGAGTTCTTAATCCATGATTTCAGATGTTGTGAGATTTAATACCTAGTTAATTAGGTGTGACCAATGGAATTGAGACAGTGTTCCAGGGTAACAATCATGGACGGTGAGTGGACTCTGGCCTTAGCAGTCCTTTTACTTCCTACGTAATCAGCCCTTTCGGGGAGTACACCAGTGGAGCGGGCACACATATGTGAAGTATGATGATTGTAGAACACATAGGTAAAAGGAATAAGTTGAGATGCTGAAATTTGGATGTGAAGGACCATAGCTTCATCCTGTAGCTATGGTGGACCACACCAGAGTTCTGATCCTGGCTCTTTCACTCAGCAGTGTTGCCCAGGTCTTAGGATGTTACCTGATCTAAAATTATTTGATAAAATTCACAGTCATATATTCCATTTAACTTATGTATGTTTTTGTGCTTGCAGTTGGTTTGTTCAAATCAGATCCACACAGAATTAACTGCATTTCCTTTTTATGACTTTTTTCCTTTTAATCTAGAACATTTTCATTTCTCCAGCTTCTCCTTTTTGTCTCATGTAACTGATTTGTTGGGGAGGCTCAGACTAAACCAGTATCCTGGGTTGGTTTGTTGTCTTTCCTTAGTCTTTTATTCCCTGCTGTTGAGAAGAGTATGTCATAGGTGCTGCGCTGTCCTTCCTGTGGTTTTCATAGGCTGGGCATAGTATTTTACTGATGTTAGTAGATTCAGGTGCTGGTAACTGGATCTTGCTATGTCAACTTCAAACTTTTATCCTAGTAGAACTACAGGGTGTTAAAGACACGTGGAAATAGTATTGCAGTTCTATTATAATTAGTTTACAAAGTAGGGAAGTGTCTATTTGAGTAGAGTCATTAATGGAATAATATCCAAGAGGCAGAGCTGCACTTAGCTTATAAATTGGGCTGTAGATTTTACAATGCAGGTATGTAAAGTACTAATATTTTTAGCCTGGATAAGACTTTGAGATCTCTGTTTCTTAGCATTAAAACAAATCAAGCAAATGCTTCGGATTCACTAACAACATTTGACATCTATTTGCTAACTGAAATTCCAACGCACGGAAAAGCACACTCTTGGGCTGGGAATATGGCCTAGTGGCAAGAGTGCTTGCCTCATATACATGAAGCCCTGGGTTTGATTCACCAGCACTACATATATAGAAAACGGCCAGAAGTGGCGCTGTGGCTCAAGTGGCAGAGTGCTAGCCTTGAGCAAAAAGAAGCCAGGGCTGTACTTGCCTTACATATGAAACTGTAACCCCTCTGTACTCCACTTTGACAATAAAGAAGAAAAAAATGTGTAGTGCTGAGAAAAAATAATTCTTTTAAAAAAAAAAGCACACTCTTAGAACTCTTGTTTTCAAAAGTTGACTATATCTCCTTGTTATATTAGTTCCAGTTATGAGAAAATAGTTAAAACACACAGTTCTGTGGTTCACAATCCACTTGTAGAAATTTTCTTTCAACTAAGACATTAGGAAATGAACTTACAAACATTTGGAAATTATTGTTGGTTTCTTCTCTTCGCTGAGTTGGACAAACATTCAAGTGATACTTGGAGAGAAATACTTGCACATCTGTCACACATCTGTGTCCACACCCACTGTGTGTTACAGAGACCAGAGAACCCAAAAGCATCAAAGTTGTGTGACATTTAAGAATGTTTTCAAATACTTTCCAAAGCACTGAGGACTATGTGACGTGCAATTTTTCCCAAGGACATATTACTAACCTTTTATCTTCCCTTAATAGGAAAATAAGAAATATTTCAAGAGAAGTGAACTTGCAAAAAAAGAAGAGGAAGCGTATTTTGAAAGATGTGGCTACAAGGTAAGAGTACCTTTTTATGTTAAATTACATATTTCTGAGTTTATTATTATACAGTTGATAAATGACAAAATTATTGATCTCTGTTCAATTTATTAATGTTATACATTAGCCTGTAAGTGAGAAGCCATCTGGAGAGGTATGAGTTTTTGCTTTTGCTTTTAAAAAATAATCTCTCTCTTGAGTTCAGGAAAAGACATGCATGCCTCCTGGCTTGGAATGGTTTGGCTTTTTGTGGACAGCATGAAGTGGCTTGAGATCACAGCTGGACCTGCAAGTGCCTGATTTCCATCTCTACACTCCTCTCCCCACCTCTCCCAGTAGAGTTCAAAGCACCGCAGTCACTGGGCAGCGGGGACACTGGCAGTAGTGATGGCCCTGCTTTCTCCTGAATATTTCAGACCATTGATTTTATGTTTGCTCTGATGGAAAATTCCTTTGGGGCCCTAAGTACCTCTGCCTGAAATCTAGCACCATGTACATTAATATGCCTTTTGGTTGCAATAAGGGATAGCATTTTATAGTTTTGCTTTATTAGTCCATTGGTTAAGAAGTACAATTTTGAAATATTGTTTAGAAACAGATGACTTGTCTGAAAGGCTTTGCTTGTGTATCTTAGAAGCATTTCTGCAACTATCTTTGAAATTAGTTGATATCGTATGGGGGGGGGTATTGGGAGGGGTAACTGGTTATAACCTCTTATGTGGAGAAACCATGTTTAAGATCTTGTAACAGACAACTAGATCTGGTCTAATAATCTGCACTCATTGTCATGAGTCTACTGAAATACACTGAACCCTAATTTGAAATTAACTTTCTGCTTGTGAACCATCAATATAGAATTAACATTCTTGTGCATGTAGTGGGCAAAGTCCTGGAAATTAATTTATGTGACATAGCATTTCTAAGAGGACGCATGAGGAATGCAAATGGTATGCAAATGCACTTGGCTTCATTTTGTAGTGCTGGCAAAGGGCAAATAGTGAAGAAACATGGAGTTAGATTTCTGGTAGCTGTGTTTTGGTAGTTTTCTAGCTGTTAGTTTAGGAAGTTAAAGTATGTTTTATGTAAACAGCTATTGAGTAGTCAGTCAGAAAGAAGAGTTCTTGGTATTTTGCTTGCCCAACCACCATTGTATAGCCCAAGCTTACCCTAAGTTTAGTCTGCTGACTTGTCACATTCCCAGATCTCTAAATTTGAACCTTTTCTTCAACATTTTTTGCTAAGGTAGAAAGAGAATTCAATGTTCTGGCAGTTTCTGCCCCATATGGATCGTCTCGGGGAATGGGTGGGCTTCTTTTATAAATTGGAAAGCAGTGAAGCAGAGTAATTACTGTAGAGAGATTGCTTGCAACTTTGAGTCCAGCTGACAAATCTCTTACATCTTTGCCCTACAGCTATCTACTGACACTGTATAATTAAAAGTGCTTTTAGTTCTGAAGTTTAGATTATGTGCTTGAATAATAGCACAGGTTTTTTTTTTGTTTTCCCTGCAGATATATTTAATATTTTCTTCTTGGTAGTGGTGATAATATAGATTGCACATTGCTTTTTCCTTTCTAAGAGTGAGCTACCATTTTTATGACCTGGTCGTGGGGTTTGAACTTGGGGTCTGGGCGCTGTCCCTGAGTTCTTTTGCTCAAGGGTAGTGCTCTACCACTTTGAGCCACAGCTCCACTTCTGGTTTTCTGGTAGTTAATTGGAGATAAGAGTCTCACGGGTACTTTCCTGTCCAGGCTAGCTTCAAACCACAATCCTCAGATCTTCAGTCTCTTGACTATCTAGGATTACAGGCAGAGCCACCAGTGCCCAACAATTTAATTCTTTTTACTTTAGTTTGATCTCACGGTCAGTTATACACAACTCTAACCATAAACCATAGAATCATTAAATAAGTAATTTTTACCAAATAGCTTTTCTTAGTTGGTTGAGTTTTTTTCTTTACTGTTGATCTTTGGTGTTGTTTGGAATCTTGCTCCTAGAAATTAGTGGCTAAATGGGAAACCATGATTCAGTATCTTTATAGACCACACAGTGGGGCTAATGTTATCCTAATCTATGACATGGGCTGCTGCCCAGATATGGAAAATATATGAAGAGCTTTTTCCCTGAAGTTTTCATATGCAAGGCCTGTCCACTCTTTCTGTGACTGATGTACAAAGAACTGCCATTTTTCATTTTACTACAAGGTTTAGACATCGGTTTTTGGCCAATTCTGCGCAGCTTGGAGAAGTTTTCTACACATCCAGTGGTAATTTCTCTAGGGTTGGAAGAATCCTTTTCCAAAGCGAAATAGGAAGAAGCTTGAGTTTGAAGTTTCATGGATTTCTGGTGGACAGCAGTTCTTTAATCTTCCTTTCAATGCTTTCAGCAATCAAGGCTGTAAGATGTTTCTCTCAGAGGAGAAGCAAATAGATTATTGTAAAGAAGTGTACCTAAAATAGAAGCTGAGGAGAAAGGGAGTGCAGATTTCAGCCATATCAAGTTTGATTTTGGAAACCACTATAGTAATGCCATGTTTATAGCAAGAGTGCTTTCTCTGCGTGCATGCTGTCTACTTGCGATGTTCCTGACTGAAATGGATGCATTTACCAAGCTCTTAAAAGCATGTACAACTATTAGGATTAGGAATTCTTTCCTCAGAGAAACATGTAATATACCTTCGGTATTTAAATGTGCTTCATTTCTGTGCATAGGTAACGTGATGACACTATTTTAAAAACTAAACTTTATTTCTTTTGGCAATTAATATAGATACAACCAAAAGAAGAGGACCAGAAACCACTAACTTCATCAAATCCAGTATTAGAACTTGAACTGGCTGAGGAAAAATTACCCATGACTCTTTCTAGGCAAGAGGTAGGTTAATATTACAAGTATTAGTGGGCAAAAAGAAAAATCTCCATAGTGTCACCTAAGTTTTATGTCATTTCCCATATAGGAAAGCACACTAACCCCAAACTCCTGTAGCTACAGTTTCCTTCATGAGCTGCTACATTATTCTCTGCTTGTTTTCTTGGTAGTGTTATCTTCCAAGCTTAAACTTTAAGCAATGAGCAAATGCACTCTAAGTAAATATAAATTCATCTAATATACTTAATTTATTTTACATAATATTATTTTGCTACTTATTCTCTCCTTTTAAACTGCTTCATCTTTCCAGATCAAATATAAAGATTTACATAGTTTTTTAAGTGTTTTTATTTTCAATTTTCTGTTACTAGAATTGAACATGTTTTTGTGTGTTCTGTGGTCATTAATGTCTCTTTTTCCTGAATTTTTTTCATATGTGGAGTCTAGGTTTTTTTTTTTTTTTCTAAATCTGAACCCATATTTCTTCTATTTTTTTTATTTTTATTTTTTGTACTAGTCCTGGGTCTTGATCATGGCCGCTCAGGGATAGTGCCCAGGCCCAGAGTTCAAGCTCTGGGACTAGTTTGATACCCCTGCCGCAATTACTTATTTTTATTATTTTGTACAAAGGGTTTTCAGTTCAGCACATCAGTTTGCAAGTACAGTGCTTTCACCCCTTTTAGGATTCGTTTCCCATCTTTCCCAGCCCCACCCACCCTCTCAATTTTCTTGGTTCTAAAAGACAACTAAGTTGTAATTATGTAAAATGAGAACCAAAAGTTAATCCCTTATCTTCAAATAAAAAGGCTTGTTTTTTTCATTTCTGACACAATACTGATGGTTTATATTTAGGGCTTACTTTACATTTGAATTGCAGATTCATCTATCACCATTTTCTAGGAGCTATTCAGTAATAAAATTTTATAGTCGTCACATTTTAGTCAAGGATTTTAATTAAAGGTACTCTGTTTTCTCTTTTGCTCACAGTTTAGTATAATTGAAATGATTAAAATATTTGGGGATTTTATATTCACTCAGAAACATAGATTTGGATAATTAGATTAGCTTTATTAAACCCAGGTTTCAGTATTAAGGTAAAATATGCAAATTACTTTGAGCTGTTTAGTGTCTTAAAAAATTAAGTAATTTACTGGGCATTTGTTTCTGTTTATAGGTTATCAGAAGATTGAGAGAAAGAGGAGAACCAATTAGACTATTTGGAGAAACTGATTATGATGCTTTTCAACGTTTAAGAAAAATAGAGATCCTTACCCCAGAAGTCAACAAGGTAAGAAGTGTGAACAAACCTAGAAAAGGAGCATTATAGTGCATAAGCTACTGTAGTAAGGAGTTTTGTTAAGTACGTGTTACAGGCAAAAATGGAAATACTGAGTTGTTGGATTACTTGCGCTGGAGACAACTTTTTAGTTTTAAAAGTTATATGTTTTGAAGCTCCAGTTGTGTGCATATATAGAGATTTTGAGGCAAGAGCTTAGGAATAGAAGGTTTGGATTCTATTCCTGGATTACAGTTATTTGTATGTGACCACTGAGGTTTAATCTGTTCAAGTCTTAGGGTCCTCGTTTGTAAAATAGAAGCAATGATGTTAGGAAAATTAAATGTGATAGTCTTTTGGAATCCTTTGTCTCCCACATGATACATAGCAAGTACTCAGATTTTGATAAAAGAGCCTTTATGAAGATTTTTAGTTGGGTGTGTTAGCCATGCCTGCTTTCTTTACCTGAATGGACATTCTAAACCTTTCCCTTTACATATGTAAATAAAAATTAGACAGTGATGATAGTTTTATAGATAGTATAATGTATTGATACATAATGTTTTGAAATTATAACGTGTTGATAATGTTACTTCCTGTTTTGCCAACTTCTTAACTGCATAT